>NW_025334028.1:8072500-8817500 GCF_019186645.2 Phyllostomus hastatus
TTTTACAAAATGCTTCATTTATTCATCCAATAAACACTTACTTTCACTATGTCTACCACTTCAGGTAAAGAGGACAGAGCAACAAAATGACAAGTCCCTTCTCCCTTGGATTTGGGTGATTTTAGTTTGGGTGGGGTCTAGAAGGGCCTCATGAAGGAGTGAACATTTGAACAAATCTGTGTATTGCATGAATCTAAGATAGAATCCGTAGAGTTGTGCACTGTGAAGGTTCAAAGATAAATAAAATATGGTACCTTGTACTCAAGGTGCTTCCAGTTCAGTAGTAAAGATGGACTATCGGTATAAATCAATTTTTAAGACAAATGTGCTAGGTTGCCATGACAGAGGCTCAAGCTAAATGGTATTGAAATTCTCTCTTCTCCATTCTCTCTTCTCAGTCCATTGGGGCTGCTGTAACAAAGCACCATAGACTGGATGGTTTATAAATGACAAAAACTTATTTCTCACATTTCTGGAGGCTGGAAGTTAAGGATCAAGGCACCAACACATTTGATCTGGTGAGGGACTGCTTCCTGGTTGTCCTCTCTGTGTCTTCATGTGGCAGAAAGGCTGAGAGAGCTCTCTGGGGTCTTTTTTATAAGGGCACTAATTTGCTGTCATGACCTAAGCACCTCTCAAAGACCCACCTCCAAATATCAACACACTGGCATCCAGATTTCAAAATGTGAATTTTGGGGGTAGGCAAATAGTCTATGGCATCACCCGAATACCTAACTCTTCCCATCCACTTCTTGGGGATGACTCCTAAGGATAATGCTATTGTGCTAACTCTAAGGTATTTGTTTGTTTCAGTAGTTATGATATCCATGGTGGATGTGTCAGGAGATGTAATTATCCCTAGCCCTTTGAAGAGGGGAATAATTGACCTCCTGAAGACCTTTGGCATTACCTTTATCTGACTTGCTCCTCTGTTTCCTGCTGGTGTGTAAGCAAGAAAGGCATGGAAATAGACAGGCACGACTTAGCAATGTGGAGACCCTGGGCTGTTCATGTTTAGTGGAATACCAAAGGAGAGATCTGAGATAAATCTGGAAGGGTGGGATGTTATGGGCATATCTGGCTCTGTGTCATCAGGGACTCCCTTATGGGGAAAGATACTTCCATACTAATCCTCAGTAATGATGGAGACAAAGGCTGAGGGTGCTACATAGATATATATACATAAAATTCCTTTTTGATTTATAGCACCCTTGTCACAAATCTAGAGTACAAGCCATCAGAAACATGATGCTCTTGCCTTTGATCCTCAAGATGGTTTTTAAATACTCAGATCCCTTGTTATTTCAATATCCCATTCATAATGACTGTGGAGTGATGAGCCAGAGTCTCATTCTGTGTACATGTGTTTATTCAAGGCACACCATGCACTCCATTGCATTCCTACATCTTCCAGCAAACTTCGTCTACCTTTGTTATTCTCTCAATAATAACTTATAAGGATTTTATATTTTCTTCTAGTTATTCATGCTTCAAAATACTGGACCTTGAGGGAAACATAAGCAATATAATTGTTTTGTGTATCTATATATATATGCATGTATGTGCATTTGTATCTATTAATATAAAAGCATTCTGCTTTAAGAAAACACAAATGCAAATTCACAAGATAGGATAATTGTAAGGATGATTGAATTATAAAAACATTTTCCTTTCTAAAAGATTTAAATCACAGTTCTCTTATTATTTAAATATAATTTTAATTTATATTTAAAATTATATGTTACATTGAATATAATACAATTACATATTATATATTATATCTTTAATTATATACTACAGAGCAGGGGTGTCAAACCTATTTTCACTGGGGGCCACATCAAACTTGCAGTTGCCTTCAAAGCACCCAATGTAATTTCAATTCCTTAACAGTTGAGGAGTAGTTACATTTATGCAGTCCTAAAATTGTTTTGGCCCTTTGAAGGCAACTGCCAGGCTGATGTGTCCCCAGTGAAAATGAGTTTGACACCCCTGCTATAGAGTATATAAATACACAATACCATATTCATATACAATACTATTTTTTCTAACTACTTATGATCAGGTCTGTTGTAAAATGAAGTGCCCCTTTTAAATACTTTGGAAAATAATGTCATAGCAATAGCCAACATACTGGCCTTTGAAACCAGTGATGTATAGCTTACAAGTATTTATTAGGAAATGGTTTCTATTTTAAAAAATATTTTATTTGTTTATTTTTAGAGATAGGAAGAGAGGGAGAGAAACATCATTGTGTGGTTGCCTGTCACATGCCCCCAGCTGGGGACCTGGCCCACAACCCAGACATGTGCCCTAGCTGGGAATCAAGCCAGTGACCCTTTGGTTCGCAGGCCAGCACTCAACCCACTGAGCCACACCAGCCAGCAGAGGAGATAGCTCCTTTTGAAATAAAATGTTTACAATTAGACTTAGAAGTGGCAGCTTTCATTTATTTATCTGGGCTACACAACAAATGGAACCATAGGGAATGGTACCTGTTTTAGATTCAGTTGCTGGAAACATTTTTTTTGAGATATGTCAAATTATGTGGGAAAGTTTCTTGCTTAATCTTTCAAAAGATAGTGTCCCCCTCCCCACCTCCAATCACATCACCTCCTACCATAATTTACTAAAGATAACTTACTCTCTATCAACCACCTATATGTCTTGTGAGTCGTATTGATCTCAGACAGGTGATGCAGTCCTTGGCTAAGATAAAATTGGTTTAATGGGATCCTTCCCCCCTCCCTGTATTTCTGAAGATACTTAAGCATGCAGAGGACACTGCAGGCCCCTTTCCCCATCAAGAAAGTGTGTCGAGGCAGCTTACAATAAAGGACAAGTCTTCCCACAGCCTCATCAATACCTTGATAGCTCTCAGCTAATGGAATCTTGTGACTTTCGGTTCTCATTGATAAGAGACCCTGATGCAGACACTGATGAGTGGGATGTTCTCTGTTTGCACAACATTCTTCTTACAGCTTGCTCCATGGAACATATTTTTAGGCAGAGGTCAAAATGACTACATTTCTGGCTGTGATTCTCTCCCGGAAGTTGGAGAGAAAATAATTTATTTTGTTTGGTTATCATATACAGTTCTTTTTCTCATTTTCATTGTGCTACACAATTAGAGGGAATTTTCCCAAACCTAGAAAATGTTTGTTTTTTTAGTGAAAAATGTTGATGTCTGTTTCAAATCCATTTCTCTAAAGATTTAAGCAGCCTGTATTTTCTTTTAATAATAATAATAATAATGATAATAATAATAATGATAATACTAATAATAATAATAATGGCCAAGCCCTGAATGGTGTGCCTCTCAGGTGGTTGGAGTATTGTTCCCAGTTGGGGCACATTCGAGGAGACAACTAACTGATGTTTCTCTCTCACATCAATGTTCCTCTCTTTCTCTTTCCCTTTCCTCTTTCTAAAAACAATGAGAAAATGTCCTCAGGTGAGGATAAAAAAATAATGATAATAGCCAACATTAGTGTGCAGTCACCATATGTGAAATGTATTACATACATAACCTCTCTTAGTCTTCCCAACAGCTTGATGGGTAGGAGAGGAATAATATTTTACATTTTACACATGCCTATTTAGGCTTGGGGAGATTAAACACCTAGCTCAAGGTCAATTGCCTAGTAATTGGTGGATGTGAATTCAAATCCAACTCTGACTCTAATATCTATGTGTCATCGTTTCTGAGTGAAGTGATTTTCAGGGGCATTCTGTCTCAGGTGGGTCTTTTAATCTCGAGGAACTCTGTATTCTGGGAATAGCAAGAATTTCTTGACTGCTTCTTCTCAGGGGATTTCTACTTTATTTATATCAAGAACTCTAATCAGAAAGGACCGTATTAAGCTTTCTCTCAAGCTCGTGCCAATTCCAAAATGGCTAAATGATGCAGCAGAAGTGCTGGCACAAATTGATCTCACAACTTCATTTTGAAATATTTGCGATACAAGAGTTTTGAATAATAACTATTTTGTCTGCTTTTTAAATACCTCTGCCTCACAAAAAAGTACAAATTTTTTACCCCTCAAGAATTGAAGATCATGGAGTTTCCACTGTTCATTCTTGACCATACTTAATGATTTAACTTTCTTTTTATAAAAATATTTTTATTTATTTATTTTTAGAGAGAAGGGAAGGGAAGGACAAAGAAAGGGAGAAAAACATCAATGTGTGGTTGCCTTTCATGTGCCCCCTACTGGGGACCTGGCCTGCAACCCAGGCATGTGTCCTGACTGGGAATCAAACTGGCAACCCTTTGGTTCTCAGGCCTATGCTCAATGCACTGAGTTACATCAGCCAGGGCTAATTTATCTTCTGGTTGATTTGGCCTTACTTATTTCCCTTACTGGTCAGAAATAACCTTTTGCTTTCACAGCTGTAATGAGGCACTATGGAGATAAAATTTGGGAAACTAAATGTGGATGTTATAACAAAGAGGAAGACCCAGTGGAAGACATATGAAAATGAGATAATTATGAGAGACCTTTGAAAAGTGTTACCGAGGACTTTAGAATATAAACTTTGGCTACTTGATTTTATGTTACAACTTGCTTTTGCTCTTTCTCTGGGGGACCTGTTAATTCTTTTGCTTACTAACAGGTTAGGTTCCCAAAGGATATTCAGAAATGCCATGTGACTGTAACCACCATTTGTTGGTGGTGGGTATTGCTGACTCATTGTTCCTCCTTGGCATATAGTTTTCTATTTATAAAGCTTCACAAGTGAAGGACTTTCTGCAAAGACAAGTTTGACTTGAAAGCATATCAATGTAGAAGACATTTGACACTGCTGTGTCTAGGGGAAGATGCCTCCTACCTTGCTATTTTATTAAAAGAAACATCTTGGCCCTCTGCTGGTGGTAGGTTTTCTCTATACAGTAGATGCTTGATCAATGGTTCATAAGGATACTTGAGAAAAAAATGATTTCAATGCTAACAAATGGATACCCTTTGGGGATAAAAGCACTGTTTCTAGAGATGCGAAAGAAGTTCTGAAAGGGAACTTTGAGGGAGACAATCATGGGAAAGGCTGTTTGAGTTAGCTGCCCTTGGGAAATAGGGAGCTGCTGTCAAGTCTCATTATCACCACTGGGTGTCACTCCAGGCAGCCCTTTAGCAGTCGCCTAGTCAAGGTTAAAATATTGTAAAGGAAAAGACTCAGCTAAACAAACGAAAGGAAAATAATGAAAGGAACAAAAAGAGCATCTAATATATCAGGATTCTGAGTGAAAGGGAAGAAAAGCGTAATGCTCAAGCATGGCATCAAGTGGCATTCTGTTTTGGAGAATTGTCATTCTCTTCTGGGGATGTTTTAAATTCAGGGGATGATCCTTCCCAATCAGCTGGCTGAGGTGAGAACAGAGTTAGACCAAAACCCAACTAGATTTCTAACTGCATATTATTAGTGTTAAGGATTTTGCTCCACAGGCTTAACTGCTTTCCAGAAAGGTCATATCAGTTTATACTAAAAGGGAAGTGCATTTCCCCCATCTGGTTTCTTATAGTATCAGCAGTATATATTCTTGTAAACTTTAAGATCTGTGTAGTTGCTTCAGAACCAGTGGGCAGGGGAGAAAACATTGGATTCCTGCTGAAGTAGGTTAAGGGAGGTACGAAATACAAACAGGGTAGAGAATTAAGAGGAATTCTTGCAAAGTGAGGGAAAAAATGAGGTTGTCTTAAAACTTACTCTAGGTATCATGAAGGGTAAGTGTGACTCCCCAGGCATTTTATGGTGGTGGAAGTCTCCAGTCCTTCAAAATTTTACTCCAATTTCTTTGAAACTCATGAAAAAATCTCTTCCTTTTTGCCTCCCTCTATGTCTATCACTCCACTATATTGACATGAAGACTGCTAGTAATTTGAAACTGCACATGGGAAGAAAGGCTCAGAAAGTAGGAATTTTGACCTTTATTGTTACCCAGCTGACAAGAGAAAATTAGGTGTTCACAGCTTGACTACAGTGGGAACGATGTAGAACGCTAGGTTGGCTGTTGTCTCACTTAGGAATGCTTTTGGCTGCTCATAACAGAAAAACTGATTAACATCAACTATTTTAATATAGTCATTTATTAACACACTTTAAAAGAAAACTGGGGGAATTTGGTTGCTGATGTTGGTTTGCTGCTTTCCAGTGTTATCATGCTCCTTCTCATTACTTTGCTCTGTCATTCTTGATGGGTATATTTGGCCTTGTGCTTTTTGTCTCCTGGTCACAAACAGGTTACTGTAGCTCCAGGCATCATGTCCAAATTCAAAACAAGAAGGGGGAAGTGGAAGTGAAGATTCTTTCCTCTTGTCTCTTATCTCTTGGTTATGAGAAAGAAATGTTCTCTGAAGACCCAATAGATTTTGTAATTGACTGGAACTTTGTCACATGGTGACCTCTGGATGGAAGGAAGCCTAAGAAAACAAGTATTTAGTTTTTTCACTCTGTTATAGTGAGTGGAAAGAAAGAAAGTTAACAAATGTTGAGTCAACCAACCAAAAGTGCCTGTCAGAAATTTCTGAATACATTTTCTAACAAAAATGTTGTTTTATGTTGTGGTAGTATTTCCAAAGTATTATGGGTATGAGTTAATACATTAATCTAATTTATATGCCCTATGATAAATACATTCTGAATGTCATACTGTGGACATAAAAATGTACCATTGGAAAAAATTTGCTTATAAATTGGGGAATCCCTGCAGTGTATTCCATTTTTATTTTAAGATAAAATGTTATTCCCTAAGGCCTTTCAAAAAGGTTTATTAAATTTTATGTTGACTTTGTATGTTGATGAATTTTTCTGAGTGAATAGGAATATGTGGGATAATCCTCCTGGGATTAAGATACAATGTTATATGGAAAATCTTACTTAGTTCCATTGTAGAGAAAAATTTTTAAAATCCCAGATGAGACCTTGATCCTCTTCTATGCTGAAGTACCTGGTCTGTAAATAAGACTCTTGGAAGAAGAAGAAAAAACCATGGCTTGAATCACTTACTGTTATGGGTTTACACACTGAGGCCTCTTTCCTGAAAGATAATATTTCCTCCTGGGTAATTTAAGTAACTGTTACAGTGAATAGCAAGACCTTGGGTTTGAGGGGAGAGTTTCACTTTCAGGCTCTCCAATGTGAAAACTGAATGAATATTTATCTGTATATATTCCATTTTCAAATGTGTCTTTTCAAAAACTAAAACTAGAAATTTTGATTAAATAAGTATCTTTATTATTTACCACTGTGTATTAGAAATATGTATATGAACACTTTTTAAGTTGAACAAAAATAAATAAAAAATAAGAATCTTAGTGAGGTAATATCTTGGGTCATTAAATCTTGAATGTTCTCTCAGGGAATTCTTAGGAAGTAGGTACACAGACTCTGGGCCTGTGCACACATTCTGCCTTCTGGAAACATTCATCCAGTGAAAATTTGTTGACCCCTGCTTTTTGTCAGGTACTGTGCCTGACAAAATACATAGGGATAAATTATACCCAGTTTCTGCTCTCCCTGGGTTTGTAATCTATAGGGAGACAAACATGTCAGAATTGGGTGTCAGTGGAGTGAACTTTAGGCAAAGTGAGCACAGGTGTCATTTGACCTCATAAAAGGCTCAAAGACAGTTTCCTGGAGGAAGTTACTGAAGCCTTGACTAAAACATAATATTTCTCTCAGGCACCACTAATTTTCTTTGAAACTATGTTATCCATAGTTCTCCTTTTTAGATCTGGAGATATTCTAGTCTCCTATGATTTCTTTTTGTTTCCCACTACTTGTGATCCTTTGAATGTTTTTTATCACATAAAATTCCCAGCACATTCTTTTCCTGTGGCTAGTTTTTAAAGAGAAAGCTCATGAAAAATGCATGTGCCTGGGTCCTCAGAGCCTGTTGTTCCAGTTCTGTCAAAACCCCCTTGACAAAGGTTCTGCAGCCTTAGTTTTCTCAATGCTGCTCTCCCAATTGATGCTTATTTTCTTTAATTTTAAAAAGTGGTATTAATTAGCTGCCCTGTTATTTTCTAGGAGGCTTTTTAAATAAAAAATTTATTCATAACTAGTGATTTCTGAAGGTGCCAACTTTTTTCTCCTGAACTCCAAACATCATAAACCTCAATTGAATAAAACAAGAACACCTTAAAGAGAGATTTATGTAATAGTTACCTTACTCATATCATTGATGAAGTTTATCTTTTTCTTTTCTTATCCAGTTTGAAACCTTTTGCAAATTTTGATTTTGAAAGTGAGGGGGATCTCAGAACATAATTGCAAATATCCAGCTTAGTTACTTTACCAATCTTACCAGCTCAAGGCATGAGATGAGAAAAAAATACAAGCACAGACCAGTAACTCTGCTGCAATGAACATTCTATATTGATGTTTCTAGGATGAACAAAGTGTTTGAAGGTCTCTTTCCTTGAATACTGGAGTTTTATTGAACATTTTACACAATCAGAGTTTCAGAATATGTTTTAAAAGTCTAAAGGAAAACATCTTACATTAAATGATTCATGTTATTAGAAGTCATTAAATATATTTGATATTTTTAGTAATATAAATACCTCAAATAATGGTTGAATATAAGTCATGGAATAACCAAATTCATATGGATATGGATAACTCTTGCATGAAAATGTTAAACATGACCCAAATCTAAGGGGTAAAATTAAGCACTGGGGTGAGTGTGGGGTAGAGCAAGACTCTAAAAAGGAATTGAAAAAGTAAGTCAGCCCCAATGTGTCTGACAAGAAGGAGAGGAGAGAGTGGCATTTTGTCATTTTAGGAGAAACAAGAAAAAGCATGATTTGTGGCTAAATACATTAAAATGCTTATTTGACATGCAAACATTGATAAAATCAAATAAAAACAAGCAGATTTTGAATAAACTGTGCTCAGATTATCTGACAATTTTATTAAAGAGCTATAGGAAATTCAGTTGCTCAGAGAATGACCATCTGAAGTGCATCTTATTTTGAATAAACCAATATCAACTTCAGAAGTTGACTGGAAATGTTTGTCACATGACAAATGGAAATGATTCTTCTTTTTGGAGTGTTGTGGTAAGCATGAAGGAAAAAATAGAATGGAATGTTGAATTTTCATACTCTTGAGGCTGGATGAGTGATGCCACAGCAACGGCCTGCACTGAGTAAGTGCTTTCATTTAGATTTCATTTTGTCATGCCTACAAGCCACTTTTTTGTGTGTCTTATAATTTTATATCCATGGTATTTTTGGGGTGTAATAATGCCATCTGGCTCATATTACTGGTGTACAGGGCTCAGTAATGTTAAGAAACAATTGACTGTATGATTACTGGTACCTATGGCAAAACTCACTATATTCATGCTCATAAAATGTTATTTACCAGTACTTTTCATCAACTTTGAGTGTTAGAATCATTTGGGGAGTTTTTAAAAATATGAAGTCCGAGTTTCACTTTAGAAACAATGGGACAAGGTCTCTGGCCTCAGTATTCTCACAAATTTCTCTAAGACATATACTGCCATAAACCATGCCTATGAATGCATCTATTTCAGCTACCAATATGTTTGTGGGAAAGATTATTTAAGTAAATATTACACAGTCATATTCAACACAGTTCCCAGAATCAGAAAAGAATAACATTTTGGTTATATTTTGCATTCCACACTTCACACACAATCACTCTATGTTGCCGGTAGAAAGGCCCATGGAAACTTGTGGTTGGCTGTTAACGTATTATTCCAGCTTAAGTAAAATGTTGGGGGAAGGAGATCTCTTCTCTCCTAAAGAGGAGGGGTCAGTTGAGAGAGTGGTTTCAGGAAAGCCTTGGGGTAGCTGCTATTTTTCTTCAGGTGTTTGATGTGACTGACGGCTCCTGTCTGAACTTCCTAGTCATTTGCCATTTCATTAGCTGCCAGGTTTTCAATTTCTGCCTCTTGGAAGTTACACCGCTTTGAACAAGTCCCCACAGTAATTGAATTTGCCACAGAAATAGAACACTGGAAAATTTCATTTTCTTCTTCCCTGCATGAAGGCAAGGAAGCAGGCAGGGCACACACACATATTCCTTCTGGGCTGCTGCTCTCTTAGTTCACGGGCTCCCATTTCCCTCCCTTCCCCCATGCATCCACTAATGCTTACTCCCATCCTGCTCCCAAAGCAGGTACACAGTTGTACAAAAAGGGCCTGCTTTCAAATCATCTCAGAGTGCATCAGCCTGTCACTTTGTAATTTTCTTCTAAATGCCTTCCACAAATAATGGTTTTCAAAATGAGCATTAACAGGCTTGATTACATGAAATTGTCCTTTTAATTTACACCAGGATTCTATTGATCACACAAGTGCAGATTAAAGTGTTCAATGAAGCCCGTGATGAGGTATTAACCAGCTAAGGGTCCTCCAGGGGCCGCCAGGGAGGCCAGGAATATGCTAGAAGTGTACAGTTATTTCCCCATAATGAAGTGGCACTATGCGAAGGCATGATTCGCTGGCAGGAAGAATAGATCGGAGATGATGAGCTCTTCAAAGTCATTTCTCCCTCACTCATTCAGCCTCATGCCCAGATCCTCTTGCGATTCTTCTGCATTACTTGTCATGAAATGCCAGGATTTACTTAGCCAGCTGATGCAATTTTTATGACCTTATTGCTTTTTCACCATGGTAATAGTTTTGAATCAATTTATCAATCCAGTGGTGCCATCAGACATATTGCCCTGAAGATCAAGTCCGGGTCATTCCATCAATTCAGTGCGGTTTACGAAGATAGAGAAAAAAGCCAGGCCGTGTGGGCTATCAACTTCAAATGGCTTAGTAAACATGCCTTGGCTGCTTTAACTGCTTCACTTCTGCCTCTGGACCTTTGTGTTCATGCACAAGACCACCCAAATCAACCCAACAGATTTTGATCTTGGTAGACACAGCCCAGATGTAAAGAGGCCAGATAGAGCAGGAAGTATTTCTGGAAAAATCCCAAGCACAGTGGTTGGAACAGAACTTGTAGGTGTGGCTTGGCCTTGCACACCAAGCTGATTGTGGTCTACCCAAGTGACAGAGCTTTTGTTTTACCAGCCAGAGGACTGAGCAGTTGGCAGGGAAAGAAAGGGGAGTGTGAAGTTATGTTTCCTTTGTAATAGCTTTTGCAGTGGGGTTGGGATTCATAATCCAATTCATCCTTTCTCTATAGGGGCTGCTAGCTGGTGATAATGGTTTCAAAAGATGAAAAACCTGTAAGTCATTTTTCACAGAATGAGATGTCATTGAGGGCAGGGCATGAAGAAAGACTAGCACACTTATTGGAAAAGATGATCTCTTAGGAAGACAATGAACATTCCTTGCCCAGGGAAGAAAAGGTAGAGGTGCTATAGATGTCAGTCTGGCCACGAAGTCAGGTTGCTGCTGCTGTGTGAATGGGTAAAACACTAGGTGTCTCTTGGGAATTCACTTTAGTTATTACATTGGCTATATTCAAAGAGTCCTCTTAGTTCATTTGTATATTCCTTGTATTTATGCATTATGTCAACATTTGAAATCCCAGAGCTGAGATTCTGGTAATAAGTTGTTTGCAGAAAAAATGTGACAATGAATTTAAATTTAAATTTAAATTACTAAAACATGTATTGTTTGTGAGGCCTTAATAGAGATTAAATATATACTATCAGCTTTGTGTTTTGCTTGGAGGCTGCTATATTCAGCATTTAAAATGAGATTTGTCAAATCACAAGATTATGTCGATTCCATAAAAGTTTAATGATCTACTTCCAGGTCTAGCAACATTTAGGATTTATTTACAGTCTTTATTATAAAATTTATCCAAAATATACACATTACCCAAAGACTTCTGAGCTCAGAGGCAGAAATATAAATACACAAAAGTGAAATATAGCAGATGGTAAAATCTCTGTTTGCTAGGCATTTTTTTCCCCTTTAATCTCCTCTCATTTTACTTTTCTTCTCTATTTGGTAAATACTGAAAGAGGCAAGAGAGAGCTTTCTGTTCTGAGGGAACCATTTAGGGGAGTCTGTTGAACAGATCAGATATCATAGGAGAAGATCACTAATGAGAACTCCTCATCCTCTTGGGTAGTTAGCAAACTTGGAGTTGGAAATTAAGATAAGGAACCAGGAATTATGAAATCATGAAATGTGATAAGGAAGAAACTTTAGAGATAATCTAAAGCAATTTCTTTATTTTGCAGACAAGGAAACAGCAGCATTTTACTAGAGTTGGTTGGCTGTGTATGGTCCTCCAATCATAAAACTCAATGACTTGGAAACCCTTTACTATACTGCCTCTGTGCTGAAGACATATAAATACCTTGCTTCAAAATTCCTTGACTTTTTCAAGTCCAGTAATGATGATATGCACTTCCACCATTCTCCAAACATGGCAGTGTCTTACAACCCATGGTCAGTTAATTTAGTGGTTCTCAAACTCTAAAGTATCTCCAAATGACCCAGGGGGCTTGTAGGAAACACAGACTCCCAAGCCTAATCTCCAGGGATTCTTCTGTGAATTCACAGTGGAGTTCAATAATCTGCATTTTAACAAATGATACCAATGCAGGAGTTCTAGGGTTCACATAGCTTTAAATGCTGTTTTTTCCACTTAATTGGTTACGTGATTTAGGTCAAGTGGCTAAATGTCTTTAATCCTCAATTACATCTGTAAAATGGGCCTAAGACTACCTATTTTAGAGGATTGCTGTGGCAATTTGCTTGTGATATTATGTGAAAAGCACATAGAAAGCATTTCTAAGAGATTACCTTCACTGCTCTATGCCTGTTAAAAATGCTCACATCTACATTTAAGTTAAAGGTAAGTTTATCACACAAAAACTCTTTCAGATAAATCAGTAGGATTCTCAATAAACATTTAAGTATCCCTTTGGTAAGTAAAGCAATTCATAGATTATTGTGAAATAATCACTCTTATTGTTTAATAGATCAGTTTTTTGTAAAATATCAGAATTCAGTAATAAATGACATACTTATGGACTTTTTAGGTGCCAAATGCGGGGGTGGGGGTGGGAATGGAGGATGCTAATGTATCTATTCAGTCACACGTTCCTCTCTCTTCTCAGTTATATTCTTAAACTAAAACATACTTAATCTAGCACGGGCTGCAAATCAAAGTGTCACAGGTTTGATTCCCAGTCAGGGTACATGCCTGGGTTGCAGGCCATGACCCCCAGCAACCGCACATTGATGTTTCTCTCTCTCCATTCCTAAAAATAAATAAATAAAATCTTAAAAAAAACTTCATTGAAAAACATGCTTAATCTCAGTGACCTCATCTTCTGCTCTTCTTCTGCTCAAAATTGGCAATTGACCTTCTTTGTCTCCCTCCCTCCCAGAGCTTCTTGGCTGCCTAACATTTGTGTAGCCCTATGATAAGAACATGGAATGGTGTGCCCAATGATTGTGACTGATAATAAACACTGTGGGAATTTAGATGAGGGAGAGATTTCTGTGGGCCGCAGTAGGTAGGAGGGCCTTTTGGAGGTGGTGGGAATTGAACTGGTTCATAAGGCATCAAGATAAATTGGAGTTGGGTGCCTAAGGTCTTTCTTAATTAGAGGTAAAAAAGAGTCAGAGGTTAGAAAAGAGTGCTCTCCAAATGGTTTTCAAACCTGCTCAGTAAAACTTTTGGGTTATTTATAGGTACTTCAGATGTTTTGAATGAAACTTTGTGTTAAAATGTATTTTAATCCTTAAAAAACCTGTAATGAAAAGTATGCACTCAGATTTTGTATTTGCCACATTATCATATAGTAGCTATTACTTTTGTGTTCTCTTGCGACATCAGTTTATTAATTTTGGTCAGGCCTGGAATAAAATTTCTATTGACATTTTGTCTGTATTCAGAAGCAATATGAGATTGCTAAGAGATCTAATAAAAAATGTATACCTTTTTCAGCTTCTTATCAGTGTGAATCAGGATATTTTTCTCAATAAAGTTCAATGAATGAATTTTCATGTTGCATTTGCAAGTTTATGCATATATATTATGTGCTTATTTGATAAGACCACAGCTATCATTTGACTTCTACAATTTAAAGTTTTTGTAAGTTATCTGATTGGTCTACTTAGAATGTTTATCTATTTTATAAAGTATGATCTGGAAGGGGTAATCTATGAAAAAGGAAAATAAAATTTTGCTGCTAAAAAATGTTGAAAGCCATAGTCCAAGTTCATCTAGTCTCTAGTCAGTCTTAAAAGAAAGGAGTCAGGTATGTGGAATATTTTATGTTTTTTTGCAAGGAACTTTTGAGCAGTGAAATGACACATTGATACCTGGAAAGATTTGATAGTTTGTGGGGATGAAGGGGGAAGAAAATAGAACCACAGAGAGTATCTCGAAGACAACTACTGTCTGACATATCTGGGCAGGAGGAGAGTTTGGATGAAAATGATAAAAATAAACAAGAAGAAGTATTGTTACAAAATAATAACTGGAAATTCATGGTGCTTACAGGATATTGACAGACTAAGGAAGAAAGGACAGGAAGGAAGAGATGCCCAGGTTTTGGAATAGATTTTTAGAAGTATAGGAATGGATATATGGGAAGATTCAGGCTTGAAGAGACAATGATAACTTTAGTTTTATACACATTTCATTTTATTACTAAAAGTTTAAAGATTACTAAATCACTCAGGGGATTTTTTCCAAATGGAACTATTCAGTGTGCAAATGTGGACATAATCTGCCAGGCCCAATAATTCATAGTGTTAGTAGGAAAAGCAAGCAGTGGAAGTCTGTAGATCCAACCCCAGCCACTGTTTTAGAGAATGATTTTAGGTTTATTGTGGTGCTCATATCATCTTCTTATTTGCTCTGACATTCTGGAAAAATATCCAGAAATACCCAAGTACTCTGATTTTTTTATAGTTTAAATCTTTGCCTATATTCATCTTCATTTCACATTACAGGATAAAATGAATAACACAATGTCTAAATTGTACACAATTTACAATATGAACAAAGGCATGAAGATTGTTAAAAGATATAGAATCACTCTCTTGAGAGACAAGGAAAGACGTAATGCCTCAGTAGGTTTAAAGAAACTGACTTCTATTGACCTCTGCTCTTAGGCTGAATATCCAATATATCTCCCTCAAATTTCTTCTGAGCATTGCTTTTTTTTTTCTAAACCTTGCACATACCATGGCCTCTGATCCAGGTAATTAGAGCCCAACACTAGATTTCCAGAAGAGATACTAAAAGATGGATTGGGACATGCATGCCAACAGAAATGTTTGCCATAGGCTTTAAATAACATAGTTCACACTGGGCCTTATGGAAACATACCATTCTTAGAAAGAAAACTGGATGTTAGAGAAGATGCATATGGAATGCTAAAATGATAGTACTAGGTGATACTTATTAAGCACTTCAAATGTGCCAAGCATCATGGTAAGCTTTTTTATAAAAATGATTTCTATGGGCTAATTATTATTCTCATTTTACAGGTGGGAAAAATCACATAGCAATAAATAGGTGGAGGCAGGGTTTGAATTCATTTCTGACCTCAGGGTGACCTCAAAATCTGTAACCTCAACTGTTCTGCTGAAAAACCTCTGTAAGGAAAGAGAAAAGCACACACAAGCATGTGTTGACAGACTATTTTCAGGGCCATAGGACTGAAATTGTTGCTATACAATTTTATGCAGTCCTGAGACCCTGGCTTACCTATAAAGGTTATATCTGCAAGCTATAAAAACTTCTTTTTTAGATTAGCTTGCCTTTTCACTGTGGTGAGCTCAAAAGGAATAGCTTTTCCAATCACAACACTTGCAATTTGGCTGGAGAATGTGAATGGTCATTCCTGGACTACAAGCTCAACAGCTGTTCATATTTACACAGTAGGTGAAAATTTATATTTTAAAAATAGAGGCTCATAAAGAAAGAATATGGAACAATGACAACTGCAAAAAGGAATAATTATATTAATGAAAAATGAGCTAGTGAGTGATACATTATTTTTTTAAGCAAGACATGATGCAGCATTGAAAAATGAGGTCTTTAATTAATTTTGCCTAACATTAAAAGAATAGTGTCACTTATACAAAAAAATTGTTGAATGAAGCAAAAATCCATGACAGATATACTCTCTGATGTTACTCATAATGAAGGGTTACCTTCTGGTCAATACTCCACCATTATTTCTTAGTTAGAGTTACTATGATTAAAAATAATAGTTATAACAACCTAATGTGATTATCACATAAAATATACCTTATTAGACAGACATGACCCAATCATAAACTAGAGTTGATTTAGAAAGCAAAAGTAATTATTTGAATAAGACAATTTTAAGCTAAAGCTAAGAGAATACCCAGGTCATCAACCTGGGTGCTCTGCTATTAGCTCCTGTGCCCGCTCTGCAATATATTCTTTCTGGAAATAGTTGGAGTCCTTTTCAATGAGTTGTATGCATAAGAATGTTGTCTAAGTTGTAGATGGAGGTAGATTTGAGGATAGGTGAGAGGTAATCTCTCTTCATGCTCTCACTTGAAGTTGATTAGGAAGGGTTATGACATGGATGCCCAGGAGAATCTAAAAGTTTCATGTCCCTGTGAACTGATAGTTGTAAAATAATTTTTAACATTTATTTAGAGGAGTGGGAGAGCACATGAGGTAGAACAGAGGGGACTTCTGGTGGCTTCTCCAGCTGTTATAACCTTACACTTCTCTGGACTTCATGGCCTTGGAAGGAAGCATAGCTCTCTGGTGCTCTGAGAACAAGCATGGCTTTTGGAAGATTTCACCATCAGCATTCCTCTCACCACTCTTTTAGATGAATTCTGGTAAATTCATTGTCTCTTTTTTCCCCTTATATCTCTGCAGATGTCTTTTATATTCCGGTAAAAATATAATAGATTACATTATAGTTTGTTACCCAGACAATTGATCCACTAGTACACTCTAGTTAAGTGTTAGATTTAATCAAGAACTTTTACATTTTTTGTTCCCCAAATGAAAATTATCAGTTAAAAGTATTTATTTATGCTTATTATGGGCATAATACTTGTGATATAGAAAATATCCTTTTCTTCAAGGAGTTATAACACAGGGAAGATAAGATTATATATATATCTCTTCCCTAGTTCTTGATATATAAGATTATATATAATCATATACATATAATATATCTATATATTCACACACACAATCAGGAGATATTTATATAGTGAACTATGAAATACTGAGTTCACTGGAGCCTAGAGAAGGAGACTGTATATAAACTAGGCTTTAAAAAGTGGTTAGAATCTTGTGAGGCAGAATAGGAACAACAACAACAGAATAAGAATGTTGGAGGAACAACATTCTTGTAAGGGTAATGTGAGTAAAATCCTTTAGATTAGAGTAAATAATGTGCATGAAAGGGACAGTGAGGAGCTGGTTTGGAAGAAGAGTATTGAGGGAGAGTAGGAAAGAAGGAGCAACTGTGTCACAATAAAATTTGGAAACCCTTGCAAGGTAGAATATTTGTTTGATTTGATAAAAACATAAAAAAGATCCATCATGGATGACTTAATAGAAGTACTTAACAAAGTACATATAGAAGTACTTTAGGAGGATGTGTCTGGTCAGGATCTTGGGCAATGGAGATGGTACTGACTTGGGTTGGAAGCTGGTATTTGGAGGAATGTGCCATCCTTGGAATAGAGAAGGCCAGCAAGGAGCCTGCCACAAGAATCCAGGCATAAGATTTAGTGAAGCTAGTGATAGGAAGAAAGAAGAGGAAAAAATAAAAACCAAATCTAATAGATTTGTCAAAGACAAATAGGTAAACAGCATGCAAAGAGATCAAGGGGAGAAAAATTGTAGGAATTGAAGTGCCATGGCTTATGGAGGATTGAGTCTTAATTGGTGTTAAAAAACAACTTTATGTCAAGTTTTAGAAAGCATGCAATATTGATTAATTCAAGGTCCAGTGCAAGTTGTTTTTTCTTAAAAAAGCCTTTCTAACCTTTTTACATTAATCAAGTTTTCAACAAAATGATTGATTAAAAACCGTCCTTCTTCTGAGCTCTCATTCCTGTCTTAATATGATTCTATTATAAAATAAAAGATCAAGAGCCATGTCTTATTCTGTTATGATGTCCAGTGTCTATTGTGGAGACCTGATACATTTAAGCAGTTCAATTAAGGCTTGTGAATGAATGAGGTAGGAGAGTATGATGCTCAGATTATAGGTGAAGGAATCCATCACTAACATTGATAGGACTAACGATATATTGCTGAAAGGAATGGGAATATACTGCTGAAAGGAATAGGATATCACTTTCTAATTCAAATTCTCCCTGAGAAAATATTATCTAACATTCTGTAACATCTTAGAAAATTGTTAATTCAGCCTCTGCTTAAACACCTTTAGTGAAGAGACAGCTTACTAAATTTTTGGACAGTTTAATGGCTATAAACCTTTCCTGTGTTGAACCCAAGGACTCCTCATTTTTACTTTACTCATTGCTATAAGAAATGTCCAGTGATGAACTAATTCCTCCCTTTACTTATGTAAACATAGCTATCATGAACTCTCAACACCCACTCTTTTTCTTGCGTGTAATATTCTTCATTTTTGCAATTCTTTATGATTCAATTCACTTAATTGCTCTCCTCTAGGTTGTTTCTGGTTTCATGATGATGCCTTTTAATGATGTAATCTTAAACATATTGCTCTTGCTCTGGTTTTGGCTGTAAATAGTCCGTAGAACTATAAACTGTTTTTTTTATGAGCACAGTATTTTCCTTTTTTTAAAAAATATATTTTATTGATTATGCTATTACAGTTGTCCCCTTTCCCCCCTTCACTCCCCTCCACCCTGCATACCCTTTCCCACCCATATTACCCACCTTTAGTTCATCTCCATGTGTCATAAGTTCTTTAGCTTCTACATTTCCCATACTATTCTTGCCCGCCCCCTGTCTATTTTCTACCTACCATCTATGCTACTTATTCTCCATACCTTTTTCCCCTCTCCTCCTCCTCCCACTCCCCTGTTGCTAACCCTCCATGTGATCTCCATTTCTGTGGTTCTGTGCCTGTTCTAGTTGTTTACTTAGTTTCTTTAGGTTTTTGTTTTAGGTATGGTTGTTAATAATTGTGAGTTGGCTGTCATTTTACTACACATGTTTTTTTCTCTTCTTTTTCTTAGATAAGTTCCTTTAACATTTCATATAATAAGTACTTGGTGATGATGAACTCCTTTAAATTGACCTTATCTGAGAAGCACTTTATCTGCCCTTCCATTCTGAATGAAAGCTTTGCTGGATAGAGCAATCTTGGATGGAGGTCCTTGACTTTCATGACTTTGAATACTTCTTTGCAGTCCCTTCTTGCCTGCAAGGTCTCTTTTGAGAAATCAGCTGACAGTCTGAAGGGAACTCCTTTGTAGGTAACTACCTCCTTTTCTCTTGCTACTTCTAGGATTCTCTCCTTCATTTTTACCTTGGGTAATGTAATTGTGATGTGCCTTGGTGTGTTTATTCTTGGATCCAACTTCTTTGGTACCCTCTGAGCTTCCTGGGCTTCCTGGAAGTCCATTTTCTTTGCCAGATTGGGGAAGTTTGCCTTTGTTATTTGTTCAAATAAGTTTTCCACTTGTTGCTCTTCCTCTTCTCCTTCTGGTACCCCTATAATATGGATGTTGGATCGTTTAAAGATGTCCTGGAGGTTCCTAAGCCTCTCCTCATTTTTTTTGAATTTTTATTTCTTCATTCTTTTCTGGTAGTATGTTTCTTTCTTCCTTCTGGTCCACTCCACTGATGTGGGACCCAGCTTTCATTCCATCACTATTGGTTCCCTATGCAGTTTTCTTCATTTCACTTATTGTAGCCTTCATTTTTTCATCTAATTTGTGACCAAAATCAACCAACTCTGTGAGCATCCTGATCACCAGTGCTTTGAACTATGCATCTGATAGGTTGGCTATCTCTCAGTTGCTTAAAAGTACTGAGTGCGGAGCTTTCAATTCTGCTTGAGCCATCTTTTTTCCCCCCTTTGGTCTGGTGGTGCCTGTTATGTATGAGGGGCAGAGCCTTAGGTGTTCACCAGGGCGGGGCCCCCCAGTTGCTGGGTTGTGATGCTGTATGTGGGGGCAGGGTCCAAGAGGGAACAATGGTGCTTGCTCTGCTCTCCATCAGACCTCAGTCCCTTCCACTGCTTCCTCCAAGCAAACTGGGCCCCTCTGTTGCCAATTCCCATGTGGGTGGGCTTGTGAAACCCATGGGACTTTCCAAGGACCTCTCCTGTGAGGCTGGGAGTCTCTCTCTGTGCCTCAATCCCCACAGGTATTTTCAATCAGTGTCCCAAGGCTCTATTTCCCAGCGCTGTGATCCTGGGTTGCACACAGTTCCTTGCCTTACAATTGCCACCTCACTGAGTCTGTCAGTTGCCACCCCTCGGCTGGGGTCTGCCAGTTGCCACTTTTGCACTCAGCATCTACCTGCTGTGGCATTGTATGCCCTGGATGCCTTATGTGCCCGGTCCAATGCTCTCTGCTCTCAGAGCTGCAACCCATGGCCAGCTGCCCGACTCTGCCCCTGCTACTTGTTTGGATGAACGTGTCTATTTTAACTTCTTGGTTGTCTGACTTCCATTCATGTCAATTTTCTGTCAGTTCTGGTTGTTATTCTATTTCTAAATTGTTGTTGTCCCTATCTTGGTTGTGCAAGAAGGCACAGTGCATCCACCTATGCCTCCATCTTGGCTGGAAGTTCAGCACAGTCTTTTTCTTAATTCATCTTCATGCTGTGTTGGCATTTTAAAACTCATATTGAACTTGTCATCAATTAAACTTCTGACACTTCCTTGCATGTTCTGAGATTTGTACAATTGTTTTCACTACTAAATTTCATCTTATCATATTCTGCCCATCATTCCAGCCAAATAGTGGTTTTGAATCTTAATCTCAATTTCAACATTTAACATATTCTCCATACCTACCAGGTCTGAGTCATTGAAAACTTGTGTATAACATATATAACCTTTTACAAATTATTTATGAAAATATTAAATATGAGAGCATCAAGACCATTTTTTCTTATTATTATATTTATGACACCTAGTAATTAGTGGCTGGACAACATCTGGTACTTTAACTTTGTTAAAGTCAAAATTTTAGAGTCTGGCTAGATGGCGGCGAGGTAGGTGGGAGTGGATCCCAGTTCTCCCTGTGCCCAGCTAGAACACCTAGCAGATCTTCTGAGGAACAGAATTAACAGCCAATGGAATCCCAGCTTATATGAAGTTTGAAGGCTAAAAATTGTAGAGGACATTGAAAAACAGAAGGCAAGGAGATTGTGCTGGGACAGTAAGGTCCCTGGGAACTGTGCAGGGACTTAAGCTGCTGTGGTCCATGCCCAGCACCTGCCACAGGAGTTAGATCACCAGCTTCTTCCCCTACTAGCACAGGGAAGGCAGCCCGGCACCAGGAGGCACCTGGATGCTGGAAGTCGCTGTGGGGAACAGAGACAAAGTGGAGACTCACAGAGGTAGTATACATCCTCTGGGACTGTGTGGGTGCTGACACCATAGAAATTGGAGTGCTGGAGAAAACCTGGAGAAAGGGAGGAGTTGGGCTTTTTCAGACTCTGACTCGGATAGTCTCCAGACTGGTCAGAAAGTTGGGCTGTGTGAAAAGCCATGCACTTGTTAAGAATGGTGGTCTGCTGCTTTATAAGGAACTCTTGAGCAGCAGTGGGCTCACACCAAGGGTGATTTGAACTGCACACAACCAGAGACTGAGTGGCTGAGTCTGTGCGCCCAAGCTTGACTGGAACTGTGCACCCAGAGACTTAGAGGCTGAGTGGAGCAGCACACCTGAGCTTGAATCACACTTCACACCCAGAGGCTGAGTGGCTGATTAAAGCTGAACAGCTTATGGAGGACCTGGGCTGGAGGCTGGAAAACTGTGAATATTGTAGCCCAAACCTGGTCCTCATCCTCTCAAAACCATAGGGAGGGAGAAAAGAGAAGCCTAGCTTCCCTCTCCCCATTGCATCCAGGAAGACCAGCAGAACTCACTGAACAGGTTTAAAGTCAGCAGGAAGCTTATTTTTTCTTTCCTCTCTCCTTTTTTCCCTTTTTTCCCCAAGTGAGACAATAAGATGTGGAGTTATGAAGGGTCCAGAGACAGATCCAAAGGGGGAGTACAAGGCTAACCCCCCAAACTGAGAAACTGAGACAAATGTCACTTTCCTATCCCATAGAGCTGGCATTTCATTGTTTATGTGTATTAGTATTATTTTTCATTATTTTTACCACTTTTATTTTATTAGTATTTTTTAAATTTCTCTTCCTTATGTTTAGTTTTCCTCATTTTATTTCTCTAACTGCATTATTTGGCTGTTTTCCTTATTCTCTCTTTCATATTGTATTTTAATTTTCCTTCTTTCACTTTACTCATGTTTCAATAATACACTACTCTTGATCATGTACTTTCTATTTTTGTTATCCAAATCATGTATTTCTTGTCATATTATTATTGTTCTGGTACTATTGTAAATATTTGTTGTTCCATGCAATTGTACATAATACACAGAAACCCTCCATGATCTTAGCCCACTTGACATTATTTCTGAGCATTATTATTGTTGTGGTTAACTCTATTCTATCTTACACTCACCTACTTTCTATCCTTTACTCTCACTATATCTCATTATCTAACCTTGCACAAGAGCTCTGTTTTCTGGATTCAGTTCACAATCCTCCTCTCCTCTAACAAGAGTCTTATTACTTTTTCGCCTTTCATAAAAAGTGGCTAGTTGGATGAAACATCACAGTTAATGCTATACTTATCCAAAGAATCTGCTATCTCTTCTCTACTTGCTGGTACTTTAAATCCCATAAAATACTCTCCTGCTGTCTTAATTCATCCTGCCTACCACCTACCACTAATCACATACAAGAATAGGTAGGAGCTGTGAACATTAGTATACCTGCTGGAAGAGAGAAACCACCAACAAAGGAACCACCAAAAGGTAAAAACCCAAGAACAACAAAAGAGCCTACACAAACAAAAGAAAGGGCAAACCTAGAGTGCCCAGGCAAGGAGATCAAAGAGAGCACACCACTGAACCAAATAGAATTCCTACCATAGAAGTTCACCCTACAAAGACAGTGAGCAAAATTAAACAGCAGGAAGTTCAGAAACAAAAAGAGCCACCTAAAATGAGGATACAGAAAAGAAAATGGAATCAAAAGGAATGGAAGACTCCCCTCTAAAAGAGGTAAATAAAATGGAGGTAAGCAAACTATCAGATATAGAATTCAAAATAATGGTTATAAAGTTGATCAAGGAACTCACAGACAACTAACTACAAAGAACTGAGTGAGAACTACACAACTATGAAAAATGAAATAGAAGTTATAAGCAAAAACCAGGAAAAAATGAACAATAAAATCTCAGAAATAAAAAAACACACTAGAAGGAATTACAAGTAGGCTTAATGAAGCAGAAGATTGAATCAATGAGTCAGAGAAAAGGTAGAAAGAAACACCCAGATAGAGCAAGAAAAGGAAAAGAGACTCAGAAAGAATGAATGGGGGTAAGGGAGCTGCAAGACAACATATAATGTAATAACATCTGTATAAAAGGGATACATGAAGGAGAAGAAGAGCAAGATATAGAAAACCCATTTGAAAAAATAATGATGGAAAACTTCCCTAATTTGATGAGAGAAAAAGTCACACAAAACCAGGAAACACTGAGAGTCCCAATAAAAAGGAACCCAAAGAGGCCCACTTTAAGATACATCATAATTAAAATGACAAAATTCAAAGACAAGAGAGAATCTTAAAGCCAGCAAAGGAGAAACAGAAAGTAACATAAAAGGGAGCCCCCAAAAGATTAGCAGCTGACTTCTCAATGGAAATGCTCCAAGCCAGAAGAGAATGGCAAGAAATATTGCAAGTAGCGAGAACCAGAGGCCCGTAACAAAGACTACTTCACCCAGAAAGGCTCTCAATTAAAGTGGAAGGCCAAATAAGAACCTTCCTAGACAAAAGAAGTCTAAAAGAATACATCTCCACCAAACCAGCTCTGCAAGAGATGCTAAAGGGTCTGCTAAAGAGATGCTAAAGGGTATGAAAAAATGGCAATGAATAAGTACCTGTCAGTAATAACCTTAAATGTAAATGGATTAAATGCTCCAATCAAAATACATAGAATAGCTAAATGGGTAAGAAAGCTTGACCCCCCACACACTGCCTACAAGAGATCCATCTCAGAACAAAAGACTTACACAGGCTGAAAGTGAAGGGATGGAATCAAATATTCCAAGCAAATGGGCAGGGGAAAAAGGCAGGATAGCAATACTCATATCAGACAAAATAGATTTTAAAACAAGGGTGATAAAAAGAGACCCACAAGGTTACTTCATAATACTCAAGGGAAGAATCCATAAAGAAGACAAACATTGTAAATATATAGGCAGCCAACATAGGAGCACCCAAATACATAAAGAAAATCTTAGAGGACTTCAAGAAAGATATTGACAGCAACACAATTATAGTAGGGAATTCAACACCCCACTGTCAAAAATGGACAGATGTTCGAAACAAAATACCAACAAAAATATTGTGGCATTGAACAATGCCCTAGGTGAAGTGGACTTAACTGATATATATAGAGTGCTTCATCCCAAAGAAACTAAATACACATTCTTTTCAAATGCACAGGGAATATCTCCAAAGATAGACTACATGATAGGACACAAAACAAGCTTCAATAAATTTAAGAAAATTGAAGTCATATCAAGCATTTTCTTTGACCACAAGGGACTGAAACTAGAAACCAACTTCAAGGAAAAAAAACCCAAAACACTAAAAATCATGGGAATTGAAGAGATGCTATTAAACAATGAATGGGTCAATAGTGAGATTAAGAGGAAATCAAAGAGTTTCTGGAAACAAAATAACAATGAACTCACAATGACTCAAGGTCTATGGACACAGCAAAGGCAGTCCCGAGAGAGAAGCTCATAGCAATACAGGGCTACCTAAAAACATAGAAACATTTCAAACAAACAACCTAACTCTACCCCTACAAAAACTTGAGGAACAACAACAAAGACAGTCCAGAGAAAGTAGAAGGAAGAAAATAACCAAGATCAGGGAAGAATTAAATAACATAGAGACTAAAAAAACAATTTTAAGGATCAATGAATCCAGGAGCTGGTTCTTTGAAAAGATAAACAAAATTGACAACCTTTAAGCAGGCTCATCAAGAAAAAGAGAGAGGACCCAAATAAACACAATCAGAAATGAAAGAGAGGAAATTACAACTGATACCACAGAAATACAAAGGATTGTAAGAAATTACTATGAAGAACTATGTGCCAAGAAATTTGAAACCCTAGGTGAAATGGAAAAATTTCTAGAAAAATATAATTTTCCAAAAGTGAATGAAGAAGCAGCAGAAAGTCTGCAGAGACCAGTAACAACTGACAAATTTGAAGCAGTAATCAAAAAACTCCCAACACACAAAAGCTCTGGACTGGAGGGTTTCACAGAAGTCTATAAAGCATTTAAGGAAGAACTAACCCCTACCCTTCACAGACTATTCTAAAAAATCCTCGAATACAGAAGACTCCCAAACTCTTTTTATGAAGCCAGCATCATCTTAGTCCCAATACCAGCTAAATACACAACAAAGAAAGAAAACATCAGGCCAATTTCACTGATGAACATAGACACTAAAACCCTCAACAAAATATTGGGAAACCACATCCAGCAATATATTAAAAAGATCATACACCATCACCAAGTGGTATTCATGTCAGAGGTGCAAGGATGGTTCAATATTCACAAATCAGTAAATGTAATACATCACATAAACAAAAGCAAAGACAATCACACAATCATATCAATAGATGTGGAAAAAGCATTTGATAAGGAACAACACCCATGTATGATAAATACACTCAGCAAAGTGGGAATAGAGGGAGCATTTCTCAACATAATAAAGGCCATATATGAGAGACCGGCCAAATCATACCATTGGACAAAACTAAAAACTTTCCCACTAAGATCAGGAACAAGACAAGGTTGTCCACTTTCACCACTTTTATTCAACATAGTATTGGAAGCCCTAACCACAACAATAAGACAAGAAAAAGAAATAAAAGGCACCCAAACTAGAAAAGAAGAAACAAAACTTCTTCTTTGTTTGAAGATGACATGATAGTTTACATAGAAAATCCTATAGAATCAACCAAAATACTGCTCAACCAAATAAATGAATTTGGCAAAACAGCAAGATACAAAGTCAATATCCAGAAATCAAAGGCATCTTTGTATTCCAACAATGAAATGTCAGAAACGGAAATCAGGAAAACACCCAAATGATATAGCAACAAGAAAAATAAAGAGCCTAGGAATAAACCTAACCAAGGAGGTAAAAGATCTGTACTAAGAGAACTACACAACACTGAAGAAAGAGATTAAGGAAGACACAAACAAATGGAAACCTATACCGTGTTCATGGATTGGAAGAATTACAATCATGAAAATGTCTATATTACCCAAAGCAATTTATAGATTCAACACAATTCCTATTAAGGTACTAATGGCATATTTCACAGATATAGAACAAATGCTTCAAAAGTTTTTATGGAATCATAAATGACACTGAATAACTGCTGCAATTTTGAGAAAGAAGAGGAAAGTACAAAGGATCACAATACCTGGTATCTAATTGTATTACAAGACCACTGTAATCCTAACAGCCTGGTACTGGCATAAGAACAGACATATAGATCAATGGATCAGAATAGAGAACCCAGAAATAAACTGAAGTTTCTATGGTCAATTAATATTTCACAAAGGGGGCAGAAGCATAAAATGGAGTACTAATAGCCTCTTCAACAAATAATGTTGGGAAATCTAGACAACTACATGCAAAATAATGAAACTAGGCCACCAACTTACACCATACACAAAAAATAAATTCAAGGTGGATAAAAGACTTAAATATAAGTCCTGGCACCATAAAAGCCCTTCAGGAGAACACAGACTGGAAAATCTCCGATATTCAACGAAGCAATATTTTCACTAATATATCCCCTAAAGCAAGGTACCTAAGGGACAGAATAGAAAAATGGGGTCTTATCAAATAAGAAGCGATTGCAGGGCTAAAGAAAACAGCATTAAAATGAAAAGAGAAACTACTGTATGGGAAAACATATTTGCGAATGATACCTCAGACAAAGGTTTGATATCCAAAATATATAAAGAACTCACATGACTCCAGTCTAAGATAAGCAACCCAAGTAAAAAATGGGCAAAAGACTTGAACAGGCACTTATCCAAGGAGGACATACAGAGGGAGCAGAGACATATGAAAAGTGCACAGTATTACTAGTCATCAGAGAGATGCAAATTAAAACCACAATGAAATACCACTTCACACCAGTCAGAATGGCCATCATAAACAAAGCAACAAACAAAAAGTGTTGGAGAGGTTGTGGAGAAAAGGCAACCCTAGTACACAGTTGATAGGATTACAAACTGGTGCAGCCACTGTGGAAAACAGTATGGAATTTCCTCAGAAAGCTAAAAATGGGACTGCCTTTGACCCAGCAAGTCCACTGCTAGGATTATATCCTCAGAACCCTGAAACACCAATCCAAAAAAACCTATGCACCTCAATGTTCATAGCAGCGCAATTTACAATAGCCAAGTGTTGGAAGCAACCTAAGTGCCCATTAGTAAATGAATGGATAAAAGAACTGGTACATTTACACAATGGAATTCTGTGCAGCAGAAAGAAAGAAGGAGCTTCTACCCTTTGCAACAACATGGATGGAACTGGAGATCATTATGCTATGTGCAATAAGCCAGGCAGTGAAAGACAAACACCATACGATCTCACCTTTAAGTGGAACCTAATCAACAAAACAAACAATGAAGCAAAATATAACCAAAGGCATTGAAATTAAGAACAAACTGACAGTAACCAGATGGGAGAGGAGAGCACATAATGAGTGGAAAAGGGTGAAAGGTTTACAGGAACAACTATAAAGGACACATGGACAAAAACATGGGAGAGAGGTGGGGATGGCAGGGGTGGTGGTGAGGGTTGGGGAGAAAAGGCAGAAAACTGTACTTGAACAATAATAAGATTCAAAAGTCGTTAATAAAAAAAAGAATACAAATTCTAATTCTGAAATTTACAATCAACTTTTGTTACCACAGTGCCTAGCACACATTAGTAGCTCTCTAAATATGTGTCAATGTTAGTTAATAAATATTTTCAAAATAAAAAATAAAGTCATAATTTCCCAGATTTATTTATCATAGAATTTTTTTTTTATTTTTATAGTATCTGTTAACATCTTGTAGAAGGTATGTATGGGTTTTAGGAGATGCAAATATAAAAACCTCCTCAATAAAAATAAAAATGAAATTTTTCTGAAATGGTTTGTTATTCTTTTTTTAAATCTTTTTCTAAAATTTTTCATCTACTTATCTTTAGAGGGGAAGGGAAGGAGAGAGGGAGAGAAATATCAATGTGTGGTTGCCTCTTGTGCATCCCCCACTGGGAACTGGCCCACAACCCAGGCATGTGCCCTGACTGGAAATCAAACCACGATCCTTTGGTTTGCAGACCCGCACTCAGTCCACTGAGCTACACCAGTCAGGGCAATGGCTTGTTATTCTTGAGCCCATGTTGACTTTTAACAATCATTCACACTTAATGTGCTCACAAAATGTTGTCTCACTAAACAGGATAAGATGTTTAAAATTGGGCTGGATTTGATATCAAGCTCATAGATTTATAGCAGAGTTTCTGCTCTGCCTATACATCAAAATACCTGTTAGGATTTTAAAGGAATCTCAATGCCTGCAAGTCAGCTTTGGTATTCATGATTCCATAGGTAGACAGAGCCAGAGATACACATGCTGATTTGCTAATTCCTGGGATGTGCTTTGGAGGTGTTCACTGTAGTTTCCTTATTGGAGACTGAGATACCACACTTTTCCCATCATCCAGCAGTTCCTGTTTTCTACAGAGTTTTTTAGGGCCTTCTAACAACGGCTAGCAGACTCAAGAATAAGGCTTTCTAGCCTTATTGTCTGGTGTAGCTCAGTGGATTGAGTGCGGGCTGCGAACCAAAGCATCACAGGTTCAATTCCCAGTCAGGGCACATGCCTGGGTTGCAGGCCACAGCCCCCAGCAACCACACATTGATGCTTCTCTCTCTCTCTTTCTCCCTCCTTTCCCTCTCTAAAAATAAATAAATAAAATCCTTAAAAAAAAGAATAAGGCTTTCTGTCATCCTCCCCATTTGTCTTGGTCTTCAATTCTCTCATCCTAATATTTGTTCTATCCTTTCCAATCAATCCTTCTCCTTGATATAGAAGGTAAAAGCAAAATAAAAATTGAGTAGCTTTGCTTTCTCTTTGTCATCTGTCAATATTATATAATTGAACCCCAGAATCATATCTATACCTTCCCAAACTAAAATAGCCTTTTTGTCTTCTGTGATATATTTTGCATGTTGCAGTACATTCTAGGATTTAGCCTTCTTAAACAACTATTTGTTTTTCTCAAATATTCCTGTGTGACAATTCTTCCCTCATTTTATATATGTACATAGATGCAACAGTCTTTGAAATGAAATTTTATACCGATATCATTAAAGAAGCATTAAAATATTTTATGTTCCTTGTTATCACTACCAGAAAACATTATTAAGAACGCCTTATTTTCTTGTGTATCTGTCATTGCAACGTTATGTTTTATATCCTCTACTGAACAAACAGGAGAAAAAGAAACTGAAAGGGGAGATTGAATCACAGAAACAGTGGCCAAAGAACAGCTTAGGTAAATAAGATGCTTTAAAATCACTGCTACTGGCAACCAAATAAATACATAGTAAAATCATTTCTATGATTGTTTTTCATCTATCAAAAACATCCCCATGTTGTCTCCAATTATGGTCAGAAGTTGTTAATATGTATTACACTCAAGTTCTGGTCTCCTGCTTCTTACGTATTCTATTCATTTTCTGTTTTGTTCTCTCTCCACCCATTCTCCTTCACAAACTTCCACTAGGTGACTGAATAATTCTTTCTTGTCCTGTAATTGTCAATTTAGACTTCATTTCCTGTGTGAAGCCTGCCCTGCCACCACAGCTGGGTGTCTTTCCCTCATGTTCCCGTGGCAGTGGATACTTCCTTATTCTTATCACTAATAGTCTGTTTATCTGCCTTTCTTCTCACTGGCACATTAAAATTTATGTTTTATTAATTGTATCCTGAACACCTAGGACAGTGCCTGATATTGTGTTCAATAAGTCCATATTGTGTGAAGCAAAGAAGAAAAGATGGTACTTCTCTCTATATCTTGATCTTCCTGATAAAATGTGGCTTTGGGTATATCAGCAGCTTGGCACCAGGACATCTGTGAAAGAAAAAGGTCTCTTTAAGCATCCTCAGAAAAAATGCAAATAGATGTTCTCAGCTCTCTAGCTTCAGATAATATGAGAGACAGAAAGTATATTGTGTGTTTTTTTCAATTCTCAGCTGGACCTGATAGTGCAAAGACTTTCAGAAAATAATTTTGCTATTTGAAAACTGAAAGAATGTGATATGGAAGTAAATAAAGAACCATAAATATGGAACTACACAGTGTAGTTTTTGCAGAGACTTTTGTGGTGATAACTGAACTGTAAAAAGGGATGATGATACATTAGGGATAAAACTATTAATTATTTTCCTCACAAGATAATTCAAACCCAGAGCCATCCCACACATTAAATTGTGCGATATGCTTACCACAGCTTTTTGAAAAAAATTTTTTTGTTTAGTTTATGTGAGATTTCCTTCTGGCTTATTCATGAATTCATGTTGTATAGTTACCCTTCACCACAGTGGCTTCATTTTACCACTAGAAATAAACTGAAATCAGGTATAGTTTGGAATAAAAATGCACAGTACCTTCCAAAATATACACATTTAATATTAGTGCTTATATGAAAACATGAAATCCTGAAAACTATGATTTATAAAATATGAATTGACACTCTACTTATGTTACCACATATCTGAGGACCTGAGCATTTTTGAGGTTTGTGTTAAGCCTGATCCAGTCTAGATAATAATAGATATGAGATAACCTATTTCATTTAGGTCCCCTGCAGGAAAACAAGTCACTCTAAGTAGGAACTCCCACTACCATCTATAACTAAGAAATTGTGAGCTCAGAATCTCTTGACTAGGGTCCTGTACCATCCACATTTGTGGTCCCAGCTCCCAACCCAGGGACTGATATAGAGAAGGAGCTCAATAAATGCTTATAACAATGAATGAAGTCTTTAGCTGTTCAGTGTTTGTACATCAAAGTGGATTCTTTTGTACCTCAAAGTGGGTTTTATGTGGTACCTCACATCTAGGTTTCTGCTTGACTGCCACCCTAGGAGAAAAGACAGGTTATATTTCTGATAGTTATGTCCCACAATTTTTCTCATCCTCTGGTTTCTCTGGGGGATCCTGTGCTCATCCTGTGACCACTAGGTTCAACTTGCGTAGAGAGCTCCACTCTCCCTGGGAACTAAGAGAACAAATTCTATAAGATTCCCTGAAGATGGCTCAAAGGTACATTAGAACCAAGAGCTGCCTGGTTCTCTCACTTACAGCCTACTCCATGCTTGTCTTCCTAGTTTAGATCCTGTCTCATGCCTTCAGTATGGGGTCTACTTCCTCCACAAAAGCAGAGGGGCTATATCCTTCACTTGCCCTTTTCCTTTGATGTACAATATTCTCTTGACTTGGTTTCCTCCCCTGTATCTCTAATGGGGCATTTCAGTGCCTTTGTTGTCCCCTTCTATTTTAACATTTCTTTCTTGGGCTCCTATTTCATCTCTACCCACTGCAGCAGCCAACTCCTTCAATACTCTTTTCTTACCATCATACAAACCCCTTCAAAGTTAGCCACTTTTGCTGATGAATTCCAGTGAAGCATAATGAATTTGTATTGTAGCCCCTTTAATACTTTAAAAGTTTTGCAATATAAAATACATTTTCTTTAAAAAATCAATGCTCATCTTTTTCACCTACAAAAAATACTTTACAAATCCTCATTTATTTTTGATCACATATAGTTGTGGTGGCTGCTCTAGTCTATGTTAACTCCTCCTAATGCATCATTATTATTTTGGAGAGGGGACATTTTATTACATTTTCTTTGAAAAAGGTCAAATCAGGAGGAATCTCTTTGAAGTGGATAACCTAGTTGTTGTTGTTGTTTTTTTTTTAATAATACATATACAGGTAATGGAATAGTATCTAAGTCCCAATGCAATTTTCTCATATTTAATTAATATTCTAAATTAGCGCCTGAAATGTTTTATATGTGGATTGAAGAGAAGAGACCATTGAAATCATGGTCAGTACAGGATTTATGGCTGTATAAGACACAGGGAGTTTATTACTGCTGCTATATCTGAGGTGGATGCTTTTGGAAGCAGGGTTTCTGGCCAAAAGCTACATCACATATTCTGGCAATTATGCTTCCTTATTTTTTCTCTTGATTCCTCAATCCAAATGAATCCAAATTAATTGCATTTTTATTGATTTTATTCATTTGGCTTAGCAGGGTAATCAGAATGGGATAATTTTTATTTTTATCTTCATTTTGAGATGTGTCTCAAGGCTACTTATAAAGTAGAAGGCACCAGATCAGTGGTGTCCAGATATCATTCCATTACTTGAGTAGTAAACAGGGATTTAGAGAAAAGCTGCAGGTGAGGAAGAAATGTGCTCACATGCTGCCATGCATTGCCAGAGTACTAGTTTAGCTTCTGACTTATTTTCTCCTAAATATGTATGCATAGATTTATTTTTATTTTTTGGTTCTCTTAAAAAATTTATTGTTATTCTATTACAGTTGTCCTAAATTTTCTCCTTTTGTCCTCCTCCTCCTCCCAGCCCATCCCCTTCTCCCACAGTCAGTACCCACACCATTGTCAATGTCCATGGGTCATTCATACATGTTTTTTGAATAGTTCCTTCCCCTTCTTTCCACAATTATTCCTCTCCCACCTCCTCTCTGGTCATTGTCAGTCTTTTCCATATTTCCATGCCTCTGGTTCTATTTTTCTCATTAGTTTATTTTGTTCTTTAGGTTCCTCTTATATGTGAGATCATATGCTATTTGTCTTGTATCGACTGGCTTACTTCACTTAGCATAGTATTCTCCAGTTTCATCCATGCTGTCACAAAAGGTAGGAGTTACTTTTATCTTTCTGTTGTGTAGTATTCCATTGTATAAATGTAGCACAATTTTTTCATCTACTCATTTACTATTGGGTACTTAGGCTGTTTCCAGCATGTGGTTATTGTAAATAGTGTTGCTATGAACATAGTGATGCATAAGTTCTTTTGAATTGGTGATTTGGGATTTTCAGAGTATATTCCCAGCAGTGGAATCTCTGGGTCAAAAGGCAGTTCCATTTTTAATTTTTTGAGGAAGTTCCATACTGTTTTCCACAGTGGCTGCACCAGTCTGCATTCCCACCAACAGTGCACTAATGTTCCCTTTTTTCCCACATTCTTGCCAGTACTTGTTTGTTGATTTATTAATGATGGCTACTCTGACCAGTGTGAGGTGATATCTCATTGTTGTTTTAATTTTCATTTCTCTGATGGCTAGCGATGTTGAGCATCTTTTCATATCTCTAAGGGCCATCTGTATGTCCTCCTTAGAGAAGTGTCTATTCAGATCCTTTGACCATTTTTTAATTGGATTGTTTGTCTTCCTAGTGTTCAGTCATATGAATTCTTTATATATTTTGGAAATTAAACCTTTGCCTGATGTATCATTGGCAAATGTGCTCTCCCATACAATCAGTTCCATTTTCATTTTGATGATGGTTTCTTTATTTGTGCAGATGCTTTTTAATTTGATATAGTCCCATTTGTTTATTTTTTCCTTTATTTCTTTTGCCCTAGGAGATAGATCAGCAAAAACATTGCTATGTGGGATATCTGGAATTTTTCTTCCTATATGTTCCTCTAAGACTTTTATGGTGTCATGAGTTATATTTAAGTCTTATCCATTTTGAGTTAGTTGTTCTGGTGTATGGTATAAGTTGGTGGTATAGTTTCATTTCTTTTCATGTACCAGTCCAGTTCTACCAACACCACTTATTGAAGAGGCTATTTTTACTCCATTGTCAAATATTAGTTGAACATAAAGACATGGGTTTATTTCTGGGCTCTCCATTCTTTTTCTATTGATCTATGTCTTTCTTATTCCAGTACCAGACTGTTTTGATTACAGTGTCCTTATAGTATAGTTTGATATCAGGTATGGTGATCCCTCCTACTTTGTTCTTCTTTCTCAAGATTGCTGAGGCTATTCAGGGTCTTTTTTGGTTTCATGTAAATTTTTAGAAATTTGAGAAATTTTTAGAAATTTTAGAAATTTTTAGAAATTTTTAGAAATATTTGTTCTAGATCTGTGAAATATACCATTGGTATTTTAATAGGAATTGTGTTGAATCTATAGATTGCTTTGGTTAGAATGGACATTTTAATGATATCAATTCTTGTAATCCATGAACATGGTATATACTTTTATTTATTTGTATCTTCCTCAATTACTTTTTTCCTTCCAATTTTTAAATTTTATTTATTTTTAAGTATATTTTATTGGTATGTTATTATAGTTGTCCCTTGCTGGAGGGAAGTGGGTACTGGGAGAAGGGGGGAAAAGAGGGAAAATTGGGACAACAGTATTGATTTGTGTCCTACCATGTGGTCTATATTTGAAAATGGTCTATGTGCATTTGAAAAGAATGTATACCTTTATTCTTTGGGGTGAAAGTGTCTATATCAATTAAGTCCATTTGATCTAGAGTGTTGTTCAATGCAACAATGTCCTTGTTGATTATTTGTTTGGAAGATCTATCCATTATTGACAGTGGGGCATAAAAATCCCCTACAATAACTGTGTTGTCAATCTCCTTTTTGAAGTCCTCCAAGATTTTCCTTACATATTTAGGTTCTCTTAGGTTGGATACATATATGTTTACAAGGGTTATATCCTCTTGTTGGACTACTCCCTTAAGTCTTATGCAGTGACCCTGTTTGTCTCTTGTTATAGCCTGTGTTTTGAAGTCTATTTTTGTCTGATATAAATATTGCTACCCCAGCTTTGTTTTCATGTCCATTTGCTTGGAATTTTTTTTTCATCCCTCCACTTTCAACCTGTGTAGATCTTTTCTTTCTGAGGTGGGTCTCTCGTAGACAGCATATACATAGGTTATGTTTTCTTATCCATTCTGCTACTCTATGCCTTGATTGGTGCATTTACCAGTCAAGGTTGGGGGAGCCCAACCTTTTGGTGTCTCTGGGACACACTGGAAGAAGAGTTGTCATCTTGGGCCATGCATTAAATACATAAACACTAATGAAAACTGATGAGCAAAAAAAAAAAAGGTTTTAAGTAAATTTACGATTTGGTGTTGGGACACATTTATAGCTAGCTAGGGCCACAATTGGTCCATAGGCTGCATGTTGGACAACCCTGAATCTATTATTATTGATGGATACTTATTCATTGCCATATTTTCCCTCTGTACTTATGTCCCACTACCTCTTTTTTTTCATATTCTTAAAGCAGTACCTTTAGCATCTCTTGAAATGCTGGTTTGGTGGAGATGTACTCTTTTAACTCTCTCTCTCTCTCTCTCTTTTTTTTTTTTTTTTGGTCTGGGAAACTCCTTATTTCACTTTCCATTTTAACTAAGAGCCTTGCTGGTAAGTGTAGTCTTGGTTGCAGGACTTTGCTTTTCATGACCTAGAATATTTTGTGTCATTCCTTTCTGGCTTGTAGATTTCTGTTGAGAAATCAACTGATAGCTTTATTGGAGATCCCTTTTATGTTACTAACTGTTTCTCCCTTTCTGCATTAAGACTCTATCATTGCCTTTATATTTTGTCATTTTAATTATGATGTGTTTTGGAGTGGGTCTCTTGTGTTCATATTGATTGGGAGCCTCTGTGCTTCCTGGACTTGTGTGCCCTTGTCCCTAACCAAGTTAGGGAAGGTTTCTGTGATTACTTTCTCAAACTGATTTTCCTATCCCTTAACCCTTTTCCTATCCTTCTGGTATTCCTATGATATGAATATTATTATGTTTCATGTTGTTCTGCAGCTCCCTTATCTATCTTCATTCTTTTTGAGGCTTTTCTATTTTGTTTTTCTGTTTGGATGTCTTTTTTTCTCTTTAAATTTAATCATTATGGTACTTTTTCTATTACCCTTTCATTCCCTTTTGCCCCCCCCCCCGCCAGCAATCACCACACTGTTGTCATTATCCACGAGTTCTCTTTCCTTTTTGCTCCTCCACCCCATATCTTCCCACAACTAGCTGTCATCCTGCTCTCCATCTGTGAGTCTGTCTCCATTTTCCTTGTTCAGTTTGTTCATTAGATTCCACATATGAGTGAAATCATATGGTATTTGTCTTTCTCTGACTAGCTTATTTCTCTTAGCATAATATTCTCCAGGTCCATCCATCATGTCTCAGGTGGTAAAACTTTCTTCTTTTTTATGATCAAGTAGTATTCCATTGTGTAAATGTCCCATAGTTGTTTCATACACTCATCTACTGATGGACACTTGGGCTGCTTCCATGTCTTGGCAATTGTAAATAATGCTGCAATGAACATAGGGGTGCTATGTTCTTTTGAACTAGTTTTGGGTTCCTTCAGATATATTCCCAGAAGTGGGATGAGTGGGTCAAAGAGAAGATCCATTTTTAGTTTTTTGAGGTATTGCTATACTGCTTTCCACAATGGTTACACAAAACTGTATTCCCACCAACAGTACAAAAATGTTCCCTTTCTCCACATCCTCACCAGTACTTGTTGTTTATTGATTTATTGATGGTAGCCATTCTGACAGGTGTGAGATGGTATCTCATTTTGGTTTTAATTTGCATTTCTGTGATGATTAGTGGTGCTGAGCATATTTTCATATGTCTCTTGGCCATCTGTATGTCCTCTTTGGAGAAGTGTCTTTCAGGTCTTTTGACCATTTTTAAATTGTGTTGTTTGTTTTTTTTGGTGTTGAGTTTTGTAAGTTCTTTATCAATTTTAGATATTAACCCCTTATCAGATGTATCAGCAAATATGTTCTCCCATTCTGTGGGTTGTCTTTTTATTTTGTTAATTTCCTTTGTTGTGAAAAAGCTTTTTAGTTTGGTATAGTCCCATTTGTTTGTTTATTTATTTTATTTCCTTTGAATGGGGAATATATCCAATAGAAAACTGCTATAAGCAATGTCTGAGATTATGATGTTTATGTTTTCTTCTAGGATTTTTATAATGTTGTGTCTATATTTAATTCTTTGATCCATTTTGAATTTATTCTTGTGTGTGGTGTAAGAAGGTGGTCAAGTTTTATTTTTCTGCATGTATTTGTCTAATTTTCCCAACACCATTTATTGAATAAACTATCTTTAGTCCATTGTATGTGCTTGCTTCCTCTGTTGAAAATTATTTGAGTATAAAGGTGTGAGTTTATTTCTAGTCTTTATATTCTGTTCTATGGATCTGTCTGGGTGTTTTTTTTTCCTAACTTGTCATCCAAGTTGCTGATTCAATCTTCAGATTCATCTAGCCTACTTTTAATTGTTTCAGGTGGATTCTTCATTTCAGATCATGTATTCTTCATCTCCTCCTGTCTCTTATTCATAGCTTCTATGTCACTTTTATGTTGATGTAGTTACCAGTAAGTTCTTTGTAGATGCCATATAGTTCCTTGTAGTTGAGCATCCTTATAACCACTGTTTTGAACTCTATGCCTGATAAATTTCTTGCCTCAATGTCTTTTAGAAATTGCTTTCTGGGGATTCCTCCTTTCCTTTTGATTGGGGGTTGTTCTTTGTGTTTTCATTTTAGGTGACACTTTTTGTTTGTTTCTGTTTATTAGATTGAGCTGTTCTGACTTTCTGTCTTCATGTGGTGACCTTCTGTGGTAGGAGACCTGTGGGATTCAGTTGTGCAGTCCCCTTGATCTCCTGAACTTGATGCCCCTGGGGTATCCTTTATGCCATTTTTGTGGGTTCCCTTATTGGGTTTTGGTTGTCATTGGGTCATTCTTTGGTGTATTCTTCCCTCAGTTGGCTGAGAGTCACACCACCCACCATGTTTCATATGCTGTTGTACAGGTGCTTCTAGAACAAAACAAAACAACCCAGGAACCAAAACCCAAACTCACAAAAATTACCCCCAACTATAACCACACTACCAACAACAAATGAACATGTATTATTAAAAGTGGAAAGAGATTAAGACTATTATAAGGAAGAAAAAAATATGAGATTACTGATTGAAGGAAAAATGCTGTTAAAGGATAAAGGGAGGAGAAATAAGAAGACCAGGGAATAGAAACAAGGCAAAGAGAGTAGGTAGACACAGTTTGCCTTCTTGCAAAAACAAAAGAAGAACAACAACACATTTAAAAACAAAAACTAACCAGAAACACCAGAAAATCAAACTGTATGGAAGTCTGACAACCAAGGTGTTAAAGAAGAAACATTCATCCAGACTAGGAGGGGCAGAGATGGTCAGCCAGGGTAGAGAGGACTCGTAGCAAGGCAGCAGCTGGAGGAATGGGAAGAGCATGGTGGCAGCTGGGGGACTGGGCAAGGTGGTGGCTGGCAGAGTGGGTGGTCCCACATTTTCATGCAGATAAACCAGGAGGAACAATGGGGTAGAAAGACAGATTATATAACCCAGGGTTCCAGTGCAAGGAAATAAAGCCATAAAACCTCTGACTGAAGAAACCTGTGGGGGTTGAGGTGGCAGGAAAAACTCCCAGCCTTATGGGAGAGTTCACTGGAGAAACTGACAGGATCCTAGAACATATACAAACCCACCCTCGCACCCACCCACCCACCCACCCAGGAATCAGCACCAAAAAGGCCCAGTTTGCTTGTGGATAGTGGAGGAAGTGACTGGAAGCCAGCCAAGTGCTAAGCAAGGAGCATTGTTCCCTCTTGTATCCCTTCCCCACATACAGCTCCGCTACACAGTGTTGTGGGTGACTCTGCCACTTACTACATAACAGACACACTGAGACAAAAAAATATGAAATAATAGATCAAAGTTCCAGGAAAAATACAACTAAATGAAGAGATAGCCAACCTATCAGATGCAGAGTTGAAGACACTGGTAATCAGGATGCTAACAGAAATGGTTGAGTATAGTAGCAAAATAGCAAAAAATGAAAGCTATGAAAAGTGAAATAAAGGAAAATATACAGGGAACCAACAGTGAAGGGAAGGAAACCGGGACTTGAATCAATGATTTGGAGCAGAAGGAAGAAATAAACATTCAAACAGAACAGAATTAAAAAACAAGAATTCAGAAAAATGAGGAGAGGCTTAGGATTCTCTGGGACAACTTTAAATGTTCCAACATCTGAATCATAGGGGTGTCAGAAGGAGAAGAGGAAGAACAAGACATTGAAAACTTATTTGAAAACATAATGAAGGAGAACATCCACAATCTAGCAAAGGAAATAGACTTCCAGGTAGTCCAGGAAGCTCAGAGAGTCTCCAAAATTTGGATCCAAGGAAGCACACACCAAGTCACATCATAATTAAGTTACCCAAGATTAAAGGTAAGGAGAGAATCTTAAATGCAGCAAGAGAAAAGAAGACAGTTACCCACAAAGGAGTTCCCATAAAACTATTAGCTAAATCAAAAGAAACTTTCCGGGTAATAAGTGGCTGGAAAGAGGTATTCAAAGTCATAAAAGGCAAGGACCTACACCCAAGATTATTCTATCCAGCTAAGCTATCATTTAGAATAGAAGGGTAGATAAAGTGCTTCTCAGATAAGGTTAAGTTAAAGGCGTTCATCATCACCCCCTTATATGAAATATTAAAAGGACTTTTTAAGAAAAAGAAGATGATCACAAATATGAACAGTAAAATGAGGACAAACTCACAACTATCAAGCACTGAACAGAAAAAAAAAACAAAGACAAAAAGAAAAAGGAACTAAGCCAACAACTAGAACAGAAACAGATTCACAGAAACAGAGATCATATGGAGGGTTTTCAGCAGAAGGGGTGGGGAAAGGGAGTGAATGGGGGCAAGCTGTACAGGTATAGGAAGCATAAATGGTAGGTACAAAATAGACAGTGAGAGGTTAAGAATAGTATGAAAAATGGAGAAGCCAAAGAACTTATAGTATGAGCCATGGACATGAACTAAGGGGATAGGGAATGTTGGTGGGATACAGGGTAGAAAGGGATAAAGGGGAGAAAAAAATGGGTCAACTATAATAGAATAATCAATAAAATATATTCAAAAACAAAATTAAATTAAGTTTTAAAAAGAACTAAGGTAAAGAAAGAAAATTTATATTATAAATAAAAAAGGGAGGGCAGAAAGAAAAATGGAGTAAGAATAGGGAAGAGTATAATATGAGGTTTAAATTTTTTTTAAATAGTGAAAAAATAGAAACAAAACTGAAGAATAATATCCACTACAGCAATATCAATCACAAATGAGGAAGGATTAATAAAGGTGTAAAGGGAATAAGAAGGAAAAAAGAAAAAAAATGCTTATGGGATGACCAAAGGGAAGAAAAGTGATTTTGAGAGGATAGTGGGAGAAGAAATAATAAGAGTAAGGAATGAAAGCCAGGCCAAAAGAGGGTAAAAATAATTTAAAACAAAAAAAGGAAGGGCAGAAGGAAGACAAAATGGAGTAGAAGAGGGGAACAGTAGAATTTGAGATTTGAAATACAAAAATAGTGAACATCTAGGAAGAAAACTGAAGAAATGCTACAACTACCACCATATCAACAACAAATGGGCAAAGATTAATAAATGAGGAAAGAGAATAAGGATATTATAAGAAGGAAAAAGAATGTGAGGTGACTAATGGTAAGGAAAGTGATTTTGAGAGGCTGCAAGGAGGAGAAATAGTAAGAGTGCAGAATTGAAACAAGGCACAGAAATGGAAAAAGAAGAAGAGAAAGGAAAAAAGGCAAAATAGCCCTGGCTGGTGTAGCTTGGTAGATTGAGCGCGGGCTGCGAACCAAAGTGTCGCCGGTTCGATTCCCAATCTAGGGCACATGCCTGGGTTGCAGGCCAGGTCCCTAGTGGGGGCCACATGAGAGGCAACCACACATGTTTCTCTCCTTCTCCTTCTCCCTCCCTTCCTCTCTCTCTCTAAAAATATAAATAAATAAAATCTTAAAAAAAAAGAAAAAGGCAAAATAAAGTAAGAGTAGGGACGAATGAAATAAACTAAAATAAAAAATAGTGAAATAATAGGAACAAAAGTTTCAGAAAAAGAAAAAAAATTAAAAAGCTATGCAGGAGAGAAAAATAACTCAAATAATGAAGAAGACCACAGTGAAATTTGTCTCAGTAGAGTTTAGTGTTTACCACTGTCTTCTCTTTCTTGATCTGCCCTTGGCGTTATCAGATGGTGTACTAGTATAGCCTTAGGCAGCCTGTTCAAGGCTACATGTGATCCACAGTCTGTGGCTGTGTCCTTCAGGCTTGGCTGGTCTCCATTGTTTTGCCTTGCTGGCTTTCTATCAGCACAAGGCCCAATGTCTGAGAGCACTGCTAGTACCACCTCCACCTGCCTCCAGAGGAGGCTTCTGGTGTGATTGGGAGGATGGGATCCCTGGCTCACCCCCAACAGGCATTGTTCAGTTTTCAGGGAAGGTGGTATTGGTGTTTCCCTGCTCCCCTGCCACATGCCTTGGTTTGTCCCAGATTACTTCCAATAATGTATAGTTTCTGATAAATTAGCTGTCTATTTCCTGTGAGCATCCAATCTGTGTAAAAGGGGCAGCTCTTTCCTGCTTGGCACCGAAGACAGTTCTATATAAGAGCCAAGGCTTTGTGGGATCCTGAACAGCCTTTGTTGCACCTATCTCTAACTTCTCTGCTCTACTGGTTTCAGGGGATCAGGGCCCGAGGAACCAGCATAGCTTGTAGTGTCTGATAGAAGGTTCAGAAAAGGCCCTTTCAGGGCTTCTCCTACTTTCCTCTGCAGATAATGCACTGAGTAGGGGACTCCTGAGCCAGGCCTCACTGATCTGCAGAGCCTGCAATCCCACAAGTGGGATTTGGACACATCTGCCTGTAAAGAGACCAGCTTGGCTACAAGGAATCTCAGGCATTCTGCTCCTGGCCATCCAGTCTCCATCCTGCCTCTCTCAGGAGACTCAGGTCTAAACTCTGCTCTGTGCAGCTCCCTGTTTGCCAGCCATGGTGGGTTGGGTCTTACAGTCCCTTTGCTGCGCCACTTTCTGTTCTTTCTGTGTAGCTGGACTCTGACCTCTGCTTTCGCTCTGGTTTCTTTGTTGTTAGTGCCACTGCCTGCATGTGTGAATATGGGGTCCATGCCCAGTCTTGCCTTAGCTCCCTTTTAAGAGTCACTTTGTGGCCCACACACTGAAGCACCAAGCCCTGGGAAAGTTCTCCATGTGCTCCACCTCCACCAAAAGCATAAAGTCTCTCTTGGTCAGGGCTGTCCATAGTCTTCAAGTGCCTCTGACAGTTTTAGATAGAGTTTGTCTCTGGAACTGTCCTGATCAGTGCTGCAGCTATGGACGTGCTGCTTGGAGCCAAGAAGGTGTGGTGAAGATTAGGCTGGTGAATGACTACAGAGAAAAAGAAGATTTAGGAATGGTAAGTGGGAAATCCTGAAAATTACAGAAAACTTATCTTGCTGCTCTAAAGGAAGGAAACAAAAGGTTGTTTGCTTAGGCTACTTGGGTGTGAGGGCAGAGAAGAGAGAGAATGGTAATTAGAATGTCAACAGTAGTAGTGGTGGCGGCAGCAGCAGCAGTAGTAGTAGTAGTAGTAGTAGTAGTGGTAGTAGTAGTAGTAGTAAGGGGAGCAGTAGTCTCCCCTTATCCACACAGGTGCATTCCAGAATCCCCATTAGGTACCTGAAACTGCAGGTAGAACTATATATACTATGTTTTTACATATATACTGTTTATATATGTTTATACATTTATATACATATATGTATACATATATATACATTTATACTGTTTAATATATGTTTATACATATATTACAATTATGTATATTTGCTTATACATATATACTTGTGATAAAGTTTAACTTATAAGTGAAGCACACTAAGAGATTAACAACACTAAGAATATAATAGAATAATTATAACAATATATAACAATATACTGTAGTAAAAGTTATGTGAATGTGGTCTGTCTCATTCAAAAAATACCTTATTGAACTGTATATACAGTGTGGGGATGCTGGACAAAGGAATGATTCACATTCTGGGTGGGATGCAGTGTGAAAGCACAAGGTTTCATCACACTACTCAGAATGATGCACAATTTAAAACTTAGGAATTGTTTATTTCTGGAATTTTTTTATTTAGTATTTTCAGACTATGGTTAGCCATGAGTAACTGAAACCACAGAAAGCAAAATCATTGATGGGGGCAGGTACTGCACACAGAAGAAATTGCATTGGAAATAACATTATTTTTTCCCTTTGTTTTTGTTTTAAGTAAACCAAGTGTGAACTGACACTTCCAGTAAAGGTAGTCAGTAGAGAATAATAAGAGGGTGAGCAAAGTTATTTAAAATAGTGCCATCTAACTTTTTTTATCATCTAGCTAGTATGTCAACTGTTGTGAAGTTCATGGACACAGGTACTGAGATGATTTCTCTGTAAATATTGGTAAGTGTTCCTGTGCAATTAGGAGGGGCACTGAAAAGTGAGAACAGGAGGGGGAAGAGGTAAAGCAAGAGTGTGGTGGCAGGCAAAGTTCCATGGACTGTGACCCTTTGGGGCCTCTCAAACCATCATTGGTCACATCTCAGGATGGACCAATTAGGCGCAAGGGAGCTTGGTATTTATTTATACTTTTATACCTGTGGTTCTCAATCTGGGATGATTCATCCTCCAGGGGACATTTCTCAATGTTTGGAGACTCGTTTGATTGTCACACTGGGAAGAGTGTGATGCTGGTAGCCAGTGGGTAGAGGCTAGAGGTGCTGCTAAGCTTCCTACAATGCACCTCACCCCAAATAATTATCTGGGCTCAAATGTCAATAGTGTTCAGGTTGAGAAACCTTGGTGTACACCTGTCAGTCACTGGTTTGGTGAAGCCACCAGGATGGACACCAAGGGTCTCATGAAGCCTTTCTGGTAGTTTGAGGGCAGCAGGCTGTTAGGTGTGAAAACCCTCCCAGACTCAATAAGCATGAAAATGGCAAAAGAATCATAGGGAGCAGGGACAGGAACACAGACAAGATGTTACAGAATCCTGGCAATTCGTTGATATAAACTTAAAAGGGTATCTGTGTCTTTTCCAATCTCATGACCTTTATCACAACAGTCACCTGGGTTAATATCTATTGGGATTGCGAACATTTTCTTTCTTGATCTATTTTATTCTGTAATCTGGGAATCACCCTCCTCCTCCCACAAAAAGAACAACAGCAGCATTGGGTTGGATACATAATTTGAGTTACCTTTCTCCATGCCAAGACAAAATGTTTTTTTGACATTCTCTTTCTTACTTAAATAACGAGCTGCATTTTCACTCATCTTATGCTCTGAGGCCAGGCTAATATTTTCTGAAAGTATTCTAAATTGATACTCAGTAGCTTTCTAAGGTCATTTAAATTCCTAATGAAAAGTCACTCAAGGCCATAGTACAAAATAAATACATTGTTATTGATCATTCAATAAGGTATTAGGCTAATTTAATAAGGCTTCTCCCTGAGATGTACTTAATTCACCAACATAGTCATTTCTCAGCCATTGGAGAGTCTGCTGTTTTTTCATGGCCTAGAATAGTCATCTCTGATTTGCCCTACTCCATGTTGCTACCTGAATATTCCAGGATATCTCATCTATGTTAAACTTCTTTTCCTTGTCGGCAAAGGACAGTGACAGAATAAGGAATCATTACTCTTGAAATGACCCTTTCCACAATATCCTCTTTTTATCTCCTTAATCAGCAAAGTGGTGCTCTGAGGACTGGCAGGTTCACTGCCTGCAAGCACATTTATTACCAAGACACAAGCTGAATAATTGTGTATTTACCAACTGCAATTTAACCTCACAACTTAGCTGTCTTTTGCAACGAGGTGAGAAATAAGATCAAGGGGCTCCTCTCCCTGTAGCTCATCAATAACTATTGTCTCTCCACCAAAGCTGTTTTCATTGTCACCCTTGCTTGTGCGAGTTGATCTGCTTTAGCACATGGTTTTTATCTTCAAAAGAATAAGGTTTCATTGTCTTGGTCAAAGATTTAAGTCTTAATTAAAAATAAGGCAAAGGGAGGTTGCATTCCTGTATTTCTTCCCAGGAAAATGCATGTGTCTTGCTCCCCAGTTGTTCCTCCTAGTTTGTCTGCACTCAAATGTGGGACCGCCCACTCCACCAGCTGCCACATTGCCTGACCCCCCCAGCCACTGCCTTGCCATGAGCCTTCTCCTCCCCAGCTACCCCTTCCTACCAGTATGGATTTCTTCTTTAACACCTTAGTTGTTGGACTTCCATACAGTTTAATTCTCTGGCAGTTCTGGTTATTGTTTTGTTTTTAAATTTGTTGTTGTCCTTCTTTTAGTTGTGGGAGAAGGGAAAGTGTATCTACCTACCTCTCCATCTTGGCTGGAAGTATCTAATATCCTTGACATAATATAGCTCATTTCTTTGTAAATTTCAATATAATACAGATCAAGTTATGTAAACTCTCATGAGGTAACTCTTAGGTAATTGTGAATTATGGACATCGGCAGCAATAATAAAAATTTGTGTTATAAAACTATATCTATGGGGGATAGAGTGGAGATGAAAGGATTAAAGGAAAATTAATTGAGCAATAGTTAAATATCTTAGTTATTTTGTAAAGTACTATTGCATGCAATGTGTTCATAATCTCCTTCCCCACCTGCAGGCTATCTTCCTTGCCTGTAGTTACTATATGTTCAGAAGATATACTAATTTAAATAACAAACAAAGATATGTATAGGAGAGTTTTTATTGAAGCACTGTGTATGATAGAGAAAATAGAAACAACCTAAGTATATGTCAGAAGGGAAATGTTTAAGTAGATTTGGGTATATTTATGTAATGAATTAGTATGTATTTATTAAAAAAATAAGTTGAATCTGAGGGTCCTAACAGAGAACAAGATTCATGACATATTGTTAAAATATAAGAACAAGTTGCAAACTAATATGTCCAGCATGATTCTCTATTGTAAATATATACTAATATATGTATTTTTATACTTGTGTATATAGTATTTGAGTAGCTATATCTGTTATAAATGTGAAAAAATTCAGGAAGAATTCACATTAAATTTTTAAAAGGGGTTACTCAGAACTTAGAGTTGGAGGGGACTATTATGGGTGTGATTACAGGGATTTTACTTTATTGATCCTTTATACGATAAATACATACATATATACATTCATGATCCCTAAGCCAGTTGTGCATAAAAAAACAACTATAAATGTTTTTGGACAATATTTGTCAGTAAAAAATCAGGAGTCAAATATATAAATTAACTATGTAAATTAGGTTTTCATTAAAATTTTGTTTAACACTTATAAGTTATTAAACTATATTGGAAAGATGGGTATAAGAATTTAGTAAGTGCTGAATTGTATAATTCTTGTTCTTTTTTCATCTAGGCACTGCTAATGAGTTGAGAGCTATTTATTAAAGGAGACATTGGGTATGTTTAACATGGTAAAACAATAATAATAGCTAATGCTTACTCAGGATTCTCTGTTCGTTAGGTAGGCACTGCTTTACATGCTTACTTGTCACAAAACCCTATTAAGTGTGTTCTATTTTATCCTCATTTTAGAGCTGAGCAAACTGAGACACAGTGAGCTTAAGTAACTAGCCGAACAAATGAGGAGAGTCACGAGTTAAATCTAAGTAGCCTGGTTTATGTTTACCTGTATGAATCATTAAATGATTGCATAGTACAGATTGTCCAAAGCAAAACTCAGGGTGATGGGTCAGCAATGCCATAATAAAAACTGGTGCTGTAATGTCACAAAACACAGACTGGCACATCACTGCAAACTCTCCTGCTTCCAGCAGCACTAGACAACTAGAGTAAATGTGCCTATTATCAGACCAGAAAAAGATAGAACAATCTGTGGATACTACAAACACTGTTACCTACTGATGTTTTAGGTTTTGTTTTAGGAAAATCATTTTTTTAATCTGGTCTGGTCTAGGCAGAGTCTTTAGCAATACAGAAGGTAATCACGACGTAGAAAGCCTGGGATAGAGGCTCTCTAGAATGAGAAGTTGAATCAGGTGAACTCTGTCATCACCCCAATTGATATTCCTTCATTTTATTATCGGCAACCCCAGACAGCCAGAGACTATTTTCCCCTATGAATTCAGTTCAGCATCAAAGTCTTAAATGATGCATAGAATTCTGTGGCCAGCCCCCTAGGATTAAATGTTATAATCACAGGCAGCACAGGCGCCTTTCACCTCAGTGAAAGGGAGTGCAGGGAGGAACCACAGGCTAGGGGTCTTACTTTTTCTATTGGGGGAGGGTAGCACAAACATACCTCCGAAAAGACTTTCATAGTCCCCCACTGTGAATAGAATTTCTGTAGCTCTGAAGCTTCTGGGGGCAGACTATACAAAACACTTTTTTCTTCCATACTTCTGTTTTAAGCTTGCCAGAAAGACTAAATAAATGTAGGTGGTCATGTGAACTGAATTAAAAAAGGAGCTTAAAGATGGTTTATCACTTGTTAACCATGGGATGGTCCTCAGCATTCAAAAAAAAACCAAATTAGTGGTTTTTCCTACTTCATCAAATGTTGGTATTTCTGAATTTCATCTTGTCTTTTAATGAATACAATTAACAGAGTTTGGTGGAAACAAAGAGTAAGAAGGTTAATTATATAAACAGAATGAAGCATACCATTCTGTAGTATTGTCAATTTGATGGCCACCAATTTAGTGACTGATTGGGTCCTCTCCAAATTTCTTATTTCACCCTAACATTTAATGTGATGGTATTTGGAGTAGGGGCCTTTGGGAAGAAATTAAGTTCAGGTGAGATCATAAGAGTGGGTCCCTCAAGATGTGATTAGCATTCCTATAACAAGCCACCAGAACACTCTCTCCCTTCTCCCACACTCCTGCCCGCATACAGAGGAAAGGCCATTGAGGACACAGTGTGAAGACAGCTGTGTGCATCCCAAGGAGAGAACCCTCACCACAACCTGAACCTGCTGGCACTTTGATATTGGACCTCTATCTCCAAACTATGAGAAATAAATTCTAAAATAATGTTTAAGCCATTCAATCTATGGTGTTTTGTTCTGGCAGCACAAACTTACAAAGACAATACTTTGATCAATTTTCCATATTTCTGCCTATTAAATGATTAAAATTTCATTTAAATACTCTCCTGATTATGCTAAGAGGGTTTTATTTTCAGTATCAATAGACCAATTTGAGAATTAACCCTTTATTGGTAGTGTAAGTATGACTATAGATTTGTGGCCTGATGTCAGAGGGTTTTAGATGGAGCCCTTATGACAATTATTTTTTACCTTGTCTCCCACTGTATACAAGGTCTGTCCATAAAGTATCCAGCCATGTAATGTGAACAATAGAGACATTTAGTGAAGAAGATACAAGATACAAAAAACATTGCACACAGGACAATGATGCCTCAGTCACCTTCAAAGTAGGCACCTTGGAACCTCATGTAGTTCTCCCAATCACCATCAGCTGCCCCATTGTATTTCCCTGAATCTCACTGATAGTCTGAAATCTCTTCCCTTTCAAAGGTGATTTTAGTTTTGGGAAATGCTGAAAGCCACAGGGTAACCACATCTGGGGTAGAGGGGAGCTGAGTCACCTGGGTGATTTGATATTTCCCCCAAAATCTTTGCACCAGTTGTGATGCATGAGTGGGTATGTTCTGGTGATGAAGCTGCCAATCACCAGTTGCCCATAGCTGCAGCTGTTTTCATCATATTACATCTCCCAACTGACACAGAACATTGAGGTAGTACTCCTTATTATTTTTTTTTTATCATGGAGGGGTATATTTGTGATGGAAAAAGCCTTCCCAATTAAAAAAAACACAATTAACATGGTCTTGATCTTGCTGCAACTTTGCTGCACCTTCTATCGGTGTGCAGAACCAGGCAACTTCCATTAGGATGACTGGGCCTCTGTTTTTGAATCATAGCTGTAGACCTACAATTCATCTCTGGTTATGACCTTCTTGAGGAAATCTGATTCCTTAGTAGTGGTTTGAATCAAGTCATTAGCAACTGCAGCACAATGTTCCTTCTGCTCTGATAGCAGAAGCTGCAGAACAAATTTTGCCACATTTCATGCCAAGACCTTGAGTCAAAATCTCATACACAGTAGTTTTTGGAATCCCCAGATCAGCTTCTAGTTCTCTCACTGCCAATCTCTGACCATTGTTGATTGCAGCCCATACATGTTTGACATTCTCAGGTGTTCTGCTTGTTGCAAGCCTTCCAAATATGGATCACTTTCAACAGATTCTTGACCATCTTCAAAGCATTTGTGCCATACTTTTATTTGCGCCGCACTCATTGCATCATCCCTAAAAGCCTTCTGAATTATCCAAATAGTTTCTGGAGAGGAATGTTCAAGCTTAATGCAAAATTTGATGCTGATTCATTTGCTCTACTTGCTCAGTTATTTTGAATGCAGTGGCCACACAGCACATGCTCACTCAACAGCAACTACCACCCCCACTGACTAGTACAGTGAAATTGTCATTGTTCATGCATGTGCATTTCTCCACTCTCCTTGGCTGCCAGTTTACATTGATGTCACCCAAACCATTCTTGTTATATTAACAATGGGTGGAATTTTTCTGGACAGGCCCTGTATATACTCTCTACTCATAAAATCATTTGACTTTTACTGAACATTACCTTAAATATCTTAATGCATCTTAGTTTTCTAGGATAAGATGCTGTATATAAGATAAGTTTTAAAAAATCAATAATTTTTCTCTATACTAAAAATTAAAATGGAAAAAAGGAAATAAGAAAAATATTTTATTTATAATAGTAAAAAAACAACAAACTATTAGGAAATAAGTTTAAAAAATAAGGCTAGGACCTATATTAAGATCATAAAGAATTCATGGCCTGGCTGGTGTGACTCAGGTGGCTGGAGTATCATCCCATAGATTGGAAAGTCGTGGGTTTGATTCTTGGTCAGGGCACATACTCAGGTTATGGGTTCAATCCCCAGTTGGGGCACATATGAGAGCCAATCAATCAATGCTTCTCTTCCACATCGATTTTTCTCTTTCACATCGACCTTTCTCTTTCTTTCTCTCCCTCTCTCTCTCCTTTCCTCTTTCTCTAAAAGCAGTGAAAAAATTGTCTTTGAGTGAAGATTTAAAAGAACAAAAGAAATCATGGAAGAATATAGAACAAGATCTAAACAAATTGGAAAATTTGTCATGCACTTGGTTTGGAAAATTTATATCACACATTTTAATTCTCACAAAATGACATATATATTTAATACAATTCACCTAAGCATCATAGCAAATTTTCTATGAGGTATGACAATTGGGTGTAAAATGATTTAAAATTTCCTGTGGAATAATAGGCTTATGAGAATAGACAAGTAAAGTTAAAAAGTAAAAAAAATATATATAATAAAAGAGTAGTGAGGGGGAACGATAATAATAGATATTAGAACATACCCAAAAATCATTCTAGTAAATAGAATATGATTTTGTAATAGTAATAGAAAGATCTGTGGAATAGAACTGAGATTATACATATAAATGTAACTATATGTTAAAATATAATGTATATTTAATATCTAAAAGAAATGGAATATTTAATAAACAATATTAGGTCAACTAGTATTCTTTTAGAATAAAATTGAGTTGAATTACTTCTTATGTCATGTATAAAAATAAATTCCAGATGGGTTAAAGACATAAATGTAAATGTAAAATATGAAAAAAATTCAACAAAATCTAGTCGAATACAGAGTTCCCTCTTATAATGTCTATTCAGTTAATAACTTAGCCATAATGGCTCTTGAAATGTTATGCCATTTTTTTTATGGTTTTATCAGCACAAAACATACCAAATAAATAGACCTAAAGAAGTAATATTTCAACATTTGGTTTCAGGAAAAGACACACCATTTACTTGACACAATAATTTTCAGTTAGAGAGAACATAGATTTGAATTGTATCTTGCTGAGTAAACACAGAATATTCTACTTTGTATATCTCATCAAGGGAGAAGGATGAAGAGGTAACATTTCCTATATATTTTCAATGTGTTGTGCACATGTACTATTTCCACATTTTTAAATGTTCATGTGTCCCTTTTATTTTTTCATGTTTTATTTTTAATTTTTCCTTCTTATTGAATTTATTGGGGCAACACTGGTTAACAAAATTTTACAGATTTCAGGCACACAATTCCATAACACATCATCTTCACATTGTATTGTGTTCACCATCCCAAGTCAGGTCAAGACAAATATCATATGATCTCACTGTTTATTCCCCACTATACCATTCTCCACTTCCTTCAACCTTTCCTACCCCTAGCAATCACCACACTATTGTTTGTGCCCATGAGTTTTTAATCTCTCTCTCTCCCTCTCTCTCTCTCTCTCTCTCTCTTTTGGCTCAATCCCTTCATCATCCCTACCCAAGCCCTGAACACCCCTCCCCACTGACAGCTGTCAGCCTGCTGTCTATCTATAGTCTGTCTCTATATTTCTTGTTAGTTCATTTTGTTCATTATTCTACATGTAAGTGAGATCATATGGTATTTGTCTTTCACCAACTGGCTCATTTCACTTAGCATAATGCTTTCCAGTTCCATCCATGCTGTTGCAAAGGGATTTTCTTTTTTGTGACCGAGTAGTATTTCATTGTATAAATGAACCATACCACTTTTTTCTTGGTAGTTATCTTTTTATTCATTTCATTCATTCAATAGATATTTGCTGAGTATTATGATATGCTAAGCTTTCTGCTGGGACCTGGTGTTCAGTCAGAAGCAGAGCAAATGCAGCTATCAGCTCCCTGCTGGAGCTCACAGATTAGTTTATCTTGTATATCTAGTTTAAAAAATTGCCTGTTTGTGACTTTACTCATTTTTGAGTGTTCAGTTTGATTTTTCCAGAATGTGAGATTCTCGGGTATTCAACATCTAAAGTATAAGGGCTATAAGGAATGAGATCTCTTTGGGTAAAGTAAGTTTGTTTCCCAAACAAAAAATAGAACAAATGGTGGAAAAACAGAATTGTATTTAGAGGGGGACAAAGAAGAAAGTATCTGAAATAAGTAAGTCCCAAACAATCTGGCATGTGATTTCTTCACCTGTGGAAAGGGAGTGCCACACACGGACAGGCAGAGGGCACAGGCCACTGACTGGTTACATCCCAGTTTTTCCTTGAGCAGCCCTGCACTACCCCTGATGTGGGCTGTAATTGTGGGCCCAAATTATACTCAGAAGCACATATAGTGTAGAACCCCTCAACATAATTTATCATTTTCAATCAGCAACTTTAATATAACAAAAAACCACAAAATTCTGACAAGATAGAAAACTAACCAGCTCTGGCTCCTTCCTCCCAAACAAAACCTGTAGATACTACATAATTGGGAAAAAACATAATGCTGAGCAAGTAGGTCCAAGAACTCTTGGAGAGGCCAGAGGTGGTCTTGGAGCAGTGTGGAGGATGGTGGCACCTGGAAACAGCACAAGGAGGAGTGGAAAAAGAGGTTCAGTTAGAGGTTTTAACTTCTGCATTAGCTTTTCCCCTCACTATTTTGGTGTGATCTTCACTGCCTTACTGCAACAGCTTAGGGCATGCATTGTAGTGTCAATAGAATAGCATCTGGGCAGTAAAGAAGTTGGTAAAGGTGAGGGAGGGAGGATGAGTTGCCCTGTCCTTGAGCATCTCCATCTCCTGAGAACCATAGCATTTTTATCCAATCATCTGCGAATGGACACTCAGGCTGCTTCCAAATATTAGCTATTGTAAATAATACTGAAATGAACATGGGGTGCTTATATTTTTTGAATTACTGTTTCAGGTTTCTTTAGATATATTCCCAGAAGCTGAATTTCTGGGTCATAAGGCATTTCCATTTTCAAATTTTGTGGAAACTCCATAATGTTTTCCACAGTATCCGCATCAATCTGCATTCTAACCAAAAGTGTACAAAGGTTCCCTTTTCTCCTTATCCTTGCCAGCATTTGTTTGTTGATTTTTTAATTGTAGCCATTCTGACAGGTAGGAGATGACATCTCATTGTGGTTTTAATTTCCATTTCTCTGATGATTAGTGACCTTGAGAATCTTTTCATATGTCTATTGATCATATGTATGTCCTCTTTGGAGAAGTGTCTATTCAAATCCTTTGCCCATTTTTTTTCATTGGATTGTTTGAATTTTTGGCATTGAGTTTTATAAGTTTTTTATACATTTTGGATATTAACCCTTTATTAAATGTATCAGTGAATATGTTCTCTCATTCAGTGGGTTGTCTTTACATTTTGTTGATAGTTTCTTTTACTGTGCAAAAACTTTTTAGTTTGATGTAGTCCGAAATTGTTTATTTTTTCTTTGTTTCCTTAGCCCAAGGAGTTATATCAGAAAAAATATTGTTATGAGAAATCACTGAGATTTTACTGCCTACATTTTCTTCTAGGATTTTTATGGTTTTGAGTCTAACATTTAAGTCTTTAACCAGTTTTGTGTTTATTCTTGTGTATGGTGTAAAAAGGTGATTTGGTCTATTTTTTTTTGTACATATCTGTTCAGTTTTTCCAACACCATTTATTGAATAAACTATCTGGGCTCTCTATTGTATTGATTTATATGTCTGTTTTTATGCCAGTCACATGCTGTTTTAGTTACTATGGCTTCGTAGTATAGTTTGATATCAGGTAACATGATTCTTCCATCTTTGTTCTTTTTTTTTTAACCAAGGTTGCTGTGCCTATTTGGGGTCTTTTGTGGTTTCATATAAATTTTAGGAATATTTGTTCTAGTTCTGTGAAATAAAACATTGGTATCTTGATAGGAATAATGTTGAATCTATAGATTGCTTTGGGTAGTATGAAAATTTTAATGATGTTAGTTCTTCTTATCCATGAACACCGTATATTATTCCATTTATTTGTATCAGAAGATACAAATAAGAATCCATTGCTTTCTTCAGTGTCTTATAATTTTCTGAGTACAAGTCTTTTACATCCTTGGTTAAATTTATTCCCAGGTATTTCATTCTTTTTGAAGCAAATGTGAAGGGGATTTTTTTTTTTAGTTTCCCTTTCTGATGTTTATTATTGGTGTGTAAAATTACAACTGATTTCTGGATATCTGTTTTGTAATCTGCTACTTTACTGAATTCATTTATCAGTTCTAGTAGTTTTTGGTGGAATCTTTAGGGTTCTCTACCTACAGTATGTCATCTGCAAACAATAACCATTTTACATCCTCTTTTCCAATTTTGATGCCTTTTATTTCTTCTTCTTGTCTGATTGCTGTGGCTAGGACTTTCAATATAATATTGAATAAGAGTGGTGAAAGTGAACATCCTTGTCTTGTTCCCAATGTTAAAGGAAACACTTGTAGTTTTTGCCCATTGAGTATAATGTTGGTAGTGGGTTTGTCCTATATGGCCTTTATTATATTGAGGCATGTGCCCTCTATTCCAATTTTGCTGAGAGCTTTTATCATAAATCAGTGATGAATTTTATCAAATGCTTTTTCTTTATTTATTGGTATGGTCAGCAGTTGTTATTTTTCCATTCATCTACATGGTGCATCACATTTATTGATCTGCAGATATTGTACCAACCTTACTACCCCAGAATAAATCCCATTTGGTCATGGTGTATGATCTTTTTAGGGTATTGCTGGTTTCAGTTTACTAATATCTTGTTGAGGATTTTTGCATCTATGTTCATCATGGATATTGGTCTATAATTTTCTTTCTTTCTAGTGTCCTCAACTGGTTTTGGAGTTAGGATAATTAAACTGGCCTTGTAAAATGAGCTTGAAAGTCTTCCCTCCTTTTGAATTTTTAGGATAGTTTCAGAAAGATAGGTGTTAGTACTCATTTGAATGTTTGGTAAAATTCACCTGTGAAGCCATCCGGTACAGGATTTTTATTTTTTGGGAGTGTTTTAAAGTACTGCTTCAATTTCACTAGCTGTAATCCATCTATTCAGACTCTGAGAGTCTTCCTAATTCAGTTTTGGAAGATTGTATGTTTCTAGGAATTTATCCTCTTTTTCCAGATTGTCCAATTTGTTGACATATATTTGTTCATAATATTTTCTCACAATTTTTTTGTATTTCTTTGGTGTCAGCTGTTAGCTCTTGTTTTCATTGATAATTTTTATTTTTATTTATTTATTTTTTCCAGGGCAGACCCGAAAAAATCCAGAATTTATTTATTAAAATTATGTATTTATTCTTACATGTTTACTCTTCAGTCACCTTAAAATTATTCTCCATTTGATGCAATACACCTATTGAGGCATTTTTCTCACTGCTTAAAAGAGCTGTTAAACTGAATGGTTTTGATGCTTTTTAGTGCTTCTGCCATTTTTTGTTTTACCTCTTCCACATCAGCAAAATGTTTCCCTTTGTGGACTTTTTTTCATCCAGGAAAACAAATAAAATAGTCACTTGGGGTAAGATTGGGTGAATAGGGAGGGTGGAGCATGAAGTATGCCATTTTTGATCAAAAGCTGTTGAATACTCATTATAGTGTGGGCAAGTACACTCTTAAATTATTCATTATGAAATGGACAAATATGTTGAAAGAATCTTAAAAAAATTCACTGAAGCTGAACACAGCCTCTCACAACAACACCAACTGGTACACTGATACAGATGGGTTCCTAGAAAACTCACCTAGCAGGGGGAGCCTGTACTACAAAAAGCCTACCCTCCAGAAGATGATTCCATTTTGGGGTATCCCCTGTTATGTATTGTCTTTCTTGTATTCATTGATCTTTTGTATTTTTTTCTTAGACTCTTTTTGTTTATGTCTGCTGTGATCTTTACTATTTCCTTCCTTCTACTCACTTTGGGCTTGTTTGTTGTTCTTTTTCAAGTTCCTTAAAGTGTATGGTTTGATTGTTTATTTGAGCTTTTTCTTGTTTCTTGAGATAGGAATGTAATGCTATGCATTTCTCTCTTAAGATTGCTTTCCCAGTGTCCCATAGATTTTGGGTTGTTGTGCTCTCATTTTCATTTGTTTCAAGGTATCTTTTGATTTCTTCTTTGATCTACTTGTTAACTCATTCATTATTTAGTTATCATGTTATTTAACCTTCATATCTTTATATATTTCTAAGGGGGTTTTCTTGTGACTGATTTCTAGTTTCATAGCATTGTGCTCAGAGAAGATGTTTGATGATTTCAATCTTCTTAAATTTATTGAGACTTGTATTGTGTCCCAACATGTGGTCTATCCTAGAAAATATTCCATATGTACTTGAAAAGAATGTATATTCTGTTGCTTTGGGGTGAAATGTTCTGAAGATACTATTAAATTGATCTGATTTAATATATCATTTAAGGCTGCTGTTTTCTTGTTGATTTTCTTTCTGGAAGATCTATCCATTGATGTCAATATGGGTATTAAATTCTCCCTTTACTGTTAATTTCTCCCTTTATGTCCATCAAGATTTGCTTTACATTTTAAGAGATCCTGTGTTGGGTGCATAAATGTTTACTAGGGTTATATCCTTTTGTTGGACCATTCCATTTATCATTATGTAGTGTCCTTCTTTGTCTATTACTATAGCCTTTGTTTTGAGCTCTATTTTACCAGATATAAATATTGCTATCCAGCTTTTTTTCATTTCCATTTGCATGAAGTATCTTTTTTCCATATTTTTACTTTTACTCTTTGTGTATCATTTTGCTCTGAGGTGGGTCTCCTGTATATATATACATATACATATATATGTATATGTATATGTATATGTATATATATATTTATCCAGCTAGCCTATGTTTTTTGATTGGAGCATTTAGGCCATTTACACCTAAAGTGATTATTGTTAGGTGCCTATTTATCACCATTTTATTTATTTTATCTTGTTTTAATCATTGTTCAAGTACAGTTTTCTCCCTTCTGCTCCCAATCCAGCTCACCCACCCAACCCTCCCCACCTTCCTCCCATTACCACCCTCCCCCTAGTTTTTGTCCATGGGGCCATTTTATTTTTAACTGTGTTTTTCTGCGTTGTTGTTGTTGTTGTTGTTGTTGTTCTCCTCCCCCTTCTGCTCCTCGTCCTTCTTCTTCTCAGGCCCATTGACCTTTCTTATAATACTTCTTAGGTGGCAACAAACTCCTTTAACTTTTCCTTGTCTTAGAAATTCTTTATTTCTTCTTTGGTTATAAATGATAGCCTTTCTGGATAAAGTAATCCTGATTTTAGGTCCTTGTTTTTCATCACTTTGAATATTTCATGCCAATCCCTTCTGGCCTGAAATGTTTCTGTTGAGAAATCAGATGACAGTTTTATGGGATCTGTTTTGTAGGTAACTGTCTTTCTCTTGCTGCTTTTAAGATTATCTTTGTGTTTTTTTACTTTTGCCATCTTATTTATGATGTGTCTTGGTATAGGCCTCTTTGCATCCATCTTGTCTGGGACTTTCTGCACTTCTTGGACTTGTGTGTCTTTTTCCTCACTAGGTTAGGAAAGTTTTTGTCATTATTTATTCAAATAGGGTCTGAATCCCTTGTTCTCTCTCTTCTCCTTCTGGTACCTCTGTCATTCAGAGTTATCATACTTCATGTTGTCCAAAAGGTCCTTTAAACTATTCTTAATTTTTAAAATTCTTTTTTCTGCTTTGATTATTTTTATTCTGTCCCTTTTATTTTTATCTAAATGTGCTTATATGAACAGTTTGAATACAGGCATATCTTGTTTTACTGTGTTTTGCTTTACTGAGCTCCACAGGTGTTCCACATTTTTACAATTTGAATTCAAGACCCTTTATGAGAAAAAAGATTATGGCTTGATACTTCAGCTAAGATGGAGGTGTAGATACATTGTGCCTCCTCACAGAACCAAAAGGAGGACAACAACAAGTTAAAAAACAACCAGAACTGCCAGAAAAAAATGAACTGTATGGAACTCTAACAACTAAGAAGTTAAAGAAACATTCATTCAGACAGGTAGGAGGGGAGGAGACAGGCAGCTGAGGCAGAGAGAATGCACAGCAACATCATCTGGAGGACCTTGGTGGATGAGGTGACAGCTGGTGGAGTGAGTGGTCCCACATATGCATGCAGAGGAACTGCGAGGAAAAACTGGGGAGCAAGACAGACCATGCAACCAGGGTTCCAGTGCAGGGTAAGAAAGCCTCAAAACCTCTGACTGCAAAAACTGTGGAGGTTGGGGTGGTGGGAGAAACTCCCAGCCTCACAGGACAGTTCGTTGGAGAGACCCACAAGGCCCTAGAATGTACAAAAACCCACCCACCAAGGAATCAGTGCCAGAAGGGCTGAATTTCCTTGTGGGTAGTGGAGAAAGTGACAGAAAGCTGGCCAAGGGCTGAGCAAGAGGCATTGTTCTCTCTCTGACACCTCCCCCACATACAGTGCCAAAAAGCAGCCATGTGGGTTGCCCCACCCTAGTGGACATCTAAGGCTCCACCCCTTACTGTGTAGGCAAGCTGTATTTAAAAAAAATGGCTCAAATGAAAGAACAGATCAAAGCTCCAGAAAAAATGTAACTAAGTGATAAAGAGATAGCCAACATATCAGATGGCAACACTGATAATTGGGATGCTCACACAAATGGTTGACTATAGTTGCAAAATGAGGAAAAAGTAAAGGTCATGAAAAGTGAAATAAAAGAAAATGTGCAGGGAACCAACAGTGATGGATAGGAAACTGGGCCTCAAATCAATGGTTTGGACCAGAAGGAAGAAATAAACGGTCAACCAGAGCAGAATGAAGAAACAAGAATTCAAAAAATGAGGAGAGGCTTAGGAAACTCTGAGGCAAATTTAAATGTTCCAACATCTGAACCATAGGGGTGCCAGAAGGAGAAGAGGTAGAGCAAGAAATTGAAAACTTATTTGAAAAAAATAAAGAAGGAGGCAAAGGAAATAGACTTGTAAGAAGTCCAGGAAGCTCAGAGAGTCTCCAAAATTTGGATCCAAGGAAGCATACACCAAGTCAAATCATAATTAAGTTACCCAAGACTAAAGATAAGGGGGGAATCTTAAAAGCAGCAAGAGAAAAGGAGACAGTTACCTACAAAGGAATTCCCATAAGACTATCAGCTGATTTCTCAAAAGAAACTTTTCAGACAAGAAGGGGCTGGAAAGAAGTATTCAAAATTGTGAAAGGCAAGGACCAACATCTAAGATTACTCTATCCAGCCAAGCTATCATTTAGAATGGAAGGGCAAATAAAGTGCTTCCCAGACAAGGTTGAGTTAAAGGAGTTCATCACCACCAAGACATTATGATGTGAAATATTAAAAGGACTTATCTAAGAAAAAGAAGATAAAAAACATGAACAATGAAATGACAACAAACTCACAACTATCAACAACCAAACCTAAAAAAACAAAAACAAAAAACAAACAAAGCAAACAAGTAGAACAGGAACAGAATCACAGAACTTGAGATTACATGGATGGTTATTAGTGGGGAGGGCGGGAAGGGGGAAAAGATAAAGGGAATAAGTAGCATAAATGGTAGGTACAAAATAGACAGCAGGAGTTGAAGAGTAGTATAAGAAATTTAGAAGCCAAAGAACTTATATGTATGGCTCATGGACATGAATGGGGCGAATGTGAGTGGGAGAAGAGGTGGAGGGCAGAGGGGAATAAAGAGGGGAAAATAGGATAACCATAATAGGATCATGAATAAAATATATTTAAAAAAGATTATGAATTACTTTGTTGCAATAGTCATTTTATTATTGTGGTGTGGAACCAAACCACCAATATCTTCAAAGTATATCTTTATAACATGATCATGAACCTCCCATAAAGCTTAAATATTGGTGAAGACAATGGGAAAACAAGAGGAAAGAACAGAGTATAAAACATCATATATAATATATACTATATTATAAATAATATACATATCTCTTACATGTGAACTGTATTTACTATCAAATTTCTGTTTATTATATATACTTGTTTTCACTATTTAATTAGTATGTTGTCTATCTGTGAAAATAATTTGGGTATCTCCTGAGTTATGAATCACATCATAATTGTTCCTCTTAAAATTAGTAGAAATAGTTTTCAATATAGTAAAAAATAACATGAAATCTATTTTTATTAAAAATTTAAGTGTATAGTACATTATTATTAACTACATGTACATTGTTGTTAGCAGATTACCAGAACTTTTTAATCTTGCTTGACTGAAACTCTATACCTTTGGAACAACCCATTTCCCCCTGCTTCTAGCTTTTGTCAATCTCTGTTCTACTTTCTGCTTTCATGAGTTGAAATATTTTTAATTTAATAGCTTTTTATCCAGTGGCAGGATTTTAAAATAAATTAAGGTTTTTAATTGAGAAAGAGGTTTATGTGTACAATATTGGTAGGGGTGAAGGTAAGGTGAGACAATGTTCTTAATGTCAACTGTAAACCCAAAAAGTAGAAAAGAAAATAGGAACACATTTTCCAAATTAAAATTTATGTTTAGAAAGGATATCATACCCAGAGGCAAAAGATTGATTTTATAACAATATTTGCAAAACAAATGACAAAGAGCTGTCACCTATAGTGCACAGATTTACAAGTAAAGGGACAAGCTACACAGCAACAAAAAATGGACAGAAGATAAGAATATGCTATTTAATGAGGACCCAATACAAATGGTTAACATAAATGAAAATATACTTAAGTTCTCTAGCAGAGAGGGAGTTATAAATTAGAGTAAAAATGAGTTATTTCATTATACCTATCAGATAGACAAAAGTTTAGAAAGTGAAAACTAGTGCTGGTGAGCATTTGGAGAAATGTTACTCTCCTATATCTCTGGTGAAACTGTGAATCACAGTAGCCTTTTTGGAAAACAATGATTAAAATGACAACCCATATTTCCTTCAGCACCCACTCTTAGAATCTATTCCATATCCCATATTAATAAAAGCACCCATATAAAAGGAGATTTGCCCCACATTTGTATTAATTTATTGTTTATTCATCCATAAGTTAAAAAAGCAAATGATTGTTAATAAAAACTATTGAATTTGTATACCTATATTATAAAACTTATCAAGCCTGTGTTGAATTTAGAGCTATAGCAGTTGACCTAAAGAAATTTCCACACAGTATTGTGGAATGTAAAATCCATGATGTAAAAGAATGTGTATGATTAGGTAATATTTTTTTGGTAAAGCCCCAACACATTTTTTATGCCAATATGTATGCATGTATGTGCATTTGTACATGTATGTGGAGAAAAATACATATGGATACACTTTTGATTGTTAACACACATATTAATTCGGAATGGGGCTAAGTTGTATGCAATTTGGGACAAGGAAAGGAAAATAGAAAGGAAAAGAGGAAGAAGCAAAAAGTAGAAATATAAAATGCTTTTTAAAAAACACTTATCATGCATAGCCAGGATGCCTAGAGTTGTAGTTAATAGACAATGATGACGTAACTGGCTTAAACAATCAGTATATGTATTATTTCATGTAACAAAAAGTGTTGAAGTAGGGGAATCCCAGTCTAATTAATTTCAGGAATAAATTATATTTATAAAAATCAATATAAAAATCAATTTTGTCTTTCTAGTCTGTCATCCCCAGGATGTTGGCTTTGGTTTTGGTGCTCTCTCCATAAGGCCACAAGATGGTGGTCAAAACTATAGGCCTCAGAGGCAGTCATAACCTTGTCTATGTTTCACATTTTATTTTTAGAAATAAGGAAAACTCTCCCAGATGCCTGTCTCAACATAAATGATCAACACGGGCTGTGGTATGTCCAGTACTGGTTTACTGATCAGAGCTACCCATGGGGTTATCATTTCTATTGTCTGATCAGGTGTCTGACCATCAGACACCTGAATAAAACTGCATTTCTATTTGCAAAAAAGCAGAAACAAAGGGTTATCAGGCAAGTAATAATATCTGCAACATAGAACCTAATTCAATATGTGTTGATATAGAAATATATGTGTGTGTATATTGTATGAAGAAAGTCATCCAATTAAATTTTAAAAAGAAAGCATATGTCCTTACTGAGAAAAATCATAGCAGCAGTTCAATGTATACTCTTAGAAGTACAATACAAGGGCTTCTTTTCAGAGCTTTCAAATTTCAACCTAAATGGAGGAAATTTATTGGAGCATATGTAACCTCACCACTATAAGAAACACTACTACAAAGTTTTTGTGTCACTTAACAATTATAGAGGTTAACCTTTTGCTCTACTTCCAAACAAGCAAGCCATTAATCTTGAAACAATTCAAATGCTTTTCTTCTCTTTGTTTTCTCCTTTTTTAAATTTGTTTAAGGAAAGGTTGGTAGAGTCTTAACCATCCCTATATAATGTATAGAATTATGCTTTGTGAACCTATTGTATTGACTTTTAAGATAAAGCTCTTAAAGATTTTTAAACCTCCAAGCAGTATACATCAGAAAAAATAAATTAGAGATTGCTCTATTCTTTTTAGGCAGGCTACATTCTGTGACCTATTCTTTTTGTAACTTACAAGGTTTTAGTAGAAAAGCTTCCAGAGTTTTATTGGCAATGCCACTATTAGAAGGACTTCTCTTTCTCTTCCAAGCTCTTTAGGGGTCATCCTTAAAGCGAGCATTAAGTGAATGGCTAATGGAATTAAGGGCATAATAATAGAAGGATATAGTGAGACAATTGTATTAACAAGAAATAAATCATGTCGAATGTAAGGTAAGTGTTTTTTAATTGATTGATGGGAAAGATACTCCACAGGTTTTGTTGGGGACTAACAGCCATTTACCTCCTCATCTACAGTAAAAAGCCAAAATGTAGAAAAAAAGATAAGACAATTATGCAGTGGGAAGATAAATTATTCAGAGAAGATGGCCATTTTGTGCTGACATCACTAATGTGAAAAGGCATTAAATCTTTGACATTAGTTTCATTCCTTAGGAGTTGTGAGGCTAAAACAATGTTTCGTTCTAGAGATAAAAACTGAAATGTCTACTGCTAAAGCTTTCTTCTGTGCCATGAATGGCTTCCACAGTGACTGGATAACTGAAGAAGAGCCTGTTCTGTGCTTTCCAAGGTGAATAGCAATCTTGCAGTTTGTGCCTCTGTCTGTACTATTATACAATCTAGCTGTCAATATTTTCCATCCAGTTGTCACAGCTTACATGCCTGATGTCAAGGATGTAGAGAGTCATACAGAGACATCTTAAAGTACTATCAGATATAGAAAAACTTGATGCTGAATCTCATATGCATTGCTTTTTATTATACTCTCATGGTTACCAAGTCCTTCTTTGAATTTAGCTCCTAGCATAATCCTCTTTCTCTGTAGCTATTCTTATTACATAGGACAGCCCATTTCAGACAAGCAATACTTAAGAGACTTTCTATTATAAGATTTAGATATGAAGGAGAGTGGGTGTATTCAATCTATGCATGGGCAAGAGGCCATGCTTCTTGCTACAACTGCTTTAAGAGTTACTTTAGCCATGGCTGGAGTAGCTCAGTGGATTGAGTACCAGCTTGTGAACCAAAAGGTCACCAGTTCAATTCCCAGTCAGGGCACATGACCGGGTTATGGGCCAGGTCTTCAGTTGGGAGTGTGCAAGAGGCAACCAATTGATGTATCTCTCATACATCAATATTTCTCTCCCTCTCTTTCTCTCTCCCTTCCCATCTTTCTAAAATTAAATAAATAAAATCTTAAAAAAACAGTTACTTTAAATCTTCCATCTTTTCCCCACTATAATTTTCATGCTGCCTCTGGTTGCTTTATTAACTAGGTTTATAAACTTTAGGAAACCTTAACCCATAATGGTAGAAATAGCACATAACATATAAAAAAGAAAGTTTTTTTTCAATATATCCAAACTTCGCAAGTTCTTTTTTAAAGATTTATTTATTTGTAAATTATTATTTTTTCTCTTTTTCTGTTGTTAGAATGGAGTAAGGCTGACAATTACTGGACACCTGCTATGAGCCATGCACCATGTTAAGCATTTTACATACATTATTTAAGATTTATTTTATACAATCATTTTGAAGTAAATATTATCATCATCCACAAATAAGGAAACCAAGGTTTAGAGGAATGGAGTAATTTCCCCTAACTCAAACTGCTAATTACAGATAATAGTTGGGATTAGAATCCAGGGATGCATGAGACTGTAGTCTGAACTTTCTCCTCACTCCAGACTATGATGGTGGTATTTTGAAGTTCCATAAAATATTGCAATTGAGTGGAAGGTCTAAATAAGAACCTCTTATTTAGGTATAAGAACCTCAAGATTATTCCAAATATATTTTCTGGATTCTCTGGAATCTCTGGTTGGATTTTCTGGAAGCATATGTTAAGAAGAAGTTTGAGGTACAAAATAATTATTAGGGTCAAAGGGAAGGAGAAGAAGCAGGATGGGGCAGAGGAAGTAGTTGAACTGCAAACGTAACCCAACAACACTTTGACCAAAAATGTTGGAGCTTTGGAACAAACATCCCATTTGAGTGTCCCACAAAGGGCTGAAATGGGCAGGCATTTGTTTCCCAATTTTGTTCAGTCAAGTTGCTTTAGGAAGGGCATGACCTCTGCAAGGAGTCTTAAAAGCTCTGGGAAGGAACCAAGTAGGAGGCAATAAGTCTTCCTTGAAAAATAAAATAGAACAGGGGTCCCCAAACTCAAGGCTTTGGACTGGTACCTATCTGGGCCTGTTAGGGACTGGGCCCCACAGCAGGAGGTGAGCTTGAATGTGATATGCTTGAGTCATCCCAAAACCATTACCCTGCCAACTCTGCCCTGGTCTGTGGAAAAATTATCTTCCATGAAACCAGTCCCTGGTGCCAAAAAGGTTGGGGACTGCTGATTTAGAGAGCACACCTCTGTGTCTATTGTATAAATAACTTCATGGTTTCTATAATGGACAGTACAAAATGGGCTAGTAATGTTTTTTCTTTTGTCATCATTGTTGGTTGTATTATCCAACTGGATAGGGCTATGTGATGGTAAACTTGTATAAAGAACTCAAGCTTGGATTTTTTTGCAAAGAGATTACCCTCTATATATAGCCTTATCTCATTTTCTCCTAGAAAAGTTGGACAGTTTTACTCTGACTTTGTGTCCAAAGACCAATTACTGGTGGTAAACCATCCCTCCTAATGTTTATTTCTTTCCATTGCAAGTATAAATTTGGCCAAATTTATCTTTGTTTGGCATTATTTACATCTTCTACACTTTTGAATATTCATTCCATTTATTAGCTGTCTCAGTTCTACCTTATGTATTTACTGATCTTAAAATTAGTCTATAATTTTTGCTTGACTTTCATTCATTCTTATTACAATGTTTAGCCATAAGAGCATTAATTTAAAAATATCTAGTGTGCTCTCTCTAAATACTTCTTATGTTGTAGAGTCCTTTGCATAAAATGGGTCTAGCTACCTAGTTTCTAGATACTTTCCTCCATGAATTGTCTTTACTGTACCTTTAAGCCAGTTATATGATCAGGAGACATGACATGGTCACCACAGTTCATCCCATTGGTATCCTTTGTGAAATAAGGCAGTACTCACACTTCAGTTCTTGAAGGTTCACCACTTGCTCCATCTAAAATGCTATCTATAATTACCTTCTAGAGAGTTTGAGACTTCCGGCCAAGATGGAGGCATAGGTAGATACACTGTGCCTCCTTGCACAACCAAAAGAAGGACAACAATTAAAAAAAGAACAAAAGCAATCCGAACTGACAGAAAATCAAACTATATGGAAGTGCGACAACCAAGGAGTTAAAGAAGGCACACTCATCCAGACGCGTAGGAGGGGCAGAGTCAGGAAGCTGGGGTGGAGAGGACTGGTGGCAAGGCAGTGGCTGGTGGACTGTGCCATGCAAGGCTGCAGCTGGCCTGGGAGGCAGCAGCTGGTGGAGCAGGCAGTCCCACATTTGTGTGCAGATAAACCAGATGAAACTGGGGAGCAGGACAGACTTCACAACGCAGGGCCCCAGAGTGGGGAAATAAAGCATCAAATCACTGATTGAAAACACCTGTGGGGGTTGAGGTGGCAGCAGGAGAAACTCCCAGCCTCACAGGAGGGTTTGTTGGAGAGACCCACAGGGTCCTAGAATGTACACAAGCCACCCATCCAGGAATCAGCACCAGAAGGGCCCAATTTGCTTGTGGGAAGTTGGGGAAGTGACTGAAATCTGGCAGAGAGTAGAGCCAAGTGCCATTGTTCCCTCTCAGACCACTTCCTCACATATAGCATAACAACACAGCAATGTGGGTTGCCCCACCCTGGTGGACACCTATGGCTCCACCACTTATACATAATAGGTCCATCAAGACAAAAAAAGTGGCCCAAATAAAAGAGCAGATTGAAGCTCCAGGAAAAATACAACTAAGGGATGAAGAAGTAGCCAACCTATCAGATGCACATTTCAAAACACTGATAATCAGGATGCTCACAGAGTTGGTTGAATTTGGTCGAAAATTAGATGAAAAAATGAAGGCTACACTAAGTGAAATAAAGGAAAATGTACAGGGAACCAATAGTGATGGGAAGAAAACTGGGACTCACATCAATGGTGTGGACCAGAAGGAAGAAAGAAACAAGAATTCAAAAAAATGAGGAGAGGCTTAGGAACCTCCAGGACATCTTTAAACATTCCAACATCCTAATTATAGGGGTACTGGAAGGAGAAGAGGAAGAGCAACAAGTGAAAAACTTATTTGAAAAAATAATAATGGAGAGCTTCCCCATTCTGGCTAAGGAAATAGACTTCCAGGAAGTCCAGGAAGCTCAGAGAGTCCCAAAGAAGTTGGGTCCAAGGAAGAACACACCAAGGCACATCATCATTACATTACCCAAAGTAAAAATGAAGGAGAGAATCCTAGAAGTAGCAAGAGAAAAGGAGGTAGTTACCTACAAAGGAGTTCCCATCAGACTGTCAGCTGATTTCTCCAAAGAGATCTTACAGGCAAGAAGGGGCTGGAAAGAAGTATTCCAAGACATGAAAGTCAAGGACCTCCATCCAAGATTGCTCTATCCAGCAAAGCTTTCATTTAGAATGGAAGGGCAGATAAAGTGCTTCTCAGATAAGGTCAAATTAAAGGAGTTGATCATCACCAAGTCCTTATTATATGAAATGTTAAAGGAATTTATCTAAGAAAAAGAAGGAAAAAAAAGGTACAGTAAAATGACAGCCAACTCACAATTATTAACAACCAAACCTAAAAAAAAAACACAACAAAAACAAAAGCAAACTAAGCAAACAACTAGAACAGGAACAGAACCACAGAAATGGAGATCACATGAAGGGTTATCAACAGGGGAGTGGGAAGGGGAGAGAGGGGGAAAATTACGGAGAATAAATAGCATAGATGGTAGGTAGAAAATAGACAGGGAGAGGGCAAGAATAGTATGGGAAAAGTAGAAGCCAAAGAACTTATATGTATGACACATGGACATGAACTAAAGGGGGGGAATGTGGGTGGGAGGGGGTGTGCAGGGTGGAGGGGAGTGAAGGGGGAAAATGGGACAACTGTAATGGCATAATCAATAAAATATGTTTTAAAAATAATTACCTTCTAGAAATTTACTTGGTTACTGTAAACTACCCTATTTACTTGATTACCACCATCCTATTTATCATTACTGACTTTGTAGTTACTATTCTTTTAGTTTAAAGCATCCACCAAGTTTACATAAAGTTGCTATTTCCCTGTCAAAGTTCTTCCAGCATTAATAATCACAACGGCTGTCTTGCTAATTCAACATACTTTTTGAAAAGTACATGCCATCTCCCATGTGTCTTCCTGGAATACATTTGTGGTGGGGAGATTGGCAATTTCCCCTCTTTTCTTATCTCTATTATAGTTAAATTATGAATTACATGAATGTAATCATACTGATACATTTCCAGGGTACAAAATGACCTTTAAGACTACATTAGCACTACATGATTCTGGTAGGATTCAGGTGGACAAAGAAAGAAATTAAACTTTTGTACACAATAATCAGAGAACACTGACTCCAAAGGTAGAATTGACTTTTGCTGGTGGAGGAAAGGTTTATTTCTGTTTAGGTTTAGACCAGGTTTTCCAACCTCCATATTACTGACATTTTGGGCCAGATAATTTTTTGTTAGGGAGAGGTGCTGTCCTGAGCATTGTAGGATGTTTAGCAGCATCTCTGGCCTCTGCTCACTGGATGCCAGCAGCACTGCTCCTCCAGTTGTGACAACCAAAAATATCTCCTGAGGACCAAGATTGCCCCAGGTTAAAAACTACTGACGGAGATCATACTTCTCAGAGATGGTGGGTGGGAGACGTGAAAAGGTGGAGTTGTAAGGTTTGTGAAAGGAAGAATTTAGGGAAGGGAGATTCAAGTTTGGAGTAGGAGGCATTGTTCATAGAGAATTTTTCTTACTTTATAAAGATCTAAGCCTTCAGGTACCATCCTTTGGAAATTCAAGAGAAAATTCACATGTACTAGAACTTTAATCTTTTCCTTCCTACACTATAATTATTTTCTGAAGATATTTTCATTTTTCTGAACTGCTAGAATGAGAGCTTGGAGACAGTCTACTCCAAATATGAGAAGGAACTCATAGGTTCCATTAGAGTGGGGGTCCTGATATTAGACCAGTCAACTATGCTCAAGGGAAGTTGCTCTCTGTATCACCTAAGTTTCTGTTGCAGTCATATTGTTGAGAAGGAGAAGCAGTTCCTGGAATAACTATAATATATCTTAAACATTTGGGGTGTTAACTACAGTACAGGAACCATACTAATCACTTTGCTTGTATCATTTCATTTAATTCTTAACTGTCTTATGAGGAAGGTACTGTTTTAACCCCTCAAATTCATAAAGAGGATCAGAGAGAGTAGGCATTTTGCCCTGTTACTTAGGGAGGATATGATAAAATTGAGATTTAGGCCCAGACAACCTAACATGAGAGTCCAAGGCGTGTCTCTACTGTACTATGTTCTATTTCAGAAGATGATAGGGTGGTGATGGCAGAAAATCTCATAAGTGTTTGTGATACTCACAGACCCACACTCCTAGGCTATATAGTAGGAAAAGAAGCCCAGCATTATTTAAAATACAATGATAAATTACAAAAAGGTCTAACCACTGAACATTTGTCTTACTTAATATTAATGAATTTCAGAAACATACATTAGGTATGATATTTCTAACTTAAAAAGCTGAATATAAATACTGGTCTTTGGTTATGTGTACATATCTTGAATAAAGTAGCATTTTAGTATTATAATGAAACTTTGAGATGCAAAACTTTAAGAAGTAATGGAAAAGAAAGAGAAAACATGGAAGAAGAGGGTGAAAACAGGGAAAGCTTCTGGCTCTTTGTTGGTGTTCAATGGATTTTCCTTCTTCTCATATTTTTTTTTAGACTGGAAGAAAAATAACCACACAGCTTACCTTCCCAGAACACAATACAATCCCAATCAATTGGCTTTCAACCATGGCACTTTAGTGTCTACCAACTGGTACCCCCCATTTCTGATAGTCAGTGATCTCCCAGCAAAGTCCTTTGATACGTTAAACTTACTTGTACCTTCTCCATATGTTTCTAGTTTTAGAGCTAATACACAGGCTGCTAGTCTAAGCTAGAGCCACTTCTTCACTCTTCCATTCTTCATATTTCATCCCCAATTGCCCACCTTCAAAATTTGACCTTATTCTACAGTCTATGAATTTCTGTTTACTAGTGTCCTGATGAGCATTTTAATTGCTTCTTGAGAGTAGAGATGATAATAATGACAGAATTTAAGCAGTGGGAATGGGAGTGGAGCTTTGGGAAACATAGAAATGTTGTCAAACAGCTGAAGTGGAAAAAACACTATGGAGGAAATTAGTGGAGAATAAGCAAGACCAGGGATCAAGTAAGAGAACCAAAATGTGCAGTGAGAGCCATTATTATAGTCTGATTTTCTTCACTGTAATAAAAATAAGAGTACTTGAGGAGTCAAAGGATAAAGAATTTTGTTACTACAAGCACTTTGGAAATGCCCAATTGTAGCTGTAAAGCTAGATTAAAAACGCAAATGAAGCCATCAAGGAGAAATAGATGGACTAGGAGAAACAGAATGGTGTGTGGCATTGTAAGAGATGGAAAAATCAAGATACTGAGGTCACAAAGAGATCATTCCAAGTAAGAGATATTTTGGAAATAGAACAAAATTATCCCATTGTCTCATTCTTACTTATGTGGTAGGAAGGCTTATTTTTTAAAAATAGGAGGATTTAGGTAAAAGTTATGATTTGGGCTCATAGGCTCATTTTCTAATGTTCAGTATTGTTCTTGTCTTTTTTCCTGAGAGGGTTTGGTTAGAAAAATTATCTCTAAGTGGTTAAATATTTGAGGTTCTAACACCCAGCCCATCATCCATTTCCCTCATGTACACTGAAATAATATATAAGGGATGATTTTGGATTTTGAAGTTGAATTTCCAAATTTAAATTCTGCTTATTAGTAGTGTTACATTTAGCAGTTCACTAAAGATTCTGAATCTCAGTTTTTTCCATTTGTGAAAATCATACAGCATTAGCTTAATCACAGAAAAAATTTTAAGATAGAATAACATTAGTGGAAAGCATTTTGGTACATTGTTAAGAATTATTATTGCTTTCTTTTTTTTCTTTTTTTCCCTTTTTTTTAAATCATCGTTCAAATACAGTTTTCTCCTTTTTACTCCCAATCCATTCCCCCCTCCCAACCCTCCCCATTTCCCTCCCATTACCACCCTCCCCTTAGTTTATGACCATGCATCCTTTAAGTTTGTTCCTATGAACCCTTCCCACTGTCCCCTTAAATTCCCTCTACTCTCCCCTGTGGTCACCGTAAGCCTGTCCTCTATTTCAGTGTCTTTGGTTACATTTTGTTTATTTCTTTGTTTTGTTATTTAGGTTCCTGTTAAAGGTGAGATCATATGGTATTTGTCTTTCACTGCCTGGCTTGTTTTGCTTAGCATAATGTTTTCCAGCTCCATCCACGCTGTTGCATAGGGTAGGAGCTCCTTCTTTCTTTCTGCTGCATAGAATTCCATTGTGTAAATGTACCATAGTTTTTTGATCCATTCATTTACTGATGGGCATCTTGGTTGCTTCCAGCATCTAGCTATTGTAAATTGTGCTGCTATGAACATTGGGATGCATAGGTTCTTTTGAATTGGTGTTTTAGTATTCTTAGGATAGAGTCCCAGCAGTGGAATTGCTGGGTCAAAAGGCAGATCCATTTTTAGTTTTTTGAGGAAGTTCCATACTGCTTTCCATAGTGGTTGTACCAGTCTGCAGTCCCACCAGCAGTGCACTAGGGATCCCTTTTCTCCACAACCTCTCCAACACTTGTTGTTTGTTGCTTTGTTTATGATGGCCATTCTGTCTGGTGTGAAGTGTTATCTCATTGTGGTTTTAATTTGCATCTCTCTGATAGCTAGTGATATTGAACATCGTTTGATGTGTCTTTGGATTTTCTGTATGTCCTCCTTGGAGAAGTGTCTGTTCAAGTCCTTTGCCCACTTTTTAATTGGACTCCTTTTCTTCTTAGAGGGCAGTCTTGTAAGTTCTTTATATATTTTGGAGATTAAACCCTTGTCTGAGGTGTCATTGGCAAATATGTTTTCCCATACAGTTGCTTTTCTTTTAATTTTGATACTGTTTTCTTTAGCTGTGCAAAAGCTTTTAATTTTGATGAGGTCCCATTTGTTTATTCTTTCCTTTATGACCCTTGCTCTAGGGGACACGTCAGTAAAAAAGTTTCTGCATGAAATATCTGAGATTTTCTTACCTACGTTCTCCTCTAGGACTTTAATGGTGTCGCCTTTTATATTTAAGTCTTTTATCCACCTTGAATTTATTTTTGTATATGGTGTAAGTTGGTGCTCGAGTTTCATTTTTTTGCACGTGGCTGTCCAGTTCTCCCAACACCATTTGTTGAAGAGGCTATTTTTACTCCATTTTATGTTGCTGCCTCCTTTGTCAAATATTAATTGACCATAGAGACTTGGGCTTATTTCTGGGCTCTCTGTTCTGTTCCATTGGTCTATGTGCCTGTTTTTATGCCAGTACCAGGCTGTTTTGATTACAGTGGCCTTGTAGTATAGTTTAGTGTCGGGTATTGTGATCCCTCCTACTTTACTCTTCTTTCTCAAAATTGCAGCAGCTATTTGGGATTGTTTATGATTCCATATAAATTTTTGAAGTGTTTGTTCTATGTCTGTGAAATATACCATTGGTACTTTAATAGGAATTGCATGGAATGTGTAAATTGCTTTGGGTAGTATGGACATTTTGATGATATTAATTCTTCCAATCCATGAACACGGTATATGTTTCGATTTGTTTGTGTCTGCCTTTATTTCTTTCCTGAGTGTTATATAGTTTTCTGAATACAGGTCTTTCACCTCTTTGGTTAGGTTTATTCCTAGATATTTTATTTTTCCTTTTGCTATTTCAAATGGAATTTTTTCCTTGATCTCTGCTTCTGCTGTTTCATTGTTGGTGTACAGAAATGCCTTTGATTTCTGGATATTGACTTTGTATCCCACTGTTTTGCCAAATTCATTTATTAGGTCAAGCAGTTTTTTGGTAGAGTCTATAGGATTTTCTATGTATACTATCATGTCATCTGCAAACAGTGACAGTTTTGTTTCCTCCTTTCCGATTTGGATGCTTTTTATTTCTCTTTCTTGTCTGATCTCTGTGGCTAAAACTTCCAATACTATATTGAACAGAAGTGGTGAAAGTGGACAGCCTTGTCTTGTTCCTGATCTTAGTGGAAAAGATTTTTAATTTTTGCCCATTGAGTATGATGCTGGCTGTAGGTCTCTCATATATGGCCTTTATTATGCTGAGGAATGTTCCCTCTATTCCCACTTTGCCGAGGGTTTTTATCATGAATAGGTGCTGTACCCTGTCAAATGCTTTTTCTGCATCAATTGATATAATCATGTGGTTCTTGTCTTTGCTTTTGTTTATGTGATGTATTACATTTACTGACTTGCGAATATTGAACCATCCTTGCATCCCTGGAATGAATCCCACTTGGTCATGGTGTATGATCTTTTTAATGTATTGTTGGATGCAGTTTATCAGAATTTTGTTGAGGATTTTAGCGTCAATGTTCATCAGTGATATTGGCCTGAAGTTTTCTATCTTTGTCGTGTCTTCATCTGGTTTTGGAATTAGGATGATGTTGGCCTCATAAAAAGAGTTTGGGAGACTCCCATCTTTTTGGATTTTTTGGAATAGCCTGTGAAGGATAGGGGTTAGCTCTTCCTTAAATGCTTTGTAGAATTCTCCTGTGAAACCATCTGGTCCAGGGCTTTTGTGTTTTGGGAGTTTTTGATTGCTGCTTCAATTTCTTTTGTTGTTATTGGTTTGTTCAGGCTTTCTGCTTCTTTTTCATTGAGTTTTGGAAGATGATATTTTTCTAGAAGTTTGTCCATTTGACCTAGGATTTCAAATTTCTTGGCATACAGTTCTTTGTAGTAAATTCTTACAATGCTTTTTATTTCTGTGGTATCTGTTGTAATCTCTCCTCTTTCATTTCTGATTGTGTTTATTTGGGTCTTCTCTCTTTTTTTTTCTTGATGATTCTGCTTAAGGGGTTGTTGATTTTGTTTATCTTTTCGAAGAACCAGCTGTTGGATTCATTGATCCTTAGAATTGGGCTTTTAGTCTCTATGTAATTTAATTCTGCTCTGATCTTGGTTATTTCCTTCCTTCTGCTTGCTCTGGGCTGCCTTTGTTGTTGTTCCTCAAGTTCTTGTAGACATAGGGTTAGGTTGTTTGTTTGAAATGTTTCTAACCTTTTTAGGTAGGCCTGTATCCCTATGAATTTCCCTCTCAGGACTGCCTTGGCTGTGTCCCATAAGTTTCGGGTTGTGAGTTCGTTTTCATTTGTTTCCAGAAACGTTTTGATTTCTTCCCTAATGTCATTCTTGACCCATTCATTGTTTAATAGCATGCTATTTAATCTCCATGATTTTGAGTGTTTTTGGTTTTTTTCCTTGGGGTTGGTTTCTAGCTTCAGTCCCTTGTGGTCTGAGAAAATCCTTGGTATGATTTCAATTTTCTTGAAATTCTTGAGGCTTGTTTTGTGTCCTGTCATGTGGTCTATCTTTGAGAATGTTCCGGGTACATTTGGAAAGAATGTATATTTAGCTTCTTTGGGATGGAGGGCTCTGTATATATCAGTAAAGCCCATTTCATCAAGGGTATTGTTCAATGCCACAATATCTTTGTTGTTATTTTGTTTAGAAGATCTGTCTATTTTTGATAGTGGGGTGTTAAAATCTCCCACTATAATTGTGTTGCTGTCCATATCTTTCTTGAAGTCCTCTAAGATTTTCTTTATGTATTTGGGTGCTCCTATGTTGGGTGCATATATATTTACAATATTTATGTCTTCTTGATGGATTCTTCCCTTGAGTATTATGAAGTGACCTTCTGGGTCTCTCCTTATGGACCTTTTTTGGAAGTCTATGTTGTCTGATATGAATATTGCTACCCTGGCTTTTTTTCTCCTGTCCATTTGCTTGGAAGACTTGTTTCCAGCCCTTCACTTTCAGCCTGTGTAGGTCTTTTATCCTGAGGTGGGTCTCTTGTAATAAGCAGATATGTGGGTCATTTTTTCTTATCCATTCAGCTATTCTGTGTCTTTTGATTGGAGCATTTAATCCATTTATGTTTAAGGTTATTTTTGATAGGTACTTATTCATTTTCTTTTATGTACGTGTGTTCCTCTCTCTCTGTCTCTCTCTTTTCCTTCCTTTCCTTAAAGCAGTCCCTTTAGGATCTCTTGCAGAGCTGGTTTGGTCGAGGCATATTCTTTTAGACTTCTTTTGTCTGGGAAGCTTCTTATTTGGCCTTCTGTCTTGATCAAGAGCCTTGCTGGATATAGCAGCCCTGGTTGCAGACCTCTGGTTCTCATTACCTGGAGTATTTCTTACCATTCTCTTCTGGCTTGAAGTGTTTCCATTGAGAAGTCGACTGTTAGCCTTATTGGGGCTCCCTTGTATGTTATTCCCTTTTTCTCTCTTACTGCCTTTAAGATTCTCTCTTTGTCTTGAAATTTTGCCATTTTAATTATGATGTGTCTTGAGGGGGGCTTCTTTGGGTTCCTCTTGATTGGGACTCTCTGTGTTTCCTGGATTTGTGTGACTTTTTCTCTCATCAAATTAGGAAAGTTCTCCTTCATTACTTGTTCAACTAGGTTTTCGATCCCTTGCTCTTCTTCTTCTCCTTCTGGTATCCCTATTATATGGATATTATTATGTTTTATATTGTCTTGCATTTCTCTTAATCCCTCTTCATTCTTTCTGAGCCTCTTTTCCTTTTCTTGCTCTTTCTGGATGTTGTTTTCTACTTTGTCCTCCAGCCCACTAATCCGATCTTCTGCTTCATCGATCCTGCTTTTCATTCCTTCTACTGTGTTCTTCAGTTCAGAAATTGTATTCTTCATTTCCTCTTGACCTTTGTTGAGAGTTTTTATTTCCTTTTTCATGTTTATATAGTTTGCAGTGAGATTGATGTAGTTTCCCTCTAATTTCTGAAAGCTCAATGTGAGTTCATTGAACTTCCTGGTAATCATTGTTTTGAACTCACTGTCTGATAGTTGAGTTGCCTCTATTTCATTTAGCATTTTTTCCTGAGGCTTCCTCGTTTCCCTTCAGTTGGGGGTTGTTTCATTGTTTTCTCATTGTTCTTGTGTTTCTTCTTTTTTCTTCTTGTTTGTCAATTTGATCTGTTCTGATTCCCTGTAATTATGGTGTGAACTTCTGTGGTAGAATATTTGTGAGATTTAGTGGTGCAGTCTCCTTTGTGTATCTTGGTGTTCACAGCTTCCCCCTACTCGCCTGGTTTTTCCATGATCACAATAATTTTTGATGTCCTGGTTTCAAAAGTGATTCGGTAACGTAGTCCACTTGTTGTGTTTCTCCGCCGATCTGTGAGTTTCCCTCCTCTTCACAGAAGCCGAGAAAAACGCTGCCTAGAGTAAAGCTGCCATCTTCCCATCCCCTCTGTTCCAATCTTATTAATAATCTCAATGATCTATATGCTCAATCTTATTGATAATCTGGATTCAAATGCCAGCATCACTGCTCAGAAGATATGTGACATTGAAAATACCACTTAACATCTATGGGAGTCACTCTCTTCATCTGTTGGGCTGCAACCGAGTTCTGTTTATTATTGCTTTCCTTTAATATCTAAATTTCTCTTTAAAATGGGGTTGGCAGACTTTGCAAGTTGTCTTTTTCATTCCTCTATATCCTCTATATCCTCAGTGCCAAATGTACTGATGGCACTATAAGTAGTGGTGTATATTTGTGGATGAATAAATTAGTTTAATAAATAAAATTTACAATAAAGCTATTTGAAAATTAAATATGACTTTAACGTAAGCCATCTTTAATTTAACTCAAGGAATTTTAGTAATTTTTATAGCACAAAAGTGATTTTTATTTTCAGATGTACTAGCCTCCTTTCTAGGCATGAATTTGTAGGAGAATGTTAAACTAAAACTTTGAGGTATTATCAAAAAGTTTAAAACCCTTATATGAAAGGCCTTGAAAATTATTTACTTAAGGTTTATATAACTTCTAGATTCTTTTCCTTCTAGAAAGTTATTTATTTTCATGGGCCAATTTGGTGACGTCTCAGTATCTGGCTGTTACACTAAATTGCCCATAGTAGTGTTTAATTTTTTTGACCACTTCCTAGTGTCATTTCCTGTGAATCAATTTAGCCTGTCTATTAACTAAGGATTTCTGGCTCAGTGCAGTTTTGTCCATTAAAAACAATAACCCTGGCAAGCTCTGACATACTAATCTTAGTTTTCCTTTGAAATACTACTGATTGACATCATCATTTGTTGTTTAAAGGTCTTGATTTGTTGGACTTCTTCAGATTTCTATAGTTGATTATAACCACAAATATTTTGTTTTTAGCAAAAGGAGGATTAGATGTAAACAGTTGAAATATAGATGATGCCACTCTGAGCTCAAGTGAGGCTATTTTTTTAATGGAAGAAATAACTATATGCAATTTTACAGGAATGTTTTAATATTTAATGCACAAGATCTGTAATTTTTCATGGGTAATTGAAACTGAATGTGAAGCATTAAAAAATTAACCACAGCAAACTGAATTTTCCAAATGAAAGATAATGTCTACTATTGAGTAGAGCTTTCTGTTGATTAATGCATTATGGGAGTGGAAGTGGGGGAAAGTTCCCTGAATTTTCATATATTTCCAAAGGAATTTTTTTGTTGTATAAAAACTGTAAGAGCTGGTTTGTTGAGCTATGGGTTTATGGACTAGAATAAAGAAATTGGATTTATATGATGAGCTAGTAAATATACTACCTGATTCTATTGTAGATAGAGAATTTATGTATTGCACTTTCCTTAATGCTATGTGGAGAATGCCATATTGTGGTTAGAATCATGGACTTTAGAGCAAATCTGCCTGGGTTCAAGTCATACTAACTATATACAATGGAGATGATAATAATAGTATCTATTCCACAGGATGTTGTAAAGATTAAATTTATTATAATAATAAATTAAAAATACTTAGAATAGCATCTAGAACAATTTAATAACTAAAATATTATCTATTGTTATTTTGTTTATGTGACATCTAAATTAAATATTTGTAGGGCTGGTTTTATGGCCTTTTTAGCTTTCAGCTCTGTTATGTGGACTGTAATGGCTATGTGTCATTGACTCAATTTCCTTGTTGGGTTGACCAAGAGATTATTTTTTTGTCACTGAATTCATAATACTGATAGACCCAGATTTGCTAGTAGCTGTAATCTTACAAACCATTTCTTAATTTTTATTTTGAAGCTAGATTGTTTCTTAGATGTGGATACTATAGAAACCTATACTGCATGTGTTGAGGTAATGGCTAATAATAGTAATAATAGAACTATTTTTAAATGTGGGAAGGAAATAAAAGTTGTTTTGAAGTCTAAAATAAGTCATCTAGATAAAGAGATAGAAATAAGGGAGCATCAAAATATGTTTAAATAAGGCTAGGTTGGTCTAACAATGACATATTAGTTGCAATAAATATCTACTGAACTCAATGGTTGAAAGAGCTTAAACTCTTACCACAATGCCCAGTAATAATCACTCTGTACATTTTTGGTATTAATATGGCATACTTTGGGCTAGGTATTTAATATACAGGATTGCGCAAAAGTAAGGCCTGCTTGAGTATGGTTCGTAGGGCAATAATATGGGTATAATAATTTATAGTTTTAATTTGAACATTTCACATAAAATGTCATATGGTATGCATGAGTGTGATATTGTTATGTTACAGAATTACATGCTTATGATTTTGTAATAAAAGATCTTGTAATAAAAAGGGGCATTGTTTATGCTAGACCCTGTATATTCTCTCATACAATATGACATTGTGATGAAATAGACTTTCTTTCCTTTTAAAAATGTGGAGACAGACCTAGAGAGATTAAATAACTTGCCCAAGGTTCCACATGAGTAAGTAGTAGAATATGGACTTCAGTGAGGCCTGACTTTAAAAGCCCACCTCTTATCTACATGCTATATTGCTTCTCAATGCTTTGTAGCAGTTTGGGGATGTCCTGCAATGTCCTGCTTAGTAATTGTGAACAGAAGGATAATGTATATGTAGAAGTGTCATGAAAAAAATGGTGTTATAAATGCATTCACATGGCAATGGGAAGTCACTTAGTCTTTTCTAACTTCAGTTTTCTCATTTGTACTATGCATATAACAATAAATACCTATCTCATAGTATTATTGTGATGGTTAAATAAAGACAAATATATGAAATACCAACACATGGTAAACCATCAATAGATATCCTTTCCCTTTGTCTTTCTCTTCTTGTGCTAGACACTGGTCATTTATTGCATGAATTATAGATAGAATGCCTATTAGTTTCTATCCCCCAATTGGTAAGTCATTGATTGTTAAATCTTCTAATAACATGACAAGAGCTACTAGAAAGATAGATAAACATAGATAAATAATAGATGATAGAGAGATAATAGATAGATGCTATTACAGTGGTGAGAAATTCCAAATAAGAGACTCATTCCATAAAGATACTCTAATCACAGTCTTAAAAGGACTGCACCCCATTTTCCTACCATTCAACTAGGTGAGGATCCATTTGGATCCATCTGGGTAACTGATAATTCTCTAGAGGTTCCATAGCTGCAGTCATAGAGCTTTGGCCACAGGAGGCACCCAGTACTTATTTTTTGCTTCATTGATTCAAAGAAGAGGAAAAGGACAAGATATTGGCCATGGTGAATATGTATAAAATCGATTTTTCAATTTTAACAATCAAATTGTGGAAGGTCATTCCTTTTTTATTTCTCCTGTAATTTTCTAACACACTGATCTTTGTTTAGACTAACCAGAGCACTTAGACACTGAATAATTAAACCAATCATCTAAGTCTCTGGATGTACTCTATATAATGTTAATTTTTAAATTATCAAAGAATAGACATGGGTATCATTAAGGAACTTATTCCATTGGTAACTATTTGCTTGATTTCATAAATGTAGCAAATACCTTAAAAGTTTCTATATAAGTGTTAAATTTCAAGTAATTGTTTAAAAAGATTCTCTGGGCAGCTTTATTATTGACAATAAAGCTAAAACCATTTTATTGTCAATTAAAAAAATTAATATTCTGAGAGTGTCAAAAATTAAAATTGATGATTTCACTAGTATGTAATAAAATGCATTGTATCTACTTTTAAAAGGCATGTATAAAACATTTAAAAAGTAATTTTACAAATAGTTTCTTTAGCAATCTAACTGAACTTTGTGCCTCTTTTTCTAAGTATTAGAAAATTTGGATCCAAACATTAAAACAACAAAAAAACTTGTTTGTTTAATAAATAAAGTCACTTAAACTTACAGCAAGCAGTATTATAGATATTTTACAGATGAGGAAGTTGAGGTTCAGAGACTGTAAATAATTTGCAAAATGTTTTACAGATACAAGTGGCAGAGCTGAAATTCTGTCCCAGTTAGGTATGGCTCTGGAGTTTGTAGTTTGTGTCTTTATTGTGCAGCCTCTGTAAAAGTCAGGTGCTGACCTTTACCCCACAGTAAGCATTCCAGAGAGCTTATTTCAACTAAGGGAACTTTTCTAGGGTTATCTATGTGAGGAAAGGAAAAGGACTTCCCTTTTCGTTGGGTCAGGTTTGAGTCAGTGGTGTATCTGCTGTCATCACATGGCTTGGACAGCAAGTTCATTCATCCTTCGAAGTGAGTTGTGCTTGCTTTCTTCTTTAGCAAGCTTCATATCTCAGCTAGCTCTCATTAAACCACATTCCCTTCTCTTCTTGGGGTTTTGCGACTGATTACTTGACGTCTGCTTCCTTTTGACAAAGTCATTGGCTGGCTAGAATATACCTCTTTGATGCTTGTGTTAAATTGACCATTTACTTCCCTTTTTTATTCCTATGAATTGAAAGCCATAGTCACGATGGAGCAGCAGGTATGACAAAATATGGAGTCATTGCCAGCTGCCTCAATAATAGGCTTGCTACTTCACTCAGCCATCAACAAACCCTGAGGTCTCAGTCTTGGAGAGAGGTGTAGAATGAGGCTTCCTGCTGGGGGTGAAGATTAAGCTCTAAGTAGCATTCCTACAGAGCATTTAAATGTGCCAATTTGATATAGAATTGTCCTGGAGGTCTCCTAAATTCCACTTTCTCTATCATTGAACACTAGTGATTACCTCTGAGTGTTTCCAGAGGTGGCCTCTCCCGAGTCAAACACATGGGGCTCCATCCAGGAACTCACTGATACCAGTTTGCTCATCACATGTGCTGTTCACTCTGCCTCCCCCAGCCCTTCATCTTCCTGAGCCACTTATACCCTTTGTGCTTATGGTCTCAGATTCTTGCTGAAAAACTTTGAAAGTGCAAGCAAACACAAAGGTTTAACTCAGTGGGTGGGAAAAATCACTTAGACAATTTTTGACTTAAAAACTATTGTAAAAACTTAAGTCATTATCATTCCCAAGGCCTAAAACAACCTCATTGCCACCATGCTGAGTGAGAAGTATTCAAGTGCCCAGCATGGCTGGCTGACATCAGTCAGAGCCATATCCATAAGAAAAAGCACTGTGGATAGATCAGCTCCTGATGCAGATTCTCAGCCCTGTTTGTTAGAAATTTTCCAGGTGGGGCTTTTCCTCACTCTATAAATAGAAAGCTGTTTTATTTAATTTGTCTATGAAAGAGGGAACACTGGGGTTATCCATTATTCCACCTCCCAAGTCAAAAACAAATGGAATCCAAATTAATTTTTGTATTATCATCTCTGTTATTCATGCTATTCTGTGTGATAGTGTTGGAAACAGATCCCCATGGATGTTTTGGCCCTAGGTATGTTGTAAAGGCACTAGTTGGTTATTTTCTCATTAACTACAGTGTTGGCTTTTTGTTCCTTTTACTCTCAGAAGGATGAGAAGCAGCAGAAATGGAGTAGAGAGAGATTCTTGGGAGACAAATGTAAGGATGCAGAACTCTTGCCCTCTTCATTTATTCTATTTACAGCAATACATTCATTCCTCATAGACCCTTCTGATGGAAATGAAACTGGAGCTATATTAGGAGTCAAATGGTGGTTTTATGAAGAAATGAATATACAGAATAAAAGGAATATACAGAATATACAGAATAAAAAATATCAGAAATTAATTATTTTTACTATATGAATCATTGTTTTAGAAAAGTTAAGCCTGAAATATTTGCAACAGGAGAACAAAATAGAAATGACATTTATTCAGTAAGCATCTATTGAATGCCCCACTGTGTGCCAGACATTAGAGTAGCTGAAAAGACTCAATCTTTGACTTTAAGGAATGTACAGATCTGAATAGATGCACATCAGATGAATGGCAAACAATTAGCATTTTGCATCTCATATATATATATATATATGTATGTATGTACAGGACATTGGAAACTACTTAAATAGAATCAGGGCTTAGGAACCTTAACTTACCCACTTTCCCACCCCTCTCCTACTCCTGCCCTTGTGTAACCTAAAACACATAGGTTTTGACTTAGAAGTACTATAAATGCTTCATTCCAAAATGCAAAATGGTATAATAGGAGCTAAGTTCTCTGAATCACTGTCTTACAAACCTCTTTCACCCTTCACTTGGAGAACTCAGTCAATGCTGGTATTAGCTGGAAAGTTGAACCTTTCTGTCTGTTGCTAGATTTTGTGCCTTGAAAAACTTACTTGGCTCTCCTATTTTCTTTTGCTCATATTTCTAAAAAGTCAAGACTCTATCATTATTTTCCCCCTGCTCTTACTTTCATCAGGCAGTTTGGATAGTAGTAATAGAAAATATAACAGTAGCTTCAAGAAGAGCAGGGAAGTTGCTCAGGGCTGGTACCATACTTCAGTGATGTCATCAGGTTCCAAGTTTTTCTATAGTCTGCCATTTCTTCAATGTATGCTTTTATCCTCTTGTTTACTGCCTCATGGTTACAGGATGGCTGTTGCACCTGCAGGCCAAATATCTGCATTCCAGTCAGGAAGTTGAGGATGGGGAAATGAAGTAAAGGGCTATGCCAGTCAAATGTCTTCCCTTAACTTTTTTTTTAAATCAGGAGATAACAAAGCTCTTCCAGAAATCCCACCTAATTAAAGCTTATATTTCACTAGCCAGAACTGCATCACATGATCAATAAGGTAAGCAGGGACATATGGGGATGGTGGTAGGCGCTGGGTGTCCAACTAGCAAAGAAGTGGCCACACTGTGCTATTAAACTCATATGCATTTTCAAAATTTCAGGGAAAGCCTATAGTGGGAAAAACGTAAAAAGGGGTTGGAAAAGGCAACTGTGAGGTGAATTTATATTAGATCTAGAGTGATGTGGTACATGATGGTGTTCTCTCATCTATTCAAAAAAGTAACTTCCAAAATCGTCAAAATTTTTAGGGAAAATTTATTGGGACTTTTAAAAATAATAGTTTTCTTTTTTTGTTGTTTTTTATTCATTTTTTCTTTTTTTAATTGTTCAAATACAGTTGTCTACATTTGAAAAGTTTTCTTTTCTTGAAACTAAAAGAACAAAAGCAAATATTCTGTTTCATCATAGATTATCATAGGATCCAACTACAAAAATGATGAGGGTGAAGTTGAAAAAATATTTGAGCATTGATTCTTGTTAGACTTGCCATAATTTCTTTAAGTCTCGAGAAATTTGAGCTGTTGTAATTTTCTAGCACATTATTTTCACAATGTAATTAACAGTGTTTTCATATGCTTCACATAACCAAAAGTTCCATATTTGCTGATAAAATGAACTGTTAAGTTTTCTTTAAAATAAGATAGCCATCACAGTGATTTACCTTTAGTTCTATATAACAAAGAAATCAACAAGAACTCTAAATTTTCTATTTTTTGGCATTATACCAGATGCTTTAGTTGTGGAAGCATTTTTACAAAACCTTATTTACCCTATTAAACTTACAAATGAAAGATTTTTATAAGATTTATAGTATCACTCTCTTCTCCTGCATCTGACTTTGTCTTTCTTTGGACGGAGAAAGATGGTGCTTTAAGACTCTGAGAGATTAAATTTGTGAGTGACATGTCCTCAGGCACTCTAATCCACCACATCAAAGAACTCAATTACCTTAGCGATCATTAACTAACTATTGGTAAGAATCTCCAAAATGTTGTCCTTCTAAGCCAAGGCCAAAATACAAATAAAGCTTCCAACTGACCAAAGCACCCCCCAGTTTCATCCCCTATTTGCTAAGAGATCCTTTAAAAGTCTATTGCTCTTCTTTACTGCTTATGTTTTCAACAGAAGGATCAATATCAGGGAGTGATCACTTGTGCACTCTGAAGAGGTCCCAGTGCTTGTAATGACTGCTGCATATTCTTATGCTTATTTCACTCACAGCCTCCCAGAGGAGGAATGCAGAGTCTCCCAGTGGGACATAACAGAGGCTTCTCCATGTCTAGAATAAAATTAACTATTTTACTTTATTCTGAGTCTCCAGGCAGAGAAGGTAGGGTGAGTCTTTTACTTACAAGACAGGTATACCTACAGACATACAAATTCAGATCTATAAGATAAATAGGCCTATAAATACTGAGTCACTAGAAGTGAGACTTTCCAAATCTCAGCTCTGGTCATGTTTTTCTCCAAAGCTCAAATAAGTTACTCTGGGAGTAAGTGAGAAAGAAAAGAGAAAAGAAGAGGTTACAGAACTGAGTTTCAGGGCAGAGCAACATTCCACTGTTGAGAAAGGAAGGAATATTCAGCAATGTTGTGTTTCTTATACTTTAAAATAAGTAAAGGCATGTTGTTTACAAACTCCTAAGACTTTAGTATGTTGGTAAAGTAGGTCATTTGTTATACAGGAGGCAATAGAAAAATGCAGTGATGTACCCAGCCAGTAGGGCAAGTGAAAGATAGAATTAAGCCTAGAACTTAGTACCATAATTCTCTCTGCTAAGAATACTATGGGGCAACTGTAATAGCATAAACAATAAAAAATAAAGTAAAAAAAGAGAATACTGCAGTATCCATTTTACTTACTGTTTGTGATCATCTATCTTTTTGTGACAGCCACATCATTGAATCATCAAAGCCCCCATCATCTCCTGACTTCATGTCTTTTGAAGATCTTTGACATTCATAAATTATTTAACAAAAACTTATGGAGTCTCTCTTTGTTATCAGTGTTGTGCCAGGTGCTGGGCACACAAAGATGAATCAGACATACCCCTTTAGATATGGCCTTTAGGAGTTCACATAAAAGAGAGGACTTTGAGCACAGACATTTAGAGCAATAATTGAAATACAGTAATTCCCCCTCATCCATAGGCAGTTCATTCTAAGGTGTTTAGTGGATATCTGAAACTGTAGACAGTAATGAACATTATATCTACTATGTTTTTGCCTATACACACATACCTGTGATAAAGTTTAAACTACTTTGCACTTTGGGGCCATTAGTAAGTTGATCTGGTAATAGAACAGATTACTAAGTGACTACCAGGCAGGTAGCATATACATCATGGCTATGTTGGACAAAAGAATGATTTATGTCCCAGGTAGGACAGAGCTGGATGGCAAGATTTTATCATGCTATACTTAGAACAGTGGGCAATTTCCTTATAAACTATTTATTTCTAGAATTTTTTATTTCATATTTTTGGACCACTGTTGACCATGGGTAGCTAAAACTGAGGTTAAGTGGGGATTACTATACAGAGTGATCTGGGCCCTAATGAAGGAGATGTAGACAAAGCATAGCAATGCAGTGTAGTATAATGGTGAAAAGCATGAACTCTGACTCTTAGGAGTACTGTGACCCTGGGCAAATAACAATCTTTCCTTTTAAAGATCTGGAACATATCTTAGGAAGCATAAATACATACACTTAAATATAGTACCTTTATCCCACGGGATAACTGAAGTAGTATAGGAGCACTAGGGAAGGAACACTTAATTCTGTTAGGGACATTTGAGTGCATATGGGATCAGGGAACATTTATGGGGGGGCGGGTAGGGTGGTCCAACTGCATAATCACATGATGTTTTCATGGATTAGTATACATCAAGAGCAGTTTTAGATAGTGTGTAAAGGGAGAACACCTAGAAAGGAAAAGTGAGAATTTAAATGCCTTATAAATTAAGGTTAGTTTTTATTCTATTGAAGATTTCTGAAATATGGGAAAAGCATTATAATTGCAGGGAGAGTTTTGGGCTTTATAGACTGATAAACTTGAGTTAAAGACCCAATGTAGTGATTTGTGAACTATGTGACCTGGGCAAGTTCATAAAACCTTTCAAAGCCTCAATTTTCTTATGTGGATGAAAATAGGACTTACTTTGTCTTATAGGGTTTAGTGAGGATTACATGAGTAAATAAATATATGGAAAGTACTTGGAACAATGCCTGGGAGGTACTTAATACTAAATAAATAATGTCATTATTTTAATTATGCCTGTGTCTTTGAAAAGTAGTTCTGGTAGGGGCATAGTAGCAGAGGAGCTAGGAAGAAAGACTGGTTAGGAGGGTGTGAAAATCCATGCAAATGAAAAGGGCAGAATGGACAAAGGCAGTATCTTTAAACAGGCAGGACAGAATATGTTTGAGGTATACTTCAGAGACAGAGCAGGCAGGGTATGGCTGATTGGAAGGTGGTGAAGGAGAGGATGGAAAGGAAGAATAAAGTGATTTTTATACAGAAGATATCTTAGCTTTTTCTTCTGGGTGCTGAAAAGGATGGTGGGGCCACTACTTGAGATACAAATAGGATACACTGTAGGTTTGGAAAAGTAATAACATGAATTAGATTGTGGATATATTACAGGTGAGTTGTATGTAGATAGCCAGAGGGAGAAATGGGGTGGAGGGCAGATGGAAAGACAGGTCTAGAGATGAGAAGAGAGTTCTGTGCTAGAGATATCTATTATCTATCCTATCTATCATCTGTTTATATCTATCTATCTACCTACCTATAATCTATCTCTTATCTATATCTCTCATCTATCTTTCTATCCAGAAATGATTTATATATGGATCAGGGGTCAGCAAACTTTTTCTGAAAAGTGTCAATAATGAATATTTTAGGCTTTGGGGCAATACAGTATCTGCCACAACTACTCAGCTGCCATTTTATCATCATAGCAGCCAAAGATGAGTCCTAAACAAATAGATGTGCCTATGGTCCAACAAAATGTTAGAAAGCAGGCTGCTGACTAGATTGGTCCATGGGTCGTAGGTTGCCAGCCCCTGTTGTAGATGGCAAAGACACAAGGGTAGATGAACTTGTGTGAGGATAGGGATGAGACCAAATTGGAAATAGTTCATGCTAGAAACACCACCATTCAAGGTGGATGGATAGAGAGGGCCAGTACACTTATGTTTGGGTATGGGTTATCCTGGCTATAGACCTTCTCAGTGTCTGCCTGGTAGTACAAGGATTCATTAAAGACACTGAAACTAAACATTCATGCCCTATTTAATTAATCTCAAGGGGAGACCTGTCAGGAGGTTAGAAAGGAAGGAGGAGTGATGCTAGCATTTTAACAAGGGTGCCAGGATGCCCACTTTAGGAGATTTAACCTCACATGTCCTGAACATACTTTCTTTCCTTATCCCTTACATTTCATGGTTCATTTATACATTTCATAGTTCTTCTTCCTCCCTCTTCTTCCAATTTTGCTTCTCTTCCTCTCTCACTCCCCACACTGGTGTGCCCACCACAATACCAGGTGGGTAAGATGATAATCATTGAGCCAACTATTATGAGCAGTATAAACAAATGACAAATCTCTGGGTGCAAGAAAGGTAACAAGAGGCAGATCAGTAGTTCTAGTTATCTTTCCTTCATGTTTATTGCAGTCTGGTGCAGTTATTTTTAAGGGCCTGACATTGATCGACAGCTTCTATTAAGGCCTATCCAGGGCAGCTGGACTGAACAGATACATTAAATAAAGCAGTTATTGCTTTTCATTGCCTTTCCGTAAAATATCACTGCTAAATAGCTTCTGCCATCAGATGCAGTTAGGTACATGGTTTTAATTTGAGGGACTGCTTTATAACACTGCGCAATTGACACTGGTCTTTGTTTCCCCTACAATAATGATTGTGTACATCCTGGAGAATTGATGGCCTGTCCTTTGAGGTGGTGTTGGGAGGAGGCAGGAGGAGAGAGCTCTGGCTTTGTTGTTCCCACCCCCTTTTTATACATTCCAGGTTTGTCACTTGTTTGCAGCACTGGCAGGAACAATGTCAAGCCAGGGTCCTTATCTCAGGATGTTGTGTAATGTAGGGACTGTAAGCCTTCACCTGGAGACCAGATAAGCGCAACCTTACAAGCCTGGAGGAAGACAGGGTGGATGGGGGTTGCATGATTGAGACAACAATGGAAAGCTGACGGGCGCCTGTTACAGCTCTTTCTGGTGCCACAGAAATATATGCATGTGGAAGGTGCATAACAAGCATGAAAATAAAAGTCTGGAATGTTCATCTAATAATGATGTATTTGGAGCAGGATTATTCTGCCTGGTGATATTCTTGTTTTATCTCTGGGCTAAACACTGGGGCAGCTGTGTGCTTTGGCACAGTCTTCTGTCCTTCCTTTTGTGTGCTGCATATTAATTCTTTATTGGAGTAATTAAATGTGTGCTTAATGGCAATGAGCTGGCAGAATGAACGTACAATTGAATTAGCAGTTATGATTGGGAGCATGCTACACAATGAACTAAATGCAATTACCATAGGCATTTCTTTCTCCAAGTCGAATCTGGCTACATGACATGACTTAATTAGAGGTGGTTAGATACACTTACTCCCTGATCCTCTTGTGGGCTGTCTGAATTTTACTTTGAACTCCTCCAACCCCCATATTTGCCCCTTGCCCCACACTTATTCAGACTGTGCTCAGTAAAGACTCCTGATTCCAGCTCCTCTATCATAAAGATAAGTCTGACTTTTCATAGAGACACAAGATTTAAGAATGACATCTTCAGCAGATTCTTCCTTGGTAAGATCTCTGGTGATTCCTATTCCAGCTGTCTGTCCAGGTAAGTGAGGGACAGAGCTGTAGCAAGACCTGGCATGCTTTATGAACTGAGAAAGGGGAGGTACCCTGATAGCAACAAGAGAGCTTTACTTGGAGAATGAACTACACTTTAAGAATTTAGCTTTTCAGCCACTGAAGCAACTTATGGGTCAAGGGTCCTCCTTGATTTCAGAAGCCTTCAGCAGAGAAGCTTGAACAGATTGTTAAATTATTAAGGGCTTATACTTAGGGAAGTGCTGACTGCCTGCAACACATTGCTCCATGAGAATGCTAAATAAGAAGAAATGACTAAATGTGTTATATCATCTTTACTTAGAACTCTTGTAATATTAGTTAAATTAATGGTTCTTAATCCTGGATATGCAAGAAAATTCCCTAGAGAACATTAAAAGTACTGATGGTGAAGCCCCACCCCTAGAGATTTAATTGTCTGAGGTGGGGTCAAGATACTGCTAATTTATTGAAATTCTCAGGTGATTCTAATTATACCAAGGATTGAGAAGCACTAACTTAGCCAGAATAATTTTACTCAAAACATTTTATGAATTTGCTTTCTTACCTTCTGTTTGCAGAGCTTCTGGACACTCTGCAATATTTTTTTTTTGGGGGGGGGCAGGAACTTGACTCCCAGGGACATGAGTAATGGTGGATGTCAGCAGATCATAAAAGGGTAATAGATAGTGGTTCCTTAATTGAATATACAAATTTATAGCTTCTTCTCATCCCTGTGTTGATCCTGGAGCTACTTTGGAAATGTGGTGCTAAAATTTATAACTCCATCAATTCCTGACCTCCTAGATCTGCCCAACAAGTAAGGGCTCTCATTAGTTGTGCCCCCCTGTTTTGTTTAGAGTTATTTACCAAGAGGTCAATCAATATTCTACAAACAGACAGTTGAGATATGAAACCCTCATCAATCCATTTCATTTTCTTTTCTTAAAATGGTGGATGAAAGCAGGAGGGACAACTTGCTATAAAACAAACAGCAAAACTCATTCACTTTTGAACTCACTTTTGAACACCTAAAATATGCATTTTGTTTTGTTTTTATCTGAGCATAATGAGGCAGGGTCCCTGGTTAGTGGGAGCTCCTGGGTCTATTTTACAGCCTTCATTCTCTTTCCCAGGGCCATAAATGAAACCCTTTCAGCCCTAATGACCACAATGACTTTCCTTGATCATGTTATTGCTACTTTGGCACATTTATTGCTTTCACATGCACTAATGGATGAGTTTGGATATGTTAACAATTTATATATCATTTGATCCTAAAAAAGAAACCCTACTGAACTAAACCCCCACGATTGAGTAGCTTTTAAGGAGTATAAATGAATTTAATGCTTTAGAAAGAGCTTCTGTAAATTATGAACATGACACCTATTACATTAAGCTACATTAAGCATTAATACATCTTCATTACTGGCAGGTTGCCCAAACCTCCAAGGTTGAAAATGCTGCCTAAAAATGTTCAATGTGATAGTCACCTAGGCCAAAATTGATGGTTTCTTTTTAGGAACTGTGAGGGATACCTATTGACTTGGACTCTCTTCCACTTCCAGACGAAGAAATGTTAAGTGGTGTCAACCAGAGTTTTTCCAAAGCTGAGTCTAATGGCTGGGTAAACACTTCTGAATCCTTAGTGTGCTACTAAGTTACCACTACTGGGAGAGGTCCTTGAATAGCGAGATGCCAGGTGTTCCAACTCTTTAAGCTAAAAGATTGGGTGGGAGGCATAATGTTTCTTTGTGGGAGAGTTACATGTAATTCCTATTATTATTTTACATAATAACATTATTAACAACACATTGATAATAACAGCTACCATTTCCTAAAAATAGAGTGAGGCAAAAGTAGGTTTAAAGTTATGAGTACACAAAATATGGAGTTTATTCTTGTAGTGTTATTATTTATTATTTGTAGTGCCTTTTTTCCATGCAAACAACTCTAAACCTACTTTTGTCCCGCCCCATAGTTACTATGTGTCAGCACTGATAACCTTTTTGTATACTCTCTGTTGTTTAATCCCTTGATAATCCTGTGATTTAGGTACTGTTTATTGCCCCAAAGTACTGTATTAGTTTTCTAGGGCTGTTGTGGCAAAATACTACAAACTTGGTGGCTTAAAACAACAATAATTTATTTTCTTACAATTCTGGAGGTTACCAGTCTGAAATTAGGTGCTGGTAGAGCCGTGCTCTCTCTGAATTCTGAAGGGGAGAAATTTTTTTCTTTCTCCTAGCTTTTGGTGTTCCTGCAATCCTTGGTATCCCTTGGCACTGCTTGGCTTATAGATGCTTCCCTTCAGTCTTTGCCCCTGTCCTCACATAGTGCTCTACCTGTGCATTTCTGTCTTCTCTCTTGTTTTAAGGATACCAGTTATAATGGATTAAGAGCCCACCCTACTTCAGAATGACCCTCATCTTCACTAATTAAATATGCAAAATTATTTTTAAATGAGGTTCCATTCTGAGGTGAGAGAGAGAGGGAGGAGGTGTTGGGGGGAGAGAGAGAAGGAGAGAAAGAGAGAATGAACAATGCTTTGAAAAGATATTCATTAGAGTCAAATTTGGTCAGTTGTGAATAAAAGATCTTCATGGCTTTATTTCAATAAGACATTAGATTCATTGGTGGGAAAACAATTAAGCAATTGTCACAATTGTCATACTTGTAGTACAGTCCTTGTGACTAGAACAATGGAACTGCTAGTGTCTCACTAAATGTGAACAAGCATTTTAGGCTTGCAATAATCCTGTTGGCTCCTCTCTATTTCAAGTGATTTTGAGTAAGTTCTTCTGTCTATACCATCAGTAACTATAGATGTTAACATATGCCTGGAAAGGTCCAGGAGAAAACCATTTAGTTTGACCTTGAGTGTGTGGTCCATGAGCAAAGAAATAATTTCTTTTGATAAGGGTAAAAATCCCCAATTAAAGTTGGTTTAGCAGAGGTCAATGTATTTGACAAACATTTATTCAGCATTTGCCCCATTTATGGTAAGAAGATGGGCTCCCAGACTGATCAGAAGAGACAGAGGAAAACTAATAAAAGGTTATAGATGTACTGGTAGAAGAAGGTGTGGCACATAGTAACAGCATGCAGGAAAAGATGACTATGAAGTTAGACTGGACTGCCTGGATCACCTGAGTTCAAATCATGCTTCTACCAGTTCCTTGTTACCAATTTTTAGTTAAGTTGTATATGACCTTTCTAAGTCTCAATTTCTTAGTGAGGATGACAGTACTTACTTTATATTGTTTATGTTAAATATTAAGTGAGAAATCACTTGTGAATTGCTAAGGACTTTTTTTGGTTATTGGTGCCAAATCCACTCTGGTTAAAGCATACAAGAGAATTCATTAGCTTATAAGACTTAGAAGTTCACAGGTATATTTAGCCTCAGCCACAGAAGCATTTAGCTGTTCAATGGTGCTGCCAAGATACTACCTTCATTTTTTGTTTCTGACCTCTTTATTTAGACTCTATTCTCAGGTTGGTTTTCCCAGAATAGTGGCAAAAATGCCTAATAGCATCCCTAGACCTTTACTCTAAGAGTGGGAAGTGAGTATTTCTCTATCACTAGTTCCTGTAAAAGTCTGGGGTAGAAATCTCATTGACTAGACTTGTAAATGTTGTCATCCTTGAACAGGAGTTGAGAAGGGAGGTGCAAGCAACCACTGACATTGAAGAAGCAATCCTGGATGATGCTGGCAAGTGCAAAATACATGTCTGCCATGTGCACATGGAGAATGCATGACTCTTAAGACCTCTGGGATTGTTAATCTATTACCTATTGTCTCTTATTATCTATTACTGCTATTTGAATGAACCTTATTAGTTGTGAATCCTGTCCCTAACTAAAACTTGTTTCCTTATACCCAGAATGGTGCCTAGAATACTGTAGAAGTTAGTGATCATATGCACTAATTGAATATGGAGCCAGTCTACTGGGTTCAAATCCCAACTCCACCATTTTCCTGAGTAAGCTGCTTCACCTCCATCAGCCTCCATCTTACTGCCTCTAACATAAAGGCAGTAGTAGTAGTACCTATTTCAGCGAGTAGCAGTGAGAATTAAATGAATTAGCAAAAGTAAAACATTTATAACAGAAGCTAATACATGATAAAAACAAAAACATATATAGCCCTTCATAATATGTCCCAGGAACTATTCTAAGCACTTTATAAATATTAACTCATTTAAACCTAACAACAAATCATGAACCAGCTACTATCATTGTTCTCAATTTCAGATGAGGGAAGTAAAGTATGGAATTGTTATGTTAATTCCCAAGGTTAGTCATGAGTGACAGAGCCCAGATTTAAACCCAAGTAATCTGGTGTCAGAGTCCATACTCTTAACCACTGCCTTAGATTGACCAAAGTAATTGATAAGTATCAGTTGCTATTATAACTAGTGTACGCTTTCAATTTATGTTAACACAATAAAATAAAATCTCTGTATAATTTCTTAGGATTTAGTTATAGAAATGGAATTATTAAATGTTATTAAACAGTTGTTTAAAAAAGTTATTGCACACATGGTGTAATGGATATTTTTAAGGCTATTAATATGTTTCTAAAAAGATACTGGAAGTCATGGAACATGTTAAATCAATTTGATGTCCTAGTGCCAAGCACACATGGTATATCACTGGATACTCAGAAAATGTTTAACAAATGTGTAAATAAATAAGTGACTTATAAAAAGGTATATCAGTATATACTACCACATAAAACACTGAAGTATTTTATTTCACCAGGCCCTTTTTGAAAAGTAAGCACCATAATTTCCTTATCTTTCTAAGTTTGATAAGCAAAAAGTAGTTTTTCATTTTTTTAATTTGCATCTATTTTATTGTTTGAGTTCCTTAATTCAACAAATATTTATTTTAGGTCTACTGTTTGTCAAGTACTATTCTATTTTATTTTATTTTATTTTTTAAGAGTTTATTTTTTATTATATTTTTTTCATTACCAGTTATCTTACTTATACCATCACCCACTTTTACCCACCCACCTATCTACAATTACCATAGTCCATGATTTCTTTTTTGTTTTTGCTTGGTCACACCACCAACCCTTACCAAGCTGTCAGCCTACTGTCAGACACTATTTAGATATTGCAAATACAGTGGTCAACAAGATTCCTGAATAAGACTCATATACCTACCTTGTATGTTTGTTGTGATGATTAAATAAAACAATGTAGGTAAATATCTTACAAAAATTCACCACAGATAGGGATTAGGGCAGGTAAAATTGTGTATGTGTGTGATTGCCCTTGGCAGAGTTGTGATTATAGGGAGATAGAAATTGGAGATTAGGGGCTGCAGGGATGGAGAGACACTGGCAAACATGACAAGCTTTCATTTGAGCTGCCTGAATAGTTATATATTGGGGGTTCAAAGATGGGAGAGGAGTAAGTGGAGGCTGAACAAACCTCCTCCCAGGACCAAACTGAAATTAAAACTAAACTGTGGAGGAATCATCCAAAAAATTGAACTGAGGACTATCTGGAGAGAAGCCCTATAACCTGGGACTGTCATTAGACTGTCATCTGATTTCTCATCAGAAACATTTCAGACATAAGAAACCACTTCACCACAACATGATTGGTAGGGACTGTGGAGGCACAACAGGGCTAGCTGGGCTCACACACATGACAGCTGAAGTTCCAGAGGGATATTTCAGCATCCAGGGGGTCCCCCCTGAGAAATGTGAAGTATAAACCCCAAGATGGGCTCCTCAGCCTACAGCACCAGAGCCAGGAAAGGAACCCAAATAATATCCAGCTGGGAAAAGCAGTGAGGTTTCTGTGTACCATAGCGAGATAAGAGAACCTCTTAAATGTCCAAAGCAAAATATTCCATTTGCAGCCACTTACTCTGGACTCTGGCAGAGGGAGGGCAGAGTGGACTACAGACATGTTAGGAGAGTTTAGGGCTGGTGGCTCTGGGGAAAGAACTGAAGAAACAGCCACAAGGATTCCTGTGCTGAGTCATTCCTCACACTGAAGAGCTCATCTTTCTCAGGCAGAGCACTCCCCTTCAAGTGGTGTAAGTCCAGAGGGGAAGCAATAGCCCCACCCACATGAATTCCTCTGCCCCATTCTGTGGAGCTTAAGTTGGGCCGCTGAGAAGTACAGCTGTACGTTATTTCAGTAATCAAGTTTGACAATAAAGGCAGACCTCTCAGAGATCTGAGAGTTCAGATGACCCTCCCTCCGGGCCCTGGGCTGATAAAAGCTGGCCTTTGTGTGCAACCTGGTTCCTTATGCAAAAACAAAACAAAAAAATAGGCCCAGCAGAGGGAGCCACATGCTGTTAATGGCCTGATAGTTCCAAACATGTTGCCCAGGGCTACTATCAAGCAGCTTCTGACAAAGAGGTATAAACCAGAATATTTGTAGATCTACCTAACACACAGAAAAAACTACAAAGAAACAGCCAAAATTGGAATACAAATAAACAGGCCACAAATGAAAGAATAATAGAATCCTCCAGCACAACTAAATAAAAGGAGGCAAGAAATTTATCAGTTTAGAGTAATGATAATAAAGTTATTCAACAATGTGAAAAAAAATCCCCAGAAACAATAAAAAAGAACCAATCAGAAGCAAAGAATGCAATATCTGAAGTAAATAATACACCAGAAGGAATAAACAGTAGATTTGGTGAAGCAGAGGATCAAATCAGTGAACTGAAGACAAGGTAGAAAAAACACCCAACCAGATCAGCAAAAAGAGAGAATTAAAAGAATGAGAAGAGTGTAAGAAGCCTTTGGGACAACATGAAGCATAACAATAACCACATGATGGAGAAACCAGAAAAAGAAGAGAGTAAGCAAATCCAGGAAGTGTAGAGATTCTCAAACTAGATGGATCCAAAAAAGGCCTACACTAAGACACATTATAATTAAAATGGCAAAACTTAAAACAAGGACAGAATTCTAAAGGTCACAAAAGAATATTACCTACAAGGGATTACCTACAAGGGAGCTCCCATTAGACTGTCATCTGATTTCTCATCAGAAACATTTCAGGTGAGAAGAAATGGGCATGAAAAATTCAAGGTGATGAAAAGCAAAGACCTACAACCAATGCTACTCTACCTAGCAAGGCTTTCACTTAAAACTTAAAGAGAAATAAAGAGATTCCAAGACAAGAAAAAGCGAAGGAGTTTGTTAATACCAAACCAGTAGTGCAACAGATGTGAAGTGTTGCTTTAAAAAAAGAATAAAAAGGAAAAGAGGAAAGTAGTTTTAAAATAAAATGCCAATAAATACATATCTAACAATAATCAACTTAAATGTAAATGGGTAAATGCTCCATCTAAAAGATGTAGAGTATCAGAATGTATAAAAAAATATTGCTTCCGAAAGACCCATCTCAGATCAAAAGATACGCACATACTAAAAGTAAAGGTATGGAAAAAGATATTTCATGCAAGTGGAAAGAAAAAAGCTGAGATAGCAGTACTTATATCAGACTTTTACAGACTTAAAATAGATTTTTAATCCAAGGCTACATAAGAGACACAGAAGAACACTACATAATGATGAAGGGAACAATCCAACAAGAGGATATAACCATAGTAAACATTTATGCACCCAACACAGGAGCACCTAAATATGCAAAGCAAATCTTGAAGGATATAAAAGGAAATATTGACAGAGATACAGTCATAGTAGGGGATTTTAACACTTCATTGACAGTAATTGAATGATCTTCCAGATAGAAAATCAATAAAGATACAGTGGCCTTAAATAACACACCAGATCAGATTAATTAGTTGTTATCTTCAGATATTTCAATCCAAAGCAACAAAATGTATATTCTTTTCAAGTGGACATGGAACATTTTCTATGACAGACCACATGTTAGGATACAAAACAGTCTCAATAAATTTAAGAATATGGAAATCATATCAAGCATTTTCTCTGACCACAGTGCTATGAAACTAGCAATAAATCTTAAGAACACAGAATATACAAAGACTTGGGAGAGAAATAACATGTTATTAAATAATGATGATATCAAGGTAGAAATAACAAGATACCTTGAAACAAATGTAAATGAGAACACAACAGTACAAAATTGGTGGCACAAAGAGAAAGCAGTCCTAAATGGGAAATTCATAGCATTACAGGGCTCTCTCTCAAAAAACAAAAACAAAAACAAAACAGGAAAATTCTCCAATAAACAATCTAACTTCACACTTAAAGGAACTTGAAAAAGTACAACAAAAGAACCCTAAAGTGAGTAGAAGGAAGGAAATAAAGATAAGATCAGAAATAAATGAAATAGTTTAAAAAATGGTACAGAAATTAATGAACCTAAGAACTGGTTCTTTGAAAAGATAAACATGATTGAAAAACATTTAGTCAGACTCATCAAGAAAAAAAGAGAAAGAACCAAAATGAATAAATTCAGAAATGAAAGAGGAGAAATAACAACTGACACCAAAAAAATACAAATGATTGTAAGAAAATATTATGAACAACTATGTGCCAACAAATTGGACAACCTGAACAAAATGGATAAATTCCTAGAAACATTCAGTCTTCCAAAACTAAATCAGGAAGAGTCAGAGAATCTGAATAGATGGATTACACCTAATGAAACTGAAGCAGTAATAAAAAAAAACAACTAAAAATTTCTGAATCCGATGGCCTCACAGGTGAATTTTACCAATCATTCTGAGAACTAATATCTCTCCTTCTTAATATATTCCAAAACAATCTCTGATAATGGAAGAGTCTTAAGCTCATTCTATGAAGCCAGCAATATCCTTATTCCAGTACTAGATAAAAACACCACAAAAAAGAAAATTATAAGAAAAATTTAGGGCAATAACCATGATGAATATAGATGCTAAAATCCTCCACAAAATGTTAGCAAACTGAATATACCAATACATCAAAAAGATTATACACCATGATCAAGTGCGACTTTTTGTAGGAGCCAGGTAGTTAACATTTGCAAATGATAGATGAGATACAACACATAAAAGAATGAATGATAAAAACCATTTGATCATATCAATAAATGCAGAAAAAGCATTTAATAAAAAGCACTCATTTAAGATAAAAACTTTATTGTTATCAAAGTTAAAATTGAGGTAACATACTAAATAATAAAAGCCATTTTTGAAAAACCCACTGCCAGCATCATATTCAATGGGCAAAACAAGTGATCCTCATAAATTGGAAACAAGACAGGGATGTTCACTTTCACCTCTCTTATTCAACATAGTACTGGAAGTCATAACCAGAGCAATTAGATAAGAAGAAAAATATAAGGAAACCAAATTAGAAAGGTAGAATTAAATCAGCATTTGCAGATGACATGATACTGTACATAGAGAACCCCAAAGTTTCCACCAATGACTAGAGATGATAAATAAATTCAGCAAAGTAGCAGGATACAAAATTAACATCCAGAAATCAGTTGCATTTTTATTTGCCAATATTAAACTATCAGAAAGAGAAATTAAGAAAAGAATACAACTGCCAATTGCTTCAAAAATAAAAAGCCTAGTAATAAATCTAACCAAGGATGTAAAAAACCTGGACCCCAAACTTTATAAGATGCTGAAGAAAAAAACAAATGAACATACAAAAAAATGGGATCATACTGTGTTCACAGATAGGAAGAATTAACATTATTAAAACGTTCTGCTACCCAAAGCAATCTACAGTTAAATGCAATTTGTATCAAGATTTCAATGTCATATTTCACAGAACTAGAACAAATACTCAAACATTTTATAGAACCATAAAAGGCCCCACATAGCAACAGTAATCTTGAGAAAGAAGAACAAAGTTGGAGTAACCATGTTACCTAATGTCAAACTATACTATAAGGCCAGAGTAATCGAAACAGCATGATATTGGCATAAAAAAGACACATAGATCAATGGAACAGAATAGAGAATCTAGAAACAAACCCACACCTTTATAGTCAATTAATCACCAACAGAGGAAGCTAGCATATGCAATGGTCTAAAGATAGTTTGTTGAATATTTTTAGGAAAGTCGGACAGATATATACAGAAAAATGAAACTAGATGACCTTCTTATATCACACACAAAAATAAATTAAAAATGGATTAAAGACTTAAATATTAGACCTGAAACCATGAAAATCCTAGAGAATATATAGGCAGTAAAATCTTGCACATAGCCATATTTTATTTTATATATCTCCCCAGGCAAAGGAAACAAAAGTAAAAATACATGAATGGGACTACATCAAATTAAAAAGTTTTTGCACAGTAAAGGACCATCAACAAAATAATAAGACAACCTACATACTGGGATAACATATTTGATAATATATCTGATAAGGAGTTAATATTGACAATTTATTAAGTATTTATAAAACTCAACACCAACCCCCGCCCCCAAACAATCCAATTAAAAATGGGGAAAGGATTTGCATAGATATTTCTCCAAAGAGGACATGCATATGCTCAATAAACAATATGAAATGATGCTAAACATCACTAATCATCAAAGAAATGCAAATTAAAACCACAATGAGATATCACTTCACACCTGTCAGAATGGTTATCATCAATAAATAAAAAAAAAGCAAGTGCTGACAATCATGTGGAGACCCTTTTGCATTGTTGGTGGGAATGCAGATTGGTGTAGCCACTTTGGAAAGCAGTATGGAGATACCTCAAAAAATTAAAAATGGATCTGCCTTTTGACCCTGCAGTCCCACTTGTGGGAACATATCTAAAGAAATCCAGAACACCAATTCAAAGGAACATAAACACCCCTATGTCCATTGCAGCATTATTTACAATTGTCAAAATATGGAAACATCTCAAGTGTCCAACTGCAGATGAGTGGATAAAACAACTATGGGGAATTTACACAATGGGATACTACTCATCCATGAAAAAGAAGAAAATTTTACCCTTTGTGACAGCATGGGTGGACCTGGAGAACATTATGCTAAAAGTGAAATAGTCAGAAAAAGGCAAATATCATTTGATTTGTTTTCTTTTTTTCCTCCTCTTTATTCCCTCTCCAACCTACACCCCCCAACCCTCCAGCATTCCCCCGCTTAGTTAATGCCCATGAGTTGTATGTATAAGTTCTTTGAGTCCTCTGTTTCCTACACCATTCTTAACTTTTTCCTGTCTATTTTATACCTACCAATTATGCTTCTTATTACCTATACCTTTCCCCCCATTCTCCCCTCCCCATCCCCACTGAAAACCCTCCATGTGATGTCCATTTCTCTGGTTTTGTTCTTGTTCTAGTTGTTTGCTTGGTTTTTGTTTTTGTTTTTTTTAGGTTTGGTTGTTGATTGTTGTGAGTTTGTTGCCATTTTAGTGTTCATAGATTTTTATCTCTTTCTATTTCTTAGATAAGTCCCTTTAACATTTCATATAATAAGGGCTTGGTGATGATGAGCTCCCTTAACTAGTCCTTATCTGGGAAGCACTTTATCTGCCCTTCCATTCTAAATGAAAGCTTTGCTGGATAGAGAAATCTTGTATGTAGGTCCTTGCCTTTCATGAATTCAAATATCTCTTTCCAGCCCCTTCTTGCCTGCAAGGTTTCTTTGAGAAATCAGCTGACATCTTATGGGCACTCCTTTGTAGGCAACTCTGTCCTTTCTTCTTGCTGCTTCTCTCCTTAGTCTTGAGTAACTTACAGATGATGTGCCATGGTGTGTTCCTCCTTGGGTCCAACTTCTTTGGGACTCTGAGGTTCCTGGACTTCCTGGAAGTCTATTTCCTTTGCCAGATTGGGGAAGTTTTTCTTCATTATTTGTTCAAACAAGTTTTCAACTTCTTGCTCTTGTTCTTCTCCTTCTGTCACCCCTATGATTCTGATGTTAGAGTACTTAAAATTGTCCCATAGGCTCCTAAGCCTCTTCTCATTTTTTTTTGAATTCTTGTTTCTTCATTCTGTTCCAGTTGGATGTTTATTTCTTCCTTTTGTTCCAAATAATTGATTTAAATGACTGGTTTCCTTCCCTTCACTGTTGGTTCCCTTTATATCTTGCTTTATTTCACTTTGGATAGCCTTCATTTCTTCCTTCATTTTGTGACTGAGCTCAATCAGTTCTGTGAGCATCCTGATTACCAGTGTTTTGAACTCTGCAACAGATAGGTTGTCTATTTACTTGTCACTTAGCTCTTTTTGTGGGGTTTGATCTGTTCTTCCATTTGGACCATATTTCTTTGTCTGGGCACACCTGTTATGTTGTAAGGGGGCAGGGCCTTAGGTATTCACCAGGGCTGGGAAATCCTCTTTGCAGCATTGTGGTGCTATCTGTGGGGCAGGGGTCAGAGAGAAAACATTGCTGCTTCCTGCTCTGCTCTAGCCTCATTTTCCAAGGAACTTTCCTGTGAGACTGGGAGTTTAGCCTGCCAAGGCAACACCCACAGTATTTTACAGCTAGCTTTGAGTTTTCAGTTTCCCATTTACCCCACACCACCTCACCAGCATTGTCTGCCACCTTGCTGCACATCCTCTTGCTTGGCTGCCTGTCTCCGTCTCTCCATCCCTCCTACTAGTGTCAGTGAATGTTTCTTTAATTCCTTGGTTGTCGAAGTTTCATGCAGTTTTGATTTTCTGGCCCTTCTGGTTGTTTATTGTTTTCAAATTTGTTGTTATCCCTTTTATGGTTGTATGTAGAAGTGAAGTGCTTCTACCTACATCTCCATCTTGGCTGGAACTCCATGTGATTTCATTCATAGGTGGAATCTGATGAGCAAACTGAACTAACAAGCTAAATAGAGACAAACTCATAGAGAGCAGGATGACTGCTATTCAGGGGGAGAGATTAAGGGGTGGAGGTACTGAGCAAAAAGGAAAATGATCTTATGGGTATGGACAACAGTGTGGTGATTTATAGGGGGAAGGGCAGTGAGAGGTATAAGGATACAAAAGGTAATGGAAAAATAAAATTAAAAATTAAAAAATAGATGTATTTTAAGAGTAAAAGCTACACTTAGGGAATAAAGGCAAAGCAGAAGATGACCAGCCCTCATAATGACAGACTCCTAGATTTGATTGGAATATGGAGATCTGCCTTTACTCTCTGTGTAAGAAGAAATTAAAAACTTTATGTTGGAGGATAACATGATCTGTAACCTAGACATTTTTATATGCAGTGGATGATGCACAATAAAAAATTACCAAGAATGTCAAGAGACAAGATCAAATAATTGAAAACCAAGAGAAGAAATAAACAGTAAAAGCAGACTCAGATATGACCCAGAAATTGAATAGACTTTTTAAATAGCTATGATTTATATACTCAAGAAACAGAGAAATAGGTGCTATATTTCAAGAGAGGACTAGAATCTATGATAAATAAACTAACATAAAGAGTAATGGAAAAATTATACAGTAACATATACTAACATTATATGGTAAAATTATACTAACATATACAGTAATGTAAAAATTATCTGAATTACAAATAATATCTATGGTGTATAAACAGTAATATATAAGTGATAGTTTCTTAGTTTTGACAAATGCACCATAGTAATGTAGATATTAAAAACTGGGGAAATTTGCACAGAAATATGTATACAGGAATTCTCCATACCATGTTTGCACCTTTCTTGTAAATCTAAAATTATTTCCTTTTCATGTATTTCAAGCAATTACAATACAAACTACCTGAGAACAGGGATTTTTGCTTATTTTTATTATTACTACTTCACCAAGCCCCACCTTGAGTAGCACCTGACTCATACTAGGTATTCAAGAAGTATTTTTGGTTAAATTAGTCTTTATATTTGTATCTGTGCACCTTCTATTACTTCTGAAACATCTCACTCTTTATAAATTGGACTATTTTACCTGTACATTTGATAATATATTCCTGATTTAATGATTTCATTTTTATAAATTTCCTTTCTCCTTTTTTAATTTATTTTTTTTTTTGCATTTTTTATTGTTGTTCAGGTACAGTTGTCTTCATTTCCTACCACCACTATTGCCAACCCCACCCACCTCCACATCCCACCCTTAATCCTTTCCCCCTTTGGCTTTGTCCATGGGTCCTTTATTCATGTTCTTTGATGACCCTTCCCCTTCTTTCCCCTATTATCACCCTCCACCCTCCCTTCTGGTTACTGCCAGTTTGTTCTTAATTTCAATGTCTCTGGTTCTATTTTGCTTGCTTGTTTGTGTTGTTTAATAGATTACACTTATAGGTGGAGATTATATGGTATTTTTCTTTCATCACTTGGTTTATTTCACTTAGCATAATGCTCTCCAGTTTCATCCTTGCTGTTGCAAAGGGTAGGGGCTCCTTCTTTTTTCTGCTGTGTAGTATTCCATTGTGTAAATGTACCATAGTTTTTTGATCCACTCATTTACTGATGGGAACTTAGGTTTCTTCCAACACTTGGCTATTGTAAATTGTGCTGCTATGAACATTGGGGTGCATAGGTTCTTCTGAATTGGTGTTTCAGGGCTCTTAGGATATAGTCCCAGCAGTGGAATTGCTAGGTCAAAAGCCAATTCCATTTTTAATTTTTTTAGGAAATTCCATACTGCTTTCCACAGTGGCCACACCAGTCTGCATTCCAACCAACAATGTACTAGGGTTTCCTTTTCTCAACAACCTTGCCAGCACTTATTGTTTTTTGATTTGTTTATCTTGGCCATAATGACTGGTATGAAGTGTTATCTCATTGTGGTTTTAATTTGCATCTCTTTGATGGCTAGTGATGCTGAGTATCCTTTCATATGCCTGTGGGCCCTCACTATGTACTCCTTGGAGAAGAGTTTGTTCAGGTCCTTTGCCCATTTTTTAAATTAGATTGTTTGTTTTCCTGAAGTGGAGTCATGTGTGTTCTTTATGTATTTTGGAGATCAAACCCTTGTCTGAGGTATCATTGGCAAATATGTTTCCCTATACAGTTAGTTCCATTTTCATTTTGCTGATGTTTTCTTTAGCTCTGCAGAAGCTTTTTAATTTGATGAAATCCCATTTGTTTATTTCTTCCTTTATGTCTCTTGCTCTTGGGGAAATATCAGTGAAAATATTGCTGTCTGGAATATCTGAGATTTTCCTGCCTATGTTTTCCTGTAGTATTTTTAAGATATTATGACTTATATTTAAGGTTTTTATATGTCTTGAGTTTATTGTTGTGTATGGTGTAAGTTAGTGATGAAGTTTCATTTTTTTTGCATGTGTCTGTCTAGATCTCCCAACACCATTTGTTGAAGAGGCTATTTTTACTCCATTTTATGCTTCTGTCCTCTTTGTTAAAAATTAATTGACCATAGAGATATGGGTTTCTTTCTGGGCTCTATGTGTCTGTTCTTATGCCAATACCAGGCTGCTTTGATTACAGTGGCCTTGTAATATAGTTTGATATCAGGTTTTGTGATCCCTCTTACTTTGTTCTTTCTCAAACTTGCTGCAGCCATTTGGGTTCATTTATGGTTCCATATAAATTTTTGAAGTGTTTGTTCTATATCTGTGAAATATGCCATTGGTACTTTACTAAGTATTGCAATGAATCAATAAATTGCTTTGGGTAGTATTGACATTTTGATGATGTTAATTCTTCCAATTTATGAACACGATATATGGTTTCATTTATTGTGTCTTCCTTAATTTCTTCCTTCAGTGTTATGTAGTTTTCTGAGTACAGGTCTTTTATCTCCTTGGTTAGGTTTATTTCTAGGTACTTTAGTTTTCCTGTTGCTGTAGCAATGGTGATTTTTTTCCTGATCTGTTTCTGAGATTTCATTGTTGATGTACAAAAATGCTTTAGTTTTCTGAATATTGACTTTGTATCCACCATTTTGCCAAAGTCACTTATTAGGTTGAGTAGTTTTTTGGTGGAGCCTATAGGGTTTTCTATGTACACTATCATGTCATCTGAAAAAAAATGACATTGTACTTCTTCCTCTCCAATTTGGATGCCTTTTATTTCCTCTCCTTGTCTGATCACTGTGGCTAAAACTTCTAATATTATGTTGAATAGAAGTGGTGAAGCAGACATCCTTGTCTTGTTCTTGATCTTAGTGAGAAAGATTTTAGTTTTTTCCCCATGATGTTAGTTGTAGGTTTTTTATATATGGCCTTAATTATGTTCAGGTATCCTCCCTCTAATCCCACTTTTCTGAGTGTTTTTATCATAAATGGGTGGATACCTCATCAAATACTTTTTCCACATCAATTGGTATGATCGTGTGATTTTTGTGTTTCCTTTTGTTTATGTGATGCATTATACTTATTGGTTTGTGAATATTGTACCATCCTTGCATCCCTGGAATGAATCCCACTTGATCATGGTGTGTGATTTTTTTTAATGTATTGCTGGATGCAGTTTGTCAATATTTTGTTGAGTATTTTAGCATCTATGTTCATCAGTGATATTGGCCTGTAGTTTTTTTTCTGTATTGTGTCTTTATCTGGCTTTGGAATTAGGATGGTGTTGGCCTCATAAAAAGATTTTGGGAGTCTTCCATTATTTTGGATTTTTTGGAATAGTTTGAGAAGGATAGAAGTTAGCTCTCCCTTAAATGTTTTGTAAAGTTGTTCTGTGAAACCATCAGGTCCAGGGCTTTCGTATGCCATGACTTTTTTGATTACTGCTTTGATTTCATCAGTCGATATTAGTCTGTTTTGGTTTTCTGCTTCTTCATTCAGTTTTGGAAGGTTATATTTTCCTAGAAATTTTTCTAATCACCAGGTTTTAAAATTTCTTGGCATATAGATTTTGTAGTAATTTCTTATAATCCTTCATATTTTTGTGGTACAGTTATAATCTGTCCTTTCATTTCTGATTTTATTTATTTGGGTCCTCTCCTTTTGTTTCCTGATAAGTCTGATAAAGGCTTGTTGATTTTGTTTATCTTTTCAAAGAACCAGTTTCTGGGTTTATTGACTCATAGCATTGTTCTTTTAGTATCTATGTGATTTAATTCTGCTCTGATCTTGGTTATTTCCTTCCTTCTACTCACTCTAGGCTTTGTTGTTGTTTTTCCAGTTCTTGTAGATGTGGGGTTTGGTTGTTTATTTGAAATATTTCTATTTATTTTAGGTAGGCCTGTATCACAATGGACTTTCCTATCAGGACTGTCTTCACTGTGTTTTGTAAGTTTTGGACTGTTGTGTGTTCACTTTCATTTGTTTCCATAAATTTTTTGATTTCTTCCTTGATCTTATTATTAGCACATTTGTTATTTAATAACATGCTATTCAGTCTTCTTGTGTTTGAATGGTTTTGAGTTTTTTTCTTCATGTTAATTTGTCATATCAAGCCCTTGTGGTCTGAGAAAATGCTTGATATGATGTCAATTTTATTGAATTTTTTGAGGCGTGTTTTGTGCCCTATCATGTGGTATATCATTGAAACTGTTCCATGTGCATTTGGAAAGAATGTGTGTGTTGTTTCTTTGGGGTGAAAAGGTCTATATCATTAGTTAAGTCCATTTGAACTAATGCATCATTCACTGCCACAACATTGTTTTTGATTTTTTGTTTGGAAGATCTATCCATTTTTGATAGTGGGGTGTTAAAATCACCTAGTATAAGCGTGTTGTTGTCTATATCTTTATTTAAACCCTCCAAGATTTTCCTTATATATTTGGGTGCTCCTTTGTTGGGTGCCTATATGTTTACAATGTTTATGTCTTCTTGATGGATTCTTCCCTTAAGTATATGAAGTGTTCTGGGTCTCTTTTTATGGCCCTTGTTTTCTAGTGTATTTTGTCTGACATAAGTATTGCTACCCTGGCTTTTTTTCCCTGTTCATTTATTGGAATGTTTGTTTCCAGCCCTTCACTTTCAGTCTGTGTAGGACTTTTGTTCTGAGGTGGGTCTCTTGTAGGCAGCATATGTGCTGGTCATGTTTTCTTATTCATTCAGATACCCTATGTCTTTTTTTAAAAACTTATTTATTTATTTTTAGATAGAGGGCAAGGGAGACAGAGAGGGAAAGAAACCTCAATGTGTGGTTGCCTCTTACATGCCCCACTCTGGGGACCTGGCCAGCAACCCAGGTATGTGCCCTGCCTGGGAATCAAATCAGTGACCCTTTGGTTCACAGGCCAGTGCTCAATCCACTAAGCCATACCAACCAGGGCAGATACCCTATGTCTTTTGATTGGAGCATTTAATCAATTTATATTTAAGGTTATTATTGATAGGCACTTATTCATCAACATTTTTCTTCTTTGTACCTGTATTCCTCTCTCTCTCTATTTTTTTTTTCATCTTCTTTAAGCAACCCTTTTAGCATGTCCTGCAATGCTGGTTTGGTGGTGTATTCTTTTGCCTTGTTTTGTCTGGGAAACTCCTTATTTTGCCTTCTATTTTAATTGAGAGACTTGCTGGCTAGAGTAGTCTTGTTTGCAGGCCTTAGCTTTTCAATACTTCGAATATATCTTGCCATTCCCTTCTTGCTTATAGTGTTTCCTTTGAGAAGTCAGCTGCTAGCCTTATCGGGTCTCCTTTGTGTGTTACTTTCTGTTTCTTTTCTGATGCCATTAAGATTCTTCCTCAGTCTTTGAATTTTATCTTTTTAATTACGACATGTCTTGGATTGGGCCTCCTTGGGTTCCTCTTGATTGGACCCTCTGTGCTTATGGGATGTGTGTGACTTTTTCTCTCATCAAAACAGGGAAGTTTTCCATCATTACTTTTTCAAATAGATTTTCTTCCCTTCTGGTATCCTTATTATACAGATATTATTATGGTTCATGTTGTCTTGCAGTTCCATTAACCCATGTTCATTCTTTTGGAGTCATTTATTCTTTTCTGCTCTTTCTGGGAGTTTTTTTCTCCCTTGTCTTCTGTTTTGCTGATTTAATTCTCTCCTTAATCTAGTCTGTTTTTAATTCCTTCTACAATGCTCTTCAATTCAGCAATTGCATTCTTCATTTCCTCTTGGCTCTTGTTTATTGTTTCTATGTGCTTTTTCATGATGATATAGTTTCCCCTAAATTCCTCGTTGCTTCCCTGTAGTTTTTGGTAATTCTCACTGAGGTAATTGAGCTCCTTACAACTGTTGTTTAGAACTCAATATTTGATAGTAGACTTCCCTCTATTTCAGTTAGCACTCCTTCTGAGGATTCCTCCTTTCATTTTGATTGAGGATCATTTCTTTGTCTTCTCATTATTTGTAAGACTCTCTTTGTTAGCCTCTGCTTCTTAAACTGATCTGTTCTGACTCCCTGAGTTTGTGGTGTGAATTTCTATGGTAGGAGACCTGTGAGATTCAATGGTACAGTCTCCTTGATCTCCTGAACTTGATGCTCTTGGGATGCCCTTTATGCCATTTATGTTGGCTCTCTGGATGTAACTGTGTTTTGATTCTTGTTGGGTCCTTCTTTGCTGGGCCCTTATCCCTAAGTGTTTAACTAAGGGTCACTCTGCCCAACACATTTTGTATGCTGTTGTGAAGGTGCTGCCAGACAAAACCATGAGGCCCAGGAAACAAACTCACATCTGTAAAAATAACCCCCCAAATCCTACTATCAACTGCAAAAGAAGCAGCATTAATAAGGTTGCAAAGAGATTAAGACTATTATAAGAAAGGAGAGTGAATTTGACATGACAAACTGAAAGAAAAAATGACTTTTAGGCAGTAGAGGGAGGAACACTAATAAGAGTTGGGAGTAGGAGCAATGCAAAGAGAGAAAGTAAAATTTACATTATGAAAAAAGGGAATGAAGAAGGTGGAATGGAGTATGAGAAGGGAAGCATGTAGCATTTGGTTTAAATATAAAATAAAATAAAATAAAATAAAATAAAATAAATTGAGAAAGAGAAAGAAAAAGGAAGCAAAAAAGTAAATAAAAAATAAAAATATAGGAGCCAAAGTGGAGAGAAAGAACCACCACAGCACTGAAAAAAACAAATGAGCTAAAATTAATATAGGTGGTATGGGAATAAGAGGGAAGAAAGAAAGAAAGAAAGAAAGAAAGAAAGAAAGAAAGAAAAGCTTAAGAGACTCTAGAGGAAAGGGAATTATTTTGAAATGATTGAGGGAGAGGGAATACTGAGAGTGAGGAACAAGAACCAGGCTAAGACAGGGAAAAATTCATATTTGAGATGTAAAGAAAAATAAAAAATAAAAAATAAATAAAACTGGCTAAGACAGGGAAAATTTAAAAATTTGAGATTAAAAAAAGATTAGGAGAGAGTCCAGTAAAATTTGAGATTTGAAATATAAAATTAGTGAATATCTAGAGATAAATTTGAAAATAATGCAACAACAAATACCCTATCCATAACCAACTTGAAAAGATTGCTAAAGGTGGAGAGAGAATGCAGGTATTTTAAGAGCTGGGGAAAAGGATGGGCGATGACCTTTGACAAGAAAATTGGTTTTGTGAGGCTGGACAGAGGAGTGCAAAATGGAAACAAGTTGTAGCAAGAAAGAAAACAAAACTTGAAATGGAAATAATGAGAGGAAAGAAGAAGGTAAAATAAGGTAAGAGAAGGGAGGAGCAAAATATGTGAATTGAAATATACTATAAAATCTAGCAACTTAAAATGCACAAATATAATGGACAAAAAATGAATGTTAAAAAGCTATGAAAGACAAAATATCGCAGGTCATGGAGAAGACCACAGTGGATTTTAACTCTGTAGCCTCTAGTATCTATCACTGTTTTTTCTTTCTAGATACAACTCTGGTGATGTCAGATATTGACCCTGTCTGACCTTAGGCAGCCTGTTCAAGACTTCCAGGAATCTACTATCTGTGACTGTCTCCTTCAGTTGTTAATCTAGTTACTCTGTACTCAGCAGTCAGGCTCCTGGGGGTGGGGATATTGTTTTTCCTCAGGCTGCTGCCACTCAGGGGAGTGGTCTGCCTAAGAACAATAGCTGGTACCATATGGGGATGACTCAGTACTGGGATCCTGGTGGCTATTCTCAGTTCTCTACCCAAATCTTCTGTCCCCAGTCTCTCCTCAGGCACTTCAAGCTTACTCTGCCCATGCCTTTGCCAGACCCAGGGTCAGTGGCTGCAAATGAAAATTTGTGCATTGGCCCTTTAAACAGCTCTTTGAATCTTGAGCTATCCATCTCTGGCAGAGTGTAACCTTGTTGCTTTTTTGCCACTGGTTGTTTTCTATGTTGTTTTCAGGCTCTAGGCTGGTGGTGTGGCCTAGGGTTTAGGCTCCACTCTTCTTAGGGGGATCCAACTGGCTGCTTAATTAACCCTTCTGCACTGCCTGTGGGAATACAGCCAGCCTTCTAGAGTCTCTATTGCACTCCTTACCACACAGGTTGTGCTGAAGCTGGTTCTTTTGTCTGTCGAAGGTTATAAGGCTTCTCTCTCTATTGTTCAGTTGTTTATTCTGGGTGATTTCTCCACAATTTAGTTGTAAGTCCAGATTGGTCCTAGGAGGAGGTTAGTTCCATTCACTTATCCACCATCTTGCACCACTTTAATTTCTTTTATTTTTTAAAGTTTTATTTTATAATCTCTTTTAAAGGTTTAATTTATTTATTTTTTAGAGAGAGGGTAGGGTGAGAGAGAGGGAGAGAAACATCAATGTGTGGTTGCCTCTCATGTGCCCCACACTAGAGTCCTGGCTTACAACTCAGGCATGTGCCCTGACTGAGAATTGAACCGGTGACCCTTTGGTTTACAGGCTGGCACTCAATCCACTGAGCCACAGCAGCCAAGGCTAATTTCTTTTATTATCTCTATAATTTACTTATTCTACTTGCCTTTGATTTATTTTGTACTTTTTGTAAATTCTTAAATTTGATACTTATTTAGATAATCAACTTTTACATTTTCTTCTTTTCTAATATAATTTCTCAAGCCTTTAAATTACTCTGTAATTTTTGCATTGTCATAATTTGAATATGAAATATTCTCTTTACTGTACAATTGTAAATATTTTAAAATTTTCATTACAATATCTTTTCTGACCAAGAGTTATTTGTATTTGGTCTTTTAGAATTTCCAAACATACAAGTTTTTTTCTAGTTACATTTTTGTTATTGATTTCTAAGTGTTTTGCACTATAATAAGAAAATATTTTCTTTGGTTAGTTTTTGCTTAGTATATTTTTTCCTGAAAATTTACTGACAATCTATGCTATCTATATCCTTGAGTTTGGCTATATGCCTGTTAAAAAGCACATAGGTTATCCCTGACCAGTGTGGCTCCATTGGTTGGGCATTGTCTCACAATGTGAAAGATCACTGATTTTATTCCCAGTCAGGCACATTACTGGGTTGTGGGTTTGGTCCTTGATTGGGGCAGCTACCAGAGGCAACCAATGATACTCTCTTGCATCAATATTTCTCTGCCTCTCTTTCTCCATACCATCCCATCCTTCTAAAAATAAGTAAAATAAACCTTTTTTTAAAAAGGAAATAGGTTAATATTTTTTCTTTAAAAAAGCATTTAGGTTTATATCTTTCTTTAAATCTAATCTAACAATCTCCATTTTAATAGAGGGTTTAATTTATTTGTAGATATATTTAGATTCATTTTTCATTATTTAATTTTGTGTCCTCTGTTTGTTACACGTTTCCTGTATTTTAAAATTTGTTTTACCTTTTTAATTATCTTTTGAATCAATAGTTTTTTCTCCTTCATATCTCCCCACCTCCTATTAGTTAAGAAATTTCTCACCCTGTATCAATTGAACTTTTTTCTTCTACATTTGATAATATATTCCTGATTTGATGTCCTAATTCACCCTAATACTTTTGGTGTATTTTCCATAACCAAAAAATTGTTCTATATAATTATGATACAATCATCCCAAATCAGGAAATTAGATTGATATATTACTACTATCTAGTCCTTAGACCACATTAAAATTTCATCAAATATCCCCCAAATGATGAAAATGATCCAGTTTAACATTACATGTTGTCTTTAATTGTTGTGTTACTTATGTCTTCTTTAGTTTCAAACAATCCCTTTGCCTTCCCTTATTCTCAATGACCTGGACATTTTTGCAGATTATAGAATGTCCCTTAATTTGGATTTGTCTGATATGTCCCCATGATGAGATTTAGGTTATGTATCTTTGACAGAATACTAAGAAATGATTCTGTATTCTCATTGAACTCTTCTAGTGGACACATTTTGATTTGTTCCATTATTGAAGATGATGTCCACTTGACTAAGGTAGTGTCTGCCAGGCTTTTTTTACTGTAGTTATATTTCCCCCTTTGTAATCAACAGTAGAGTAGATCTTTTGCTTTCCATCCATTTTGGTCCTGAAAGCTATTAGTTGGGTAAGGGTGAAGTAAGCATCATGCTAGCTGAAGAGAGTTAAAAAGGGCCAGCGAAGGTTATCAGGGCCCAAGCAAGGCAAATAAGATGTCTATAAACAAGTAGTCAATATGTTTATCATCCTCATAAATAGTATGAGGGCTTTAAAATACTTTAAGTTGATTGCTCATCACAGTGGGGTTGGCCATGGTGGAGACAGAAGTGGCGGCAGTGGTTATAGAGGAGATTGAGGAGGTGACTATGGTGGAGACTGAGAAGGTGGCAAATGGATGAAAGAAAGGACTACAGAAATCATCAGTGCAACCAACCATACTGATGACTGTTTTGAATGTTTTTTGGTCTGTGACATGATCCATAATGAGATGGCAAGAAAAAACAAAACCCTTAAGTTGATAACTTTCTGTACTTACTTGCATAATATTGTCCTGATTTTAGTTTTCTTTGTATTTCATGTTAGTTTTATTTTGGGTAGTATGCATCCATTTCTTTTGTCTTGTATGCATTCTTTCCCATCTTTTAAGTTTTTCTTTTCTGCATATATTTTAGATATGTGTTTACAAAGAGTTACATAAAGTTTTTATTTGTTCACTTCTTACACCATTAACCAATGATGCTAAGAATTCTGGGGAAATTTTTTTAGTTGATTGTTTTCCTAATGGCTACTTCTAAAGCTAGTTATATTTAATTCTCTCTTACCTTTGATAGTATCTATGGACTCCTTACTAAGATCAACTACAAAGTTAGTACATTTCCACTTCTATATCCTCTTCTTCCTCTCTTCTAATACTTTTTTGTCAAATATATTATTTTAATGGTTTTTCCTTTATAATACTTTTAAATATGTTTTTGCCATGACTAGTTGATTTTCCAGCTTTAACTTTTATTTTTTAAAGTTTTTAAGTTTTTGATATTAGAGCAGGATAGGAAGGGTGAAAGAGAGGGAGAAAGAGAAAGATACCTATTTATTGTTTCATTTATGAATTCAATGGTTGCTTCTTGTGTGTGCTCTGACCAGGTATGGAACCCATAAATTAAGCTACCTGCCTAGCATAAGTTTTATCTTTTGATCCCTGGTAATTAAAAAATTAGGAAAGTAGTATACTTGCATTACTTTCTATCTTTTCTCTTTCACTTTCTAATTTATACTAATTATGTATTTTTGACATTGTCAAGGTTTAAAGTATATTCTGTTCTGAAATCATAATTCTCACAATTGTTTTATTCTTGATCTACAGCTAAGTGGGTTCAATTTTTATTGGCAATGGTTTTATTATCATTTCTCCATCTTTTGATTGTCTGAACTTCCCTCTGTAGTGCTTTCTTTAAGAGGAACTCATGGGAACTATATTTCTTGAGTTCTTGAATGTTAAAAATGTTTACCTATTGCTTTTTACTTGAACGAAAGTTAGGCTGGGAATAAAACACTTGGGTCACATGATCTTTTCTCAAAGAATTTAAAGGCATTGCTCCTCCATCTTTTAGCTTTTAATGTTGTTGTTGTTGGTTTTGGACAGCCTGATATTTTTCTCTTTTTAGGTGACTTGATCTGTATCCTGGATGCTTAAGAGTCTTTTTAAAAAAAATTTTATTGAACTTTGACATCCAATCATTTCACTAGGATATTTATCATGTTAATCAATGAAGCAGATGTTGTAAACTGTTTTATTCAATTCCATTACAGCTCCTTTTAAGTATTCTATCTACTAAAAATTGTATGCCCTAGACTTCTTGAAGCTCAGGTTCTGTGTATGATATAGTTGCCATTAAGAAATCAACTAAGATTTGAAACATGAAAGAGGGCCGAAAGCAAAGTTTTGATATAGGGCATTTATTATGTTTAGGTGTTTCCTCTATTCCAACTTAGCTTAGGGTTTTTGTCATGAATGGGTGCTGGATTTTTTTTAGATGCTTTTTCTGCATCTATTGACATGATCATGTAGTTTTTATTATTCATTTTATTTATTTGGTGTACCATATTTATTGATTTGCAAATGTCATATCAACCTTGCATTCCTGGGGAAAAAAATCCCACTTGACCATGGTTTCTGATCTTTGTAATGTATTGGTGTATCCTGTTTGCTAATATTTTGTGGAGATTTATCAGGGTTATTGCCCTATAGTTTTCTTATAATTTTCTTTTTTGTGGTGTTTTATATGGTATTGGAATAAGGATAATGCTGGCCTTGTAAAATGAGCTTAGGATTCTACCTTCTTTTTGAATATCTTGGAATAGTTTGAGAAGACCAGGTGTCAGTCTGACTCAGAATGTTTGGTAAAATTCACCTGTGAGGCTTTCTGTTCCAGGGGTTTGGCTTGTTGGGAGTTTTTTCATTACTGCTTCAATTTCACTAGGTATAATCTGTCCATTCAGATTATCTGATTCTTCCTGATTTAGTTTTGGAATACTGACTGTTAGTAGGAATTTATCCATTCCATCCAGGTTGTCCAATTTGTTGGCATAAATTTGTTAATAGTATTTTTAAAAGTCCTTTGCATCTCTTTGGTGTCAGTTGTTATTTCTCCTCTTTCATTTCTGATTTTATTTATTTGGGTCCTCTCTCTTTTTTTATTGATGAGTTTGGTTAAAAGTGTCAAGTTGGTTTTTCTTTTCAAAAAACCAGCTCTTAGTTTCATTAATCTTTTGTATCAACTTTTTAGTCTCTATTTTGTTTATGCCCACTTTGATCTTTATTATTTTCTTTCTTCCATTAGCTTTGGGATGATTGTTCTTTCTCAAGTTCCTGTAAGTATAATGTTGTTTATTTGAGCTTTATCTTTTTCCTTCTTTTTTTTTTTACAAGATAGGCCTGTAAAGCTGCAAATTTCCCTCTTAAGATTGCTTTTCCTCTGTCCCACAGATTTCAAGTTGTTGTATCTCATTTTCATTTGTTTAAAGGTATATTTTGATATCTTCCTTGATCTCATTATTGACCCATTCATTGTTTAATAACATTATTTAGCTTCCATATCTTTTCATGTTTTTCAATATTCTTCTTGTGATTGATTTCCTAGAGTCATAATATTGTGGTCAAAGAAGATGCTGGATATGATTTTAATCTTCTTAAACTTTTTAAAGCTTGTTTTGCATCCTAACATGCAGTCTATCCTAGGAAATGTTCTATATATATTCTGTTGCTTTGGGTTGAAATATCTGAAGATAATTACTAATTAATCTGATCTAATGTGTCATTTAAGGCCACTGTTTACTTGTTGATTTTCTGTTTGGAAGATCTATCCATTGTTCTCAGTGGGGTGTAAAAATCCATCCCCTACTATGATGTATTTCTGTCAGTCTCTCCCTTTACATTCATCAAGATTTGCTTTACATATTTAGGTACTCCTGTGTTGGGTGCATAAATGTTTACTAGGTTTATATCCTCTTATTGGATTCTTTCCTATCTTTATGTAGTTTCTTTCTATGTCTCTTTTTACAGCCTTGGTTTTAAAGTCTATTTTGTTGGATATAAGTATTACCCAGCTTTTTTCCCTTTCCATTTGCATGAAATATATTTTTCCATCCTTTAACTTTTATTCTGTGTGTATATTTCAATCTGAGGCGAGTCTGGTGGAGACAGTATATATATGAGTCTTGCTTTCTTACCCATTCAGTTCTCCTATGTCTTTTCGTTTGGAGCATTGAAGGCATTTACAATTAAGATAATTATTGATAGATAGGTATTGTCATTTTATTTTTAACTACTTTCCACTTTTTTCTTTTCCCTTTTCCCTTCTTCTTCTTCCTTCTTCCTTCTTCTTCCTTCTTCTCCTTTCTTCTTTCTCCTTTCTTCTTCTTCCTTAAGCAAGCCCTACAACATTTGTTGCAGTACTGGTTTGCTATTAACAAACTCCTTTAGGTATTTTTTTGCCTTTTTATGAGAAGCTATTTATTTCTTCATCTATTTTAAATGATAGTCTTGCTGGGTAAAGTAGCCTTGTTTGCAGGTTTTTTCCTTTCATCACCTTAAAATTTTCATGCTTGTTCCTTCTGGCCTGAAATGTTTCTGTTGAGAAATCAGATGACAATCTAATGGGAGCTTTCTTGTAGGTAACTAGTTGACTTTCTCTTTTGAAATTCTCTTCTTGTCTTTAATCTTTAAAATTTTAATTATGATGTGTCTTGGTGTTAGCCTTTTTGGGTTCATCTTGTTTGGGAATCTGCTCTTTCTGGATTTAGGAGTTTTTTCCTTTGCCAGATTAGGAAAGTTCTTGGTCATAATTTCTTCAAATAGATTCTCAATGCCTGGCTTGCTCTCTGCTCCTTCTTGTGTTCCCATAATACATATGTTATTACTATTCATGTTGTTCCAAAGGTTTCTTAAGCTCTCCTTATTTTTTAAAAATTCTTTTTTCCTTTTAGTGCTCTGCCTGGGTATTTCTTCTTACTTTGTCCTCCAGATCACTGATTCGATCCTCTGCTTCATCTAACCTATTGCTTATTCCCTCCAGTGCATTATTACTTTCAGGTATTGCATTATTTATTTCTGACTGGCCCCTTTTTAAGGTTTCTATGTTTTTTTTTAATGGTGTTAGAATTCTTATAATCATTACTCTAAACTCTCTATCTGATAAATTACTTGCCTCCATTTCATTTAGTTCTTTTTCTGGAGGATTCTTTTGTTTTTTCATTTGGGATCTGTTTCTTTGTCTTTCCATTTTGGTTGCCTTTTTGTATTTTCCACCTTAGTCATTAACTAATCAGTAATATAGACTTAAGCTGTAATCAGCAGCCTGGCTTAAGTACCACAGAGTGGGGCAGAGTAATTGCTGCTGGTGGGGCTGTTGCTACCCCTCAGACTAATGTCACTTGTAGGGAGGTGCTCTGCCTGAAAAATATGGCCTCTGCAGTATGGGGAATGACTCAGCACAGGAGTCCTGGTGGCTGTTCCTTCAATTCTCTTCCCAGAGCCACCCAAATCAGACTCTCTTCAAGCATCTCTAGTCTATTCTGCCTTCCCTCTGCCAGAGCCCAGGGTAAGTGGTTGCATGGGAAATTTTGAGTGTTGACCCTTTAAGAGCCTCTCTGTGTCTCAAGCCATCTCTCCCTGGCAGTCAGAAATTCTGCTGCTTTTCACATCTGGGTGTTATCTGGGTTCCTTTCAGACTTTGGTGTTGTATGCTGGGGAGTCCATCTTGGGGTTTATACAACATGCTTCTCAGGGGGAACCCTGCAGCTGCTGAAGTATTCCTCCAGAACTTAAGCTGATGCCTGTAGGAGCCCAGCTAGCCCTGTCACTCCTCCTCTGCACTCCCTACCAGTTTTATGGTGGTGAAGTGGTTTCTTCTGTCTGTCTATGGTTATAAGGCTTCTCTCCAGTTCTTGTTCAGTTGGTTATGCAGGATGTCTTTTCTACAATTTAGTTGTAATTCCAGATTGGTCCTAGAAGGAGCTTAGTGTAGCTTTTATTTACTCTTCTGCCATCTTGGATCCTTCAGTCAGCATCTTAACAGTAACAATGGAGACTGGTTTATAGACTAGGTTCAGCCTTGCAGCCTTTCCTAATATCTCTAGAACCACAAGATTTTGTGGGCTAAATCCATGGTCCTTGTGTGTTTCTTAGTTCACATAGATATTTCCCTTCCTTGTAACTGGATAAGAGACAAAGGGGTACTCAGGCAGACTTGAAATTAAAATGAAAACTTGCCATTTCAAAATTATAATTAAAGAAAGAAATAGTACACCAATAGTTTTTAGGTCTATTCTTATTTTAATTTCCTTCCTAAAGATAGCTACAAAATAATTTATGGAAACATGAAAGGTCAGACATTGGATGATTCTCTTTATATAAAATATCCAGAATAAGTAAATCTAGTAGATGCTAGTGACTGGGGTCGGGTAGGGGGGTAGTGGCAAGAATGAGGAGTGACTGCCTAATGTGGTGTTTCTCATTTTAAGGGTGATAAAAATGTTTTAGAACTTACTAGAAGTGACAGTTGTGTAAAATTGTGAATGCACTAAATGCCACTAAATAAATGCATACTTAAAATGGTTAATTTCTTGTTGTGTACATTTCACTTCAATATTTAAAAGATAATTTGTGGGGAAATTTGATGAAAATTGAATAGAACCTGGATATTAAGAGGCATTTTGAAATTATATATTTTCTTAGGTATGATAATCATATCATATAACATGGAAATATGGGACTTTTTATTCATTTTTCAGGGATGCATGTAGAAAAAAGTAAAAAAAAGGAAAATAGACAGTGAGCCTACATCAAACTAAAAAGCTACTGTACCACAAAAGAAACGATTAACAGAAAAAAGCAACCTTTGGAATGGGAAAACATATTTTCCAACTATACATCTGTTAAGAAATTAATATTTAAAATATGTAAGAAACTCCTACAGCTGAAGAGCAAAAAACAAATAACCAGATTTCAAAAGTGAGCAAAGGAGTTGAATAGACATCTCTCCAAAGAAGATATACAAACAACCAACGGTTATATGAAAAGGTGCTCAATATCACTAAGCATGAAGGAAATGCAATTTGAAATCACAATGAGATCACACATCACACCTGGATAGCTATTATCAAATTTCATATATATTATATTCATACATGTATATGAATACATACACATATATGTATATGTATATATGAATGTATACATTCATATAAAATATATATGAATATATAGGAATATATTTGAATATATAGGAATATATATGAAAAATATATATTGGCATTGGCAAATATGTGGAGAAACTTGAAAATTTGTACACTGCTAGTGGGAATGTAAAATGATACAGCCACTATGGAAAACAATATGGAGATTTTTCAAAAACTAGAACTACATATGATCCAGCAGTCTCATTTCAGAGTACATTCAAGAGAATTGAAATCAGGATCCAAGAATGATATCTGCACTCCCATGTTCACTGCAGCATCATTCGCAGTGGCTAATATGTGGAAACTCCATAAATTACCATTAACAAATAGATAAAAAATATAATAAACATGCACAATAAAGATTATTCAGTCTTAATAAAAAAGGAAATCCTGCCACATGTGACAATATAGATGAACCTTAAGGACATTATGCTAAGCGAAATAGGCCAATCACAGGATAAATAATGCCTGATTCCACTTATATGAGGTATCAGAAATCATCACACTTGCAGAAGCAAATAGTAGACTGGTTGTTACCAGAGGCTGGGAGAGGGGAAATGAGTTGTTCAACGAGTACAAAGTTTCAGTTGTGTGAGATGAGTAAGTTCTAGAGAGCTGTGGCACAGCATCGTGCCTAAAGTTTAACAGTACTGTATTGTGTAGTTCTAATGATAAGTTTTCTTACCCCACCTCACACACATGCTCAAAAGGGAGATACATGAAGGACCTTTTAGAGGTGATGATATGTTTATTTCTGTGATTTAGATGATGGTTTCATGGATGGGTGCATCTGTCCAAACTCATCAAATTGTATGCATTAAATATGTGCAGTATTTTATATATCAATTATACATCAATAAAGCTGTTAATTAAAAAAAAGATGTGTGCAAAAGTCTTTTGTGTCATGATAACCTGCAACTTACTAATAGTCCAGCAACATTTCTGTATAGAGAGAGATTGAAGAAAAATATTTTATTTTTTAGGTTTATATATCTTTAAAATTTCATTTTAAATATAGTTAACATACAACATAAAATATTATATCAGTTTCATGTGTACAGCATAGTGATTCAACATTTATATACCTTACAAAGTGATCACCACAAGCCTAGTAACCATCTGTCACTGTCCATAGTTATTACAATATTATTAACACTATTTCCTATTCCAGTGATTCTCAACCCTTTTCATCTCATGGCACACATAAACTAATTACTAAAATTCTGTGGCACGCCAAAAAATATATTATATTTTTGCCAACCTAACAAAAAAAAACTAGGTATAATTTTGATTTATTCACACTCGATGGCTATTGTGTTGCCTGCTGTCAATTTTTTATTTGATGATCTAAGGGAAAAGAGATCAGTGTCCCTGACTAAATAGTCAGGTATTGCATGTTTTAAAAATTCTTGTGTCACACTAGTTTGCCACAGCACATCTGCTGAAAATTGCTACCCTGTATATTATATCGTGTGTTCCTGACCCCAAGTCAAGTCTCCTGTCACCATTTACAATCCCCTTTACCCTCTTCTACCTCCCCTACCACCTTTCCATCTGGTAATCACCATACTGTTGTCTCTGTCTATGAGGCTTTTGGTTTTTGCTTAATCCCTTCATCTTTTTCACCAAGCACCCCCATCCTCCATCTACAGTTGTCAGTTTGTTTTCTGCATCTATGAGTCTGTTTCTATTTTGTTTGTTAGTTTATTTTGTTCATTAGATTTCACATAAAAGTGAAATCCTATGGTATTTGCCTTTATTTGACTGGCTTATTTCACTTAGTATAATACTCTCCAGGTCAATCCATGCTGTTGAAAAAAGAGGGATTTCCTTCTTTTTTACAGTTGAGAAGCATTCCATTGTGCATGTGTACCACAGTTTTTTTATCCACTCATCTTCTGATGAGTGCTTGGGCTGCTTTCAAATCTTAGTTATTGTAAATAACACTGCAATGAACATAGATGATGTATTATAGAACCTAAAGCCTATATAATTTTATTAAGCAATGTCACCTCAATAAGTTCAATTAAAAAAAAGAAAATTGCCGCCCTATGTTATACATTACATCCCTATGATTTATTTTATAACTGAAAGTTTGTATTTCTTAATCTCCTTCTTTTCTGCCCAACACCTGTCCATCTCCCCTCTGGCAACCACCAGTTTTTCTGCAGCATGAAAAAATTATTTTATATTGTTGAATCTAAGTAGAGACTATAGGGCTGTTTCTTTTGATATTCTTTTAAGATTTCAATATGTTTAAAAGTTTTTGGGATTTTTAATGGTTTTATTGAGGTATGATTGACATATAATAAATATTACATACTTAACATGTATAATGTGTTACCTTGTAACATAAACACTCACCCATAAAACTACCACTGAAATTAAGAAAATAATCACATCCATCCATCCCAAAAGTTTCCTCATGCTTTTCCATAATTTCTCACTCCTTCCCATTTTTCTACCTTTTAATTTTCAATAAATTTAATTATTAAGATATTTAAAAAAATACTTACCTGAAAAGGAAACATTGATCAGTTGCCTCCCATATGCACCCTGTCTGGGGATGGAACCTACAACATTTTGGTGCACATGACAAGGCTCCAGCCAATTGAGTCACTCAGCCAGGGCTAGAAGAAAGTTTTACAATGTTATCCTGAGGTCCAGAGTGGAGTTTGAGGCTCATATTAATCAATTAATTGATTAGTTAATTAGTGCAAAAAATTTGTTGATCCTCTACTGGACTGCATGTGCAGTGCTGGGTACTCACAATAGAATAATGAACAAAACAAGTGCAATTTCTGCCTTTCATAAAGCTTGCAGCTTAACAAAGGAACCCGTAAACAATTAGGTGGCACAATACAAGCTATGATGGGAAGATATAGGATGCCAAGGCAATGCACAGAATAGGCTGGAAGAGTCAAGAAAACTACCCAGAAAATGGAAGACAAAGACTGAGATCTGAAGGACCTCATTCAGAGTCAGCCATGTAAAGAGAAATAACATTCCAGGTAAAAGCAGCAGAGTGAAGTCCTAAAAATGAGACTGTGGGCTAGAGCTTGCAAATCAAAATGCCCAGGAGCCAAACAAATAGATAAATGAATGAAAATGGGATGCAGCCCCACTTAAAGGAGACTACCCAGTATGGGGCACTGCCACTCAACTCCAGACAACAGAAAGCCATGTAGGAAGAATATCAGGAATCAAGAGGATGTCAAATTGTAGATGAGTATGAGTCCAGGGCACATTAATTATCCTTTCTTGCCTTTGAGGGTGTAGCCCCTTTGTAAAGGGGACGATGGTGGCAGCCAAAACTGTGTTCAAGGCATAAAAAAATACCAGGGGTAGGAAAATAACCATGACCATGTCCACTAGACAGACATAGATTAATAGGTGTCCTCATGCCATATAGACCCTCCCAATTGTGCATATTTTAATTTTATTTTTTTCAAATTCATTTTATTGTTGTTCAAGTACAGTTGTCTGCCTTTCCCCCCAATCTTTCCCCACCACCTTAGCCTTCCCCCCTCCTTCCCCTGATTCCACCTCTCCTTGGTTTTGTCTATGTGTCCTTTATAGTTGTTCCTGAAAACCTTTCACCCTCTCCCCCACATTATCCCCTTCATTCTCCCCTCTGGTTACTGTCAGTATGTTCTTAATTTCAATGTCACTGATTATAATTTGCTTCCTTGTTTGTTTTGTTGATCATGTTCCAGTTAAAGGTGAGATCATATGATATTTGTCCCTCATGCCAGGCTTAGTTCATTTAGCATAATGCTCTCCATTTCCATCCATGCTGTCACAGAGGGTGGGAGCTCCTTTCTTTCTGCTGTGTAGTATTCCATTGTGTAAATGTACCATCGTTTTTTAAAAATTTTATTTTAATCATTGTTCAAATAACGTTTTCTCCCTTTTACTCCCAAACCAGCCACCCCTCCCAACCCTCCCCACTTCCCTCCCATTACCACCCCTCCCCCCCTAGTTTTTGTCCATGTGTCCTTTAAGTTTGTTCCCGTGAACCCTTCCCAATGTCCCCTGAAATTCCTTCTTCTCTCCCCTGTGGTCCCTGTCAGCCTGTCCTCTATTTCAGTGTCTTTGGTTATATTTTGGTTTGTTTGTTTTGTTGTTTAGGTTTCTGTTAAAGTTTTATTTGCATCTCTCTGATGGCTAGTGATGCTGACCATCTTTTCATATGTCTCTTGGCCCTCTCTATGTTCTCCTTAGAGAAGTGTATGTTCAAGACCTTTGCCCATTTTTAATTGTTTTTTTTTTTCTTTCTGGAGTGGAGTTCTATGAGTTCTTTATATATTTTGGAGATCAAACCCTTGTCTGAGATATCATTGGCAAATATGTTTTCCAATAGGGTTGGTTCTCTTTTCATTTTAATGTTGTTTTCTTTAGTCATGTAGAAGTTTCTTATTTGATAAGATCCAATTTTCTTATTCTTTCATTTATGTCTCTTGCTCTAGGGGACATATTAGTGAAAATGTCACTACATGGAATATCTGAGACTTTCCTGCCTATTTTCTTCTGAAAGAAATTTGTGGTGTCAGGACTTATATTTAAGTCTTTTATTCACCTTGAATTTATTTTTGTGTATGGTGTAACTTGGTGGTCTGGTTTTATTTTTTTGCATATAGCTGCCCAGGTCTACCAACATCATTTGTTGAAGAGGCTATTTTTACTCCATTTTTTGCTTCTTCTCCCTTTTTCAAATATTAATTGACCACAAAGACTTTGGTTTATTTCTGGAATCTCTATTCTGTTCCATTGGTCTGTGTATCTTTCCTAATGCAGGTACTAGGCTGTTTTGATTACAGTGGCATTGTAATACAGTTTAATATCAGGTATTGTGATCCCTCCTATTTTGTTCTTCTTTCTCAAAATTGCTGCAGCTATCCAGGGTCCTTTATGGTTCCATATAAATTTTCAAAGCATCTATTTTATGTCTGTGAAATATGCCATTGGTATTTTAATAGGTATTACATTGAATCTATACATGGTTTGGGTAGTATGGACATTTTGATCATGTTAATTATTCTAATCCATGAACATGGTATACATTTCCATTTGTTTGTGTCTTCCTTAATTTCTTTCTTCAGTGTTGTGTACTTTTCCATGTACAGATAGGTCTTTTACCTCTCTGGTTAGGTTTATTCCCGGGTATTTAATTTTTTTTTATTGCTATCTCAAATGGGATTTTTTTCTTGATTTCTGTTTCTGATATTTAATTTTTGGTATACAAAAGTACCTTTGATTTCTGAATATTGACTTTGTATCCTGCTGTTTTGCCAAATTTATTTATTAGGTGAAGCAGTTTTTTGGTGGAATCTATAGGATTCTCTATGTGAACTATCATGTCATCTGCAAAAAATGACAATTTTGTTTCCTCCTTTCCAATTTGGATGACTTTTATTTCTTTTCCTTGCCTAATTGCTGTGGCTAGGAATTCCAATACTATGTTGAATAGAAGTGGTGAAAATGGACAACCTTGTCTTGTTCCTGATCTTGGTGGAAAAGATTTTAGTTTTTGTCCATTGAGTATGATGTTGGCTGTAGGTCTCTCATATATGGCCTTTATTATGTTGAGGAATGCTCCCTCTATTCCCACTTTGCTGAGCTGTTTTTATCATAAATGGGTGCTGTACCTTATCAAATGCTTCCACCACATCTATTGATATGATCATTTGATTTTGCCTTTGATTTTGCTCATGTGTATTACATTTATTGATTTGCAAATATTGTACCAATCTTGCATCCCTGGGATAAATCCCACTTGATCATGGTGTATGATCTTTTTAATGTATCACTGAATGTGGTTTGTCAATATTTTGTTGAGGATTTTAGCATCTATGTTCATCAGCGATATTGGCCTGAAGTTTTCTTTCTTTGTTATACCTTTTTCTGGTTTTGGGTTTAGGATAATGCTGACCTAACGTCTTCATTAAAATATCAAAGTCCTTTATGATACCCATAGATGCCCACAATGCTTTCTTCTCTCCCTGCCCTAATTTGGGGTACCATAACTCTGGAAAAGAAGCAAATGTCCGTGTTTCTGGCTGCTGACACCATCAGCTGTGTCACCCTCCTGGCAGGATCTCCAATTAATCCAAAGCCATGTGGTACCTTCTCATGGCCTATTGGCAAGAGTTATTTTACCCTTCTTCCTGGCAAGTCTCTCCTGCTTCCCAGGCCATGCAGCCAAAGGGAGCACCCCAAAGCTGCATGGTCCTCTTCTACCAGAGCTGCATGGGTCTGCACTCTGGCAAAACCATGTGGATCTCCCTGCAAAGCTGTGGGGAGGGGAGTTCGCCACTCTGCCAAAGCTAAGTGGCGATTCTCTGCTAATGCTGCATGGTGGTTCCTCCTAGTAAAGCTGCAGGAGCCCCCACTCTGACAAAGCCATGTGGCTCTCCCCCTCACATGGCTTCAGGGGTCCCCACTCTACCAGAAGTGCGTGGCTCTCTCTTCTATTTCCACAGCCACATGTACTCGCTGCACTGCCACAGCCATGTGGTCCTCTCCCTGCAAATGGCTGCCATGTCTGGGTTTAAATCCCTGCACCAGTCTTCCTCTGTATCCCCATTTCCAACTCCTCCTACAACCAGTTACAACTGCCAGCATTCCTGTAATATTCCAGTTTACTGGGCTGCCATCATGAGTCTGGGCAGGTGTGTGCCTAGGTCATGGAGCCAATCCTGTCCATGCTCTCACGCAGGTGCAGTAACTCAGGGGACCTGCCCCCGTAGTTACATCTTGGGTGGATGTCTCTCCCTTCTTCCTGGCTCAAAGCATGTCCACAGCTATCTAACATATCTATGCAACCAGTTAAATGTTATAGATATGTTAAATGACCATGCCAGAGGTTAGCTGAAAAGCTATTGCTGTACACAACAGTCCTGCATGTTCCTGCTCCATGTGTCCCTTCCCCCAACTCACACCTGTGGTGGGGGACAGGAGGAGTGAGGACATCTTATGTGTCTTTCTAATATTTCCTAGACACCCTGAGTTCTGGACCCTATTCCAAATTTCTTTTTGGGGCCCCTTCTAGGCTGCACCTTGTAACAGTATCAGTTTTAATTTCTCCTCTTTCGTTTCTGATTTTATTTATTTGGGTCCTCTCCATTTTTTTCCTGATGAATCTGGTAAAGGTTTGTCTATTTTGTTTATCTTTTCAAAGAACCAGCTCCTGGATTAATTGATCCTCAGTATTGTTCTTTTAGTCTCTATGCCATTTAATTCTGCTCTGATCTTGGTTATTTCCTTCCTTCTACTTGCTCTTGGTTCTCTTTGTCATTGTTCTTCATGTTCTTGTAGGTGAAGGGTTAGGTTGTTTATTTGAAATGTTTCTATCTTTTTAGGTAGGCCTATATCACTATGAACTTCCCTCTCAGGACTTCCTTTGCTGTGCCCCATAAGTTTTGGGTTGCTGTGAGTTCATTTTCATTTGTTTCCAAGTACTTTTTGATTTTTTTTTATCTCATTCTTAACCCATTCATTGTTTAATAGCATGCTATTCAATCTCCATGATTTTGAGTGTTTTGGGTTTTTCCCCTTGGGGTTGGTTTCTAGTTTCAGTCCCTTGTGATCTGAGAAAATGCTTGGTATAATTTCAATTTTCTTGAAATTCTTGAGGCTTGTTTTGTGTCCTATCATGTGGTCTATCTTTGAAAATGTTCCATGTACATTTGAAAAGAATGTGTATTTAGCTTCTTTGGGATGGTGGCTTCTGTATATATCAGTAAAACCCATTTCATCTAGGGTATTGTTCAATGCCACAATATCTTTGTTGATATTTTGTTTGAAAGATCTGTCCATTTTTGACAGTGGGATGTTGAAATCCCATATTTTAATTGGGTTGCTATCAATGTCTTTCTTGAAGTCCTCCACGATTTTCTTTAAGTATTTGGGTGCTGCTATGTTAGGTGCATATATATTCACAATGTTTATGTCTTCTTGATGGATTGCTCCCTTGAGTATTAAGAAGTGACTTGGGTTTCTTTCTGTGGCCTTTTTTTTTGAAGTCTGTTTTGTCTGATATGAGTATTGCTAACCTGGCTTTTTTTTCCTGTCCATTTCCTTGGAATATTTTTTCCCAAGCCTTCACTTTCAGTCTATGCATGTCTTTTGTACTGAGGTGGGTCTCTTGTAGGCAGCAAATGTTGGGTCATGTTTTCTTATCCATTCAGCTACTCTATGTATTTTTATTGGAGCATTTAATCCATTAACACTTAAGGTTATTATTGATAGGTATTTGTTCATTTCCCCCCCTTTGTAGCTGTGTTCCTTTCTCTTTCACTCCTTTCCTTTCTCTTCTTTTTTTTTAAGATTTTATTTATTTATTTTTAGAGAGGGAAGGGAGGGAGAAAGAGAGAGAGAGAGAGAGAGAGAGAGAGAGAGAGTGAGAGAGAGAGAGAGAGAGCACTGTGCGGTTGCTGGGGGTCATGGTCTGCAACCCAGGCATGTACCCTGACGGGAATCGAACCTGCGACACTTTGGTTCGCAGCCCGCGCTCAATCCACTGAGCTACGCCAGCCAGGTCCTTTCTCTTCTTATAGTAGTTTTTTTAGTAAATCTTGTAGGGCTGGTTTAGTGGAGATATATTCTTTCAGCCTTGTTTCATCTGAGAAAATCCTTATTTTGCCTTCCATTTTAATTGAGAGACTTGCTAGGTAGAGTAATCTTGGTTGCAGGCCTTTGTTTTTCATTACTTGGCAGATCTCCTGGCATTCTCTCCTGGATTGTAGCGTTGCTGTTGAGAAATCAGCTGCTAGCCTTATCAAGGCCCCTTTGTATGTTACTTCTTGTTTCTCCCTTGCTACTTTTAAGATTCTATTTTTGTCTTTAATACCTGGCATTTTAATAATTGGAGTAGGCCCCTTTGGGATCATCTTGATTGGGACTCTGTGCTTCCTGACCTTGCATGTTTTTTTCCTTTCTAGGTTTGAAAGTTTTCTGTCATTATGTTTTCAAACAGAGTTTCTATCCCTTGTTCCTTTTCTTCTCCTTCTGGTATTCTTATGATTCAAATGTTGTTGCGTTTCATATTATCTTGGAGTTCCTTTAAACTATCTTCATATTTTTAGAGCCTTTTATCATGCAGCTGCTGTACCTGGGTATTTCTTTTTACCTTGTCTTCCAGCTCACTAATTCAGTCCTCTGTTTTATCCCGCCTACTGTAATTCCTTCTAGTGTGTTTTTATTTACAAAATTTTATTGTTCATTTTTTCATAGTTTCTATTTCCTTTTTTATACTTGTGTAGTTCTCACTCAGTTCCTTGTAGGTGTCTGTGGGTTCCTTGAGCATCTTTATAGCCATTATTTTGAATTCTATATCTGATAGTTTGCTTTCCTCCATTTTATTTAGCTCTTTTAGTGGGGAATCTTCCATTCCTTTTGATTGCAGGTTCTTTTTTTGTCTCCCCATTTTTGGTGATTCATTTTGTTTGTTTCTGTACTTCCTGATGTTTTGCTTTGCTCGCTGTCTTTGTAGGGTGAACTTCTATGGTAGGAATTTTATGGGGTTCAGTGGTGTGTTCTCTTTGATCTCCTTATCTGGATGTTCTAGGTTTGCCCTATCTTCTGTTTGTGTGGGCTCTGTTGTTGTACTTGGGTTTTTACCTTTTGAGATTCCTTTGTTGGTGGTTTCTCTCCTCCAGCAGGTATGCTGATGTTTGCATCTCCCACCTATTTTTGTATGTGATCAGTGGAAGAGGGTAGGCAAAATGGATTAAGAAAGTGGGAGAATATTCTATGGGATTTAAAGTACCAAGAAGTAGAGAAAAGATAGGAGATATTTTGGATAATTATAGTGTTTACTGTGATGTTTCACCCGACTAGCCACTTTTTATAAAAGGTGAAAGAGAGATAAGACTCTTGTTAGAGGGGAGGAGGATTGTGAGCTGAATCCAGAAAACAGCACTTATGCAAGGTTTGATGATGAGATATAGTGAGGGTAAAGGATAGAAAGTAGGCATAGTGTGCAAGAGAATAGAGTTTACCACAACAATAATAAAGGTCAGGAATAAAGTGAAATGGGCTAAGATTAGGGAGAGGTGCTGTGTAGTATTTACAATGATATGAAACATCAATTATTTACAATATTACTGGAACAATAATAATATGACAAGAAATATATGGTTTCAATAACAAGAATAGAAAGTACACGACCAAGAGTAGTATGTTATTGGAATATGATTGAAATGAAAGAAGGAAAATTAAAATACAATATGAAAGAGAGAATAGGGAAAACCAGTCAAACAATGCAGTTAGAGAAATAAAACAAAGAACACTAAACAGAAAGAAGAGAAATAAGAAAATACTAATAAAATAAAAGAAAAATAATGAAATAATAATAATAATGCAAATAAACAATAAAGTGCCAGTTCTATGGGATAGCAAAGTGAAATTTGTCTCAGTTTCTCAGTTTTGGGGGATTAGCCTTGTTCTTCCCCTTTGGATCTGTCTCTGGACCTTTCATAACTCCACATCTTATTATCCCACTTGGAGGAAGAAAAAAAAATAGAGAGAGTAAAAAAAAGAGCCTCTTGCTAACTTTAAACCCCTTGAACGAGTTCCTCTGGTCTTTCTGAATGCCACAGAATGAGGGGGGCTTGGCTTCACTTTTTTCCCTTCCTATGGTTTTTGAGGATGGGGGCCAGGTTTGTGCTGCAATATTCATAGTTGCCTAGCCTGTAGCCCGTGTTAGGTCCCCATTGTCCATCTGTGCCAGGCGCGTGCCTCCTCCTTATTCTTTGTGAGCCCACTGTGGCTGAGCCCACCACTGGGCAAGCAGTGCCAGTCAGTCACCAGGTGAGTGGCACTACTCAACATCTGGGTGAGCAGTGTGAGTCAGGTTCTGGCTGAGGCTCAAATCAGCCTTGGGGCATGTGGTGCTGTGAGCAGCCAGAATCAGCTATAGGGCAAGTGGTGCCAGTCAGCCTCCAGGTGAGTGGCATGACTCAGCTGCTGAGCTAGGAGCTAGAGTCAAGTGCAGACAAGAGGCTTGGTTCAGCCTCAGAGCAAGTGGGGTGAATCAGCTGCCTAGCAAGCTGCCCGAATCAAGCCTGGGTTCTCGGCTCTAATCCTCTCTGGCAAGCAGCCAGAGCCAAGCTTGGGTGTGCAGCTCAAATCACCCTTGGGGTGAGCCAGCTGCTGTGCAAGAGTTCCTTACAAAGTGGCTGTAAGCTTTTTGGAGTAAAAGCCTCTTGTTTAAGTCTGCCATTTTTAACAAGCCCCTGGCTTTTCACACAGCCCTATTTTCTGAACAGACTGGAGAGTATTCAGGTCAGGATCCAACATGGCTGAACTCTTCTCCCTTCTCCAGGTGTCACCTGGCTCCCCAGTTTCTCTGGTAATGACCTCACCAGCATCCACAGTGCCAGTGGGTGTACACCACTTCTGTGTGTCTCCCACTTCATCTCTATTCCTCCCAGCAACTTCCATCATCCAGGTCCCTCTCGGTGCCAGGCTGCCCTCCCTGCTCTGGTAAGGGAGGGAGCTGGTAATCTAACTCTCCTCTAAGTATCCTTCGGCAGGTGCTGGGGTGGGGGGAAATAGCAGTGTAGGTCCATGTGCAGATTCCAGGAACCTTAGTATCCCAATGCAATCTCCTCACTGGAAGATTCTCCAGTCAATGGAATCCCAGCTCATCTGTTTTTCAATGTCCTCTACAATTTTTGGCCTTATTCATATGAGCTGGGATTCCATTGACTGTTCCCTCTGTTCCCCATTTTCTTTTAAATACAGTTGGAGAGAGAGGTGCAGACAGAGGGTGATAATTCCTAGAGCTGTAAAGCCTTAGTATTCTGAGATGGATTGTCATTCTAGAACTACTTAAACAGAATGTTGCAGCAAAATGATGAGAGGGCTATTTTGTTTTGTTTTTCTTAGCTGACTATAGCTAGACTGATGTGGACTTACATTGAAAACTTGAGGAAAAAAGGCCCTAACTTTCTTTTTCCTTTTTTTTTTTTGATATGGGGCAGGCAGAGGTGGAGAAACACAAGGGTGTATTTTAGAGAAAAAGAATACATCAGACACGTTAAACTTAATATGGTACTTGACCTCTTAGAAATAAATAAGTTAGACTAAACAGTTGTGAGTTACCCTTTCTTCAAGACTACTTTTTTCAGTAGGGGATAATGTTAATGGATTTGAGGAGATTTGGCAGATTGGAGAGGCATCCGGTATTATGTTTACAATTTCATTCTGGAAGTCTTGAGGGACTTCGGCAAAATCCACAGCAGTCTCCTATGCTCGGTGAGATACTAGGACATCTTTGTAAACCTGGAGTGCCTACTTCACAGTTAGGGTACTTGAAGAAATTTCTCCCCAGTTCCTATCTTGGAACACATCTCTAGGTGGGTTATTTTATTCTATTTTGGGGCTTGAGAAGATGACTGACTGCTAATTCACAGCTCTAGCTCTTTGAAGTGCCATTGATATTCCAAACTTGAGGAGCCTCTCTCATCATAATGGAATCTTCAGCCTACCCCCGGCCACACTACAAATAAACTTGCCCTAGCGAACCTGCACACGGGCTGGAGCACCAACGCCAGCCGGCCTCTGAGAAAAGGGCTAGGGCAGCATAAGCTTCGCAAAGGAAAATAAAATCCTCAGCATGGAGCCTCAAACAAGAAAAACAGTGAGATATTTAAACCTGACCATTTCTTTTTAAAGACTTGGGTGTTCTTCAGAAAGGGAATTTCCCTCCCACCTCAGAGGGGTCCAAAGTGTTACTCATATTATTTACAGAGCTTTGAAGTGTGTCTCCAAAGTTCGAGTTCAGCTCTGAGGAATGTGAAGGTCAAATCATTTTCCCTTTCTGATGAAGGAAGGCTGTGAATTTAATACCACAATTTATTCAAAACAAGGAAATATACTTAGGCACTATGAATGCACAACAGCAGACGGCTGGAACCATATCATACTCCAAAGAGTTTATACGTTTGACTAACAGTGGTGATAGGTTTAATGAGCCTCTGGTTAAGCCATTCCTACCAGCCTCAGCACCTCTAAAGTGCAAGACACTTTGCTTTAAGAATAGGAATTGACTTCATTTATTTAAACAATGTTAGAGTCATCATTTTCTAAAAGTAAAATAATTAAAGATATATCCCTATAGTATGTGTATATTTTATGAAAACTGGAGGTTAAATAGCACATCTGGGGCATCTGGCTTTTCCTGTTACCCCTCCAGGTGACCTCCCTCTGTAAAAGTGGCCTTTGGAGCTTTATTATCTTAACAAGAACCCCATTTTTATAGCTGCTTTCTTTCTGGATCTCAAAGCTCTTTGTTGACCTTGGAATGCACTTTATGCATAGGAGGATGCTCTTCCTGGCCTCCATAGATGGTGGCATAGTCACAGACCAAGGACCAAAAGGCTCAGCTGCAGGCTGTCAGTGCTGAGTGAGCATCCAGAACCATCCTGTCAGCTGGACTGACAGGGGAACACTTTGGACTACAGGACCCAGCAGGGGCTACCACTAAACACTTGAAGAAGCTACTTGGCATCCAGTGTTCTGAATCAAGTTTGTACCTTCACTTCTGCATCTGTAAAATGGGATTAATAATATCTGTCACATATCTATTGTATAACACTTTATTGTCCTTATGTGTTTGCATAGCTGTCTTCCCCTATTAGTGAATATATACTAAATATTCTTGGTTAAATAAAAATGGAATGATCTGGCACTCTGCTCTTAACTTTGATTATTTTATTTAATTCTCACAAAAACCACATGGTTCAGGTATAATTATTAGCACACACAAAAAAGTAATAACTTAGGACAGTTAAGTAACTTGCCTAAATTCATAAATTAGTTGGAATCAGGTTTTAGGGCAAAGCACTCTGCCTCTAAAGGTTATGTTTATAACCAGGGTACAACTTCCTATTTTTGACCAACTCAGATACTAACATATATACTAGACATGTAAATAATGATTGTAATGTAATGTACTAAGAAGACTTGGTAAAACACATTTTTAGGTGATTTTATGTTTTGTTCCAGATATTTTAAACAAGACTTGCTCACCTTAGGATGACTGAGGTTGCATCACATAACAACCCCACAATTGTCACAGTGAAATTCCTTGAGGTCTTTCTTCTGGACTGGCATAGCTTCTCTTCCTCACTCTCATCTTAACCAGTTCTTAATTCTTGCTTCCTCTTTCATTTATCTCTTTTCACAAAAAGAAAGAAAAAAGAAAAAGATATGTTTTTCTCTCTTGTACAATCTTACTGAAGGTGCATGGCCCTAGAACATAAAGACCCCAGGGTGCCCAGAAAAACATCAGGTACTTGGAAACATTTGTGTCTGTCATAGTTTCCAATTCTGTTCTTTCAACCACAGGGATGGAAGATTTAATTGAATTTCCAGCTAATGAATTATTAAAAATATTTTTTAATTATTAAATTGAGTATAGATCAGATTTTAGACAAGTGAGAAATGTTGCTATAACAAAATAGCTCTTTCATCCTGTCATTTGCTAAACAAATTTTTCAGTGTTTTCATTTATAAAAATGAAACTAGAAACAATGCTAAACCCTGTCTCATGCTATCAACACTGAGACATCCACAATTCAATTAAAGTAAAATTTAATTGAAGAAATTAAAAAATACAGTCCCAGCCATCTTACAATAATTGTATTTGCAATAAAAGTTTATTTATCAAAGTATAATATATTTATGTTTTTGACCAAGTATGTACTACTAATAATTATAATTTAGTTAATAATATTTTAACATTTGCAACTTGATAGTGAAAAAATTTAACTAAAGTATTACTATAGATACATATTTTATAGCAGAGAATTATGATACAGTTGTCTATAAGACTTTCAAGCATAAAATATATTACATAAAAATAACATTCTTTGGGGAAAGTGAAATGGAAATATAAGTTCAAAGAAATAATCTCAACATGTAGCCTGTTAAAGGAGAGTTTATTTGCATATTTTTAAGTGATGGTGAATATCAAATCACTACTTAGAAACCATTGGATGTATTTTAAAGGGTAATATAACAATTTTGTATAAAAATTCAATATTTCCAATATTTAATTTAAAAGGTTAATATTTACAATATAATGAAAATACATTCTGTGAATCATTCTATTTGCACTTAAATGTATAAGAGGATGCTAAATTTTAAAAATTTTCTTAACAGGTATATGTGAGTATATTTTGAAGACTACTTTATTGATAAAGGAAAGAATGAAGCAATACTCATATTCCTCACCTGGCAAGCATATAGTAGGTGCTTTAAAATGTATATTAAATAGATGAATGCTGAAGCACTTTGTAAATTAAACATCACTCTACAAATACTGGAGTGGGTGATACAGCATTGTCACACCCTGTGCCTACACCAGTCATCACAAGAAGCTTCATGATTTAATTCAGGATGAAATACTAGTACAGGCCCTACTCTTATGCATTGTGTTCATTATTTTCATTACATCTAACAACTCTCAAAAATCACCTGATTTTGCCTGCAGAGTGGGTTGTTAGTAGAAAAACCCAATATAAAATATTTCCCCTAACAAGTACTTTTATGCTAGTGGGAACTAGGGGCATGTGAATCCTTTTGGAGAGGAATCTGGCAAGAGCTACACAAATTACAAATGCATTTATACTTTAACTCACAGTCGTACCTCTGAGATTTTCTCTATAGATACACTTGGATTCATGCAAAGTAACTCATTTCAAGAAATATTAGAAAAAGACTGGTAACCACCAAGCAGAATTAGTTAAATAAATTATGGTACATCTACACTATGGCATAGTATGCAACTGTCAAAAAAGTCTATAAATTGATAGGGAAATATCTCTGGACACATTGTGAAATGGAAAACACAATCAAGATGCCTGACAGCATTTTGTTATTCAAATCTGTGTTAGAAAGGCAAGGGAATAAGAATATAAATATGTGTATCTGCTTGGATTGGCATAAGGAAACACTAGGAGAATAAAAACAGAATCAAAGGGAACAGGGTAGATAGGGGTAAGTTGGGACTGACATTTTTCAAAATATGTCTTTTATATCATTTTGATTTTTGAAGTATGTATTACAGTCCATTAAAAAATAAAAGTACCATAAAAGTTTTTACCAACTACAGTCCAGTGCTAAATGTGATGATGCATTTTTATTAATTGACCTTATCTAACAATATATTCTGAATCAAGACCAAATATTGAAGTGCCTTGGACTTGTTTTCTCTGTATGATTCTGGATGCATATTTTATTGATTTTGCTGCAGGAACAGTAATTGCTAAGTTGGAACTCCATGAAATGTGTGCATATACCCCACAGCAGATTAATTCATTTAATGGTTTTAAGCAATTAAAAAAAATAACATTTTTATTTATTTATTTTTTTTTGGCTAGCTTCCTATGGTTCTCCTTTCTTTCTCATTCCAGTAGTCAATTGAGTCTGCTACATTTCATTGAGCATACTCAAAATGTAGAGCAGAACTATTTTAATGGCACATTTAGTGCCCATTTGTAATAATGTTTGTAGTCATTAAAATGTGCACTAGGAAGATCCATGACAGCAGCACTAACTAATTACAGTCCTGTAGGAACTGGGATGAAGAGAAGGTAGTCCAGCTCTCTCACAACCTATTTCAGTTTTTTTCACCACCATTTTGACCTCAACGAGACCTCTGTTCCCTTGATCCCTCCATTCTCTGCTAGTCCATCAGCCCCCTCTGGCTTCATTTCCTTCCCTACTGATCCAGGACCCCATGGTGCATCACTGCAACCTCTCTCTTGTCAGCACCTTCAATTGCCTTGACCCTTTGCCTTAGCTACATACTCCCTGCCAGCTCCAGATTCCTCCACCAATCCATCTTCTATATACTTACAATAAGATGGCTAAGCATAGCTGGAGAGAATCACACAACCCTACAAATGGGTGCCAGTGAAGATTTATGTTTTCTGATCTCAGCTAAATTCTCAACATCACTTTCCCACCTGTCCTGAGTCAATTCACCCTCACATTCCCTTCAAAGGCTATTCTGAACCCTTACCCTATCCCCCTTCTCTCATCATTCTGCTGACTTGCTCCCACACTCTAAGAGAAATTAGGCTGTCAGTGTGTGGTCCTTCTCCTATCAGACCAGAAGTGGCAACGGGCTCTTTGGTCAGGTGGACCACAGGGTTAATGTGGAAAGCAGGGTGGGAGGCACCATGTACTACAGGACCAATACCAATGTCTGATTAAGAGCTGCTGCCTGAAACAGTAGTTTCCTTTAACTCGATGCTCTTTTTATTCCTTAATTCACTGCAACCCTGCTTCCACTACTACCCCTTCACTGAAATTGTAGTTTCTTAAATCTCTTATGACATCCAAGTTCCTAATAAAATCTAAGGCTTTTACTTAGTCTTTATCATTATTGACTTTCTCATACATTTGACAATATAGACTATACACAGTCACCCTAGCTATTACTCTCTCCTTCCTCCTCCCCCTAGGATAATTCTTTCTCAATTGCCTTTCTTACTCTCCTTTTCTCCACAATTGCTTAAATAGCTGTGCTCCTCATGTACTCTACCCATTGGGTAGTCTTATCACCTTCTATGGGCTTTATCGCCTCTATATTCAGTTGAACTCTGCTCAAGACTAAACTCAGTTTCTTCCTTAATATTTCTGGCACCCATCCCACATATTTCCAGATATCTAGATAGATATTTCCTGTACACAAAACTCAACCAACTCAACCAATAAACAGAAGTCAGTTTCAACATCTTCCTCTGTATATATAACCAGCCATCAGGTTTTAGAATGTCTTCTAAATGTCTTTCAAATCCTACCTTTGATATCATCAGATCCTTCTGTGTCATTCAGGACACTATTGTCTTTCACATGGATAACTGAGCAGCAGCAGTACCTGCCACAAAGTTGATACTCAATCAACTGATTGTTGAATGAAGCAGTAAATGCGTGAACAAGCTGGACTGAACCATAGTCTCATTACCTCTGGTCCATGCTACACACTAAAGCTAGAATCCTTTCTAAAAAACAAATCTGACTATATATTTTCTCTGCTTAAATTCCTTTAACGGTCCACCACTACCTGTAAATAAAATCCAAAATCCTCATGTCTCTAGCTCCTAACTGCCTTTCCAACTTCATTTTCCATTATCCCTTCATAATAATAATATCTAATACTACATGTAAGACACTATTCTAAGCTCTTTAAATCTCATATAAACTTCACTCTACAACTCTAAAGTATATATATACAAGTTATTTTCTCCTTCTCAGATTACAAAATTGAAGCACAGAGAGACTGAGTTACTTCCCAGGTTCATGCATCTAGAAAGTGACAGAGGGGAGAGTCAAACCCTGACTACTCACCCTCAAACCCATGTTCTACATTCCATGACCATTGCCTTATTTGCACCATCTGTTACAGCAAAAATAAATCACTAACTACACTGTATACCTGCTAAGTTACTTAACTACTCCATGACCTTGGTCATGCTCTTCCAGAGGGACATTCAAGGTTCTAACCAAATTGTCCTTCTGCCATCATTCTTTTGGTTACACTCAAATTTACTCTCAGTGCACACATAGACATTATCTCTACTTGGAAGCTTTCCCTGGCTTTCTAAGGCTATAACTTCTCTTCCACTGGATGCCTTCACTATCATACATAAGTGTATTATAATAATTAATATACTGTACTGTGAATATATGTATGTCTTCCCATTAGCCTGTGAGCTTAGGGAACAGGCTAAGTTTTTTTTTTCTTATTCATCACAGAATACACAAAACCTAACATAGTGCCTATACATGGCAAGTCCTCAATCAGTGTTAAATGAATGACTAAATGATGGTTAAAAATATGATTATGATGATCAAGCTGTACACATATATTGCACATTTTATACCAATAAATCTCAAAGTGGGACTACTCAAAGTTTTAATGAGTCAAAAGAAATTCAAACAAGTTCAATTTATAAATATTTGCTGAATGTCTGCTACAATTATCTTTTATGATTGTTTAGAATGTAGAAAGCAAAAAACACAAGGGCAGCTCAAGGAAGATTCATAGCAATACCAGATATAAAACCAAAATATGAGCAACATGAAAGGATTTATAAGTGAATAAAAGCCTTCCCTTAGTCATCATTAGGGCTTTTCCCAGTGTATCCAGCGCTTTGAGCAATCTGGATATCTGTTTACTAGATTTGTGCTTTGTGTTGCAGGACTATGAATAATATAACAAAAGGCAAAGGAAACTAAACATGTCTTGAAGACCTTAATGTTTATTACTATATCCCTTTTGTGTAGCATTTTTTTGTTAGCAGTTACTTTCACATATACATCTTCTCAGAGATAATGTCATTTCTGGAATTTTTAGCTAAACTTTGAAAGATTAAATCAAACTTCTTTGAACTTCAAAAATATATCTGATAAGGAGCTGATATCCAAAATTTATAAAAAACTTATTAAATTCAACACCCCCCAAATAATCCAATTAAAAAAATTGGCAATGGACATGAATAGACACTTCTCCAAAGAGGACATACAGATGGCTAATAGACATATGAAAAAATGATCAACGTCACTAATCATCAGAGATATATGAAAGCATGCTCAGCATCACTAATTGTCAGAGAGATGCAAATTAAAACCACAATGAGATATCACCTCATACCAGTCAGAATGGTTATAGTCAATTAATCAGTGAACAACAAGTTCTGGCAAGGATGTGGAGAAAGGGGAAAACTTTTGCATTGTTGGTCAGAATGTAGACTGGTGCAGCCACTGTGGAAAGCAGTATGGTGAACCTCAAAAAACTAAAAATAGAACTGCCTTATGACGCAGCAATTCCACTTCTGGGAATTTATCTGAAGAAACCCAAACCACTAATTCAAAAGAACATAAGCACCCCTATGTTCATTGCAGCCTTATTTACGATTGTTAAGATATGGAAGTAGCCTAAGAATCCATCAGTAAATGAGTGGGTAAAACAACTATGGGACATTTACACAATGGAATACTATTCAGTCATAAAAAGAAGAAAATTTTACCCTTTGTGATAGCTTGGATGGACCTGGAAAACACTATCCTAAGTGAAATAAACCAGTCAGAGAAAGACAAATACCATATGATTTCACTCATATGTGGAACCTAATGAACAAACTGAACTAACAGACAAAATAGAGACAGACACAGAGAGCAGGCTGACAGCTCTGGGGTGGTGGTATATAGGGGGTTGAGGGACAAAGCAACAAGGAAAAAGGACTCATGGAAATGGATAACATTGTGGTGATTATGGGGGAGGTACAAAGGGGATAAATGGTAATGGAAACAATAAAATAAAAAGTAAAAAAAAATTAATTGCAAAAAAATGAGGTTCAATGACTTGGATGATTTGCTTGAGCCCCACTGGCCTTGAGATAATCAAGAATACTCCATTTTACAGATGAGAAAAATGGAGGTTCTAAGAATTTAAGTGAGTCATCCCATTATCACATAGCTAGTTAATAGCAAAGTCAGGACTTAAATATTGATTTTCTGACTCTAAGCCTAATGTTCTTTCTCCTTTTACATCAGCTTAGCTAAGATATACAGAAAACAAATGTTCTAAATCCATCAGGCACTGGCATTGCCTGGAAGTTCAGTTGCCAGAACAAAGGTTCTAACTAATTAAAAATGCTCTAAGTCATTTCCTTTACTGAAAGGTAGAAAATAAAGTCCTTGTGTTTATATGTAATATATTTTGAATATGAATTTCATATAATGTACATTTTCTAAAAATGAAAAGAGATGGTATTTTTTTTGTACTAGAACATTAGCATTAATGTATTATTCTATTTCCAAAATAAAACAGGGACTTAGAAAGCTCTTTAAGTACTAGCATTATATGCTATTATCTTAATCTCAATTGAATAACCAATCAGATTTAAGGGGGAAGGCTTTCAGGAACATGTATAAAGGCCACATGGACAAAACCGAAGCAGGGTAGGATCAAGGACAAAAAATGGGGATGGCTGGGGTGGGGGGAGTGGAGGGGGAACATGGAGACTACTGTACTTGAACAATAATTTTTTAAAAAGTAAAGTAAATAAATAGATAAATAAATAAGATAATGAAGGACCATGCACTTCTCTTGGCGGGGCGGGGGAGGGGGGGGACAGCCATTCATTACTTACAGGAGGGCCAGATTTTCTCCTGATATGGAAATGATCCTGCCTGAAAGTAAATGTATATGAATATGTGCACAAAATGCTTATGCTGAAGTGACTTCTGTTAGCATGTCTGAGGGCAAAAGACTCATAGCACAGAATTATAACTTACAGATAAGGTCTAGTCTCCTCATTTAACAGATAATTTTAAAGCAGTAAGAATGACTACTGATTATCAAGTGCCTACTCTGTTTTTATTATGCACATATTATCCTAAAGAATGTGCTTATAGCCATGCTAAATGACTTGCACCATCTTGAATATATCATATTCCAGTCCCAAACAAAGACAAATACAAACACACTCATTAGATTGTTGTTTATAACAGCAAAAAGTTATAGGAAAACTAATTATTCATTACTAGAGGAATGTATAAGTAAAATTAAGTAAGTGCATACAATGGATATTGGCAACAGTCAGAAGTTAGAGAATATGAATGAGGCAATATGAATATACCTAAAAATTTAAATCTTTGGTTAAAGTAGATAAATAATGAAATTTACTTAAACAAAATGAGATCTATATACACTAGCATTAAAGTTAATTAATAAATACCCACTAAACAGTACCATATATTTTTAAAATACATAGATAACTAAAGTTAATTAGGGTAGTTGATTAAATATGCAGAGTAAGTACTGATAGAGCAAGGAAAAAGAATCGAAGAGAGGATCATGAGTCAAAAGGAAAATTGTGAAATAAAATAAGAAAGAGTCTTGGTTGGATGGATGATCACAGCGTGCAACAAAATGAGAAGTCTGATCAATTCAATTCTGAACATTTTAAGTCTTAAAGAAAAGAGGAGAAAAAGAAGAGAATATAAATGTAAGAGTCTCACCATTCCCCAAATTCTATTATACTCTAAGACAATATTTTTTTAATATCTATGACAAATTTTAGCACATGTATCTTATAGCTAGTTTTATTTCTAGTTTTTATGTTCAGACTACATAATGTATCACTTTTATAACACAGAGTATTATGAATCTTAAATGTAATTTTAACAAATTTTATAAAACACTACAAAAGTAGGACAATAAAAACCAAAAAGGCAAATGCCACTTTCTAAAAAACCAGGAGAAATCTGTGACCATGAACCACAATATGTGAAAATGGGTGTTAAAAGCAAGAAATCTTAGGGGTGCTGAATGAAGATGAGAAAAAAATGCACATGGCTATAAATCTCAAGCAATATCCTACTAAATAGCTTGCCTGCATAGGAAAAATTAACATTCCCTTGTTTAGATCAATAGAAACAGGAAGTGAAGGCTTGTGGTGCAAACATTTCTTGATAACAAGCATAAACAGGTAAAAAGGGACTAAACAAGAAATTACACAACTACAGACATTTGCTGAAAGCAGTATGTCTGCCAGAGAGATGGTAGAGAGACTGTTGTAAACAGATGGATAGTTATTGGTCTTTATTAGCTGGGGAGCAATGAAGTCTGGAAGAAGTCATACAACTCTACTTAGTGAATCGGGAATACTGTCCTGGCCTATCCTCCATTCAAAACTCCTGCAATTAATGTTTCAAAAAAAAAAAAAGATGAAGAAGAAGAAAAAGGAGGAGGAGGAGAAGGATACTAATCAACACAGGATCTATGCAAAAATAGTACAGAAAGAAGAAAAACATTTTAATTTTTTCTCCAAATAAACTATTTGCATTTATTTCTTATTAGTGATATATTATTTATACTACTACAGTAGCCACCAATGTTTCCCCTGTTGACCCCCTGCACCAAGCCCATTTCCATAGTCAATCACCACCCTGTTGTCATGTCCATTAGGTCCTTCATTTATGTTCCTTGGCTAATCCCTTCACCTTCTTTCAAACAGTGCCCCCGCCCCCATTCCTTTTCCCTTTTTACTGCTGTCAGTCTATTCTGTGATTCTATGCCTCTGGGTCTATTTAGCTGATTAGTTAATTTTGTTCACTAGATTTCTCTTATAAGTGAGATTGTATAGTATTTGTCTTTCACTGACTGGCTTATTTCACTTAGCATGATAGTTTCCAGCTCCATCCAGGCTGTCATGAAAGGCAGGAATTCCTTGTTTCTTTATCCTGCATGGTATTTCATTGTGTAAATGTACGACATTTTTCCATCCACTCATCTACTGATAGGCACTTAGGTTGTTTCCAAGTCTTGACTATCGTAAATGGTGATACTGGGAACAAAGGTGGCATAAGTCCTTCTAAATTGGTGCTTCGGGGTTTTTAGGGTATATTCTCACCAGAGAAATCGCTGGGTCAAAGGCAGTTCCATTTTTAATATTTTGAGGAAATTCCATACCATTTTCCACAGCATACACTCCCACCACCAGTGATGCAATAGTGTCCCCCTTTCCACCTTCTTGTCAGCACTTGTTTTTGGGGGGTCATTTTGGCTGGTGTGAAGTGGTATCTCATTGTGGTTTTAATTTGCATCTCTCTGATGGCTAGTAATGTTGAGCATTTTTTCATATGTCTGTAGGCCATCTGTATGTGTTACTTAAAGAAGTATCTATTCAGATTCTTGACCTATATTTTAAGTGGATTGTCTGTCTTCCTAATGTTGAGTCATATAAGTTCTTCATATATTTTGGAGATTAAACCTTTGTCCAATGTATCATTGGCAAATGGGTTCTCCTACAGTCAGTTCTCTTTTCATTTCAATGATGGTTTCTTTAGCAGTGCAGAAGGTTTTTAATTTGATGTAGTCCAATTTCTTTATTCTTTCCTTTATATCCCTTGGCTTAGGAGATGTATTGGTGAAAATATAGCTACATGGGATATCTGAAAATTTTCTGCCTATGTTTTCCTCTAGGACTTTTATAGTATTATGACTTACATTTAGGTCTTTATACATCTTGAGTTTATTTTTGTGTATGGTGTAAGCTGGTGGTCTAGTTTCATTTTTTTGCATGTACCTTCCAGAGTCCCCAACACCATTTGCTGAAGATGCTATTTTTACACTATTGTATGCTTCCATCCCTTCGTCAAATATTAATTGACCATAGAGACATGGGTTTATTACTGGGCTCTCTATTCTGTTCCATTGATCTATGTGTCTGTTCTTATGCCAGTACCAGACTGTTTGATTACAGTGGCCTTGCAATGTAGTTCGATATCAAGTATTGTGATCTGTCCTACTTTGTTCTGTCTCAAAATTGCTGAATTTATCTGGTGTCATTATTCCACATAAATTTTTGAAATATTCCTTTTATGTCCGTGAAACATGTTATTTGTATTTTAATAGGGATTGAATTGAATCTATAGAGTGCTTTGGGTAATATGGATATTTTAATGATGTTAATTCTTCCAATCCATGAACATGGTACATACTTCAATTTATTTGTGTCTTCCTCCATTTCTTTCTTCAGTATTCTGTAGTTTTCTGAGCACAAGTCTTTTACCTCCTCAGTTAAGTTTATTCCTAGGTGCTTTATTTTGTTTGTTACTATAGTGAATGGGATTTTTTCCAAGTTTTTGTTTCTGATATTTCATTGTTGGTGTACAAAAATGACTTCAGTTTCTGAATTTTGAACCTTGCTATTTTGCCAAATTCACTTATTAGGTCAAGTAGTTTTTCGGTGGAACCTATAGGGCTTTTTTAGGTACACTATCATATCATCTGCAAACAATGATAGTCTTACCTCCTCCTTTCAGATTTGGATGCCTTTTAGTTCTTTTTTTGTCTGATTGCTATAGCTAGAACTTCCAGTACTATGTTAAATAAAGTGGTGAAAGCGGACACCCTTGTCTTGTTCCTGATCTTAGGGGAAAAGCGTTTAGTTTTTGCCCATTAAGTATGATGTTGGCTGTATGTCTCTTATATATGGCCTTTATTATGTTGAGGTATGATCCTTTTACTCCCATTTTGTTGAGCGTTTCTATCATAAATGGGTGTTGTATCTTATCAAATGCTTTTTCTGCATCTATTGACATGATCATGTGATTTTTGTCTTTCATTTTATTTAGAGTGATGTATTATGTTCATTGATTTGTTAATATTGTACTATCCTTGCATCCCTGGGATGAATCCCAATTGATTCTGGTGTATGTTCTTTTTAATAAACTGCTGGATCTGGATTGCCAATATTTTGTTGAGGATTTTACTATCTATATTCATCAGTGATATTGGCCTGTGGTTTTCTTTCTCTGATGTGTCTTTACCTGGTTTTGGAATTAGGACAGTAGTGGCCTCATACAAATGTTTGCAAGTTTTCCCACTTCTAAAATTTTTTGGAATAGATTGAGAAATGTAAGAGTTAGCTCTTCCCTAAATGTTTGGTAAAATTCTCCTGTGAAACCATCCAGTACAGGGCTTTTCTGTGCTGGGAATTTTGTATTACTGCTTCAATATCATCAGCTGTTATTGGTCTATGTAGGCTTTCTTCTTCTTTTTGATTCTAGTTTGAAAGATCATAGTTTTCTAGAAATTTGTCCATTTCACCCAAGGTGTCAATTTTCTTGGCATACACTTGTTCATAGTAATTTCTGACATTCCTTTATGTTTCTGTGGTATTGGTTATAATTTTCTTCCTTCATTTCTGATTTTATTTATCTGGGTCCTCTCTCTCTCTCTCTCTCTCTCTCTTTGTCTCTTTCTCTCTCTCTTTTGGATGAGTCTGGTTAAAGGCTTGTTAATTTTGTTTATCTTCTCAAAGAACAAGCTCCTGAATTTATTGATCCTTTGAATTGTTCTTTTAGTCTCTATGTCATTTAATTCTACTCTGATCTTAATTATTTCCTTTCTTCTACTTGCTCCCCCCTTTGTTTTTTGTTGTTTTTGTGGTTCTTGTAGATGTAGGATTAGGTTGTTCATTTGAAATATTTCTATCTTTTTTAGGTAGGCAAGTATTGCTATAAACTTTCCTCTCAGGACTGCTTTACTGTGTCCCATAGGTTTGGGGCTGTTGTTTCTTCATTTTCATTTGTTTCCGGAAAGTTTTTGATTTCTTCTTTGTTCAGTTTCCATGAACAAAGAGTTTTTGAGTTTTTTTCTTGAGGTTGGTTTCTTGTTTCAAGTCATTTTGATCAGAGAAGATGTTTGATGAATTTTTTTTGAATTTTTTGAGGCTTGTTTTGTGTCCTACTATGTAGTCTATCTTTGAAAATATTCCATGTGCATTTGTGAAGAATGTATATTTTACTTGTTTAGGGTGAAAGATTCTGTAAATATATTAGTTAAGTCCATAGGATCTAGAGTGTCATTTGGTGCCACAGTATTGTTGATGATTCTTTGTTTGGCAGATCTATCCATTTTTGACAATGAATGTTAAAATCCTCTACTATAACCCTGGATGGTATAGCTCAGTGGACTGAGCATGGGCCTGCGAACCAAAGGTTTGTCTGTTCAGTTCCCAGTCAGGGCACATGTCTGGGTTGCAGGCAAGATCCCCAGTGTGGAGGCAGATGAGAGGCAATCATACATTGATGTTTCTCTCCTCTTTCTCCTTCCCTTCCCCTCTCTTTAAAAATAAATAAATAAAATCTTAAAAAAATCTTCAACTATAAGTGTGTTCCTGTATATATCTTTATTGAAGCCCTCCAAGATTTTCCTTTTATATTTAGGTGGACTTATGTTGGGTGCATATGTGTTTACAAGGGTTATATCTTCTTGATGGATTCTTACCTTAAGTATTATAAAGTATACTTTTCTTTTTTTCATGGACTTTGTTTTGAAATTTATTTTGTCTCATAAAAGTATTGCTACTTTGGCTTTTTTTATGTCCATTTGCTTGGAACACTTTTTTCCATCCCTTCACTTTCAATGTGTGTAGGTCTTTTGTTCTGAGCTGGGTTTCATATAGACAGCATATATGCGGGGCATGTTTTCTTATCCATTCAGCTACTCTATGTTTTTGATTGGAGTACTTAATCTATCTACATTTAAGTTTATTGTTGATAGGTGCTTAATCATTGCCGGTTTCTTCCTTTGTGCCTGTGCTCCTCTCTCTCTCTCTCTCTCTCTTTCCTTCATTGTCTTAAAGCACTCCCTTTTACATCTCTTGTAGTGCTGGTTTCTTGGACATGTGTTCTCTTAGCCTTTTGTTTTTTATTTTGGCTTGGGAAGCTCCTCTCACCTTCCATTGTAAATGGGAGTCTTACTGATAGTCTTGTTTTCAGGCCCTTGCTTTTCATTACTGGGATACTTCTTGACACTTCCTTTTGTCTTGTAGTGTTTCTATTAAGAAGTCAGCTGCTAGCCTTATTGGAGCTCTCTTGTATGTTACTATTGTTTCTTCCTTGCTGCCTTTAACATTTGTCCTGGTATTTTGCCATTTTAATTATGATATGTCTTGGAGTGGGAATCTTTGGGTTCATCTTGATTGGGACCATCTGTGCTTCCTGGACTTGTGTGGCTTTTTCTGTCATCAAGTTAGGGAAGTTTTCCATCATTACTTTTTCAAACAGGTTTTCTATCCCTTGCTCTTCTTCTCCTTCTGGTATCACTATTATATGGATATTATTACATGTAACATTTTCCTGAAGCTCCTTTAAACCCTCTTTGTTCTTCTGAGTCTTTTTTTCATTTTGTTACTATGTATGGGAATTTTTTTTCTACCTTGTCCTCCTGCTTTTTCATTTGATCCTCTGCTTTATCTAATGTGATCTAATTCCTTCAATTGTGTTATTCATTTCAAATATTTCATTTTTTCATTTCCTCCTGGATTTTATTGATAGTTTCTATGTCCTTTTCCATGCCAGTATAGTTCACAGTAAGTTTTTTGTAACTTCTCTAGGGTTCTTAGTAGTTCTCACTGAATACCTTGAGCATCCTTATAACTCTTACTTAGAACTTGATGTCTGATGACTTGCTCGCCTTTATTTCATTTAGCACTTTTTCTGGAAATTTCTTTTTATCTTTCAATATCTTTCAATTTTATTTATTTATCTTCCCATCTTAAGTGACTCTTTTTGTTTGTTTCTGATTCTTAGATTGATCTGCTTTGACTCCCTGTCTTCAGAGTGTGAACTTCTGTGGTTGGAGATCTGCAGGACTCAGTGGTATCGTCGTCTCCTTCATCACCTGAGCTTGATGCTTTTGTGTTGCTCTTTATGCTATTTATGTCAGCTCTCTAGTTGTAACTGGGCTTTTGTTGTTTTTGGGTCATTGTTTGGTGGGTCCTTCCCTCTGGCTGGGTGACCAACTCATTCCACCCACCATATTTTGTATAGGTGCTGCTGGAACAAACCAAACAGCCCAAGAAACAAACCTACACCTGCAAAAATAACCCTCACCCAGAACCACACTATCAACATCAATTGAGCTAGTAAAAGTGTAAAGAGATTAAGACTATTGTAAGAAAGGAGAAATGAATATGAGATGACTAACTGCATGGAAACTGATTTTGTGAGGGTAGAGGAAGGAGCAATAAGAGAAGGGAATAGCCCTGGCTGGTGTGGATCAGTGGATTGAGCACTGGTCTGTGAACCAAAGGGTCACTGGTTTGATCCTCAGTCAGGGCACATGGCCATGTCCCCAGTGGGTGTGCATGAGAGGCAACCACACATTGACATTTTTGTCTTTCTTTTTCTCCCTCCCTTCCCCTCTGTCTAAAAATAAATAAATTTCAAAAATCTAAAAAAAAGTAGGGAATAGAGACAAGGCGAAAAGAGAAAAAATATAATTACATCATAAATCAAAAAGGGAGGAGGAAGGTGGAATGGAGTAAGAGAAGGGAAGCATATAGTGTTAGGTTTAAACTGAACTTATGTATATGTATATGTATATGTATATGTATATGTATATATAAATTCCTATATGTATAAATTGTTTTTTTCTCACTATATATGTGTGTGTGTATATATATACACATGTTTATATGTGTGTATACATAGTGAGAGAAAATAACAACAACAAAAATAATACATATAAAAAGTTAAGGATCTAGTTGGAATAAAAGATCCACCAGAGCAATATCAGCAACAAATGAGCTAAGATTTATATAGGTGGAATGGGAATAAGAGGGAAAAAAGAAAGAAAGAAAAGCTTATGAGATGTCTAGAGGAAAGATAGTTATTTTGATAAGATAGAGGAAAAAGGACCACCAAGAATGAGAAATGAATGCAGGCTAAGACAAGGAAAATTAATTTTTAAAACAAAAAACGAAAGGGCAAAAAGAAGATGAAATGTAGTATGAAAGGGGAAAGGTAAAATTTGATTTGATATTCAAAAATAATGACTATCTAGAAATAAGAGTGAAGAAATGCAACAATAACCATCTTAGCCACAACCAATAAGCAAAGATTGATAAAGGTGGAGAGAGAATAAGGGTGTTTTAAAAATGCAGAAAAGAATGTGTGATGACTAATGACAGTGACAAATGATTTTGAGAGGCTGGGTGGGGGGAAATAGTAAGAATACAGAATAGAAACAAGTTGTGGCAAGAGAGAAAATAGAATTTAAAACAAACATAAGAAGTGGAAGGAAGAAGGTAAAATGGAGTAGGAGAAGGGAAGAACAAATTATGGGATTTGAAATAAACTATAATATAAAAGCTAGTGACATATTAGGTCCAAACTTGAAGGGTGAGAAATAAATGCTAAACAGCTATGCAGAAGAGAAGATAGCACCTTGTTGTACCTGTCTCTATTCTCCCTGCTCTGCTGGCATTAGTAGATAGGAGCCTCATGAACTGTGTAGCTCATAGTGTCTGGCAAAAGGCTCTTTCAGAGTCTTTTCTTCTCTCCCCTGCAGAAATGTACTTAGCAGGAAACTCATGAGCCTGGCCTTGCTGATCTATAGGGTCTGTAATCCCACAGGTGGGGGTTGGGCTTGCCTGTCTGTGAGGGGATCTGGCTGGCTGCAGCAAGTCTCAGGCATTCAGCTCCTCCCTTCCAGTCCCAAGCCTGCTGTTCTCTCACAAGAGGTTTGGCCCTGTTACTCTACTTTGGACTGCCTTCTGTTCACAAGCTGTGCTGGGTTGGGTTGTACTGTTCCTTCAGTGTACACTATCCCTCTGAGCTTTTGGTTATCAGAGTTTCTGTGCCCACATGCACAGATGCACACACAGGCATGGGAGCCATAGGTCCCTGCCAAGTCTGGGTCTCACTTCAGCTCCTCTTTTAAAAGAGTTTCTGTGCGGCCTTCATGCTGTAGCACTAGTCCTTGGTAGGACCTGTTCTCCACAGACTTCCTTCCTCCAAAGTCACACAGTATCATGGTCAGAGCTGGCCACCCCCTTTAGGAACCTCTGATAGTTTTAGGTCAAGTTTCTTTCTGGATCTTTCCCAGATGGTGTTGGGAAGAGCCTCTCAGCTATGCTATAACACAGGGTGGTGGTGGAGTGCTGACCCTGCTCCCTCCAGAGATATTTAGCCTCAGGCAGGCCTACTCCTGCCATGCTGTTTCTGGGACCTGCACCTCCCAGGCCTTCTCTTTCCACTCTGGTATTTCACAGCTACTGATCTGATCCACTGCTGCCCAGACTCTGTGCAGCCAGAAGTGCTAGGCTGGGCTAGGTAGCCAGGGCAGCTTCACTTAGAAAGTCCAGGCTGCCAGCTCATGGCTGACCTGCAGGCAGGCCAGTTCTTGCCCGCAGTTGTGCACTCCCCATGCTATTGTCCACATACACACTCATTTACAGATGCTTTTACTCATTCTCTGTTCTGTGTTTTGACTGCAAGTCCAGACTGCATCTGGGAGCAAGTGGACAGAGCTGCCAGCTATTCTGCAGCTGTCTTGGATCTACTATGCTGGGAGTTTTTTGATTCCTGCTTCTGTTTTGTTAGTTGTTAACAGTCTATTTGTGTTTTTCCCTTCTTCCTGGTTTGTATTTGGAAGGTTGTATGTTTCTAGAAATTTATCCATTTCACCCAGATTGTCCAATTTCTTAGTGTCTAGTTGTCCATAACAATTTCTTATAATCCTTTGTATTTACTTGGTATTTGTTGTTACATCTCATCTGGAAGAAAGATATTTTAAAAATACATATTAACATAGAAACACACAAAAAAGTGATCTTAGATCTTACAAAAATTGTAACCAAATATATTGCTCTAAATTTAAAAATGTAATAACATGATTACCTATATAAAGAAGAGCTCAATACAAAAATACAATATATCAAGGAAGATATTGAAAAAAAATAAAAACAAAAACATGAATGACAGACCTCAAGAAAAAAAGTAAAAAAAATGATCACAAACAGACCACATTGAAAGCAGCACACACACAAAAAATAACTGCTGGAAAATAAATAGACATGGAGGATAAGATTGACCCAAAAAAACAAAATGAAAAAAAAAGTTAATATTGATTAGAGAAAGGGAGAAGATACTGGTAAATAGATAGAATTTCCACCCACAAGATTGAAATTAGAACTAAATTATATTAAAATTATACTGAATAACCAATTGAACACTAACACTAGCTAGAGAGAAATTTTATAACTAAGGACAAACAGAGAAAAACACTTTACCATGAGACTGGCAGGGAGTGCAGAGTAGGCATGAGAGGGCTGGCTGGGCTCCCACAGACAACAGCTAAAATTGTGGAGGGATGTTTCAGCAATCGGAGGGGTTCCCTCTGAGAAGTGTGGGGTATAAACCCAAGATGGGCTCCTCAGCCCTAAGCACCAAAAACAGGAAAGGAATACAAGTAACATATAGCTATGAAAAGCAGCAGGGTTTCTGTCCATGAAGGAGAGATTGCTACAAATGCAGGGAGCTTCTTAAAGGGTCAACACACAAAATTTTACATGCAACTATTTACCATAGGCTCCAGAAGAGGGAGGGCAGAGTGGACTAGGGACAAATGAAGAGAGGCTGGGGCTAGTGGCTCTGGGGAGAGAACTAAAGGAACAGCAACAGGATCCCTGTGCTCAGTCATTTCCCATTCTTCAGAAGCCATCTTTTGGAGGCAGAACACTCCCCTCCAAGAGGTAGCTTAAGGGGAAGCAAGAGCCCCCATCTCTGCAGGAATCTCTCATGACTCATCATGTGGAGCTTAAACTGAGCTGCAGAGGAGTACAGTTGGAAACAATTTCAGTGTTTAAGCTCAACAGAAGGCCTGCAGGCAGAAGTGGATCACTGGGAACTCTATCAGTGGGTCACTTGAGAATTTACCTGAGCCTCCCCTGGACCCAGTGCTATTAAAAGCCAGCTTTGGTAGGGAGCCTGGTTCTTTCTGCACACAGTTAGGACAAGCAGAGGGGGCCATAAGCTGTGGATGGCTGATAGCTCCAGACAGGTTGCCCAGGGCCAGTAACAGGGAGTGTCTTACAAAGGGCTATACCAGTCTTCGCAGAACTACCTAATTCATAGCAAAATTTACAAAGAGATAGCTAAAATGGGAGGGCAAAGAAACAGGCTACAAATGAAAGAACAAGAGAATCCTCCAGAAGAACTAAATGAAAGAGAGGCAAGCAATTTATCAGATAGAAAGTTTAGAGGAATGATTATAAGGATTCTCAACAGCATGAAAAAGGATATAGAACCCATAAAAAAGGACCAGTCAGAAATAAAGAATGCAATATCTGAAAGAAATACACTGGAAGGAATAAACAGGAGGTTAGATAAAGCAGAGAATTAAATCAGTGATTGGAAGAAAGAGAAAAAAACACACAGGTATGGCAGTAAAAAGAAAAAAGAATTTAAAAATATAAGGAGAACTTAAGAAATATTTTAGGCAACATCAGTCTAACAACATCTGCATCATGGGAATACCAGATGGAAAAGAGAGTGAGCAAGGGATCAAGAGCCTATTTGAAGAATTATGACCAAGAACTTCTTAATCTGGTGAAAGAAAAAAGACACACAAGTCCAGGAAGCTCAGAGAGTCCCAAACAATTTGGATCCAAAGAGGCACATCATAACTAAATTGCAAGGCTAAAAGACAAGAGAAAATACTAAAAGCTGTGAGAAAAGCAGGTAGTTTCATACAAGGAAGCACCTATTAGACTGGTACCTGATACTCAACAGGAACATTTCAGGCCAGAAGGGAGTGGTGTGAAATATTCAAAGTGATGAAAAGCAAAGACCTACAACCAAGGGTACTTTACCCAGCAAGACAATCATTTAAAATCAAAAGAGAAATAAAGAGCTTCCCAGACAAGTAAAGCTAAAAGAGTTTGATAACATCAAACCAGTACCACAACATATGTTAAGGACTTGCTTTATGAAAAAGAAGAAGAAAATGAGAAAGAAAAAAAGAAGAAAATAGTCTAACAGTAAAATGGCACTAAATATGTATTTATCAATAACCATCTTGAATGTAAATGGCTTAAATGTTCCAACCAAAAGACATTGGGTAGTTGAATGGATAAGAAAACAAGATTCATATATATGCTGCCTCCAAGAGCCCAATCTCAGATAAAAAAATACACACATATTAAAAGTAAAAGGATGGAAAAGATATTTCATGCAAATGAAAAGGAAAAAAATCTGGATAGTATTTATATCCAATAAAACAGACTCCAAAATGAAAGCTACAGCAAGAGACAAAGAAGTAAACTACATAATGATTAAGGAACAATCCAAGAAGTGGATACAACCCTAGTAAACATTCACACACACAACAGAGCCTCTAACTGTGTGAAGCAAATCTTGATGGATATAAAGGGAGAGAGCAACAGAAATATAGTCATAGCCAGGGATTTTAACACCCCATTGATTTCAATGCTTCAGTGGATAGATCTTCCGGACAGAAAATCAACAAGGAGCCAGTGGTATTAAATGACACACTAGATCAAAGGGATTTAATTAATATCTTCAGAGGATTTCACCCCAATGAGGCAGAATATACATACTTTTTAATTGCACATGGAGTGGTTTCTAAGATAGACCACTTAGGACACAAAACAAGTCTCAAGAAATTTAAGAAGATTGAGATTATATCAGTGTCTTCTCTAACCACAATGCTGTGAAACTAAAAATCAATCACAAGAACACTGAAAACAAAAATACATGGAAGCTAAATAGCATGTTATTAAACAATGAATGGGTTAACAACAAGATCAAAGAAGAAACCAAAAGATACCTTGAAACAAAAGAAATTGAGGACACAACATCCAAAATATGTGGGACACCGAGGAAGCAATCCTTAAGAGGGAAATTCATAGCATAACAGGTCTATCTCAAAAAAAAAAAAAACAAGAAAAAGCTCAAACAACCAAGCTAACTTCACTGTTAAAGGAATTAGAACATTAAAGGAAATAGAGTCTAAACAAATGATTACAATAGATCAATGTATCCAAGAGCTGGTTCTTTGAAAATATAAACAACATTGACAAACCTTTAACCAGATTCATCAAGAAAAAAACAAGAGAGGACCCAAATAAATAAAATCAGAAACAAAGGAGGAGGAATAGCAACTGACACCAAAGAAATGCAAATGATTGTAAGAAAATATTATGAACAACTATATGTTAACAAAATGCACACCTAGACAAAATAGATAAATTCCTAGAAACATAAAATCTTCTAAAACTAAATAAGGAAGGTCAGAGAATCTGTATAGACAGATTATACCTAATGAAATTGAAGAAGTAATTAAAAAAAAACTCCCAACACACAAAAGCCCTGGACCTGATGTCTTCACAGGCGAAGTTTATGAAACATTCTGAGAACTAACACTTCTCCTCCTGAAATTATTTCATAAAGTTCAAGAGAAGGGAAGGCTCCCCAACTCATTTTATGAGACCAGCATTATCCTAATTCCAAAACCAGATAAAGAAACTACAAAGAAAGTTATAGGCCAATATCCCTAATAAACAAAGACACTAAAATCCTCAACAAAATATTGGCAAGCTGAATACAGCAATGCATCAGAAAGATCATACACCATAATCAAGTGTGATTTATTCTAGGAATGCAGGGTTGGTATATTTGCAAATCAATAAATGTGACTCACTACATCAATAAAATGAGGGATAAAAACCACGTGATCATATCAATAGATACAGCAAAAAGCATTTGATGAAACCCAGCAACCATTTATGATAAAAACTCTCAGCAAAGTGGGATTAGAGGGAACATACTTAAACATAATGAAGGCCATATATGACAAACTCACTGACATCATTATATTCAATGGGCAAAAACTACAAGTGTCCCCTTAGGGATTGGGAACAAGACAGGGATGCCTGCTTTCACTTCTCTTATTCAACATAGTACGGGAAGTCCTAGCCACAGCAATCAGGCAAGAAGAAGAAATAAAATGCATCCAAATTGGAAAAGAAGGAGTAAAACTGTCATTATTTGTAGATGACAGGATACTGTATGTAGAGAGCCCCAAAGATTCCACCAAGAAACTACTAGAACTGATTAATGAATTCAGCAAAGTAGTAGGATACAAAATTTACATCTGGATATTAGTTCCATTTTTACATGCCAATAATGAACTAACAGAAAGTGAAATTGAGAAAACAATCCCATTCGCAATTGCTAGAAAAAGAATAAAATATATAGAAATAAACCTAACCAAGGATATAAAATACTTGTACTAGGAAAATTATAAGACATTGAAGATAAAAATAGAAGATATAAAAAGTGGAAGTACATACTATGTTCATGGATCAAAAGAATTAACATCATTAATATGTTCATACTACTGAAAGCAATCTTCCTATGTAGATTCCAATGGCATATTTCACAGAACTAGAACAAATATTTCAAAAATTTATATGGAACCACAAAAGGACTCACATAGCAACAGTTATCTTGAGAAAGAAGAACAAAGTTGGAGGAATCACACTACATAACATGAAACTATACTATAAGGCCATAATGATCAAAACAACATGGTACTGGCATAAAAACAGACACACAGATCAATGGAACAGAACAGAAAGCCCAGAAATAAACCGACACCTTTATATCAATTAATATTCTACAGAGGAAGCAACTACATACAATGGGCTTGTTGACAGTTTAATCAACAAATGCTGTTGAAAGAATTGGACAGATATGTGCAAAAACTAAAACTAGACCACCTTCTTACACCATACACAAGAATAAGTTCAAAATGGGTCAAAGACTTAAATATTAGACTCAAAACCATAAGAATAGAGGAATACATAGGCAGCAAAATCTTGGATGTTGCTTATAGCAATATTTTATGATATATATCACAGACAAAGGAAACAAAAGAAAAAGTAAACAGATGGGACTACATCAAACTGAAAAGTTCCTGCACAGCAAAGGAAATCACCAACAAAATAAAAAGACAACCCACAAAATGGGAGAATGTATTCGCCAATATTTTTGATAAGGAGTTAATATCCAAAATTTATAAAGAATTTATAAAACTCAACACCAAGAAATCAGAGAACCCAATTAAAAAGTGGGAAAAGGACCAGAATAAACTCTCCTCCAAAGAGGACATACAGATGGGCAAGAGACATATGAAAAGAGGCTCAGTATCACTGATCATCAAAGAAATGCAAATTAAAACCACAATGACCTATCATCTCACACCTGTCAGAATGGCTACCATCAATAAATCAACAAACAACAACTGCTGGAGGGGATATGGAAAAAGAGGAAAACTTTTGCATTGTTGGTGGGAATGAAGATTGGTGCAGCCACCATGGAAAGCAGTGTGGAGATACCTCAAAAAATTCAAAATGAAACTGCCTTTTGACCCAGCAGTCCCACTTCTGGGAATATATCTGAAGGAATCCAAAACACTAATTCAAAAAAATAAAAGCACCCCTATGATCATTGAAGCGTTTTCTACAATTGCCAAGAAATGGAAGCAGTCCAAATGTCCATCAGTAGATGAGTGGGTAAAACAACTATGGGACATTTACACAATGGAATACTACTTGGCTATAAAAAGATGAAAATTTTATCCTTTGTGATAGCATGGGTGGACCTAGAGAATATTATGCTAAGTGAAATAAGATAGCCAGAGAAAGACAAATACCATATGACTTCACTTATATATGGAATGTACTGAACAAACTGAACTAACAAGGAAAAGCAAGACAGACTCATAGATAGAGAGCAGGAGGACATTAGAAGAGGCAGGTTAGGGAGTGGAGGGACTGAGCAAAAAGGAAAAAGGACTCATGGACACTGACAACAGTGTGGTGATTGCTGGAGGGAGGGAATATAAGGGAACTAAATAAAGAAATAAAATCTATTTTAAAAAATTAGAAGGAGCTCCTATGCTTTGGGACAGCATGGATGGAAATTGAGGATATTATGCTAAGTGAAATAAGCCAGTCAGTGTGGGACAAATACCATATGATCTCACCTATAAGTGGAACCTAATCAACAAAACAAACAAGCAAGCAAAATATAACCAGACATTGAAATAAAGAACAAACTGACAGTAACCAAAGGGGAGGTGGGAGGGGGTAATGGGGGAAAAGGGGAAAAGGTGAAAAGGTTTTCAGGAACATGTATAAAGGGCACATGGACAAAACCAAAGTGGGGTGGAATCAAGGGTGGATGAGGGGGAGCACTAGGGGAAAATAGAGACAACTGTACTTGAACAACAATAAAAAATGTGAAAAAATTTAAAAGTTCCTAAAAAAATTAATTTGTGCTCTGCTGAAAGAAAATTATTGGAAATGTTATTCATCTAAATAAATGAGATAAACTAGTTTGTCATTAGATCCCAGGGCTTTGCACCTTCTAGGCTGGTGATTTTCAACCTTTTTCATCTCATGGCATGCATAAACTAATTCCTAAAATTCTATGGCACACCAAAAAATATATTTTTTGCCAATCTGACAAAAAAGTATGTACAATTTTGTTTCATTCACATCAGTAGCTATTGTTGTATTGGCTGTTGTCACTTTTTTATTTGACAATTTAAGAAAAAAGTGGTCTGTGCCCTTGACTAAATAGGTATTGCATGTTTTAAAAATTCTTGTGGCACACCAGTGTGCCTGCCATGACACATAAGTTGAAAATCATTCTCTAGGCACTCAAATATTTGTTGAACAAGTGAATAAATTATACTGTAAAAAGTCACTGGAAAAAAAAAAGATAGTAGCCAGTGGGAGAGGGAAGTGGTAACATTCTCTAGCCAGGATTATGGGCACAGCCCATTGTCAGGCTAGCCCAGATTGATGTGGGTGGGAGTGACACATTTCCTTAAAAGAAAGCATTGCTCTTCAGGACTAATTATATGTGACCAGTTTGAATCAGATATCCTTTTTGCTTCAGTTGCCAAAGGCATGTTTTGCAATACTCTTGGCTCTATAGGAGAAATCACATTTAAGTAAGCTATAGTAACAACCTCTTCCCCTCTTAACCTTTTGTTGCTTTCCTAGGGTGACTTCCTCTGCTCAACACAACAGTATTTTCAACTGAGTCCTTTTGCTGAGCCCCAGTTTAGGATTCATCTGTGTAATCTTCACTGGGCATGACAGCTTGAAAGAGTTGCAAGGGGCCCATGGGTTGGTTTAGCATTAAAAATTCTACCAACCAAATTTCCATGGCTTTAAATTGATATATGTGGTTTGTAGGCCCAGGGTACATAGCAAGAAAGGCAAATACCTGCCATCATACTCTTACCTCCTCCTTCTGTTTCCCATGATAGATGCAATTATTTGGTTGCAGAATTCTTCCCCATTGAACTTACACACTACCCAAAGGTATTTCTCAACAAAGGGTTTCAGGGAACCACAGTCTTCCAACTGGACTTTGCATTCAAGAGGAAACCTGTTTTCTTACCATATTTGTGATACAATCTTCCTAATTCTCAGCCTGTCAGAATAAACAAGGCTTGAATGTTACACATTAAAGTGTATCTCAACAGGAGGCCAACAGTGTTTGTATTTATGGATTGAACTCCCATCTCCAGCAAGTCTTTAAAATGCTAATCCTACAGCTTGCTGTAGCAAAATTTATAGCAGAAATAATTATGTGAGGAGGTAGTGTGATACACAATTAATATTCAAAAGTAGACGAGTAAATTTACACACCAAGATGCTTCACCTCCCTAGAGAGCTGACATTGAAAGTGATGTGGTATATCTTTTCTAAAATAAAATTTATTATAGGATCTTATTTTTTGAGGTCTTACTAAATAACAGTGTAGTGCTACATATCCTGATAAGCCTGGAAGTCAGTGAAGGGGGTGATGGAAAAATCTAAGTGCAAAGTGAAAGAGAAGTTTGGATGGATCTTTTAGGCCATAATCAGTGGAGGCCGAATTATTCTGCTTCTTGGTACTTGTGCCCCAGCCACTAAAGTTTATGACAGCTTATTGCCTGGTAACTAGTGTTTTCATGGAAACAAGAGCAAAAGCCTGTGACCTGAAGTGAAATAAAAATGAAGTTTTTAGCCTTCCCAGGCATCCTTTTAGTGTTGCTAAGTTGTGCCTTGGCTTTAGTTGCTGTGTATTTGATGTGTGGTTCATGAAGAAGAAATACAAATTTGAATCTTATTGAACCACAAAGTCAAAAATGCATTTTTAATAAAAAAATACTCCTTATTCTTGCCTCATTTTTCTTTATCTCTTAACTGACTTGTGTAGGTTTTCTGTTTTATTTATCTTTATAAATGATCTTAAATCTATTTTTGGACAAATTAGGGTATAAATTTAAATACCCTAAGGTTTATTAGGGTATAAATAAAATAGTTATCAATATTAACAAGAATAACAACAATAATATTAATAAAGTACCACTTATTGAATGCTCACTTTATTTTAGAGTCTGTTCTAAGTGCTTAACAAAACTCTTTATTCTGCCCACAGTTCTGCGAGGAAGGCATTTTTATTCCCATTTTATATAGGAGAGGAACTGAATCTCACAGAAGTTAAATACTTGGTAAACAACTGATTGGGGATTTGAACTCAGATCCTTCTGACTTAAAAGCCTGAATCTTTAACTGTTGCACTGGACTTCTTTATACACAAAGGGCCATGGGTGTTTGTCATTTTGTTTTCCTTCACGTGCCGACTGGATCAGTGTAAGTGGTTTGCTTATTTCTCTGAATCTTTCACTGGAAGATGAATCCCATCAGTTTTACCAAAACTACCATGTTTGATATATGCTCTGGTGTAAGGCATTCTATATTATGATTTCTCAATATTATTATGTTAAACTTAGGACAATAGTTGATCTGACTGTTGTATTTATTAAAAATATTTTTGCTTAATATAAAAATAAAACAATAGGGGAAGCACCCACCCTGATATGACCAATGCCAGGGAGATAACAAAATAACTAGTGTATTTTCATTTTCACACTGTCCATTAGCCCCTTTGTTTTATATGACCAGCAGATGTTGGGACTTATAGCACCTGCTAAGACAAGTTGATTCTTTATGGTTGAAACCTGGTTCCCTATCTGTGGGATTTTATGTGCCCCTGCTGCTTTGCTGGGGCCCAGTGGAATCTGCTTTTAGTTCATTAGTGCAACCAGAGTCTGTGGTGGGTCTTGGATGCTCCTTTCAAGAGGATCTGCTGGGCTTTGATAGTGCAGCCAAGCAACTGCTGGTTGCAATGTAAAAAATGCAAGAGGCTTCTTTTCTGTGTAGAAAAATCATCCAAAAGCCCAATAGCAAGAGAAAAGCACATGTTTTCTTGCCTTAGAAATAAAGACAAGTTTGGGAAAGAAGGCTTAAACATCAAATGTTCCCTACTTCTGCCTGCCATTGCCTACACGAATGCACCTGCATTTGGAAAAACTGTTTCTTCACTTTTTCCCTGTTTGAGACATTTTGGACTAAGGCTTACAGTGCCTTGTTGGAGATATACTAACTTATTCAATTTTCCTCTATTAAAAGTGGTGTTAGAGAAACAAAGAAGTCCAAGTCTATCCGTGGAAATGAAAGAAAATCCAAGACAATATCTGAGTTGCAAGTGACTTATCCCCACTTTGAATATTCTGGATGATTGTTTAAATTTTCCACTTTACTTTTCATGTTTATATGACCGTTCCCAACCAATAAGTTCATCTGAATGATCATATCTATTCTCTATTTCCCTTTTCTGCTTAAGAGGACTTTACATGAAATGAAGGAATTTTGATTATATGTAGGTGCAGGATTATAATGAATAAAAAGTCAATTCCAAGAATCTTTTAAACATTATTTTTAAGAAAATATTCATGCAAAAGTGTTATGAAATTATAAGGTATGCACTTAAAATGATTACTAGGAAGCATTGCCCAATCACATTTCTCATATATTATAAAGTGTTTTGTGAGATACTTATTTAAGTCCTACATTTCTACCCTATGTATTCAATGGTATTTGTGGTTAGGTGAGATAAAGTTGGATAAACACTTGTGAAAGGGAACAAAGTTGCTGACTTGATCCTTCCTTTCTCGCCACCCCCTTACTTTTACTTTCTGAGGTAATAAGGGGAGAAACATGTTTGAACCTGGGGGAAATTCTATCCAAGTTGTAGCCTTCCAGAATGAGCACTCCAGTTCTGTGGTACAGCAATGTCAGGAGTATCTGAAACAGAGAGATCTTGTCCTTTTTAAAATTTTTATCTTGACAGTGTTCAGAGGGAAGAGGGGAGGGAATTTCAGGGGAAAAGGGGAAGGGTTTACAGGAACAAGTATAAAGGACACATGGACAAAAACTAGGGATGAGTGGAAATGGGAGGGAGGTGGGGAGGGTTCGGTGGGTGGGCTGGGATGGGAGTAAAAGATAGAAAATTGTATTTGAACAATTAAAATAAAATTTTAAAAGAGCTAAAAAAATTTATCTTGAGCTTTCTAGTATATCTTGGTGAGCTATTTTTGTAAATGTACCCACCATCTGCAAGGCATGCATCCACCATACAAGATGAAGAGACACTTCCACATGAATGAAAGCTCCTGGTTAAATGTGTTTCACTTTAGGTTTGTTTGTATTTTTAAATAGCAATGGTTTCTTTCTTTCATTCTTTTTTTTTTAGTGTGCCTCAGTCTTTACGTCTAAGGCCTAGCCACATTTATCAACGTGTCTTTCCTATTCACTAGCTCAAGATATAAAATGACAGGGAAGAGTCACATCATAAAATAACATGAAAACTTCTAGAAGAAGGAGGGAAAAAGGAGAGTGAAATATACTTATGTTGTTTAAAGGCACAAAGGTGTTTTTTTTTGAGGTGGACTTGTGGCCCCACCGGTCATACATCTTCCAATGATGGTTCTACTTACAGTAGAACTTGCCAGGAATAGGCAGAAGTGGTCAAAATAATGTGTGACTTCAGATGATATTCAGGCACTTTTTTCTCAACTTGTGTTTGCAGGAGAGAAAACCCATGAAGATATTTTAGTTTCTCCTTAAGACTACAATAAGATAATTTGGCAAGATGATCACTGAAACTTCCATTTGCAAAGGGATACATAAATCATTAGCATATACCATATTTTTTCAACTATAAGATGCACCCCCCAAATTGGGGAGGAATAATGGTTGTTAATGCTGCTGTTGAGTTCTGTTTATATTTACATTGGTGAAATATTATGTTATTTACGTTATTAAATATTTCACCACTTTTTTTGCTTAAAAATTTTTTTTCTATTTTCCTCCTGTAAAACCTAGGTAATACATCTTATAATCCAAAAATATGGTAGATTTTAATATTTGCTATAGTGCTGGGAAGATCTGAGCAGTGGTTAATTCTGTGTAACTTCAGTTTCTGCAACAAACTAAACAGAACTAATTCTTTGTTGGAAGCTTTTTGTCCATAATTAAGGATATCAAGACATTATTCTTGGAATGGCAAGTTCTGGTACCTAGGTCCTGCTTTGCCGCCAACAAATAAGTATGTCTCATTGCTTAACATTTCCTTTATAAAGTTATCACTCATGCTTTATTTATTAGAGAAGCCATAGTATATAGTAGTAAAAACAAACAAAAATAAATAAACAAAACAACTTGGAAATAAAATCCTAATTCCTTGTACAAACAATGAATTTAAAAAACATAAATGGGCTTGGACAATTTAAAATATATACAATCAAATGGCCAATAAACTTAAATAAAATCAAACTCCAGTAAGTAAATAAAAGCAAATCAGTAAGCTACCACTGATTTTGGTTATCAATTAGGAAAGAGTTTCAAATAATGATGACTATTGTTGATGAGTATGTAATACAAGTTAATATTTATACAACTTTTGGGGGTGTGGTCTTGGTAGTTTAAAGCCTTCTACCCCTTAAACCAGAAATTTCACTTTTAATATATATTCCAAAGAAATGGAAATGCGCATAGAAATATCTGTCTCTTTAGAATAATGTTTCAAATAATAAAATATTAAAAATAACTAGTGCCACAATGGAAGATTAATTATTAATCATATATTTTATATTTTAAATAGTTTATAGTTTTAAAGAATGATATAGTAAAACAATAGTCAATGCCATGGAAAAGCTTATATTGTATTATTATGTGAAAACAAAAGCAGGTTACCAGACAAGAGCTACACCATGATTCTAATTTTGTAAAAAAAATGCATAGGGAAATTATTGGAATGTTAATAGCAGCTTAAATTTGGGGCTCATGAATTATTCATAATTTCACTCTATTTGTGCTTTTATACTTTTTAAAATATTCTGCAACAGGCACATTATTTGTCATGTAATTTGAATAAAAATAAATAAATGCTATGAAAAAATGGTTTGCAAATTTGGTTGCCTGGGGGCAAATCACTTAAACTTTCTGGACTTGAGACTGTAAAATGAACTGATTGAATAAATGAGCCTAAGGTTAACTCTGGAGTCCTTATGTGGCTTTTCAGCAATGATATCTTCTGTTAAACTTTTTGTCACTTTGGATAACAGGTGTTGAGGGAGAAGGTAAAAGGCATTATTCATTTTTAATCATTTGGCGTATTTTCAAAACACTGAGTCAATTTAATGTAATTGCTTTTTCATAATTAAAATTTCAGAAGTGCTTCCATTTCAGTTTCGAGTAATCTTTAGTCAGCTCCTTATATTCTCTGCCTGTGAGCTTGAGGGCTTATAGGATAGTAAAATATTTAGGCACATTAGACTCCTGCTATTTAAAGAAAACTGTGGAGAATACTTATTGAAAGCAAATTCTCTGGTAATAGAGGTAATAGCCACTGATCACTATATTGTTAGTTGATTTGCTCATACCTAAGTTGCTTCAAGGGGGGCTGACAAGCATTCTGGAGTTACCTGTTTCCCCCTGAATGGTTCTTGGCCACAAGCCACATGGCTTCTTGGGGACATTCAGTGACAATAGCAAGATGGTGCCTGGAATGTGCAGTAAAAGTAATGATTCAGCTGTGTTATGCAAAGCTGTTGCTGTGAGGTGGCTCTGTTTTCACCTGCTCTGAATAGCTCTGAGAATTGATTACTGGTAGTTTTTGTTTTGCTTTGTTTTTTTTTCTGAGGCTCAAGCATATTTTCATTTGCCTTTCTGTATTGCCTCTCTCTCTTGAACTGTGGTTTGGTCTTATTTCAGTGATAATTATTATTCTTGTGGGTAATGTAATATATAAAGTCTGTATCTCTATTCTAATTGTTAACCACAAAATAACTTGTTTTAAATAATGTTAAGAGAGGATTAGGATAAATAGAATTGTTTTTGCTTAGATTTTTCATTCTTCCTCCCATTCTGTCTGGATTAACTTTATTTTGTATTCTGCTAGAAGTTAGATATATATTTAATACATATAATTTTTATTAATTTTCAGTTAATCCTTTTAGGTTTTATCCTTTATGTCCTTGGACTACTGGTTTTTCAGTCCAAGGCCTCAGGTGACATTCTCTGGCACAACAACCAAGAGTGTGTTCCTGACATTTCTACTGAAGCATGGAAGAGCAACTTCTGAGATGCCTCCTTGGAGCACAGGTCCCATCTGGGGCCAAGGCTGCAGGACATAACAGTAGCATTTTGATTGAAAGAGAGCTTCTGCTCTGCGTAGTTTCAGGAATGGAAACCAGTTATCAGCCTTATACTCTCAGTTACCCTGACTGACTCAATAGGACTGGGTTGGAGAGCAAGAAATGGTAGGAAAATAAAAATGGTGCTGTGCTGACTGAAGAATTCTCATAAATGGAATTACTGATTTTGAAGATAGAATAATGTCAAGAAATAGAAAGTGTCTGAGATTTTGTTCTACACACAAGCAAATGTGTTAGCCTGCTATGGTTTCATGGATGTTCGGAGAAAGCATGAGACTGTTGGTTCAGAGGCAAAAGACTTTACTGCTTCAGCAAGCAAGTAGCCTGAGTTTCATGTTCTCGTTTGTTCCCCTTGAGCCCCAAGTCCCATGGGGCCATTTGGAGAGGTCCACATGAATGTTGCTCATGCAATGGGTTTGTGTCACAGCCTGAGAACCCCAAATCTTTTGGCTGGCCAAAAAGTCCATTTAGTTTTCTCCATAAAATAAAAGAAACATTTTTTAATTTTCACCAACAACTTTATTGATTTGGATATTTTGAGTACATCAGCTATCTTCCACTATTGGCTTCTAGTGGGTAGAGGCCAGGGTGGGTGCTGCTAAATATCTTCCAATGCATAAGACATCCCCACAACAAATAATTATTTGGCCACAATGTCAATAGTACCAAGAAACTTCGCAAACCACTCTGGAGACATTCAGTCACAGCACCTTCTCCATACACAGCACAAATCTTTTTTTTTTTTTTGCATTTCAGTTGCATTTTTACCTTTCTTGACATAATAAAGCATAATATGCTGAAATTATTGCATGTTTTCTTCCATCTTCAATATTAAAATGGCTTCACAAATATTTACCAATTTGGATAATATTTTAAATGCACATTCATATGACAGCTATCATAATACAATCTAACAAAATTGTTTCAAATGAAGTTAAAGACTACTAAGCACTACTACAGCCATTGTGTGGAAAAAACCTAAACAAACTTTTGGCCAACTCAATAATAAGCTTCAGACAAACTACCCAACTTTTGCTCTATAATTTCTTTATTTTAATGTACAGTGGATACATCTGCTCTCATAAGGTCTTTCAGTATTTTTAATGCTGTAGAAGTACAATAATTGCTGCTAACAGTGTTTTATTTAGAGGCATCACATGTAGATAGAGCATTTTTCAGTTGTCCTTGGAAAAAAGCTGTGAAGTCACCGTGAACTTGAATGCAGATTCTTCAAACTGAAATGTAAAATATTTTAGCTCTATAAATTGGGGGAATCTTCTTTAACAGAGAATAAGTTTCCAAATTAATAGAAATACTTGTTACTGTAATGTAAGTTTCATTTGCTTGATGCTTCAAAACTTTTGCAGTTCTTGAGAGATGGATATTTTTTCTAAGTTTTTGGTGTCAGAAGATGGTAAAACAAGACCAAACCAGGAGGGACTTGTACTTTGACTTCTTCTGGAGAAAAATGTGAAATAGTTGGCTTAATTTTGGCAGAGTGCTACCTAACACACATAATCCTGATTTTGGGGAATGTTTGGTTAACTCTTGTGATGAGCTTGCTTGGGCCATGAATGCTAGTCCAAATCTTCTGAGTGAGGATGGGAGTTTCCTCCAAAAAGCATGGGTGTTCACTTTCAGTTGTACTTGGAAAACACTACAGTGTCTTATCATGTGGAAGGGAAACTTTACTCTTCCTCTGAAACCAAGTGAGGAGGTAGGGCCATGTCTCAGAGACAGAGAGGCCTAAAAATTTCTGTTGATGGTCCTTTCATGTGGAGAATCCAAGAAGAACCCATCTGGTAGTAAACCATTTGGTATTGAACTCATATTAACTATAAGTTTTCACTAAAATTCTATGTAACATTACAGCCTGAGTTTAGCTGGACTTCAGGGAGTTAAAGGAGAGGCCTGTGTTCACAATAAGGACAGAGGTGTTAAGGAGCATGTTTTCTCCACCCAGTCTTGATGCTCTCTTCTAAGCCTGCCTTGTGATGGCGATGGTACTTTAAAGGGATATGGAGCCCAGGTGTCTTTGAATGATGGTTGGTGCTAGAACAGAGAACAATGGTTGGGAGCTTGAGAAGAGTGTAGTCATAGGCTCTGGTCACAAAGACAGACAGGGCATTTTTGAAGAACAGGTAGGTATCCTTGGGAATTCCCAGATTGTACTGAGTAAGGAAATTGGAATATTCTGCATGGCAGGTTGGGGGATTAAATAGTTGTTATTTTAGTATTAAAGAAAGTTGGAAACACCTGGATCATATAAATTGTGATACAGCCATGTGATGAAATGCCATAAAATGGTTTAAATCATATTACTGAAAATTATTTATAACATACAAATATTTTTGATGCAATATAAAGAAAAACCATAAACTGTATATATAGTTTTATTTCAATGTTGTTTACTAAAGTACTGTAAGAAAGAGCCACACCAAAATGTTAACACTGATTATTTAGGAATGCAGAATTAGAAATGATTTTCTCCCTCCTCTTAAGTTTTCTATGGTTTCTAACAAGGAATACACAAATTTAAGAATCAGGGAAAAAAACTATGCATGTAGAAAGCAAAATTCAGTTCTGCTCCCTAAAGGATGAGGGAAAACATAGTGAGTAATAAGATTTTGTCTTACTACTCAAGCTAGTATTTCTAGCAATTATTAAATACAGTCCTGATGAGGTAGGCATGCTTCCACCTGCCAAACCTTGCATCTCTGAGTCAATGAGGTTACCATTTGTGTCACAGCCTATCTCTGCTGTGAATACTTCACTTCTAACTCCTTCTTCCCTTGAGGGAAAGTTAGCTTCTTTTGCAGGCAAAGTAGCCACCCAGAAGCTGTAATGGCAGGCCTTACAACCAGTGAAATCCCACATGACAAATTCATCCTTTGTGCTGATACAATTGACTTGTCACCTCATTTTTACAGCTAATTAGCTCTTTAGTAAGCGATGGCTAGTGTCAGAGGTCATCTGATACCTGATTCTGATAAATTGATCATAAATATTACTGTCCATCTGTATTTGCGGTTCAAAACACTGCTCAGTGACCAGATTTTAAACTTTTTGTAAGAACCCCTGCTTATTTTTGTTGGCAAGATAGTTTCCAGATAATGCTGATGGAACTTATCATCCCTGAAGTTATCTGGGGTTGCTACTCAATTAGCCTTTTCAATGGGTCAAGTTACCCATGGGAGCAGGAGGTGAGAGGTGGGGGGCTGGGGAGCATACACAGAGTTTCTAACTTTTCCCAGAATTGTTTTCGTTTCCTCTGCTAAATCAGAAAGTCATTGAAGAAACCATTGTTTTGCTTTTGTCCATCACTATGACAAGTTTTAGGAACATTGAATTGTTTGATAGAAACAGCCATAAGGCTAAGAGCAGCTGATTCAGGGTGCTGCCAAGACAGGGGCCCCAAATAGGGATTTGGAATGGGGTCCAGAACTCAGGGTATCCAGGAAATATTAGAAAGATATATAGGATGTCCTCACACCTTCCCCCACACAGGTGTGAGTTGGGGGAAGGGACACATGGAGCAGGAACATGCAGAGTTGTTTTGTACAGCAACAGCTTTGCAACTAATCCAAGGCATGGTCATTTAACATATCTATAACATTTAACTGGTTGCATAGATATGTTAAATAGCTGTGGCCATACTCTGAGCCAGGGGGATGGAAGAGACTTCCACCCAAGATGTAACTGGGGGGCAGGTCCCCCAGGTTGCAGCACCTGTGTGAGAGCTTGGACAGGATTGGCTCCATGACATGGGGACACACCTGCCCAGACTCACAATGGCAGCCCAGTAAACTTGGAATAATACAGGAATGCTGGCAGGTATAACTGATTATAGGAGGAGTTGGAAGTGGGGGTACAGAGGAAGACTGGTGCAGGGATTTAAACCCAGACATGGCAGCCATTGGGAGGAGAACCACACAATTTTGCCAGAGTGGGGACCCCTGCAGCTTTGGTGAGGAGAGGACCACATGACTGTGGCAGTAGAGAGAGAACCACGCAGCTTTGCTAGAGTGGGGATCCCCTCAGCTTTGGTAGAAGAGGACCACATGGCTTTGGGGTGCTTCCTTTGGCCACATGGTCTAGGAAGCAGGAGAGACTTTGCCTGGAAGAAAGGTGAAAGAACTCTTGCCAGTAGACCATGAGAAGGTGCCACATGGCTTTGGATTAGCTGGAGATCCTGAACAGTGACACACCAGATGATGCTGAGAACCTGAATCACAGATGTCCACTTCTTTTCCTGAGATATGGTACCCCAGATTAAAGCAGAGGGAGAAGGAAGTACTGTGTGCATCTGTGGGTATCCTAAAGGATAAAATATTATCCTTTAATATTTTTATGAAGACATTTGGGTCACTACTTTAAGTCTGTATAGCTTTAAATAAACATTTCCTTTCCTTTTCACAAATCTCTGGCATTGAGAGATGCCTTTCCTCTGATGGCCAAGGAGCAAACCTAGTAGGGGGTCCTTCTGGTAATAGTATATCATACCCCTCTTTGGCCCTGTTCTGAAACACAGCTACTAATTTTTGAGGATCACTACATGCCAGGAATATGCTAAAAGTTTTGTGGGCATTCTCACAAAAATTCTATTTATAGATATTTTTAATTCCTAAATAATGGGTGAGGAAACTGAGACTTGGAAAGGCTAAGCTTTTGCCCAATGTCATACAGATAAATAGAAGATGGAGACTTTGCTCAGATCTGCCTAACCCCTATGTCAGATCTTTCAACCTCTAAGCAGCAGAGTCTTGTGAAACTAGTTATTAATGTCATAGGTAGTTAAAATACTAATTCTGAGAATATCCCTGGTGTGAACTGTGTGTGTGAATAGTCATTTGTTACAGGCCATTTAGAGATCAGTATATCCAGGTAATATGAAACAGCAACAACAGAAACAGATTAGAGATGAACTTAAGGTATTGGTTTCAAGGGGAGCCATATGTTGTTCAGAGGAAGGCTGGCAATTAGAATTAAACTGGGACAAATCTGGTGAGCAGTGTTTCTTTTATCTTTTTTAAAAATATATTTTATTGATTATGCTATTACAGTTGTCCCATTTTCCCCCTTCACTCCCCTCCACCTTGCACACCCCCTCCCACCCACGTTTCCCCCCTTTAGTTCATGTCCATGTGTCATACTTATAAGTTCTTTGGCTTCTACATTTCCCTTACTATTTTTACCCTCCCCCTGTCTATTTTCTACCTACCATCTATGCTATGTATTCTCTCTACCTTTTTCCCCTCTCTCCCCCTCCCACTCCCCTGTTGATAACCCTCCATGTGATTTCCATTTCTGTGGTTCTGTTCCTGTTCTACTTGTTTGCTTAGTTTGTTTTTGTTTTAGGTGTGGTTGTCAATAATTGTGAGTTCGCTTTCATTTTACTGTACATGTTTTTGTCTTCTTTTTCTTAGATAAGTCCCTTTAACATTTCATATAATAAGGGCTTGGTGATGATGAACTCCTTTAACTTGACTCTATCTGAGAAGCACTTTACCTGCCCTTCCATTCTAAATGAAAGCTTTGCTGGATAGAGCAATCTTGGATGGAGGTCCTTGACTTTCATGGCTTAGAATACATCTTTCCAGCTCTTTCTTGTCTATAAGGTCTTTTTTGAGAAATCAGCTGACAGTCTTATGGGAACTCCTTTGAATGTAGCTGTCTCCTTATCTCTTTCTGCTTCTAGGATTCTCTCCTTATTTTCAATCTTGGGTAATGTAATTATGATGTGCCTTGGTGTGTTCTTCCTTGGGTTCAACTTCTTTGGGACTCTGAGCTTCCTGGAAGTCTATTTCCTTTGCCAGAATGGGGAAATTTTCCTTTATTATTTGTTCAAATAACTTTTCCACTTGTTGCCCTTCCTCTTCTCCTCCTGGTACCCCTATAATTCAGATGTTGGAATGTTTAAAGATGTCCTGGAGGTTCCTAAGCCTGTCCTTATTTTTTTGAATTCTTATTTCTTCATTCTTTTCTGATTGGATGTTTCTTTCTTCCCTCTGGTCCACTCCATTGATTTAAGCCCCAGTTTTCTTCCCATCACTATTTGTTCCATGTATATTTTCCTTCATTTCATTTAGTGTGGCCTTCATTTTTTCATTTAATTTGCGACCAAATTCAACCATTTCTTAGGCACCCTGATTACCAGTGTTTTGAACTATGCATCTGATAGGTTGGCTATCTCTTCATTGCATAGTTGTATTTTTTTCTGGAGCTTTGATCTGTTCTTCCATTTGGGCTATTTTTTTTTGTCTTGATGCACCTGTTACTTAGTGAGGGGTGTTCACCCAGGCGGGGCAACCCAGTCACTGGGTTGTGATGCTGTATGTGGGGCATGGGCCCAGAAGGGAACAATTGTGCTTGTTCCGCTCTCTGCTGGGTTTCAGTCACTTCCCCCACTTCTCACAAGCAAATTGGGCCCTTCTGGTGCTGATTGCTGTGTGGGTGGGTTTGTGCATGTTCTAGGATCCAGTGGGTCTCCAGTGATCTCTCCTGTGAGGCTGGGAGTTTCTCCTGACTCCTCAACCCCCACAGGTATTTTCAGTGTTTTGAGGCTTTATTTCCATGCACTGGGACCCTGGGTTGCATGGTCTGTCTTGCTCCCCAGTTTCCCCTGGTTTATATGCACACAAATGTGGGACAGTCTGCCACCTTGCACACCAAGCTGTGCTCCACAATCCACTGCCTTGCTAGGTCTGTCAGTAGCCACCCTGTGTGCCCGGGGTCTGCTAGCCACTGCTTTGCCATGAGTCCTCTCTGCCCTGGTTGCCTGACTCCTCCCCTCCTACCAGTCTATATGAATATGTCTTCTTTAACTCCTGGTTGTTGGACTTCCATACAGTTCAATTTTCCATCAGTACTGGGTGTTTTTTGTTTTTAAATTGTTGTTGTCCCTCTTTTGGTTGTGTGAGGAGGCACAATGTGTTTACATCTACGCTTCCATCTTGGCCAAAAGTCAGTGTTTCTTTTCTTGGTTCTACTTGGAAGCCCAGGGTAGCAGTCTATGAGCTGTTAAAGTGTGGCAAGGGAACATGGCAAAAGGCAGTATAGTCATCAAATGGAGATGAAAAACATGAGCTTTTTACATCAACAAGTGTGAGTAGAGCAATCCTGGTTGTGTTCCTGAAATGCTAGAGAACACATTTCTGCAGGGACAGGACTCACTCATTTCTAAACCCATAATATCTTTTCAGAGAATTTAATAGATTTCTTCACTCCTCTCACCTACTACATCCCTATCTCCTTCCTGTGGGACAATGTATAATACAGAAGGCTTCTTGGAAGACCCATTAAAAGGATTATATCATTGATCACTAATGAGATGTCCTGAATTCAGCCAGAAAGAGGATCTAGGACTCTAGGCTAACCCAGTTTGTGCAGAGATGGTAATGGAAATCAAAGAATACAGAGACTACAATTTCCCTTCTACTAGGTTGACCAGATATAATAACAGCATTTGACAAAAAGGAAAATATAAAATGAGCCAGATTTTACTTTTTCTTTAGAGTAGACCTGAACTAGATGTATCTGACTGCTATGTAAATTCAGACTGTAGACTTAAAAATATGAGAGGTTAGGTATGCAAATGTGGGACTACAGTATAATCAATCAGCCAACCCATAAGTGTATGGAATAGACTTAAGTAATATTGTCAGCATTATGTGTAATGCCAAGTGATGACACAGTCTCTGACCTTAACTAAGGAAGCAAAGAAGGAATATAGTGAACAAATTAGAGAACTGAATTCTTCATAAAGTGCCAGTTGAAGAAGCGAGACTACATAGGCACAGGAATTTTAGAAGGCAGCCTGGATTATAGTTAAAATAACTTATTTGGAAATCAAGGGACTTTTATTCTCTCTTACCAATTTCACCACTAATTAGCTGTGTGACCTTGAACAGGTGAATTTATCTTTGTGGTCTTTCTCAGTAACCCATTTGTAAAATGAGGGAGTCAGCAATGGCAATCTCTGAGGTCTTTTCAGAACTAATATTCTAATGTAAGGGAGGAAGCTCCATGGGGCTAAATTATTGTAAGAGATGTCCCAGAAACAGTGGGTAAGGAATGGTCAGGCATGAACAGTGTGTGTGTGCATGTGCCCACATGTGTAGTTTGAAATAGGGTTTGTGAGGAAGGGGAGAGGGGGCAGGAATGGGCCTGATTCTGCACTGTGTGGTGTAGAAATGGAGAGGTGAAACACACTCAGATACAACAGAAAAGGCCGGTCACTATAAAACTCAATTCCTCAATGTGAAGCAACTGCACAGTTAATCAAGCCAAAAAACAAGCCATCATTTTTTATTCCTTTCTTTCCCTTGTTAATGACATCTAAGCCCATCAAGAATATGTACTCAATCAATTGACTTCTCTCCCTCTCTATCACCACCAATTTAGTACAACTCCCAACACTTCTTCCTTTTGGAAGAAAGCAACAGCATTGTGATGATCTCCTTGAATCTACCTACTTTAGAGTTGATCCCCTAAATGGAGCAAGAGCAATGTTTACAAATTATCAATGGATCCTGTCACTCCCCTGACCAAATCCCTCTAATGACTTTATGTTTCAATTGAAATAAAGACATTCTTCTCCTCATCATTACCACATCTACAGGGAACTACATGAAACAGCCCCAGTCTTCATTGTACTCATGTCTCCCACCTATTCTCCCAGCCTCATTGACCTTGCTTATATTCAGGCATTCCTAGCACTCCTCTGCCTCAGATTCTTTGCATTGGCCCTACCTTTTGCCTGGAATATTCTTCCCCTATATCTTCATAGCTAGTTTTTTTCTTTGTATTATATTTATATCATATTCAGGTCAACTGTCAAAGGTCATTTCCCTATGGGGGCCTTCTTCTACCTCCTGTCAAAGGTGGGCTCACCTCATCATGTTTTATCATGCTTTATCACAGTACCCTGTTTTATTGATTCCATAAGTATAATAAAAAAATTACTGGTATTCTTATTGGCTTGTCATCAATTTCCCCCACTATAATGTAAGCCCAAAAAGAATAAGGACCTATTGGCTTTGTTCAACTTTGTGTTTTCTGCCCTGTAACAGGCACCCAGCAAATAGTTGTTGAATGAATGAAAGAATGCTTAAGTGATACATAGGAATAAAACACAGTGATATGGCACCATGGTTTCTAGGATCATAGTATACATTGTAGCCAATTAGAGTGCTCTTTCAAGTTGAGTCCAGAGTGTCTCCTGAATCATAATCCACACAGAGCTCCCAGTCAACATTGACAACCAAAAGGCACAACCTAGCTCTAGTTCCTGTACTATGTGGTGAGCTTTTCTGTGTGTTCAGGCCATCCACTTACTTAATTGTAATTTCACAATCTTTTGTTACTTATTTTCATAATGGAAAACAAACAGTATTTTCATGGTCTGTTTCAATTCAAGCTGTTGGCAAATTTTTGTGTACTACTTTTAGAATGTTTACAAAATGTATCCCTCATCTTAGAATCAAATAACAAACCATAAAGAAATGCCCCATAGAAAAATTGATGATATTCCACATAAAATATATATTTAAGCAAATACATTTATGTTTCTAGGTATTCCAGTCCCTGACATAAAATAAATCTGGGTATGGAAACAGTTTTGTTTTTTGTTTTTAAATAGAATCCCTTGGTCCCAATATAAAAACAGCTAAAACTGAAAAATACGGAACTTCAATGTACAAAATCTCTTGTGAATTCAAGTAAGAAGAAAGTGAGTAAAATCTCAGAAAGAAACTCAGAATACAAATAGTCTTTATAGAGACTTTTGGCCAAGATGGAGGCATAGGTAGATGCACTGTGACTCCTTCCACAACTGAAAGAAGGATGACAATGACAAATTTAAAAACAAAAAATAACCATAACTGACAGAAAATCGAATTGTATGGAAATCTGACAACCAAGGAGTTAAAGAAAGAACATTCATCCAAACCAGCAGGATGGGCAGAGATGGGCAGCTGGGCAGAGAGGACTTGCAGCAAGGTGGTGGCTGGAGGACTGGGTAAGGTGGAAGCTGGTGGAGCTGATAATCCCACATTTGTGTGCAGATAAACTGGGAGGAACAACTGGGGAAGGAGACGAACCCTGCAACCCAGGGTTACAGCATGGGGAAATAGAGCCTCAAAAATGTCTGACTGAAAAAAACTGTGGGGGTTGAGGAGTCAGGAGAAACTCCCAGCCTTACAGGAGAGTTCATTGGAGAGACCCACAGGGTCCTAGAATGTACACAAACCCACCCAGCTTAAGAATCAATACCAGAAGGGCCCAATCTGGTGGTGGGTAGCAGAGGAAGTGACTGAAAGCTGGCCAAGAGCTTAACAGGCAGCATTGTTCCCTCTTAGACCCCTCCCCCACAATGCAGCAACATAGGTTGCCCCTCCTTAATGAATACCTATGTGTAGGAGACCATTCTGCGTGGTGTGGTCCCAGCTCCCACTCAGAGATGCACAGGATCCTTGCCTACAGATAGGTTCTCCCATGGGAAATCAGGCCTGCAATGTGCCTAGGCTGCTTTGAGTCTTGCTCTTGCTAAAAAACTCTCTCACCCTGAATTGAGGACATTTACTGCAAAGTAACTTCCTAAAATCCATGCTAAACCTTCCAAGGATGAGTGTAACCAGTTCAACTACTTTTGCCTTTTCATTTGCAAATATCCCTCTTCCATGATGTGATTAGCGGCATTGGCTCCTTTGATTTCTGTAAAAGGTAACCACCTAAAACAAACTTGTGCATAGTAAATGAGGACCATCATGTAATGCGCTGAGAAACCCAATAAAGGCTGGTAACAGCAAGGGCCAAGGCTTTTGCTCCCCCTGAGAGAAAAGCCATGCTCTCCCTTTTCCTCCACTTGACTCTGTAATCTGTGTGAATGTCTTATTTCATCCATAATGATGTGGACACTGCAGGTCAGTGTCTGCATCACTTATGGCTTTCCCCCTTACCACATAGGTGTGCCGTACAAAGAAACATGTTCCAAATGAAAGAACAGATCAAAGTTCCAGAAAAAATATAACAAAGTGATGAAGAGATAGCCAACCTATTAGATGCACACTTCAAAACACAGGTAATCAGGATGCTCACAGAACTGGTTGAGCATGGTTGCAAAATAGAGGAAAAAGTGAAGGCTATGAAAAGTGAAATAAAGGAAAATGTACAGGGAAACAACAGTGACAGGAAGGAAACCAGGACTCAAATTAATGGTTTGGAGCAGAAGGAAGAAATAATCATTCAACCAGAACAGAATGAAGAAACAAGAATTCAAAAAAATGAGGAAAGTCTTAGGAACCTCCAGGACAACTTTAAACATTCCAACATTCAAATCATAGGGGTGCCAGAAGGAGAAGAGGAAGAGGAAGAAATTGAAGATTTATTTGAAAAAATAATGAAGGAGAGCATCCCCATTTTGGCAAAGGAAATAGATTTTCAGGAAGTCCAGGAAGCTCAGAGAGTACTAAAGAAGTTGGACCAAAGGAGGAACACACCAAGGCACATCATAATTAAGTTACCCAAGATTAAAGATAAGGAATGAATCTTAAAAGCAGCAAAAGAGGAGAAAGGTAACTTCAAAGGAGTTCCCATAAGACTCTCAGCTGATTTCTCAAAAAAAACCTTAAAGGCAAGAAGGGGCTGGAAAGAAGTATTCAAAGTCATGAGAGGCAAGGACCTACATACAAGATTACTCTAACCAGCAAAGCTGTCATTTAGATTGAAAGGGCAGATAAAGTGCTTCTCAGATAAGGTCAAGTTAAAGGAGTTAATCATCACCAAGTCCTTATTATATGAAATGTTAAAGGAACTTATCTAAGAAAAAGATGAAAAATATGAACAGTAAAATGGCAACAAACTCACAACTATCAACAATCAAACATAAAAAAAACAAAAACAGAAATGAACTGAGCAAACAACTTTGACAGGGACAGATTCATAGAAATGGAGATTGTGAGAACCCTCCATTACACAGAAATGGAGGGTTGCCAGCAGGGAAGGGGAGTGGGGGAATAGGTGAAAAGGTACAGGGAATAAGTAGCATAAATGGTAGGTAGAAAATAGGGGGAGGTTAAGAATAGTAAGGGAAATGTAGAAGCCAAAGAACTTATATGTATGACCCATGGACATGAACTAAGGTGGGGGGATGCATGTGGGAGGGGATGTGCAGGAGGAGGGAACTGAAGGGGGGAAACTGGGATAACTGTAATAGCATAATCAATAAAATATATTGAGAAAAAAAAACAAAAAAAATCCCAAATACTTTTAAGTCTAGTTTTGCCCTTGTACTTGATGTAGAAATAGTAGGAGATTTTAGTTATTTAATTATTTCTAGGACTATTTTGAACAAACTTGTCCCTAGAATAGATTTTTCAGAGGATGCATCCACCTCTACCACAACAGGAAGCCTAAAGGATTTTCCATTTTCTTTTAGTATTCCTCAGTTACCTTTTTTTAGTATTAAAGAATCTTTTCAGGTATTTAAAAAAATTTATTCTTGTTTCATTTCTTAAATATTATAACAAGGGAAAAATTGACTAACATTAGGGTGATTTTGATCAACAGAGGCTAATCAGATCAGAGGCTGATATAATTTTGTGGAGTGCTTGGAGGGGCAGAGAGAGGATGTTGCACTTATTCAATAATCACAAATAAAGAAATAGATGAACTGCTAAAAACAAATTTTAAGTTCACTGGCTTACTGTGTTGTCCAACTTGCTTCTATTATAGACAAAGGCTAAAATTAACTTAGTCTAGGTTTCCCTAGATTTCCATAGTCCATCTACTTAATTCCCACAAAAGTGATAGCACATCCTGGTCATTTGAAGTTCCAGCCTTTGAAGGAATTTCTTATAAGCATGGAACTTGTCTTGATGACCCCACATTGAGCATGCATTTAAGAATGAAGACTAGGCTATCCTGGGTAATCTTCAAACACTAAAAAATAAAATAAAAAAAGCTACATTTGATTCTCTTGTCATCAAAGAGTTCCTGTTCAAGCATTCCCTATAACCACTTTCTCCTAATCACAACTACATTTGGAATTCTGCCCATATGTAAATTTTGATCACCCTTGCAATCTGATATCACTGATGAATCACTTTGCTTTCTGCTATAATTTTCTCCAGAGTTTCTTCCTACTTGACATCTACACCAACACACTTATACTTTGTCAGCCATAGTCAAGTCTGTGACACTGGTTGCCTTCTTACTGAGCTTTATTAATCTTCAAATAGAACACAGTGTCTGGTAAAATCTAGAAAGTTAGTAAGAGTTCAAGTATAGAATCACATAATTCTAAGTCTCTAACAGCAAAAATATGGGCTTCATGTTGACCTTGAGTGCAAGACCTCATTTCATAGTAACCAATAATTCCAGCCTGGAATGAGTCAGGATGAGACAGTAAAAGTAAGGATCTGGTGGTTTACACATCCAAACTGGCTTTTCCACCTGTGATCTATGATGGACATAGCTATTAAAAGTAATTTCCCTATGTTAATGGATTATCTTTCCTTATTCAGGAACTTCACAGCCATTTGTGTGTAGAAAGGGCTGGCCTTGCAGCAGTGATATCAGTAAACATTTGAGATCAACTCAACTATGGTATCCTGGCACTACCACTTTGCTCCCTAACTCTGTGACCTTCCTTAAATTTCTGAATATCTCTATGCCTTAATTTCCTCATTTACAACACTGGGGACAATAATAGTTCTAATAGGATTGTCATGAGGGTTAAATGAAATAACCTGTGTGATACACTGAGTGCAGTGGCTGATACATAGTGGGTGTCAGTAAAAGTTAGTCATTGGTGGTAGAAGTTAGTAGAGTTGGAAAAGTTTCTTAAAATAGATCAGTAGGCCCCAGATCTCCAAGCAGAATATCCAGATTTTGCAGGCCACAGGTGCTTGACTTAACTCCACAAGTGAAAACTGTCCAGTAGCTTTCTGAGACACTGGAGAAATGGAGGTAGTCATTGCCAGCTAGCTGTTTCCTCTCATTTAAGAAAATAAGCAGAAAAAGTAGAAACCAGCAATTCAAAATCAGTAACATGTAGTACAATGATTTAGTTTTTGGGAAATGATGAGTTTGTCACCTATGAAAACCATTCTGCCTCTTCCTCTGACGTTGCAAAGGGAGAAAATGCCCACTTGACTACCCATTATTCCCACTTTTCATGCATGAATTATCTTTGATCTATACTTCAAACTTCCCAAATCCTTCCATGTTATATAGGCTAGAAGAGAACTTGTTATTCATGTTGAATAAGATAGAAAAATAATCAGTGACTATCATATGTGAAAATCTCTTGTGCAGCTTTCCAGCACTTTATTTGTAGTTATAGCATTACAAATGCTGTTTCATGATTAGTTTTTGGTCTCTGTTGCACTTGTATTAATTTCTTTTCTATTTGGGTAGTTGGTTGCCTCCTATATCCTATTTGGAAGTTTAGCGTGACCTTTTTCAATCTGCTGCTAGAGTGGGGTAGAGTGGTGGGAAGAGTGTGGATGATGGGGACTGGCAAAACTGGGTCCAACATTTGGTTCTAACCCTTATAGGCTGTGTGACTTTAAGCAACTAACATAACTTCTTGAAGCATCAATTTCTTTGTATATGAACTGGAGGTATGTCCTAACCTCCACAAAATTGTTTTGGAGAATTAAATGTCATATATGTGATATATAATATATATAATTGTTTCTCAAAAAATATTAAATTCCTTTTTGAACATTATTCTTCCAATCATTTGCTACTTCTAGAGCCTGGAGAATGCCAGAGAATCCTTCTCATGTCCTTCCTGTGATCCCTGGTAGATGAACTAGAGTTTACAGAAAAGAATGAAAGAAAGTGTAACAACTGATGAATCCCATTCATTTGTACCCTCTGTCTAGTTCTGAATGCCAGTGACAGTATACGAGATATGCCCAGTTCTTGGAATTTCACTCTGTCACCATTCAATCATTTACACTTCTACTGCGTGTGCCATGTGCATGTGTATGTCCAAGTGGGAGCACATGTAGTTATGTCATATGTGGAGACTAAACTGAAAAGAAAGTTATGACCTTGCCATCCAGTCATAATGGCTCACATTCAGAGAATGATGGAAGAACTTTTACAAAACATCAGACAAATAAGGACAAATTACATAATACAAATCAAACTGTACATAAGTGCTTTAAGGTATTTAATGTAGGAGAGATTAGCATAAGTTCAGTGACATTTGTTGAGCAATTTTTATGTAGCTGACACTGTGCTTGGAGCAGGAGATTAAAATAAAAATGAATAAGACATGGTCTATGCTCTCATAAAATTCTCTGTCTGATGAGAGTGGCAGGCATATAACCAAATAAATGCAGGACAGGCACACTCAGGAGTACATACAATGCACAGAAAAATATGGTGTTTGACTTATAGTTAAAAGCACAGTAAGGTTTGGTTAGGCCAGGAATTGCAAACACAAACTCCTAGAGCAATCAGGAACATAACATAAATGAAACAAAAACAAAACAGTAATTCAGTACAAGATATTTACTGTTCTTGGCACTTTATTTGTATTAACTCATTTAATTTTCATTATTATTGTTACCATTGTTATCTCTGTTTTACTTTGAGGAAACTGAAGCACAATGAGATTGAGCAACTGGTCTAAGGTCACATTGCCCTGGAATAGCATGGCCAGGACACAAATCTAGACAGTCTGGTCTGGTATCCATGGTGCTCATTATACTTTTTGCTTTCCTATAAAAAAGACAATTGATCAGGTGATATATAGCTTCAGTGTTCAGGAGACTCCAACCAATTGTTTTCAGAAATGATAGCTAGATAATCCTTTCTTTTCCACTAGAGGAGCCATAAGTCAAACTCCTTCCATCCCTGTTAATTATCCAAAATTTTAAATGTTGGCAAATAATTTAAAAATTAAGCCTTTTATGGACCAAACAAAACATGATCATAAGCTGCAAATAGCTCATATACCACCAGGGTGAGACCTCTAGATTAGCTAAGGAGGATAATTACAATTATATGCAAAGGCATGAAAGAAATCATGAGCAATATGAGTATCCAGAATAGAACACCAAGAACAGATGAGGCTGAAAAGGCTTTGGTACACATAGTAAGGAGTAAATACTTTACCCAATTTGCAAAAGAGAGGCCATGAAGAATTTCGTGCCTGCAGCATGGTTCAAAGTGGATTAATCAAAGAAAGGTAATGCACACCTCTCTAACCTTGTTTCTCCCTTAGCTTCACCCAGCACCAAATGTTCCAATCACTCAAAGTGTTTGTAGCTCTGAAGAGCAAAAGAAGGACCCACATTTCTATGACTTTGTTCACTTCTGCCTGGAATGTTCTCCATCCAGCTACAGAACAAATACTCATCTAGAAAGGTTTAACTCAAAGGGGCTAATTCTTTCTAAAATGTTTCCAATTTTCTAAGTCTCTATCCCCTTCCTGCCTCCCAATTCAAATGTGCAGAATTGACCACTACCTCCTTTGGACCTTTACTGTATGTTTAGTACTGTGTGTTTATCATGGCACCTGTAATATTTTATTGTACTTCTTTTCTTATAGATCTATGTCCTTTAATAGCAAAAAATACTCAGGTAAAATACTTTTAGGCCAAGGAATGCCTTACTATTGTCTGTATTTCTAGAGAATAAGATAATATGGGATGCATGGTAGACACTAAAATGTTTGATGAATGAATAAATGGGTAAGTACTTTCTGAGATTATGAAGTACTAAAGTGGCTTTTGAACACAGAACAAAGGTTCTGAATGTATCATCTCTTAGATATTACAAAACATAATACAACATACAGTAGATATGGATGTGAGGGAATATTTTGGTTATTTTATATTACCTTTTTGGGTTCAAATAGTTAATTAACAAATAGTTAATTACTCTTTCAATATATCAATGAATCTCATAAAATATTCTTTTTCAAAGTTGTCTTTGTGAGATAGCTATTGCTGTATAACAAAGCACCCCAACATTTGATGCTTGAAACAATAACAACAATTATTGTTGCTCATGGATCAGTTACGGTGTTCCATTGATTTGGGTTGGGATCCACTGGGCTTAGCTAGGCTCACTCATGTATAGCTGTGGTCAGCTGGAATCCATCTCAGTGTCAGTTACTCCTGACCTCATTAGCTTTGTGTTTTCACTGCATTCATAATTCTATTACCAAAAATGTCAGTCAGAGATTAGGACCAACTATGTAAATACATATTATTTTCTCAGAAGGTGGTTCATTTATTCATTCTTTGATTTATTCATTAAACAAAATGTAGTTTAAGGTCAACTCTGTGCCAGACATTGTGCATAATACTCAGAATAGAGAACTGGGTCTCTTACCTACAGAAAGCAGAGTCTAATGGGAGACAAAAATGTGTAATAGAAAAATTATAGTCCAAGAGTGAGCAATAGAAGTGTAACAACAGAAGTTATAAAGTGCAGAGGAGGGAGTGATTGCCTATGTGGCAGAGGTGGTCAGTGGCTGAGCCAGGTGAGAAAAAGTTTCTTGGAGGATGGGATGATGGAACTCTTATATGGCTATGCAATTACTTACTAGCTGTGTATAGATACCTCTGGCCAGGAGTATTAAGATTTGCTGCATGTACTATACCCTTAAGGTATTGATCTTTCCTAGGTATAATGTTAGTTTGTTATTTGAAATATGAAAATGATAATCTAACATGCTTTTCTCTGCTATACATTTGTCACTTCCTGGCAGTATAAAGTAGTGCTTAAGAATATGAGAACTGGACCCAGATTGCCTGGGTTTGAATCTTAGCTCTACTGTTCATTAATTGTGCCTCAGTTTTCTCTTCTATAAAATGGGGATGACAATGTGAAAATTTGATACATTAACACCTCTAAAGGTAGGACCTAGCACACAGTAAGTGCTCATTAGTTGGTTACTTTTAAGGATTTTTTTTTAGCTTTTTTCTCTTTCCTCCCTTGTAAGGTTCAGATAAAAATTTATCAACCTGATATGGTTGTTCTGAAGGTTTAATGAAATTAAATATATGGATATTACTTCAAACAGTTCTTAGCACATTGAAAGTGCATTGTATGTGTACATCATTATCATTCTGTTTGTATGTGTTTATCTACTAAAAGAATTGACGCCATCTATTCTTAGTTGTTGTGGGTTCAAAAGTATTTTTCTATTTATATAGTCTTCTCTTTCACTAAGCTGAGATCCTAATTTATTTATCTATTTCCTTTTGGAAACATGGTGGGATGGTGGAAGTGTGAAGATACCCTGAGAAATGTTCCAAGGCAGTGTTTGATTGGTGAGGGCTTTACATGATTCTGATGTTGCACTGTGCTAGGAAAACAGGCCTCGGGTAGAACTCTTCAGACACACCTGCAAACACATCCTCTCCTGTGGTGATGATGGGCACATCCTGTGACTGCCCTCATTGCATCTTCTTGTACCACCTGCCTTTTGATTATGCAGAGAAGTAGCTGATCCCCCAGTTGCAGTGTTTACTCTCTCTAACAGCAGACAGCAATCAGGTAGAAAGATTCTAACAAAAGTAATCAATAGAGCAAAGAAAGATGAACTGCTGAAAAGAATATAATGAGATGGTAGAAGTCACCTCAAATACATTGTGGTTACATAATTATAGAATTTTCTGGCTAAATTTAAAGTTACTTAAATAACAGTTTGAAATAGCATTTTCAAACAATATCTGACACATCATGAAAGCTGACTGACTCTTAGATAAATGTATGAATGAACGATAAGGTTATAGAAATGCTTACTAGCATTGATTACATGCTATCAAAGAAAACCATTTTAAAGCTATGCTTTGATTATTCTACTAAGAGTGAAGAGATTTTTCAGCACTGTGGAATATCTGTCAGAGTTATGTCCCTAAATACTTAATGAAGTTTATAATGTTATGGTGGCCTGATATAATTTGTAATTGGAAGACCATAGATATGGAAAAAAGGGCAGGCTGAAATCATCTTCCTGAATTAAGAATCTGAACATTATGTATTCAAGATCTAATAGAATTGAAATGCCAATCTGTGGCAAAGCCTTGCAGAGTCATTTGTCACTGTGTTTGATTATGCTCTAAGGCCTTATTTGATTCCATGGCTTTGCAGTGAAAACAGTACTGGGCTTAGAGCTAAATAAAGCTGGATTCATGGCCTACATGCAGCAGTGATGCCATTTACATAGATTACAATATGGATGATTTTACATGGAGTCATGCATGAGGTGGCTCTTCTTGGATTCAAATTCTTGCTCTCCTACCTACTAACTGTGTGACATGAAGCAAGTTAATTAAGCTTCCTCTCTTATAAGTATGAACACTAAATTAGAACTCACAGTAGTATGTACTGTATATAGGATAGTGTCTTTCTGATATCTGGTGATTTTCCCATATTGTCACTTATTAATTAAGTATAGGAAGGCATTGGCTGTGGATCTGGATTAGTTTCTGGATTAGACACTTTTGCATCTGGATATTTTGCCTCATCTAAGAGGCAGCTTTACTTAGTGTAAGGGTTAAGCACACAGACTCTGGGCTCAGACCTCCTTGGTTCAAATTCTGATTCTGCCTCTTAATTAGCTATGGAACTTTGGGTGAGTTAAATAGACTTCTTATTTCTTACTCTAGCTTCCTCCTTTGTAAATTGTGGTAATCTGAGTACTCAGTTACAAGGATTAAATGAGTTATATTGTGGTGTACTTGGAATGGTTTCTGATATATATTTAGCACCATATAGATACCTAAATAAAATAAAAAGAGATGGGAACTCAGCTGTAGACTAATCAAAGAAATTTGTGAATGACTGTGTGGGACCACTTTATCTTAACAAAAGAAGCTGCTGGCATTAGTGGCATTGCATGACATCTTGATCCATCCCCAAGACATGGAATTTAAATTATTTTGCCATTTTTTAAATGGAAATGCTCATTCTGCCAAAGAAAATGGTGGGAAGGGTAATGGCCAAGATGGGGGCATAGGTAGAAATGCTTCACTTCCTTGCACAATTAAAAGAAGGATAATAACCAATGGCCCCACATTTGTGCACTGATAAGCCAGGAGGAACAACTGGGGAGTGAGGCAGATCATGAAACCCATGGTTTTGGCTCAGGGAAATAAAGCCTCAAAACCCCAGGCTATAAGAATCTGTGGGGGTTGCAGTGGTGGGAGAAACTCTCAGTCTCATGGGAGAGTCCATTGGAGAGGCCTACAGGGTCCTAGAATGTACACAAGCCCACTCACCTGAGAATAAGCACCTGAAAGGGCTGATTCCCAGCCCTTTCTGCTGGTGGGAAGTGAGGGAAGTGATGGAAAGTGGGGTGAGAGCCAATAAAGCAGCATTGTTCCTTTCTGACCCCTCCTTCACAAACAGCTCCACAGCTATGAAAGAGTTGTCCCACCCTGGAAAATACCTAAGGCTCCACCCTTATAACAGGTGTACTGAGATAAAGGTTCAAATGAAAGAACAGATCAAAATTCCAGAAAAAATAACTAAGTGACAAGGAGATAGACAACCTACCAGATGCAGAGTTCAAAACACTGGTAATCAGGATGGTCACAGAAATGATTGAGTTCAGTCACAAAATGAAGGAAGAAATAAAGGTTATATGAAGGGAAATATACAGGGAACCAACAGTGAACAGAAGGAAACTGGGACTCAAATCAACAATTTGGAACAGAAGGAAGAAGTAAACACCCAACCAGAACAGACTGAAAGACAAGAATTAAAAAAACCGAGCAGAGGCTGAGGGACCTCTGGAAGAACTTCAAATGCTCCAACATCTGAATCATACAAATGTCAGTAGGAGAAGAGGAAGACAAGTAATTGAAAGCTTATTCAAACAAATAATGAAGGAAAACTTCCCCAAGTTGGCAAAGGAAATTGACTTCCAGGAAGTCCAGGAACTCAGAGAGTTCCCAAGAAATTAGATCCAAGAAGAAACACACAAAGATACATCATACTTACATTACCCAAGATTAAAGATAAGGAGAGAATCTTAAAAGCAGCAAGAGAAAAGGAGACAGCTGCATTCAAAGGTGTTCCCATAAGATGATCAGCTGATTTCTCAAAAGAAACCTTATAGGCAAGAAGGAGCTGGAAAGAAGTATTTGAAGTCATGAAAGGCAAGCACCTACATCCAAGATTACTCTGTCCAGCAAAGCTATCATTTAAGATGTAAAGGCAGATAAAGTGCTTCCCAGATAGAGTCAAGTGAAAGGAGTTCATCATCACCAAGCCATTATAATATGAAATGTTAAAGGGACTTATCTAAGAAAAAGAAGATGAAAAATATGAACAGTAAAATGGCAACAAACTCACAACTATCAACAAATGAACCTAAAAAAGAAAAACAAAAACTAAGCAAACAACTATGGGAACAGAATCACAGAAATGGGGATCACATGGAGGGTTATCAGTGGGAAGGAGGAGGGAGAGAATGGAGGGAAAGGTACAAGGTATAAGAAGCATAATTGGTAGGTACAAAATAGATAAGGGGGAAGTTAAGAATAGTGTAGGAAATGGAGAAGCCAAAGCATTTAAATGTACAACCCATGGACATGAACTAAGTAAGGAGAATGCTAAAGGGAGGGGGGGTGCAAGGTGCAGACGGATAAAGGGGAGAGAAAAATGGGACAACCATAATAGCATAATCAATAAAATATACTTAAAAAAAAGAAAATGGTGGGAAGAATTATGGTTTCAATTTGTGAACATAAGACAAAAATTTAAATATACAACCTAGGACATTTATATGTATGTGTGAATATATACATATACAAAATTTTTTTGACTAGAGGTATAAAGGGCTCAGTTAATCATACTCCTCATTATTATCACTAGTTTTTCAAGGGCCATCTCTGGAATGTGTGTGTATACATATAAATGCATGTGTATATAAGTGTATGTGTAGATATATGTATAAATCTATATAATTTTGTATTTATTACCTGTTACTTCTGATAACTCTCTCCCTTTCTCTTTTTACTGTTGGACAAGCATTCTAATGTACTTAATGTTTGAAAGTGTACTGTTGTTATGTTTAAATTTTTAATTTACATGGAGTTTATGTGCAATATATATTTTATTCTGTTTTTCAATGTCCTTCAGTTATCACTGCTGTTAGGAGTGATCCATGTTACTCTATGTATATCATGTCTCTAAGTGTCCCAAATAATCCATGGGGCCTTCCATCACATTTGACCTGTCTAGTCACCCAGTGGTGAACACCTGGATTGTTACGAGTTTCCTGTCACCACAGTGGACTATTTCAATGTTTTTAGTATCTAATATAGTTAGTGAGAGAGCTCATTACAATCTGATTATTTTTTTCTTTATACATACAATAGAAGTCCTCTTTTAAAGGTGTTCAGGAATGGTACTTGGTAGGTTAATTGAAAAAGTATTACAGCTAGAATTTGTAAAAGTCATAAATAATTTAAAGACTTTATTTTAACTTCAAGTATTTAAGTGTAATTTTATGAGCCATTTAAAAAAGTAGAATGCAGGTGTTTCCTTTGTTGAATGTATGTACATACTTACTTTATTTTTAAGAATTAATTCATTTTTGTTTTTTTATAGAGATACTTTTACAGCTTTATTGAGATGTAATTAACATACAATTTGTGTAAGTTTAAGGTGTGTATAACATACATCAGTTAATTACAGCATTCTCCCAATACACCAAGGCTGCTGGTTTGATCCCCTGTCAGAGCATATACAACCAATGATACATTAAATAAGTGGAACAACAAATTGATCTCTCTCTCTATCGCATGCATGTGCTCGCCCTTACTCTCTCTCTAAAATCAATAAACTTAAAAATTTAAAGTAACATATTGATACAAAACATTTATATATTGTGAAGTGATTACCAGTATAGCATTAACAGCTCCATCCCCTCACATAGTCACAGTTTGTGAACACAAGACAAAAATGTGTTTTTTTTGTTTGTGTGTGTATGTGTGTGAAGAATATTTAAGAACTACATTCTTAGTAACTTTTCAAGTGTAAAATACGGATTTATTAACTATAATTACCATGCTGTATTTGATACCCACCCAGAACTTATTTATCTTGTAATAACAGAGTTCGTACCTTGGACTAACATCTCCCCATGACTCCTCCCCCTGCCCCTGGCAACCACCATTCTACTCTCCACAAATTTAGCTTTTTTAGATTCCACACATAAGTGAGATCATGCAGTATTGTCTTTCTCTGACTTATTTCACTATTTCTGGTTTTATTTTAGTATGTGCCTGCTTTTGGAATTCATTTTTACATTTCTTGTGTACGTGATGTGCCGAGTGCCTTATGTGTTTTCCTATTTCATTTTCTTTAAAGATAGGAACTTAAATATATTGTGAAAATAATCTAAATGCAGAATTCTTTGATGTCTAGATTTTTCTTTTTATTTCCAAAGCATTAACTTAGTTTTCAGAATAATGATTTCTGTCTTTCTTTTCACTTTCACACCTTATTAGTTTAAATAAACCAGACAGAAAAAGTTAAGAACCAGATGATTTCACTTATATGTGGGACATAAAACTGGAAGCAACACATGAACAAACAAGAAAAACAAATAAGAACTCATAGACACAGACAGCAGTATGGTGGTTAACAGAGGAAAGTGGGGCTGGGAGGTAGTAAAGGTTAAAGGGGGTGAAATATATGGTGACAGAAGATGATTCGACTTTGGGGTAATAGAAACACAATGCAATACAAAGATCATGTAGTGTAGAAGTATCTTTTGAAAGCTATATATTCATATTAATGTCTCCCCAGTACATTTAATAAAAAATAAATAAGTAAAAGGCATGCTCTTGGCAAAAATAAAGAATACACGTTAATTTAAATTTTAAAAAATGTAGTCTGTAGCTACACAGAATAATGAAACAAATGGTTGTGTTTTGTTCTAATTAGGAGAGGCCCTAGTTATTATCCTAGTTTGGGGTGTCAGATTTTCTTTACTTCAGTTGCATAGGGGATTAGGCCTAGAAGTCAAACATCCATATTTTCAATAAGCATAAAACTGTACTTGGAACTTTAAACAGACAATAGATTGGAAAGTATATTCAGGAATATAAAGAGTTGTACATACATAGTGGCTTTAAGCTTTGTGTCTATATTGTCCTTACTATAACCACAATGGAGCCCCAAATAAATTTTTTTTCAATAAATGAATAAATAAATTAAAACTGAGACAGTTTGTATGATTTCTTTTTTAAAAATATTGAATTGAGATATAACATTGTATAAATTTAAGATGTGCATCATGTTGATTTGATACATTTATACACTGTGAAATGATTACCACCATATAGTTAGTGTGATTTCTGATGCTACCCTATGTGACCTTAAACACTTGGTATTGAACATGGCATGTAAAAATTTCTCTGAGCTACTGCATTTTAAGAAGAACCTGATTTTTTTATTATTTCACTCTTAGTAGAAACTTAATGAGTTTTTCGTTTGCTTTCCTAACAAAAGAGGGTACTACTCATTTCCTCTCTTATGATAATGTTTATACTTAAAACAGAGGCTGCTAAGATGTTTTGTGTGTGTGTGTGTGTGCAGAATTCTTTTGCACAGAATTGAAAGCTGGTTGGACTACTTTGGTTTTGAAGAGTGCACAAGAAAAACAGAATTAGAATGAGTTTTTACATCAACTTCTAAGACACAAACAAAACATTAATGAATGGATAGCTGGATATACACACTCACATTCTCATTCATTCATTCATTCAACAAATAGGTATCAGCATCTATTGTGTCACTATGATGAAAACTATCAATAATATTACTGTCCTTTTGAAGCTTAACTGGGAGCTAAAATTTTTTAAAGGAATTGATAAATGAACAAACATAGAAATTACAATATAATAAGGACTAGAAAAGAAAAGGTGTGAACATAAGGAATAATAAGGAAGACTGGTCTGGGATAGTTTCTCTGAGGAAGTGTCACCTATGTTGAGACCAGAGGGAGAAGGCATCAGCTGGGACCAGGGAAGACCACATTGACAGAGGGAGCTTTAATGAGCTCCCAGAGTTCACAGAACTAATAATTTCAAAGAGGTTCTGAGACAAAATATTTATAGATAACCAATTTAAAACCAGTGGAGATACCCCCTAAATATTAAGGCAGTTTGAGTTTTATATAAATAGTATCAATACCTTCCCTCCCTACCACCTCTGTTCCCAAAGTAACACCAAAAACACTGGTTTAATGGAATGCTTTCATGTCCATTTTTCTCTCAAGAAATCTTGTGTGTAATTTCTGTAATGCTGTAACTTACTATTTTTTTAAAAGGAAACATAGAGGAATAAAGTATGACTCACTTGTTTAAGAATTTGAATAATTCATTCTTAGGAGATTATGGCCAGTTTATTGTTGTGGAGGTTATTCTCTTCTGTTGATTCTTTTACTTTTTCTATTCTCACCTCCTTTTGGTCATTACACTGCTCATTAGCATTTGTATTAAGCAATTCTGAGAAGGGGGAAATCAATGAAGGAAAGGAGCTTCAATTTAAGTCTTGGTGGGTGAGAGGTGGAATCTATTGGCTAAAATCAGATTATTTATGGATTCTCTGTGGATTTCCTTTATTCATGTTATTTTCATCACCAATAGCATAGACTAACACAAGTGGATTATATTGTATAACAGAAACATACATAGCTAAAGTTTTTTTTGGAGTATGCACATATTTAAACTAAAACTTCAAGATGACATTTGTTTAAGTGATTATAATTTGAAGAGTGTTGAGGTAATGCTAGTGATAAAAACAGATATTACAATTAAAAGAGACATTGTTGCCTATAACTATAGGGTCCAATACCTATAGTAAGGAATTCTTTATATCCTAGAAGTAACTGACCCTGCATTTTAAACAATAGACCAATCCTGACAATGCCTTTTGACCTATACAAGATGAGTTCTTGTTAGTGAGGGTATGGGGCAATAGAAACAGTACATTTGAAAAATTTACCATAAATGTGAAAGCCTGAAGCACACACTCTAAATCATGGCCATTACTTCATGTTTGTTTACCTTGTACAAGCCTCCAAGTTCTTTCTTTCAGACCTGAAGCTATTTCTTTTTGAATGACCATTGGCCTACTATATTTCCAAAGGGTGGATGAGCTGTACACACTTGGGCTTCTTGAGGAAAGATGGGGAATGGACCCTAGGATCCATGAATAGGGCAAAAAAGGACACATGGAAATTCTGTGTCCTTGGTGGAGATGGATTTGTGCTGAACTTGCAAAATGTATGAGTTCAGTGTCATCTGTTTTCAGTATTTCCTGAACAATTGATTTATTCCACATTATTAATGAACTTTCCAGCAGTTCTACTTGTCAGAGCCTACTCTGTAGGGGTCAATAATGAGAGGAAACCTGATGTTAGTGAATCCAGCTTAAGTGATTCTGTCATGCTAACGATTCAATATATCAGGACAAATGTCAGTTCCTTCCAATATGTTAATTCCTCAGATCCTATTTGCATAAACTACAGTCAATGAAATACAAGCTCCCCTCTATGATAGTTAATGGAGATTTGTAAAGGATTTTTAATTTATTTTTTCGTCTCCTTCAACATAAATCCTTAAGTTGAAAAAGGATATGGAAAGCAAGAATCATAGATAGGACAGAAGATGTAAAACAGTACTAAGTCAAAATATATAAGAATATAAAATTCTTTGCTATAAATGTAGTAGTTTCTTAAGAATTCTGTGTATTTCATTTACTGCTTTCAAAAGGCACAGTTACTTGCTAAGGAAACTTGGGAACAAAGCATTTCCTTATACTGTATTTTGAGCTGAGTTTTCAGTTTCCCTAGTTTTTCTGAAGTAAATTACCAGTTCATTAGTTTTCCCCAAGGATATTAAATCTGGATTTTCTATCTCTCCTCCTAACCCTATACATTATCTCCCTGGGGCCACTGATATGTGATAGCAATATTTATTTTAGAATCACCACTTCCTTTATTCTCAAGTTCAAGGTGAATATATATCACAATTTAAAAGTAACATGAACAAATCAGAATTTCCTTTTTTTTCTGGATTGAAATACATAGTTATGTAATTTAGCCAATGAAATCATTTTCCTTTTTGCTTTATTTTTATTTTTATTTTTTCATAAGCTTTAAGATTTCTATTCACTTAGAGTTTTTAGAAGTTTGTATCAATTGGTCAGCACCTGGGACTTATTAGCTTACTCTGTCTACATGTACAATTGGCAAGTGTACTATTCATTCAGATTGCAAGCATTTCTCTTGCCTACTAATTTCCTTGGTTTTTGTTTGGCAATGTGGCTCAAAATTTACTTTTTCACCTATGACCATTAATACAGACTACTTTATTCATGTAACCTTGGTAAACATAAAAAACAAACAAACAAGGGAGACCTAGAATTTTATTGTTGACTTGTTTAAGAAGTTTCCTGCCTCCCTGGCAGTCCCTGAGATAGTTTTCAGTCTCATTTAAGGTGAATTGACAATGATGTAACTAATGGCAGTGAGCACCATCAATCAACAAAGAGCCATAGCAGCAATATGGGCTGCCGTTGACATTTTGCTTCAGTGCTTACTTACCATCAGCCTGTTGAACTGTCCATTTGCCTATTTTTTAAAAAAGTGAATTTAATAAAGTTATCCAAACCATTTCCCTTACCTAAGCTGCTATATTTTATCTTCCACTTTTAATTTTATATATGCAGAGCCTACAACAATGAAATGCCCAGACCATATTTTGCTCATCATTTGCCCTAATACATAAATTGGATTAAATTTTCACATGTTCACCACCTGTGGTGAGTGGGTGTTTTACTACATTTGTTGTATTGGAACTGGAGGATTGTGTTCCAGGATTATGGGTCCAGGTAATAATAAGTGATCCATTACTATGCTTTAACTTTCTAAAGATAGCCCCTGATGTGTGAATAAGGGAAGTATTTTGATGAGTAAGTTTAGAGAGTTGACTTATCCTGTACATTTACTCTCATGAGTCATCTGGATTTTAAACTTCATGAGAACAAGGACTGATTTTCCTTTGTTTCATCATGGTAATGAGCACAGTGTTATGCAATGTTAAATGATGTCTATGTATCTTATAGAATTTTCCTTTTTTGTTTTATTAGGTGGTTACACCAGAAGGTGTGCTGGAAGATACAGGTGTGTGGGGGTTAAGCTGCCCCAGCCTGCTCAGCAGGTGGCCCCAGGAGGTCTGCACAGTTGCACCTGAGGGCCCAGCCAGCAGAGGGATGAGAGACATGGGACAAGTGTCCTGTTGGGTGTCATGTTTTGGTCGATAAACTCAAAAGGACAGCTCAGATTTTAGTAAAGACATTTATTGTGAGCAATGGCCTTAGTGAGCTCTGTCCATCAGTCTGCCCTGAGTGGGCGCTCCACTTGCACAGTGACTCGCACGGTGCCCCAGAGGCGTGGGCACAGGCTCCTGTCTAGACAGGGAACAGGGTGTGCACCTCTGCACCCCACAGACAGGAAGGACACCCCTCCCCAGACAGAAACCACTGGCTTAGCCATGCAAGTCAAGATGCCATCTGCATACTTCTTAGTTGACCTTGTTCTGAAATTTGTACAGGTTATTGGTTGCAGCCATGGCGATGCTGTTGTTGGCAGGGTGTGCCAAGCCATGTGCAAAATCTTCTTACTAAAGTCCAGACTGTCCACACTGATCTCATCCTTCTTCCTCTTCCCAACTGGACACACTCTCTGAGGCTTCAGGCTGGTGTGAGGCTTGCTGTTCTCTCTGGAAACTTCCAGGGTCATGTCCCTCTGTGTGCCTCTGTCAAACATCCTAAAGAAGTTGTTGTAGGACCCCATCATAATCCCACTGTCTGGCCCATTCCTGCAGCACTCATATTCGTCAAAGGTGCAGTCATTCTCACATAGAGAGCACAGTTTGCTTCGAAGGTACTCGTGGACCTGATAGGGTTAGCATGGGCCGGCTCTCCATGTTGAGGTCCCAGCCCTTTACCAACAGGGAGTTCGGGTCATCGTGTACCAACCACTGTGACTGAATTTCACATCGGAGATGGAGGAAATGATTTTTGAGAAGGAAGACCTACTGCTGGGATCGTCAGGTTCTTCAAAAATCTTGGAGTGCCTGTCCCACAGGGCCAAGGAGCGCATGTCACACAGGCAGACATTGTCCTTGCTGCTACTATACATGAACACATTGCACTGCTGCAGGTGGAACTCCACTGCTGTGATCACGTCCATCTGCTCCTCCATGTCCGAGGGCTTCATGTCCATGACGTTGAAGCTTCTGTCTGTGATCTCCAAATGCCACAGATTAATCCTCAGGTCATCTGCAGAAAGATACATTTCATGATCACTCTTTACAGAAATAGAGTGGTATGTGTGAGCATTTGCAAAAACTTGTTGTGGATTTGCTTCTACCACAAGCTCCATGGGCTTCAATATTGGGACCCACAGTGCTGTGATTCTAATTGGGTCTTGAAGTCGCCTGTCCAACTTTCAAGTTATAACCTTCTGCTCTTTTATCCCGTTCACTTAATTTCCATAATTTAATAGTTTAATCAATTTGTAGAGAGTAGAAAATGAGCAGCATTCTGTTGTGGTAACCACCTAATTTTATTAATTTTTCCCTCAATTTCTAGACTTTTCAAATAGTCAAACTCTGGTTCATGACTTTGAAAGATACTGTAAACATTATATTCTCCCCTAGAATGAGGGTGGCTTTTGTTCTTTTGTTCCTGTGGAAAAATAACAACTCTGCCACCCTTGTCTACTGTAGCAAGAAGATCCCTGGAGTAGTTCAACAGTTGAGATGATGATCACCATGTCCTCAACGATGGTACCCTTGACCTGTGAGAAGCACCACTGCAAGTCATTGCTGCCAGAGGGGCAGCTGCCACCTCTGGCTCCTGACAAGGCCAGCTGACCAGTGGTGCTCAGGTAGCGGTGGAGAAGCAGGCAGCCCACACACATGAATTAATTACTAAAATTCTGTGGCATACCAAAAATATATACTATATTTTTGTCAATCTGACAAAAATAAATATAATTTTGATTGATTTACAAAAAAGCAGTAATTACCAACCCATTTTGCTTCAAAGTGACTTTTTAAAAAATCAAGTACCTGTACTTGTATGTAAGCATTTCTGGTACCAAGAATTACCAATTAGATGCAACCTTATTGTGCAATGTTACCAATAATATACAAGTTTATTATATGACCTATATATTTATGGTTCAAGACAGGGTGTTCACACTGGAGGGCTATTGTTTTGTTGGCTGTTGTCATTTTTTTTTATTTTACAATCTAAGGGAAAAGAGGTCAGTGTCCCTAAATAGTCAGGTATTGCATGTTTTAAAAATTCTTGCAGCATAGTTTGAAAATTGCTGTCCTAAAGGATAATGGCTCTCCTTTGCTGTGCTTATGTTGCTTTGCATAATAAATTGCTAAAGGTAAAAAAGAAGTCCTCAGCTTGGGGTTGGTGTTTATTTGACCAGGAAACTCTGGTTTGAAAGTTTAATCTTATCCATCTCTGTTACTATAAAACCTTCTAGTTTTAGGTGAGTCCGGCCACTAATATGTTGTAAGAAATAAATTACCTGGGTGCTTTTTTTCACCTGTTCTCCCCGTCAGGTCTTCAGAAGTCACCCTTCAAGATTTATAGGCCAGAGGGCTTATTCCCTGCACACACGCATACCTCACATTCAGTTACATCCTGGCAGTGCCAGATTCCATGAGTGCTGAGTTGGTTCACTCCTCTGACACCCAGATCAGGCTAATATTCTACCATGTTCGTTGGAGAGGACATAAGGCTTCCTCTGTTCCCTCGATGCCAGTTATTGAAACTGGGAAAATGAACTGCATGTTTAAATGCCCACTTCCATGAAAACCAAACTCATGAGGCAGGTTCTGGTTGAGAAGGAAATGGGTTTGTTCAGAAGTTGACAACCTGATAAGTTGGCAGCCTGGTGCCTCCAAAGCCATTTTAGCATCTCAGGCATCCTGTCTATGTTATATAGGGGAAGTATGGGAAGGTAGGAGTCAGCTAAAGAAATTTTGGTGATGTGCAATTTCTCAGCTCTGCTCTCAGGTAGTCTTATTTTTATCTTCTGATAGTGTCATCATGCAGTTTCATGGCTCTGTCTCTAGTTTTACTTCTCATGTTTAGGAGCAGGACATGCAGGGAATGTTTTTGTTGGTTGTGACATGAATTGCTAATGTTTGTCCAGTTCTTGCAGTCAGTCATTCCTTGGTCAGGCAGAAACTGCAACTGCTGATATCTATCAATTACTCATAAGGAAGCTTTTACTACATGATTTTTCTATGAGTCTGTTAGTAGAACCTATTCTATAATTATTACTTGATTAGTATTTTTTTCCAATCACTGATACAACTCCCAACTGTCAATTATCACTCCATTTCTATGGTACCTTTTAAAGAGTAGTTTCTTTTAATTTGCTGTGGAATGAAAGCTCTTGATTAGAAGCAAGGCTCTTAGCATCAAATAGAGGTGTTTCTAAGGGCTTAGATATGTCTTCCCAATTTTGTTAAGGCAGCAACAATTATTTTAATTAAACAATATATCAAAAGGACAGTAAGAAATATAGGTAATGCGAGTTTTAGGATTCCTCCTAAAACAGACTTGATTTTATTTGGTATTCATAAAAATAAAGAAGAAAACCAATCTGTGATTCCTTCACTCATCCTTTTAAGTAGAGGGATATGGTGACCCAATGTCAGTTGCATCTGTGTAGCTTGTTGACAAATCTTGGAAACACTGGTTTCTACCTAGGAAGAGACACTGATATAAGTACAACAAGAAGAATTAATAGTCATGCAAACATACCCATGTCTGGCTAAGATATAATCTAATTCAATGCAATTGTCTTAATACTATTTCAGCTAAAGAATCCAAAGATTCCTGTAGGTTGGCAATTGAAACAGCAGTTCCATGAACTATAATCATTAGTTATTTAGAGAAATTCCATAGGACATGTTGGCGGGCTGTCACTCCCCACCAGGGTAAAAGAGGATGTCCCAAGAAATATTCATCTCCATCTGCTATGCCTCCTGGGAGATTTCTTTTGATTTGTTCAAATAATTGGAGAGGGTTAGTCCAAGGTTGTGTTTCATTGAGGGTGGACAGAGAGAGGAGTTATTAAAGTTCATAAAAATCATTGTCCTTGATCCATTTTATCCCATAGGCAATCGTAAGCCCATGGAATATGTTGTGGCCCACATATAAGAATTTGAACTCATAATAGCTAGATCTGTGTTAATCAACCAAGGGGGGAAAGTGTAATTATATGTTTATTCATCATCTATTTCTAAAAATATGGTGAGGTAGGGGGCTAAGATGGCATTGGAGTAGGAAGGAGCAGATTCGGCTTCCCTCTGCTCAGGGGAGAAAATCCTGACCGATCTATGGAGTAGAGAAGCAAGCAACCAACATACTTCAGCATTTTTGAAAATAGGGAACCAAGGATTGTGGCAGAACCAAAAAACTGGACCCTAAGAAGAGTGCTGCAACAAGGTAGGGTCCCAGGGACCAGCATGTGGTCTGGGGGCTGCAGCCCCAGGCCCAGGGCCCGCTGCTGGGTTTGCCACAGGGTCCTTGGGAGAGAGCCTGGGCAACTGCTCCCTCCCCAGCCAAAAAAGTCATGAGCAGCACTGGGAGGAATCCAGGTGCTAGCAAACACACAAGGGCTGTGAGCACCATTGGAGGCTATAGACACCGAGAGGCTAGATTGCACAGCAAGCCCGGACTCCCACAGTCACTGGTCTGGCTGGAGCGTTTGGCAGTGGGAGAAACCAGGCCACTGTGGGGAGCGGAAGGCTTGAACAGGAGGAATTTCTCAAGAGGAAGGAGTGAATAGACAGACACTGTTTGGGGAATTCTCCTGAAGTTATCAGTTGCTCCATCATCCCTGCCACCCAGGCGTGGCGCGAGTGCAGGGAGAGCGTCCCTGCACCCCAGTCCACAGCAGTAACCCTGGGGAAAGACCTGATTCCCACACCCAGGGTGCAAGGCTGAGGAGCCAGTATGAGCTCTGCTGGCCAAGAAAGAAAAGCCATATCAATCACCCCTCAGCCTGCCGCAACCAGCAAGACCAGAAAAACCGGTTTGGCCACTTTGAAACCAAGACACTTTTTAATCTGATTCTATTTTTTTTAACAATTTTTAATTTTGTAATTTTTATTGCTTTTATTCTCTTTTGATTTCTTTTTCCTCTATTTTCTGATTTCTTGTTTTATTCCTTCCTCCTTCCTGTCCTTCAATTTCATCTCTTCTTCCTTCCTTCTTCTGCCTTTTCTATTTTTACTTTTTTAAATTTTTTCTAAATACCTACAAGTGAGACAAAATCCTGGATCTGTGAAAAGACCAAAGTTGAATCCAAAGAAGGGACATCACAACAACTGGGACAGTGAGATAAATTTCACTCTGCTATTACAGAGAACCTGCAAGTTATTGCATATTTGTATTATTATTATTTTTCCAGTATTCTTACATCTTTTTTAAATACTATTTTTGTATCCCTCTTCTTTTTGTATAGTCTGCTTTGCTAGGCTGGCTATATTGTATGACCTGACAGCTTTCCCCTGATATCTCTTTCCATACTGTATTGCTAATCCACTGTCCTTCACCTCACCTGTGTCCCATTAGCACACTACTCGAGGTTCTGTACTCCCTATTCTTGTTACCTAGATCTCATAGATTCTGTCATATGATTGTTGCCATGATATTATTGTAAATAACTGCTGTTCCATGCAATTGTAATTACTTCACAACACCCCCCCACCCCAGGCCTTAGCCCATTTCAAAGTTTCCTGAACTCTATTACTGTAGTGGTTAACTATTCTCTCACACACTACACGTATTCACTATTCTTTACTCTCACCTCTACCTCAGAATCTGACCTCCCACAATCTCCCTGCTTTATAGATCCAACGCACAATCCTTCCTTCCCCAATAAGAGTCTTATCTTCTTTCCATCCTTTCTAAAAATCAGCTAGCTGGGTGGAAGATCACGGTTAACACTATACATAGTCAAAGGATCTCCTATCTCTTCCATACTTGCTACTACTGTAAATAGCATAGAATTCTCTGTTGCTGTCTTAAACCATTTTGCCTTCCCCCCTCCAACTGATGACAAAAAAGAATAGGTGGAGGTGGTGAACACCAGGATACCCACTGGAAGAGGAAACCCAACAAAGGAACCACTAACAGATAAAAACAGAAGAAGGTGAAGGAGGGAGTCGTAACCACACAAACCTCAATCCAGGACCTATCTGGAAATACAACTAAACAGTAGAGACAGTACCCAATACAAACAACTGAACAAGAGCAAGAGAGAATTCTTTAAACCTTATAAACATACACATGGAAGAACCAGCTTCAACACAACCTGCCCTCACCAGCACAACAAAATACAGGAGGGGGTGGACAGAGTGACCCTCATTTAACCAGCTGGTGGGAAGGAACCACCAAAGAAAGACTCAACAACAATCAAAACCCAAAAGGCAAACACAAAGCCAACTTAAATGACAGCCCAAGACCAGTGAGCTAGGGAGATCAAGAAAACTGCACCACTGAAACTCACTGCTATTCTACTAAAGAAGTTCACACCACAAACCCAGGGAGCCAGAACAGATCAATACAAGAAGCTGAGGCTAACAAGAAGAGTCTCACAAACAATGGGATGACAAAGAAACAATCCCCAAATGAAAGGAAAAGAGGAAGCCTCAGAAAGAATGCTAAATGAAATAGAGGCAATTCAACTATCAGATATTGAGTTCAAAGCAATGATCATCAGGAAGCTCAATGAGCTCACAATGAGCTATCAGAAACTACAGGGAAGCTACAATGAACTCACTGAGAACTATATCAAAATGAAAAAGGAAATAGAAACTCTCAACAAGGGCCAAGAGGAAATGAAGAATACAATTTCTGAACTGAAGAACACAGTAGAAGGAATGAAAAGCAGGATTGATGAAGCAGAACATCGGATCAGCGAGCTACAGGACAAAGTAGAAGAAAACACCCAGAAAGAGCAAGAAAAGGAAAAGAGGCTCAGAAAGAATGAAGAGAGATTAAGAGAAATGCAAGACAATATGAAACATAATGATATCCATATAATAGGGATACCAGAAGGAGAAGAAGAAGAAGGGATCAAAAACCTATTTGAAAAAGTAATGGTGGAAAACTTCCCTAATTTGATGAGACAAAAGTCACACAAATCCAGACAATACAGACAGTCCTGATCAAGGGGAACCCAAAGAAACCCACCTCAAGACACATCATAATTAAAATGACAAAATTTCAAGACAAAGAGAGAATCTTAAAGGCAGCAAGGGAGAAACAGGAAGTAATATACAACGGAGCCCCAATAAGGCTAACAGCTGACTTCTCAATGGAAACACTCCAAGCCAGAAGAGAATGGCAAGAAATACTCCAAGTAATGAGAACCAGAGGCCTGCAACCAAGACTACTTTACCCAGCAAGGCTCTCAATCAGGATAGAAGGCCAAATAAGAAGCTTCTCAGACAAAAGAAGTCTAAAAGAATAAACCTCCACTAAACCAGCTCTGCAAGAGATGCTAAAGGGACTGCTTTAAGGAAAGAAAGGAAAAGAGAGAGTGAGAGAGGAACACACATACATAAAAGGTAATGAATAAGTACCTATCAATAATAACATTAAACGTAAATGGATTAAATTCTCCAATCAAGAGACATAGAATATCGGAATGGATAAGAAAGAATGACCCACACATATGCTGTCTACAAGAGATCCACCTCAGGATAAAGACCTGCACAGGCTGAAAGTGAAGGGCTGGAAACAAATTTTCCAAGCAAATGGACAGGAAAAAAAAAAGCCGGGGTAGCAATACTCATATCTGACAAAATAGATTTCCAAAAAAGGACCATAAAGAGAGATCCAGAAGGTCATTTAATAAAACTCAAGGGAAGAATCCACGAAGAAGATATAAATATTGTAAATATATATGCACTCAACATAGGAGCACCCAAATACATAAAGAAAATAGAGGATTTCAAGAAAGATATTGACAGCAACACAATTATTGTGGGGGATTTTAACACCCCACTATCAAAAATGGACAGATCTTCCAAACAAAATATCAACAAAGATATTGTGGCATTGAACAATACCCTAGATGAAATGGGCTTTACTGATATATACAGAACCCTTCATCCCAAAGAAGCTAAATACACATTCTTTTCAAATGTACATGGAACATTTTCAAAGATTGACCACATGATAGGACACAAAACAAGCCTCAAGAATTTCAAGAAAATTGAAATTATACCAAGCATTTTCTCGGATCACAAGGGACTAAAGCTAGAAACCAACCCCAAGGAAAAAAACCCAAAACACTCAAAATCATGGAGATTAAATAGCATGCTATTGAACAATGAAAGGGTCAGAATGATATTACAGAAGAAATCAAAAGGTTTCTGGAAACAAATGAAAACGCACTCACAACAACCCAAAACTTATGGGTCACAGCAAAGGCAGTCCAGTGAGGGAAGTTCATAGTGATACAGGCCCACCTAAAAAAGTGAGAAACATTTCAAACAAACCCTATGTCTACAAGAACTCGAGGAACAACAACAAAGACAGCCCAGAGCAAGCAGAAGGAAGGAAATCACCAAGATCAGAGCAGACTTAAATGACTTAGAGACTAAAAGCACAATTCTAAAGATCAATGAATCCAAGAGCTGGTTCTTTGAAAAGATAAACAAAATCTACAAGCAGACTCATCAAGAAAAAAAGAGAGAAGACCCAAATAAACACAATCAGAAATGAAAGAGGAGAGATTACAGCAGATACCACAGAAATAAAAAGGATTGTAAGAAATTACTACAAAGAACTGTATGCCAAGAAATTTGAAAACCTAGATGAAATGGACAAATTTCTAGAAAAAATATAATTTTCCAAAACTCAATAAAAAAGAACAGAAAGCCTGAACAAACCAATAACAGCAAAAGAAATTGAAGCAGTAATCAAAAAACTCCCAACACACAAAAGCCCTGGACCAGATGGTTTGACAGGAGAATTCTACAAAGCATTTAAGGAAAAGCTAACCCCTATCCTTCACAGACTATTTGAAAAAATCCAAAAAGGTGGAAGACTCCCAAACTCTTTTTATGAGGCCAACATCATCCTAATTCCAAAACCAGATAAACACCACAAAGAAAGAAAACTTCAGGCCAATATCACTGATGAACATTGACACTAAAATCCTCAATAAGATACTGGCAAACCGCATCCAACAGTACATTAAGAAGATCATACACCATGACCAAGTGGGATTCCAGGGATGTAAGGATGGTACAATATTCACAAATCAGTAATGTAATACATCACATAAACAAAAGCAAAGACAAAAACCACATGATCATATCAATAGATGCAGAAAAAGCATTTTATATGGTACAGCACCCATTTATGATAAAAACACTCAGCAAAGTGGGAATAGAGGGAGCATTCCTCAACATAATAAAGGCCATATATGAGAGACCTACAGCCAACATCATACTCAATGGACAAAAATTAAAATCTTTTCACTAATATCAGGAACAAGACAAGGATGTCCACTTTCACCACTTCTATTCAATATAGTATTGGAAGTTTGAGCCACAGCAATCAGACAAGAAAAAGAAATAAAAGGCATCCAAATCGGAAAGGAGGAAACAAAACTGTCACTGTTTGCAGATGACATGACAGTGTACATAGAAAGTCCTATAGACTCTACCAAAAAACTGCTTGACCTAATAAATGAATTTGGCAAAACAGCAGGATACAAAGTCAATATCCAGAAATCAAAGGCATTTCTGTACACCAACAATGAAACAGCAGAAGCAGAAATCAAGAAAAAAAATCCCATTTGAAATAGCAAAAAGAAAAATAAAATACCTAGGAATAAACCTAACCAAAGAGGTGAAAGACCTGTATTCAGAAAACTACATAACGCTGAGGAGAGAAATCAAGGAAGACACAAACAAATGGAAACATATACCATGTTCATGGATTGGAAGAATTAATATCATCAAAATGTCCATAGTACCCAAAGCAATTTACACATTCAATGCAATGCCTATTAAAGTACCAAAGGCTTATTTCACAGACATAGAACAAACACTTCAACAATTTATATGGAACCATAAACGACCCAGAATAGCTGCTGCAATTTTGAGAAAAAAGAGTAAAGTAGGAGGGATCACAATACCTGACACTAAACTATACTACAAGGCCACTGTAATCAAAACAGCCTGGTACTGGCATAAAAACAGGCACATGGACCAATGGAACAGAACAGAGAGCCCAGAAATAAACCCAAGTCTCTATGGTCAATTAATATTTGACAAACGAAGCAGCAACATAAAATGGAATAAAAATAGCCTCTTCAACAAATGGTGTTGGGAGAACTGGACAGCTATGTGCAAAAAAATGAAACTTGAGCACCAACTTACACCTTAAACAAAAACAAATTCAAAGTGGATAAAAGACTTAAATATAAACCGTGAAACCATTAAAGTCCTAGAAGAGAACGTAGACAGGAAAATCTCAGATATTTCACGAAGAAACTTTTTTACTGACATGTTTCCTAGAGCAAGGGACATAAAGAAAAGAATAAACAAATGGGACCTCATCAAAATAAAAAACTTTTGCCCAGCTAAAGAAAACAGTATCAAAATAAAAAGAGAACCAACTGTATGGGAAAACATATTTGCCAATGATACCTCAGACAAGGGTTTAATCTCCAAAATATGTAAAGAACTTACATGACTCCACTCTAAGAAACAAGTAATCCAATTAAAAAATGGGCAAAGGACTTGAACAGACACTTCTCCAAGGAGGACATACAGAAGATCCAAAGACACATGAAACGATGTTCGATATCGCTAGCTGTCAGAGAGATGCAAATTAAAACCACAATGAGATACCACTTCACACCAGTAAGAATGGCCATCATAAACAAAGCAACAAACAACAAGTGTTGGAGAGGTTGTGAAGAAAAGGGGACCCTAGTGCACTGTTGGTGGGACTGCAGACTGGTACTACCACTATGGAAAGCAGTATGGAACTTCCTCAGAAAACTAAAACTGGATCTGCCTTTTAACCCAGCAATTCCACTGCTGGGACTATATCCTAAGAACACTAAAACACCAATACAAAAGAACCTTTGCACCCTGATGTTCATTGCAGCACACTTTACAATAGCTAGGTGCTGGTAGCAACCTAGATGCCCATCAGTAAATGAATGGATCAAAAAACTATGGTACATTTACACAATGGAATTCTATGTAGCAGAAAGAAAGAAGGAGCTCCTACCGTTTGCAACAGCATGGATGGAGCTGGAAAGCATTATGCTAAGTGAAACAAGCCAGGCAGTGAAAGACAAATACCACATGATCTCACCTTTGACAGGAACCTAAACAACAAAACAAAGAAACAAGCAAAATATAACCAAAGACACTGAAATAGGGGACAGACTGACAGTGACCAGAGGGGAGAGAAGAGGGAATTTCAGGGGAGAATGGGTAGGGTTTACAGGAACAAATTTAAAGGACACATAACAAAAACTAGGGGGAGGGTGGTAATGGGAGGGAAGTAGGAAGGGTTGGGTGGATGGGCTGGAATGGGAGTAAAAGGGAGAAAACTGTACTTGAACAATGATTAAAATAAAAAAAAGATAGAAAATTTCCTGAAATAATAATATGAGCCAGGTGATGGATATAATTTTTGACATATACATTAATAAAAGTACTCTGTTTTCAAAACTAAAGAAAATAAATAAATAAAGATATGGTGATGTAGGGGTTATTACAAATAGGTAATCTTTCAGCTTTAGATGGCATCAGGGTCAAGGTAGTCCCATGATCATCTGTAGTGACTGGGATAGAGAAACAGGGTAGTGCTGGGTTGTGGGACAAAGTAGAAACATGCACCTGATATCTAATCCTAGGCTTATGTTGAGACAATATGGGGTTAGGGTTCTTCATGGTACAAGAGGAAATAGCTGAGTAATCTAATATTGGGAAAACTAAGGAGTCAATGCAATCTAATCCTGATAGTGGCTTTGGGTGGCAAATCCAACTTGCAGTAAGGTTAGCAGTTAAGGCTATGGTTTGAGAAATTCTAAAGAAAGCATTGTTTGTCCATGCAAATGTCTATGAGGTTAGACAGTATACGAGAAACAGCAAGAGTAGCATTGTTACTTAGTTTTAGTAGAGCTCTGCCTTTAAAAAACGTATTGAAGGTCTTTTTTGAGATTGCAGGTCCAATCTCTGGACTGGGGTGGGTGTTCTCTTCAGGTGGGGCTCTCTTAATTCAGATATGATATATGCAAGGATTGATTCTGCTAATTTTACAGATGTATGTAAAATTATGGAGTCGCCTGTCCTAGGGGTAGTGCACTGTTCTGCAAATTATTGTTCTGGTCCCTGGGTCTTCCACATTTTCAGTAGGACTTTTTATCCTGGTTAGAAAGAGTGTATCAGCTACTCTGTGGAGAAAGAAGGCATGGAAAGAGCAAACTTATGGCATATTAAAACTTTCCTTAAGTGCTGTACATATTGCTTGAATTTGCCTCTTGTTCTAACTCAATGGGTGGTTTCCCTAGAATAGGAATTTGGAAGGGTCTCCTATACCTCCCATACACAATTTCAAAAGGGTTCAATTTGAACCTGTTTTTAGGTGCTACTTCAATCCAGAACAGGGCAACGGGAAGCATCTGATCCCATTTCAGATGTGTTTTTTGACACAGTTTTGCTAGTCTTTTTCAAGGTATGGTTGATTTTTTTTCAGTTTTCCTTATAGATCGAGGTCTTCAAGATGTGTATAGTCTTCACAGGATTTGTAGCACTTGACATACCTTTTGAGTGACTTCAGATATAAATGATGGTCCATTGCCACTCTGAATGCTGTTAGGAAGTTGAAATCTAGGAATCAGTTACTTAAATAAAATCCTGACTACCTCAGTTGCCTTTTTTGTCCTAGATGGGTATACTTCAACACCTCCTGAGAAGGTATCTACAAAACTAATAGGAATTTAAAATTCCCAGTGGTCCTGGGCATTTTGGTAAAGCCAAATTGCCAGACTTCAAAGGGACATACCCCTTTGTATTACACTCCCTTCTCATCTGGGTTGTGGTCCATTTTAGGATTATTTCTAGCACACAGTTGGCAGCCCTATGTTATTCTTTGAATAGACGTCTGTAAATATGGTTCTTTTAGGTAAGGCTAGATTAAATCAGCTAGTGCATCCTGCCCATAGTGTATTCCTTTATGTAGATGTTTCAAGATTGGGTATACCAGGGCTTCAGGGAGCAGATTCACACCATGGGCATTGGTTTTCCATAAATAACTAGTATCTGTATTAGCAAACCCATATTTGCAGGCCCGATCTCCATCCTGCTCTGTGTAATGAGATTTTAATTTTGATAAGTCTAGGTGAGGTATTAAAATTCCTATTAATGGAGTCTCCTAGGCTGCTTGCTTTGCTGCCTTATTGGCTTCTTGATTCCCTCTAGTTATTTGGGAATTGTCCTTCCAATACACTGGGCTGGTAAACTTACTGCCCCAAGCAAGTTCAAAACCTCTTTCAGGTATTTAATGTGCTTGTTCCCTGAAGGTAGAATTCCTATTTCTTTTCAAATTGCCCCGTGAGCATGTACTATCATGAAGGCATATTTAGAGTAAGTATATGTATTGATCCATCTATCCTGAGACAGTTCCAGCACCCTGGTTAGGGCAATTAGCTCAGAAACTAATTTCTGTGCTGAAGTACCTGAGGTTAGGACATGTGCCTCTATTGCCTTGTCAATGATCACTACTGCATACCTGGCTCTTCTTTGTCCATTTTCCATGAAGCTACTCCCATCAATGTACACTCCCAGTTGAAGCTCACCAGTGGATGATCTGACAGGTATGGTCAGCTGGAATAAACCTGATCCATGATTTCTAGACAAATATGTTGGAGATCTGAGTCCGCTTCTGTGGTTGGAAGTACAGTAGCTCAGTTCAACACAGCAGGTGTCTGCAGTAGACATTTGGGTTGTCTAACAGGAGGGCTTGATATTTGCCCATTTGTCCAACTGTTAACCAGTAACCCCCTTTCTGCTCTAGCAGGGTTAGCACAAACAGTGTGATGGACTGTCCCAGGGTCAACTTTTCTGCTTCGTGAAGGACATCACAGGTTGCTGCCACTGTTCTAAGGCAGAGAGGCCATCCTTTGGTAATATGATCTAATTTCTTAGAGAAATATGCTATGGGTTGTGGGCATCTTCCAAAAATCTGGATAAACACCCTCAGTCCAATTACCTGCTTTTCGTGTATATACAGTTTGAAAGGCTTCTGAGGGGCAATCTTAATGCAGAGGATGAGATCAGTTTCTCCTTTAGGGTTTCAAAAGCCCTCTCGTATCCTGCATCCCATTCTAGGGGCCCTGTATCAATTCCCTTCAAAGAGTCATAGAGTGGCTTAGCTATTAGTCCAAAATCAGGAATCCAAATATGGCAGAATCCCAACATTCCAAGAAATCCCTGGAGTTGCCTCTGGTTTTCAGGGGTTCTAATGGCAGAAATAACTTGCTTGTGGTCCACCATAGATTTCTCTCTCCTGGCTTCAAGTTAAAACCTACATAAGACACTTCTCATTTGTAATTTTGTGCCTTGTGAGGAGAAAATTTATCTCCACAGGATGCAAGATGATTAAGAACATTGATAGTATTTTCCAAACAAACTTCATAAGAGTCCCAAGTTATGAGCCGGTCATCAATATATTGTAAAAGTATTCCAGAGTCTAACTGTAAGTCACTTAAATCTCTGTCTAGCAATTCTCCAAAAATCATAGGGGAATTCTTAAAATCCTGTGACAACACAGTCAAATGGTATTAGGTAGTAGTTTTATTTGTTGGACCTGGCCATTTAAAGGTAAATAGCAATAGGGTCTGCTCATCAATTGGAATATAGAAGAAAGCATCCTTAAAGTCCAACACAGAAAGCCAGGTGCTGTCCCCTGGCACATCCGTTAGCAAAGTGTAGGGGTTGGGGACAGTTGGGTAAATGTCCTGAGTAATCTCATTAATAGTCTGTAGGTCCTGAACAAAATGGTATTCATCAGAATTTGGCTTCTTAACAGGTAAGATGGGGATATTGTAGGGAGATCTACAAGGCCTGATCAATCCAGATTTCAGAAACTTTTGCAAAACTGGCATATCCTTTCCAAAACCTCCCTCTTTAGTGGGTATTGTTTTTTATTTTTCCTGGGCAAAGTTACATTTTCCTTTAGTTGAATGGATATTGGAGCCACATTAACTGCCTATCTCAAAGTCTCATTGACCCATATGGCCTTACTCACTTGTTCATAGATTTCTGATGGAAAAAGTTCTTCTGTGAGTCCTGCAATACCAGCAAGGAGCATCTGCAACCTTAGAGCATGTTCTGTATGTACCTGTAAGTAAAGCTGTTGCTTTTCTAGAGAAAAAATGACTTGAGCATGCAGTTTACACAACAAATCTCCACCAAGCAGTAGGATGGGGCAATCAGGCATGTAAAGAAAGCTGTGTGTTTGCATGAGTTCTCCCAATTGGCATTCCAGAGGCTTGAGGCTTCCCTGACACCTCTCCAATGTAACTAAAGTGGAACTGTGTGGTGCTGATTTGGTATTCAGGGCCAAATAAATGGCTCCTGTGTCTGTAAGGAAGTCTATTGGTTTGCTCCCCACTGTCAATTAATTGTACCTGGAGCTCCGGTGGTGAAATGGCAATGGACTAGAAATATCCAATGGAGACCCTGGGCCCCATCAGTCTTCATCAGAGTTACTCCGACTTATCAACATCTTTCAGGGTTCACCCCCTCTTTCCTTTCTGGGAACATTCTTGTCATTATTTTTAGGGCATTCCATCTTCCAGTACCCTTCTTCCTTGCAACAGGCACATTGGTTGGTTTCCAGCACCTTGGATTCCTTTTTCTTATTACCTTTCCATCCAGAGCCCTGACTCTCTGATTGCCCCAAGACATTTCAATGAAAACTGTTGCCTGCTTTTGTTTATTTCTCTTGCATAGAAGACATTAAAAGCAATATCTGTAAACTGGAAAAGGTTCATTTCTATAGCCCTTTCAATTCATTGGAGTGTTTTCCTGAATAACTGGGTAGGTCTGGCTAATGAAGGTCATATTGAACATCTGCACATTCTCAGCAGTCTGAGGATCTATATCTGCATACTTTCAATAAGCTTGATAGATCCTCTCTTGGAATGTGGAGGGGTCCTTGTTAGGCTTTTTGTTGTACAGCCTGTACCATATTTAAAATTTTCTATTTTGGCACACCTTACTTCAGCCCCCTAAGATGCATCTCTTATAATGCTCTAGATATGGCTGCCCCCCACTGTTAGTGTCCAAGTCTAGTTCAAGAAGAGGCATAGCCCCAAATGAGGTCAAGGTGTCATTAGGATTCTCCTGATAAAGCTGTTGGGCCTCCTCATTAGCCTTGTCTATGACTAGCCTCCTTTTGTCAGCAATCAGTAAGATGTTAAGAAGAGCCTGTAACATCTGCCCAATTTGGGCAGTGTGTGGCAAAATAGTTGTAATTAGATCAGTCATTTTTTTTGTGGATCCTTTCAATAGGAAGTATGAGAGTTTTTCCAATTAAGTAAATCTGAGTTAGAAAATAGAGTGTGTGCCCAATAATGCCCTGCAGGTGGGTCTTGTTGATTTATTCATCCAACAGGGAAATGTTGAAAAGGATATTGAACTGCTCCAGTTTGGAGACCCTTGGTCCAAATTGGTCGCCCTGTTGGAAAAGAAGGGGAGACTTTTCACTCATTATATAAAGGAGGAACATTAGTCTGGTATGCTGAGCTAAGGGATTAATTGGAGATGGAGGTGGTGGCAGAGGTGGATATATTTCTGGCACCTTCCTTCATATTTCACAGTTCAAAGCATTAAGCAATACCATATCTTCATTATTCTTTTCTTTTTTATTTTTTGAGCCATTTCTATTGTTATTCTAGTACAGTTGTCTCAATTTTCCCCCTTTGCCCTGCACCACCCATTCCACTCTCCACTCCCACAGTAATTCCCACATGGCTGTCCATGTCCATGGGTCATTCATACATGTTCTTTGTCTAGTCCCCTCCCCTTCTTTCCACTGTTGTCCCCCTCCCTCTGCCCTCTGGTCACTTTTAGTTTGCTCCATGTTTTCATGTCTGTGGTTCTATTTTGTTCATTTGTTTACTGTGTCCATTAAACTCTACTTATAGTGAGATCATATGGTATTTGTCTTCCACCAACTGGCTTATTTCACTTAGCACAATATTCTCCAGTTCCATCTATGCTGTCACAAAAGGTAGTAATTCCTTCTTCCTTTCTGCTGCATAGTATTCCATTGTGTACATGTACCACAGTTTTTTGATCCACTCATTTACAGATGGGCACTTAGGCTGTTTCCAACACTTGGCTATTGTAAATAGTGTCACATAAGGGTGGATAAGTTCTTTTGAATTAGTGACTTAGGATTCTTAGTGTATATTGCCTGCAGCAGAATTACTGGGTCAAAAGGCAATTCCATTTTTAGTATTTTAAGGAAGTTGTATACTGTTTTTCACAGGGGCTTCACTGTTCTGCATTCCCACTAACAGTGCACTAGGGTTCCCTTTTCTCTATCTCTATACCAGCGATTGTTTGTTGATTTATTAATGATGACCATCATGACAGTTGTGAGGTGATATCTCAATGTGGTTTTAATTTGCCTCTCTCTGATGATGGCTAGTAATGTTAAGCATCTTTTCATATGTCTAAGGGCTATTTGTATTTCCTCCTTGGACAAGTGTCTATTCAGATCCTTTGTCTATTTTTAATTTGATTGTTTGTCTTCCTGGTGTTGAGTCATATGATTTCTTAATATATTCTGGATATCAATCCTTGTCCAATAAATCATTGGAAAATACATTCTCCCATACAGTTAGTAGCCTTTTCATTTTGATGATGGTTTTTTTAGCTGTGCAGAAGCTTTTGGGTTTGATGTAGTCCCATTTCTTTATTCTTTCCTTTCCTTTCCCTTGTAGGAAGTTTATCAGCAAAAAATATTACTCCGTGGGATATCTGAAATCTTTCTGCCTATGCCTTCCTCTAGGACTTTTATGGTGTCATGATTTATATTTAAGTCTTTTATCCATTTTGAGTTTATTCTGGAGTATGGTGTAATTTGGTGGTTTAGTTTCATTTTTTTTTGTATGTGCCAGTCTAGTTTTCCCAACACCATTTATTGAAGAGGCTCTCTTTATTACATTGTATGGTTCTTCCCCCTTTGTCAAATATTAATTGACCGTAGAGACTTGGGTTTATTTCTGGGTTCTCTCTTCTCTTCCCTTAATCTATGCGTCTGTTCCTATGTCAGTACCAGACTGTTTTGATCATGGTGGCTTTGTAGTATAGTTTGATATTGGGTATTGTGATCCCTCCTACTTTGTTCTTTCTTAAGATAGCTGAGGTCATTTGGGGTCTCTTTTGGTTCCACATAACTCTTTGAAATATTTGTTCTAGATCTGTGAAATATATTATTGGTATTGGTGAAATATATTATTGGTATCTATGCAGGAATTGCATAGAATCTATAGATTGCTTTGAGTAGTATGGACATTTTAATGATGTTAATTCTTGCAATCCATGAACATGGTATGTGCTTCCATTTATTTGTATCTTCCTTAATTTCTTCCTTCAGTGTTCTGTAGTTTTCTGTGTATACATTTTTTAACCTCTTGGTTACATTTATCCCTAGGTATTTTCTTTTTCTTGTTGCTCTAGTGAATGGGATTTCTGCCCTAGTTTCATTAAGTCAAGTAGTTTTTTGGTGGAGACTATAGGGTTTTCTATGTACACTATCATGTCATTTATGAATAATGACAGTTTTACTTCCTCCTTTCTGATTAGGATGGCTTTTATTTCTTTTTCTTGTCTGATCACTGTAGTTAGAATTTCCAGTACCATGTTGAATAAGAGTGTTGATTATGGACACCATTGTCTTGTTCCTAATTTAAGGGGAAAGTTTTTCTTTTTTGTCCATTGAGTATAATGTTGGCTGTAGGCTTCTCATATATGGGTTTTATTGTGTTGAGATATGCTCCCTCTATTCCTACTTTGCTGAGTGTTTTATCATAAATGGATGCTGGATTTTATCAAATACTTTTCTGGTATCTACTGATATAATCATGTGGTTTTTGTCCTTCATTAGGTTTATGTGGTGTATTATATTTATTGATTTGTGAATATGGTACCACCTAGCATCCCTGGAATGAACCCCACTTGATCATAGTGTATGATCTTTTTAATCTATTTTTGAATCTGGATTTTCAGATCAAAAGATCATAGTGTATGATCTTTTTAATCTATTTTTGAATCTGGATTTTCAGTATTTTGTTGAGGATTTTAATATCTATGTTCATCACCAATAGTAGCCTGTGTGTTTTTTTTTCTTTTTTGTGTGTGTCTTTGCCTGATTTTGGAATTAGGATGACACTGGACTCATAAAAATAGTTTGAAAGTCTTCCCACTTTTTGAATTTTTTGAATAGTTTGAGAAGGATAGGAGGTAGTTCTTCCTTAAATGTTTGGCAGAGTTCACCTGTGAAGCCATCTGGTCCAAGGCTTTTGTGTGCCAGGAATTTTTTGATTGTTGCATCAACTTCACTCATTATTATCAGTCTATTCAGGCTTTCTGCTTCTTCTTGACTCAGTTTTGGCAGATTGTATGTTTCTAGATATTTGTCTACTTCACTTAGGTTGTCCAGTTTCCTGGCATATAGTTGTTCTTAGTAATTTCTGACAATCCTTTGTATTTCTGTGGTATCAGTTGAAACTTCTCTTTGATTTCTGATCTTATTTACTTGGGTCATCTCTCTTTTTTTATTTATGAACTTGGGTAAAGATGCATCAGTTTTGTTTATCTTTTCAAAGAACAAGCTCCAGAATATACTGATTCTTTGAATTGGTTTTTTAGTCTCTATGTCATTTAATTCTGCTCTGATCTTGATTATTTCATTCCTTATACTTGGTCTGGGCATTGTTTTTTGTTGCTCCTCTAGTTCTATTAGATGTGGCATTATGTTGTTTATTTGAGATTTTCCTATCTTCTTTAGGTAGACCTGTATTGCTATAACCTCCCTCTCAGGACTGCCTTTGCTGTGTCCCATAGGTTTTGGGTTGTTGTGTGTTCATTTCCATTTGTTTCCAGATACTTTTTGATTTCTTCCTTGATCTCATTGCTGACCCATTCATTATTTAATAATATGTTATTCAGTCTCCATGTATTTGAATATTTTTGAGTTTTTTCATTGATGTTGATTTCTTGCTTCAATCCATTGTGATATGAGCACATTCTTGATATGTTTCCAAGTTTCTTTAATTTGTGGAGGCTTGTTCATTTCCGTGTTCATTTGAAAAGTATGTATACTTTTCTGCATTTTGGGAAAGGGTCTGTATATAGCAATTAAGTCCACTTGTTCTAGAGTGTCATCGAGTGTCTCAATACTCTTGTTGATATTTTCTTTGGAAGATCTATCCATTGTTGACAGTGGGGTGTTAAAATCCCCTACAATTACTGTGTTGTTGTCAATATCTTTCTTGAAGTCCTCCAAGATTTTCTTTATACATTTAGGTGTTCCTATGTTGGGTGCATTTATGTATACAAAGGTTATATTGTCCTGCTGGACTACTATAGGATGTGCACACCAAGTTTTATGTAGTGACCTTCTTTGTCCCTTTTTATGGCTTTTGCTTTGAAGTCTGTTTTGCCTGATATAATTATTGCTACCCCAGCTTTCTTTTTGTGTGTGTTTGCTTGGAATACTTTCTTCTGTCCCTTCACTTTCTGTATATCTTTTGTTGTGAGGTGGGTCTCTTGTAGGCAACATCCATGTGGGTAATGTTTTCTTATTCATTCAGCTATCCTTTGTCTTTTGATTGGAGCATTTAACCCATTTATGTTTACAGTTATTATTGATAGGTATTCATTCATTGCATTTTTTCTATACCTGTATTTCTCTCTTTTTCTCCCTCTCTCTCTCTCTCTTTCTCTCTTTTCTTATTATAAGAGTCCTTTTAACATCTCTTGCAGTGCTTTCTTGGTGGAGATGTACTCTTTAGCCTTATTTTTTTCTGGGAAGCTCTTTATTTCATCATCCATTTTAAATTGAGAGCCTCTCTGGATAGTGTAATCTTGGTTGTAGGTCCCTGCTTTTCATTACCTGGAATACTTCATACCAATTTCTTTTGGCTTGTAGTGTTTCTGTGGAGAAATCAGCTCATTGCCTTATTGGAGCTCCCTTGAATGTTACTTGCTGTTTCTTCTTTGCTGCCTTTAATATTCTCTCTTTGCCTTTAAGATTTCCCATTTATTTAGTGTGTGTCTTGGAGTAGGCCTCTTTGGTTTCATCTTGTCTGAGATCCTCTGTGCTTCCTGAACATGTGTGACTTTTCCTCTCACCAAGTTATGGATGTTTTCTGTCATTTTTTTCAAACAGGTTTTCTATTCCTTGCTCCTTTTCTTCACCTTCTGATATTCCTATGACATGAATATTGTTACATTTCATGTTGTCCTCAAGCTCCCTTAAACTATCTTTGTTTTTTTTTGAATCTCTTTTCATTTTGTTACTCTGACTGGGTATCTCTTTCTACCTTGTCTTCCAGTTCACTGATTTGGTCCTCTGCTTCATCTAGCCTGTTTTTAATTCCTTCTAGTGTATTTTTTTATTTCAGATATTGTATTCTTCATTTCTTCCTGGTTCTTTTTCATAGTTTCTATGTTTTTTTTTTCATGCTGCTGTATTTCCCATTGAGTTCCTTGTATTTCTCAGTGAGTTCCTTGAGCATCCTTATAACCATTATTTTGAATTCTATGTCTGACAGACTGTTTACCTCAATTTGATTTAGCTGTTTTTCTGGGGTTTCCTCCATTCTTTTAGGTTGGGAGTTCATTCTTTGTCCCTCATTTTAGGTGACTCTTTTTGTCTGTTTCTGTTTCCAGTTGCTCTGCTTTTCCTGCCTGTCTTTGTGGGGTGGACTACTGTGGTAAGAGTTCTGTGGGACTCAGTGGTTCAGTCTCTTTGATCTCCTTATGTAGATGCTCTAGGATTGTCCTTTGTTCAGTTTATGTGGGTTTTCTTGTTGTAATTGGGCTCTGATTATTGGTGGCTTATTCATTGGTGGGTTCTTCCCTCCAGCTGGCTGACTGGGAGTCACAAATCCCACCATGTCTTGCTTGTATCCATTGTGAAGCATCTTTTATATTCTTTGGCTTCCAAACTTCATATCAGCTAAGTTTCTGTTGACTGTGCAGTTTATTTTTTCAGAAGTTTAGCCAAGGTCCTAGTTGGGTGCAAGAGCAAGTAAACTCAGCTTCCATCTACTTGGCATCCATCTTTGTTCTCTCATTATCCTTTTCTTCCTGAGCTTTACTATCAGGGAAAAGGGGCTTTAGAGGGTTTCCTTTCTGAACCATTAACTTGTTTTTTTTCTTTGCTGTATCCCGGTTATGTGAAGACATAAATGCTTGTATACATGGTATCTCACCCCATTTCCAATTTCTGATAGAACAATTTAGTTGCAAAATTGTATAATACGTCAAAGAACTATTCAGGAGCCATAGCTCTTCAGATCCCAAAACATACATTGGCCAAGCTGTGTTACAATACAAAATCATCTCTTTCTTGATTATTGGCTTATAACTACAAGTGGACCAATCAGCCAGAATGTAACCCAAAGGTCTACCATTGGATATTGATTATGAAGCCCCCACCTATGAATCAAGCATTACACACAGAAAAACAGTGAAAGAAGCAAGACAAATCAAGCAACTATACAGCAGTATGATTCTAAATAAAAAATACAACTACTAAGAAACCCTGCAAGATGTTGCAACAAGAAAACCAAAAGACTGCTCCAACCAAAGTCCACACTGGGGAATAGAAACATTTTTATTTCTTCTTACTAAGCCATACCTACCACAAAGCACTGCCTATTGATTCCTGCAGAATCTCAAATTGTTCAAACAACCCAAGTGGTGGGGCAGGGGCTCTTGGTTGTGCACACCAAGGACTTATCCAGTCTGGGCTTGTCAGCCCACCAACATACCTTTCCTTCTCCCAGTTAGGTGTAGCAAGTGACCAGTGCCAGGAGAAGGTGAAGGACAGTCCCTAAGTAAAATCACTTGAAAGTTGCTAGGGACTCCCAAGGTATCTCATGGGGTTGGTCAGCAACAGGCATCCTGGGAAACCCTCTCCAGAGTCCAAGGACTTACCAAGGGGGTCTCCCAAGATCTTCTAGCTGGATTGCCAAATTGAAACCAAGAAAATGATCCACAGGTATGGCTGCCCACCCCCAAAAAAGCCAAACTTGTGAGGCAGGTTCTCATTGAAAAGAAAAGGGGTTTGTTCAAGAGCTGACAATCTGAGAAGATGGCAGGCTCATGCCTCCCTCCAAAACCACTTTAACATCTCAGATATCCTGGCTGGGTTATATAGGGGAACTGTGGGAAGAAAAAATTCTGGCAACACGCAGTTTCTCAGCTTTGCTTTCAGGTGGTCTCATTGTTACTCCTGTATGTGTTATTATGTAGTTCCATTGCTCTATCTCTAGTTTTACTTCTGACATTCAGGAAGAGGATGTACAGGTAGTGTTTAGATTTTTCTAAATGCTTAGTCTTGCATTCAGTGTTCTCTAAAATCTTATCTCAACTTATCTTTTCAAATGTATCTTCTTCTGGGGTAGGTCTAGGTAATTTGTAGAGATTCTGCTGTGTGAGAGGTGCTATGTTGTATGCTTGACTGGCACTTTCATTAAATCCTCCCTTCAAAGGAAATACTATTATCTGTATTTTCCAGATGAAAAACTGCAACTTATATAAATTAAGTAGCTTTTTTATTGTAACACAGCTAATTAACAATAGACCCAATATACGAATCTATACTGAGTGGTTCCAATGTTCACCATAATATGTATATCTATAAATTCTTTCCCACACTCTCAGTGGTCTAGTGAATATATCTGGAACATACACATTTCCACTCTTCAACCAATGCTCTTACATTTCTTTCTCCATCATTTAAATGAATTCCTTTTCCCTCCTATTCCAGGGGTGTCAAACTGATTTTCACAGGGGGCCACATCAGCCTCACAGTTGCCTTCCAAGGGCCAGATGTAATTTTAGGAATGTATAAATGTAACTACTCCTTAACAGTTAAGCAAGAGCTCAGCACTGCCACCAGGTAGAAACAAGGTGCCAGCAGGATAAAACAAGGTGGAAGGTGAGATTCAGCCTGTGGACCTTGTTTTCGCCACCTGTGCCCTACTCATTTTACTAAGTTTTAAATCTCATCCTAAATCTCTTTTTTAATGAAGGCTACAGTACACTTCTAATTCCTGAAATTCAACTCATTTTTTATCTGGCAATTGGTCTTATGAAATTTCATATTAGAGGGTATTATTTTTACTTAACCATATTTAGCTTTTCATACATAAGTCTTAGCTCCTCTGATAGCTATTAGACTCCTTGAGGCAAAGATGATGTGCTATCCTTCTATAACTACTCTATCCACTGAGGGCATGTAGAAATTGCACTGAACTTGAAACTAGCAGAGGCAGTCTTCATCCTACCACTTAATTAGCCTTGAGACCTTAGACAAGACAATTAACTTTGAGGGGGGCTATTTCTCATTGCTTGTAAACTACAGCTAAAAGTAGCCTCCCTCTCTTTCTCACAAAGAATTGATTTTCAGCCTCTAAGATTCTAATGAAATCTATAGGGCTTCCTCTGATAAAGAAATGTACTCATGCACAAATATGTGAATTATTTATACATTTGAAGGAATTGCTTTGCTTCAAGCCATTCATGAAGCTAGGTTAATAATCTCTTCTGTAGGGCTATTGTGAGGATCAGATAAAATATTGCATGAGAAAGCTCTATATAAACTTATATGAATTAAGATGGCATTAAACAAAGGATTAAATGAATAAAGAAAACTTAGGACTGGTAGGGATCTTAAGAATTCATCTAGTTCATTCTTCCTATTTTAAAGATGGGTTTTCCTAGAACTAGTTTACATGATTATAATGAAGAATTCCAGAGAAGAGAATTTGAACAACTTAAGAGTCACTACAATAGGTAAGATAAAAAATGTAAATTAAAACCATGGTGAAATATCATTCTTCATGTACCACAATGTGATTAGTAAGTAAAATGATAATAGCCGGTGCTGGTGAGGGAGTGGAGTGCTCATGTGTTACCAGTGGGAGTAACTTGGTTTAAGGTTTCTGGAGGGCAATTTGGCAGTAGGTAACAAAGGCTCATTATTGTATCACTATTCACTAATAGGTTCCCTTTTTAGAAATTCCTGCCTTGGTACACTTCCACTCTCCAGTTCTTAAAAGCTGCAAGAATACAATTATAAGGTGTTATTAATACACTATTTATAAATAATAAAAATTGGAGATAACATAATTATGAAATTGGCTAACTAAATTTTAGCATATTCATGTAAGGTGATGTTTTGTCACCTTTTAAATACTGTTATAGAATATTTAATAATATGGAAAAATGCTCAAATTAAATTGCTATAAGAGAGATGAAGGTGTAGGTAGATACACTTTGCCTTTTCATACAACCAAAAAAATGACAACAAATTTAAAAAGAAAAAAATACTAGAACTGCCAGAAAATTGAACTGTATGGAAGTCCAAAGACCAAGAAGTTAAAGAAGAAATATTCCTTCACACTGATAGAAGGGGTGGAGACAGACAGCCAGGGCAGAGAGTATGCATGGCAAGGCAGTAGTTGGTGGACTGGGCAGTCCCACATTTGTGTGGATAAACTGGGGAGGAACAACTGGGAAGCAAGACAGACCACACAACCCAGGGTTCCTGTGTGGGAAAAGAAAGTCTCAAAACCTGAGTGGGTTGCAGTGGCAGGAAAAACTCCCAGCCTCACAGTAGAGTCCATTGGAGAGACTCATAGGGTCCTAGAATGTACACAGAACCACCCAGCCGGGAATCAGCACCAGAAGGGCCCAATTTGCTTGCAGGAAGCAGGGAAAGTGACTGAAAGCAAGTGAAAGCTGAGCAAGTGACAATGTTCCCTCTCAGACACCTCCTCCATATATGGTGCCACAACACAGCAATGTCAGCTGCCACACCATGGAGAATACCTAAGGCTCTGGCCCCTTACAATGTAATAGGCCTGCCAAGACTGAGAAATATAGTCCAAATAAAAGAACAGATCAAAGCTCTAAAACTAGAACTAAGCAATGAAGAGATAGCCAACCTATCAGATAGAGTTCAAAACACTGGTAATCAGGATGCTCACAGAAATGATTGAGTGTGGTTGCAAAATACAGAAAAGAGTGAAGATTATGTAAAGTAAAATTAAGAAAAATATACAGGGAATCAACATTGAAGTGAAGAAAACCTGTACTCAAATCAAAGATCTGGAGCAGAAGGAATAAAGAAATATTCAACCAAAACAGAATGAAGAAACAAGAATTCAAAAAAATGAGGAGAGACTTAGGAACCTCTGGGACAACTTTAAACATTCCAACATCCAAATCATAGGGGTGCCAGAAAAAGAAGAGGAAGAGCAACAAGTGGAAAACTTATTTGAACAAATAATGAAGAAAAACTCTCCCGATCTGGCAAAGGAAATAGACTTCCAGGAAGTCCAGGAAACTCAGAGAGTCCCAAAGAAGTTGGGCCCGAGGAGCAACACACCAAGGCACATCATAATTAAGTTACCCAAGATTAAAGATACGGAGTGAATCTTAAAAGCAGCAAGAGAAAAGGAGACAGTTACTTACAAAGGAGTTACCATAAGACTCTCAGCTGATTTCTCAAAAGAAATCTTATAGGCAAGAAGGGGCTGGAAAGAAGTATTCAAAGTCATGAAAGACAAGGCCTACATCCAAGATTAGTCTACTCAAAATAGCTATCATTTAGAATGGAAGGAAAGATAAAGTGCTTCCCAGATGAGGTCAAGTTAAAGGAGTTCATCATCTCCAAGACATTGTTATATGAAATGTTAAAGGGACTTTTCTAAGAAAAAGATGATAAAGAGAGGAAGATGGAGGCGAGGTAGGAGGGAGCAGACTCCATTTTCCCCTACACATGGGAGAAAAACCTAGCCAATCTACAGAGGAACAAAGTAAACAGTCAACAGTACCCCAGCATATAGGAAAATAGGAAACCAAAAATTGTAGTGGACATGGAAAAACCAGAGAGTAGGTGAAAACTGTGAACACCAGGATACCTGATGGAGGGTGAAACCCAACAACAAAGGAACCACCAACAGATAACAACAGAAGAAGGTGAAGGGGGGAGTGGAAACCACACAAACCTTAATCCAGGATCTCTCTGGAAATACAACTAAATACTGGAGAAATTACCCAGAACAAACAACTGAACAAGAGCAAGAGAGAATCCTCAAAACCTAGTACACACGGAAGAACCTGCCCTTACAAGCACAACAAAATACAAGAGATGGTAGACAGAGTGACCCTCAGTTAAACAGCTGGTGGGAAGGATCTACCAAGAAAAGACCCAACAACAATCAAAACACAAAGAGAAACAGAGAGCCAACTTAAAAGACAGCCCAAGATTAGTGAGCTCAGGAGATCAAGGAGACTGCACAACTGAATCTCACAGGTATTCTACCACGGAAGTTCACACCATAAACCCAGGAGCCAGAACAGATCAATTTAAGAAACAGAGGCTAACAAGAAGAGTCTCACAAACAATGGGAAGACAAAGAAACAATCCCCAAATGAAAGGAAAAGAGGAAGCCTCAGAAAGAATGCTAAATGAAATAGAGGCAACTCAACTATCAGATATTGAGTTCAAAGCAATAGTTATCAGGAAGCTCAGTTAGCTCACAATGAGCTACCAGGCACTACAGGGAAGCTACAATGAACTCATTGCAAACTACATCAACATGAAAAAGGAAATAGAAACTATCAACAAGGGCTAAGAGGAAATGAAGAATACAATTTCTGAACTGAAGAACACAGTAGAAGGAATCAAAAGCAGGATCAATGAAGCAGAGGTTTGAATCAGTGAGCTGTAGGACTAGGTGGACAAAAAAATGGCCATAAAGAGTGAGAAAAGGAAAAGAGGCTCAGAAAGAACAAACAGGTGGTAAGGGAGCTGTAAGACAGCATGAAGTGTAATAATATGTGTATGATAAGGATACAGGAAGGAGAAAAAGAAGAAGATCAAGAGACAGAAAACCTGTTTGAAAAAGAAATTATGGAAAACTTCTCTAATTTGATGAGAGAAAAAGTCACACAAATCCAGGAAACACAGAGAGTCCCAATCAAGAGGAACCCAAACAGGCCCACTTCAAGACACATCATAATTAAAATGGTGAAATTCCAAGACAAAGAGAGACTCTTAAAGGCAGCAAGGGAGAAACAGGAAGTATAACATACAAAAGAGCCCCAATAAAGTTAACAGCTGACTTCACAATGGAAATGCTCCAAGCCAGAAGAGAATGGCAAGAAATATTACAAGTAATGAGAACCCAGAGGCCTGAAACCAAGGCTACTTTACCCAGCAAGGCTCTCAATCAAGACAGAAGGCCAAATAAGGAGCTTCCCAGACAAAAGAAGTCTAAAAGAATATACCTCCTCAAAACCAGTTCTGCAAGAGATTCTAAAAGGACTGCTTTAAGGAAGGGAAGGAAAAGAGAGAGAGAGAGAGAGAGAGAGAGAGAGGAACACAGGTACATAAATGGCAATGAATAAGTACCTATGAACAATAACCTTAAATGTAAATGGATTAAATGCCCCAATCAAAAGACATAGGATAGCTGAATGGATAAGAAAGCATGGCCCACACATATGCTGCCTACAAGAGACCCACCTCAGGACAAAAGACCTACATAGCCTGAAAGTGAAGGGATGGAAACAAATGTTCCAAGAAAATGGAAAGGAAAAAAAAAGCCAGGGTAGCAATACTCATATCAGAGAAAATAGACTTCCAAAAAAGGTCCATAAAGAGAGACCCAGAAGGTCACTTCATAATACTCAAGGGAAGAACCCACCAAGAAGACATAAATATTGTAAATATATATGCAGCCAAAATAGGAGCACCCAAATACATAAAGAAAATGCTGGAGGACTTCTAGAAAGATATTGACAGGAACACAATTATAGTAGGGGATTTCAACACTCAACTGTCCAAAATGGACAGATCTTCCCATCAAAATATCAACAAAGGTATTGTGGCATTGTGTTCAATGCCACAATGCCCTAGATGAAATGGACTTTACTCATATATATAAAGCCCTTCATCCCAAAGAAGTTAAATTCACATTCTTTTCAAATGCACATGGAACATTTTCAGAGGTAACACATGACAGGACACAAAACAAGCCTCAACAAATTCAAGAAAATTGAAATCATATCAAGTATTTTCTCCAACCACAAGGGACTGAAAGTAGAAACCAACACTAGGGAAAAAAAACCCAAAACACTAAAAATCATGAACATTGAATAGTATGCTATTAAATAATGAATGGGTCAAGAATGAAATTAGGGAACAAATCAAAAAAGATTTCTGGAAACAAATGAAAATGAACTCACAACAACCCAAAACTTATGGAACTCCATGAAAGCAGTCCTGAGGGAGACGTTCATAGTGATACAGGCCTACCTAAAAAAGAGATAGAAACATTTCAAACAAACAACATAACCCTATGACTACAAGAACTTGAGGAACAACAACAAAGACAGCCCAGAGCAAGTAGAAGGAAGGAAATAACCAGTATCAGAGCAGAATTAAATGACATAGAGATTAAAAAGCACAATTCTAAGGATCAATGAACCCAGGAGCTGGTTCTTTGAAAAGACAAACAAAATCAACAAGTCTTTAAGAAGGCACATCAAGAAAAAAAGAGAGAGGACCCAGATAAACACAGTCAGAAATAAAAAAGGAGAGATTACAACCGATACCACAGAAATACAAAGGATTGTAAGAAATTACTATGAAGAACTATATGCCAAGAAATTTGAAACCCTTGGTGAAATGGACAAATTTCTAGAAAAATATAATCTTCTAAAACTGAATGAAGAAGAAGCAGGAAGACTGAAAAGACATATAATAGCAGATGAAATTGGAGCATAATAAAAAAACTCCCGACACACAAATGCCCTGGACTGGAGGTTTCACAGCAGAATTCTACAAAGCATTTAGGGAAGAGCTAACCCCTATCCTTTACAGACTATTCCAAAAAAATCCAGAATGACAGAAGACTTCCAAACTCTTTTTATGAAGCGAGCATTATCCTAATCCCAAAACCAGATAAAGACACAACAAAGAAAGAAAACTTCAGGCCAATATCACTGATGAACATAGACACTAAAATCCTCAACAAAATATTGGTAAACCGCATCCAACAATACATTAAAAAGATCATACACCATGATCAAGCGGGATTCATTCCAAGGATGCAAGGATGGTATAATATTCACAAATCAGTAAATATAATACACCACATAAATAAAAGCAAAGACAAAAATCATGTGATCATATCAATAGATATGGAAAAAGCATTTGATAAGGTACAGCACTCATTTATGATAAAAATACTGAACAAAGTGGGAATAGAGAGAGCATTCCTCAACATAATAAAGGCCATATATGAGAGACCTACAGCCAATGACATACCAATGGTCAAAAACTAAAATCTTTTCCACTAAGATCAGGAACAAGACAAGGTTGTCCCCTTCTATTCAATATAGTATTGGAAGTTTTAGCCACAGCAATTGGACAAGAAGAAGAAATAAAAGGCATCCCAATCAGAAAGGAGGAAACAAAACTGTCATTGTTTGCAGATGACATAATAGCGCACATAGGAAATCCTATAGACTCCGCCAAAAAACTGCTCGACCTAATGAATGAATTTGGCCAAAAAGAGGGATACAAAGTCAATATCCAGAAATCAAAGGCATTTTGTATACCAACAATGAAACAGCAGAAGCAGAAATCAAGAAAAAAATCCCATTTGATATAGCAAAAATAAAATACCTAGGAATAAACCTAACCAAGGAGGTCAGGACCTTTATTTGGAAAACTACACAACACTGAAGAAAGAAATCAAGGAAGACACAAACAAATGGAAACATATACCATGTTCATGGATCGGAAGAATTAACATCATAAAAATGTCAATACTACCCAAAGAAATTTACAGATTCAGTGCAATACACATTAAAGTACCAATGGCATATTTGACAGAAGTAGAACAAACACTTCAAAAAGTTATATGGAACCATAAATGACCCTGAATAGCTGCTGAAATTTTGAGAAAGAAGAGCAAAGTAAGAGGGATCACAATACCCGATATCAAACTGTATTACAAGGCCACTATAATCAAAACAGCCTGGTACTAGCATAAAAACAGGCACATGACCAGTGGAACAGAACAGAGAGCCCAGAAATAAATCCAAGTCTCTACAGTAAATTAATATTCAACAAAGGGTGCAGCAGCATAAAATGGAGTAAAAATAGCCTTCTCAACAAATCCTGTTGGGAGAGATGGACAGCTACATGCAAAAAATGAAACTCCAGCACCAACTTACACCTTACACAAAAATAAATTCAATGTGGATAAAAGATTTAAATATAAGCCATGACACCATTAAAGTCTTAGAGGAGAACATAAGCAGGAAAATTTCAGGTATTCTACCCAGCAATATTTTCATTGACATGTTTCCTAAAGCAAGAGACCTAGAGGAAATCATAAACAAACGGGATCTCATCAAAATAAAAAGCTCTGTACAGCTAAAAAAAAAAAACACTATTAAAGTACAAAGAGAACCAACTGTATGGGAAAACATATTTGCCAATGATACCTCATACAAGGGTGTAATCTCCAAAATATATAAAGACCTTACATGACTCCACTCTAAGAAGACAAGCAACCCAATTAATAAATGGGCAAAGGACTTGAGCAGACACTTTTCCAAGGAGTACATACAGAGAATCCAGAGACACATGAAAAGATGCTCAATATTGCTAGCTATCAGAGAGATGCAAACTAAAACCACAATGAGATACCACTTCACACTGGTCAGAATAGCCATCATAAATAAAGGAACAAACAACAAGTGTTGGAGAGGTTGTAGAGAAAAGGGGACCCTAGTGCACTGTTGGAGGGATTGCAGACTGGTACAACCACTATGGAAAGCAGTATGGAATTTTCTCAGAAAACTAAAAATGGGTCTGCCTTTTGACCAAGCAATTCCACTGCTGGGGTTATATCCTAAGAACCCTGAAACACCAATCCAAAAGAACCTATGCATCCCAATGTTCAGAGCAGCACAATTTACAATAGCTAATTGTTAGAAGCAACCTAGGTGCCCATCAGTAAATGAATGAATCAAAAAACAATGGTACATTTACACAATGGAATTCTATGCAGCAGAAAGAAAGGAGGAGCTCCTACCCTTTGTGACAGCATGGATGGAACTGGAAAGCATTATGCTAAGTGAAATAAGCCAGGCGGTAAAAGACAAATACCATATGGTCTCACCTTTAACAGGAACCTAAACAACAAAACAAACAAACAAGCAAAATACAGCCAAAGACACTGAAATAGAGAACAGGCAGACAGTGACCAGAGGGGAGAGGGGAGGGAATATCAGGGTAAAAGGGGAAGGGTTTACAGGAAATAATATAAAGGACACATGGACAAAAACTAGGTGTGGTGTGGAAATGGGAGGGAGGTGGGGAGGGCTGGGGAGGTGAGCTGAGATGGGAGTAAAAGACAGAAAACTGTACTTGAACAACAATTAAAATAAAATTAAGAAAAGGAAAAAAAGATGATAAAAAACTATGAACTATAAAATGACAGCAAACTCATAACTATCAACAGTTGAACCTAAAAACAAAAACGAACTAAGCAAACCACCAGAACAAGGACAGCATCACAGAAATGGAGATCACATGGAGGGCTATCAGTGGGGAGTTGTTGGCGAGAATGTAGGAAAAGTTTAAGGAAATAAGAAGCGGAAATGGTAGGCAGAAAATAAACAGAGGGAGGTTAAGAATAGTATAGGAAATGGATAAGCCAAAGAACTTAAATGTATGACCCATGGATATGAACTAAGAAGGGGGGAATGCTAGTGTGAGGGGCGTGCAGGGCTGAGGGTAATAAAGGAGAGAAAAAAGTGGGACAAATAAAGGGGAGAAAAAATAACATAATCAATAAAATATACTTTAAAAATAAAATGAATTACTATAAGAATGAAAACAAAGTTATATATGGAGTACAGAAAGAATTTATTTTTATGCATAGGAAACAATGCCAGAGAGAGTCTATACCAATGTGATAATAGTGATTATTTCAGGGTGAAATAACAATGGGAGCTTTGTATTGTATTATTTTTGCTTTTTTGTGTTTTTAATTTTTAAAAGAGTAAACATGCATTAATTTTATAATAAGAATGAAGTTGTTAAATTATGTTTACATATAATTGTAATCTTTTTACATTTTTTGAAGTTGTAATGAAATGAATTATAATCAATAAACATCTTCCATATAGAATATTGACATAATTTGTGACTTTTTATAGTTTCTTCTTACATGTGGCTAGTTAAAATCAATACAAATTTTTAATTTTTTCCTAATTTGCATCTTGCTTGTTTTTCATATTCTTTTTTGGTATTTACTATAGTGCCCAAAAGTTACTTTGGAGTCATTAACCTGTGTCCATCATGTTTCAGGTTTCTTTGATAGGAATCTTGGAAGGAAAGAAGATTCTTTTTCTAAACTGAGGTTTCTATTCTGCACTGAGTTTGGGGTAATCAGTAGCATACTGTGGAATGGAAAGAGAATCTCAAATAAGAATTCTAAAGAAATGTGCATCCCTATGTTCATTGCAGCATCATTTACAATATCCAAGACATGGAAGCAACCTAAGTGTTCATCAATAGAGAACTGGATAAAGAAGATGTGGTACATGTATACAATGGAATATTAACCATAAAAAAAATGAAATCTTACCATTTGTGACAATATGGATGGACCTTAAGGATTTTATGCTAAGTGAAATAAGTCAGACAAAGAAATACAAATACTATATGATTTCATTTATATGTGGAATCTAAGAAGCAAAATAAATGAACAAACAAAACAGAAACAAACTCGTTGATACAAAGAACAAACCAAGGGTTACTAGGTTAGGAGAGGGCTTGAAGGGTTAGGTGAATCAGATGAAGAAATTAAAAAGTACAAATTGGCAGTTACAAAATAGTCATGGGGATGTAAAGTACAGCATAGGGAATATAGTCAATAATATTGTAATAACTATGCATGGTGTTAGATGAGTACTGGACTTATCAGGGAGATCACTTTATAAGTTATATAAATGTCTAACCATTATGCTGTATACCTGAAATTAATATAATATAGAATGTCAACTTAATTAAAAAATTAAAAAGACATTAGGAATTTGGAATCACTATCTGGTTTGGAATCCCACTTGAGTGTTTCCCTGGTGATGTAAGACTAAAAACTTCCTCAAACTTAACTTTCTTATCTGAAAATGGTAATAAGAATCCATGCATACATATAGATACATCTAACTCAAGTCAAAGGACTGAGTTAATAGCTAAATAAGATATCATGTTTGAGAGAGCTTTACAAACTCCATGGTACTCTAATAGAAGTCTGAAGTGAGTTTGTTATTTTGTCAAGCATATTGGTAAGGGAATTGGGAGAAGAAGGTGCATCAGAGAAGCAGAGGAGCCTCAGTTTTCCTGAAGACTGAGAATGATGGATAAATGATGTTAGTATACACCATAGTTTGGTCACATCATGGCTTCTTATTCACTTTGACTGTCTTTGTCTTTCCTTTCATCAGTTTTCCTACCCATTAAAATTCAATTAAATATGCTAGGAGAAAATTTACACTTTTAAAACAGCTTACTTATATGGGCATGATTTTCTTTCTCACCACCTCTGAAAATTGACCTGTAACCAAATCATTTTACTTCTGGTAGCAAGTAAAAGTACAGGACTATATGCTTCTGTAATGCCAGAAAGTCATAATCCAATTTAGTAGAGGCAAGGAATGAAAGGAATGGTGATACATTTTTACATAAATGGCTCATGTCAGCATGAGATCATCTAAAATCCTTTAGTTTGTCAAATAAAGAAATGGAGATTTAGGGTAGGTGGGCTGGAATGGGAGTAAAAGGGAGGAAACTGTACTTGAATAATGATTAAAATAAAATTAAAAAAACAAAAATAAAAAAAAAGAAATGGAGATTTAGCAAGTTGGTGTCACTTTCCAACACAAAATTTGTGGTGTAATAAAGACTCACGCCCAGCTGTTCAGAACAAAGCTCAATGGATCATATCACATTTGTCTCTTTGCCTCCATTTCTAGAACTCACCACAACCTCCAAGACCAGGGCACATAATTTACCATTTTACACCTTACTTAGAAAATGTCACTAGTCCTTCTGTGAGTATGATTGTGTGTGGGAATAAATGGAAATGCAAAACAGTCTTAAATTGGCACATTTTCCCAAAGTTTTGGGGAATAAGATCATCATTATGTGATCAAAAACATTCCCTAGGTTCTTAGTTGATTTTAATGCTCAATAATAAATTATATCCTGGTCATTTTTCTTTGTGGTCGGTGTATATATCTTGTAGAAGACAAGGAGCCACATATTAACCTGACAAGCTGAGGGGAGGCCTGCATGACAGGCTTACAAACTCAGAAACCTGAAGTAACTACAAAGATGGTCTGAAATTAAAACTTATTAACTAAAAGCAGTTCATGGTAGGTAGTCACATCCTAGTATCTTTCCCTAACAAATATCAGTCTTTACGTTAACTGAGCCTGTCTCTTTTTGCATCTAAGATAGCATACCTATGGAATGTCACAATAATTCCCTTTTATTCAGACCCCTCACGGCACAATCTCCTACCAGCGCAGAGGCTTTGGGAGCCCCTCATTGTTACCTTGTTCTTGTGTACCATTTCTATGTGCTGTTAATGTTCATTTTTAACTATGGTATGCCCACCAATATAAAAAAAAAGTATATATTTCTCCATTTTATGTTTTATCCAGTCCCAGAGATTTTTCCTGCTTTGCTTTCTCCCACTTCCCTAATCTACCATCAAAGGATGTCATGTAACCCCTTTATGTCACCTCCTTTGATTGTAGTGTATAAAATAAGGTGCTAAACTGACATTCTTCAGAGCATTTCTCAGTCCATTGAGATTTTGCTTTCTGGCTATTGACATCAATTGACTTAAATAAATTCACAAAAATTCTCTATAGGTTTGAATGTTTCTTACATTGATGATCTGATTCTGTTTATTCAGTGGACTTAGCTTTGTTTAGGAAAATGAGTCTGGGACTGCCATCTTGAAATTTTCTTGATTGCTCCAACCCTCACTCTAGATATTACAGTAATTAATGCAAATGAGGCTTTCTTTCATTTTTTGTATTGCAGATTTGAGTGTGTTAAAATATCTAAGGATAACAAAGATAAGTGGATGCTGCATTGTTTTCTCTTGCTTCCTCAATATATGAAACCATTCTGATAGATCTGCAGGAAGAGATTTAGTTGCAGATGGCAGAGGTCAGTGTCTTGTGTATTCAATGTAGTCAATAATAAAGTCAGGACTTATGCTAACTGAATGTTAATAAGGAAGCACAAGGACCTCAGAAAGTCATTATATCTGGTCATTTGCTTCATAATATTACTTCAACAGGCTTAGGAGGCCAATGCAAGGAGATTTTAAACAAGTATCAAGAAGAGGTCAGAAAAATAAGGAAACAATTGAAATGCTATAGAGATAGTAAGGTTTGTATGATATACTATAGCTCAGCAGAAGGAGGATTTCTAATTGAAGGAAATTTTGTCTTTATCCAAATAAAAATGTTATGTTTTTCTTGTCTAAATAGTATGGTTCCTTCTAAATATAGTGTTGCTTCTACAGGTACTACAGGTACTAACTACAGCCCCCCTGAATGAAACTAGTTTCATAAAACTGGTAATATTTTTCATGCAAAAATATTTATGCATCATTGCATTTGGATAAGTAAAGGGAAAGAAGCCAAGGCTGGATAACTGGTGCAGGAAATGTATATAAATGTAAACCAGCTTCTGTCTCCCATTCTCTGCATTTTTGTCTTCAACTTTGTTTTTTTCACAGCATGAAGATTAACACTGTATCTATGCATTTATGCATTCAGTCCAGGCTTGAGTTTCACCCTTTGCCTCCTTAATTCCTTAATTCTTTATTAAAGAATCCTTAATTCTTTATTCTCAGTGAATCATTATGCCCACAAAACCCAGAAAAAAACCACAATGGCACAAATTAGACACACACACATAAAAAAGAATAAACTTGTCATTATGCAATGGTAAGGCCTAGAGGGAAGCACTATCAGTTGCACTGTCCATAGGGAGAAAGCATATTAATTCCTCAAGTGAGGAAGCAGTATGATGAGATCATTTCTCCATAATAATTTATAAATCCTAGGAGACATTCACTTCATCAAAGGCCCCTTTAATTAATTACTGTTAAAAGAGAATAATATGAGACTTCCAGTCAAGTGGCAGCATAAGTAAACAGGGCTCACCTACTTGCACAACACATCAAAATTACAACTCAAATATAGAACAACCTTCACTCATAACCATTAAAAATTGAATTAAATGGAGTACAACAAGTATAGAATTAAATAAAACACATCCATTCAGATGGGTATGAGGGACAGAGATGTGGAATAATCTGGTCCCACATTGATGTGTGGTGGATAAAAAATTTGAGAGAGATATCTTAGGAGCCAGGGGTTCCAACCGCACATCAGGTCCCCCATCCCAGGATTCCAGTGCCAGGAAAATCAGTCCCCATAACTTCTGACTGTGAAACCCAGCAGGGATTGAGTCAGTAGAAGAAACTTCTGTAGTCCCGAGCAGTTCCCCTTAAAGAAACCACACATGGACTTACTCAGACTCATTCCCTCTGAGCCCTAGGACCACTGTGGTAACAGCTTGAAAGGCACCAATGGCACATAGTGAGGAACTGAAGTGTCTGGCATCAAGGCCAGAGCTAGGGGATAGCTTTCTCCCAGACAGAAAGGCAGGCAGAGGCCATTGTCCCTTTTCTGAGCCCTCCCCACCACATAGCAACAGAGCTAGCAGGTGGATGCCATGTCTGTGACTCCATCAACCTGGCTAACTGTTGGGATCCGCCCTGACTGGTATCAGAAGCTGAAACCCCCACCTAGGCTAAGGCTAAGGGAACGCCCTTGGAACTGTAAGCCAGCAAGGAGACAAAAGCTTATCTCCCTGGCAGGAATGCTGCTTCTGCTGCTTTATTCATAACTGAACCCCCAAAAGCTTGGTCGGTTAGCCAAAGACAAGTAAGATTCCCCACGGGGAGAACAACCTAAGACAGGCACGATCACTTTGGGAGGCCCCCCAAAAGAAGGACTTGGGGGGCTGCAGCAAAAGGGGGTGATGGACCCTTGCTCCTCGGCTTTGACATAGCCTGAGTTCTTATCGTCTGGGAGAAAATCTCCTTATCTCTTGGTTGCCTTAGTTCCCTTGCTCCACCTAAGCCTGAAACAATGACAGGGTGGTGCAGCTCTGTGCTGAAAAGGTCAGATTCCCCAGGTGATCAGGCCTAAGAAAGAATATGTAAATTACAGTGAAACCTTCTTTGTTTAGAATACTCTCAGTTGAATGAGAAGGGTCTTAGGAGGAAGTTAGTTTGTTCCTCAGTCTTACAGCTCTTTGACCCCAACTCAATAGACTGGCAGAGTTCTTTGTTTTCTATAGTTCCTTACTCCCCCCTAATGAGTACTGTACTTTACCTGAATTATTATGCAAAATGAGCCCAATAAAAGCAGGTATGGATGGTAAATCAGGGCGCTCCCCACTGGGGGGGGGGGTGGCCATTTCATCTCTACTTCCCCACAGAAACTAGTCTGTCTCTGTGCATGGTGTTTTTTCTCACGTGTTTTTCGGTGAGCCATCTGCAGCGTTCCGTGGTCACTGCTGGCCGGTGACCCACGCATCAGCTAACACTGTTTGCTCCACTCTGAAAATCCCTTGAAACTTCATTACACCCAACTAATGGGCCCACCCAAACTGTTAACTGTGACTTTTCCATATGGATGGCTTGTCGTGGCTCATGCTTCACAACTTTGTAAATCCTATATCAAACAAGCAATATCTGGCCTCAGTAAGCTCCCAACCCCTATACCTTTTGCTAAGTGGCCCCAGGCCAGGCACTAGCAACAACCAGCTTAGATTCACAGTTTTGCTTTGCCTCAGAATCTCCAAGCCCAGCACAAGTAGCAGCTATCTCACAATGCTTTATAGCTCATGCAGGGTGGCACTGGCAGAGTACAGGAGGGGACTGACCTTGGCCTACACCACCTGGCAAACCCAGGGTCAGCGCACCCAGTGGACAGGTACAGACAATGTCAGAGCACCACAACCATACCCCTGAATAGCTTATCCTCCACAGAGGGTGGAGGCTGATGCTCAGTTGTCACAGCCAATCCTTGCAGCTAACTGACCTGGCTAAATCTCTCCCACTGACCTATCAACAGCAATCAAGGCCCAACTACAAGAGGAGGATGTACTCAGTCCCTCAAGTACCACCTTAAGTACCCTGCTTAGGTGATAAGAGAGGTTGTGCCACTAGACTCTACAGGACACCTACTAAACCAAGACAGGAAGTCATAGCAGCTCTACCTAACACATAGAAACAAACACAGGAAGGTTGCCAAATTAAGAGACAAATTAAGAGAACTAAGAATACTTAATTCTAGTCATTCATTGGGGGTTATAAAATGCTATTATCTGTAATTCTATCATTCTGATTCTATCATTTGTTTTTATTTAACAGCTGGGAAAGTTATTTAAGAAAGTGACTCCCTTTATATATCATTTGGTGGCCTAGTGACATTGCTGTATTTTTATTTACCAAATATTCAAGATAAATTGGTTCTTATGATTCAAACATAGTTTAAATATATTTTATGATTCTTTTTTCTTATGTTTTTATGGATCTTATTTCACTCATTGCAATGCTTATCTTTATTGGAGTTTAAATTATTTCGTATTTGACCAGGGGTGGGTGATGGGGTCTCATAAATTACTTTTTGAGTTTTTTTGACATGATCTTGGTAGTCTTAGATATGAGTCCTTGCTATTCAGTTGGTATTTCAAGATGTTTCAAGGTCATGTACATTTTTGAATTCTGATCCAAATCAGCCATGTCTTTAAGAAGCCATTTTTTTCCTCTGGTGATGGTTATTCAAGGCAATAGCATGGCTGGTAGAAATGTTTATTTTTACTTGATCAGTCATTTTTCTAGGCCTTTTCATTGGACAAAGCTAGAATACACACACATACACATGATATATATTTCTGTATCAATATGTATATATGTAATACACTTCATTATGTAAATTTTTATAGATGAATAATATATAATATGCATTTATGTTATTTAAAATAAAGATATAAAATAATACTGGAATAAATATTTTTACCCTATATAAACATAAAATGCTTATAAATTCATAAAATATTTCCAATTTATATTTAGGATTAAAGTGGTTTTACTTAGCTAGATTTATATTATATCTATATCTCTTGAATTTTGCACCAAGAATCTTATTTCCCAAGGACATAGGGAATTAGAAAATCCCCATTAATTATTTGTGATCCCATAGAGTAATGTAAGATTGACAATACTAAAACTATGAATGCCTATTATAAAAAACTAAAAATATTTAGTTATTTATTGTTATTATTAGTTAATAAACATAATAATAATTATTATATTTTACATAAGCTAGTGCCTTACATCTTACATTTTTTAATGGTTATACTAAGCCTATATTATCAGATCATACAGTCAATACATACTATAATCTCCCACTTTTAATCTTCAATAAATCTTAATTTTATAGCTATATGTTTAATACTTGCCACCAGTCTTTAGCCATCTTGTTTGTTTGAAATTTGTTCTTTGGTAGATTCCTAACCCAGAAATTCTACTACTGGGATTATGCCCCAAGAAACTTGAAACACTAATTCAAAAGCACCTATGCACCCCAATGTTCATAGCAGCTCAATTTAAAATAGCCAAATGCTGGAAACAGCCTAACTGCCCATCAGTAAATGAGTAGATCAAAAAACTGTGGTATATTTATACAATAGAATACTACACAGCAGAAAGGAAGACAGAACTCCTACCCTTCATGACAGAATGGATGGAACTGGAGAGCATTATGCTAAGTGGAATAAACCAGACAGTGAAAGACAACAAATACCATATGATCTCACCTATAAGTGGAACTTAACAAAACAGCCAAGTACACAAATATAGCCAGAGACATGAAAATAAAGAACAAACTGACGGTAACCAGAGGGGGAGTTGGTTAATGGTGCCAAGAAGGGAAAGGGTCATCAAGGAACATGTATAAAAGACCCATGGAGAAAAACAATGTGGTGGGGTGGTGAGGACTGAATGTGGGAAGTGGGGATAGATAGCACAGGGAAAGTAATGGGGAAAATTATAATCGTACAATGATAAAAAAAGAGAAAAAAAAGTACTCCTGAGGACAATAGTAACTGAAATATTGCTTGCTGTTTTTCTTTTATACTTGAATGTTAGTTTTCCTGAATAGAAAATCTTTGCTTGAAGGTTAGTCTTTACTGAATATAAAATCTTTGCATCCCAATTTTTTTCCTTGAGTATTTTAAATTAGTTATCCAGTTTACTTTTGGAATGCAGTATAGTTGGAAGTCTAATGATAGTCTAATATAATTTAATCTATTATATAAATTTGGTGCTCTTCTTTTTTTAAATTCATGTTCTTTTATTAGAATGTTTCATTTGTTTGTTTTTGGTAATTCTGGATTTATATTTTTAGGTAGATGGTGTGCACCTTTTAATATGTGGTTTTAAGCTTCTTTCATTTCAGAAGCTTTTTCTTGAATTATAGTCTTTACAATTTGTTTTAGTGCTTATTAACAATAATTTTCTTCAAGTATTTCTATTATCCATATGTTGGATTTTCTTCATCACTTTAATAGCTGCCCTTTTCCAAAACATTTTGATCTATTGCTTCATTTCTTTTGATTTTTAATTTTTTTAATCTTCTATTTCTTTTAGTGTATCATTCATGGTGCTTATTTATGTACCCTTGTCTTTATTAAATTTAGTTTTAATTTCTAAAATAAGTTTTCTTAATTTTTTAAATTTCTAATTATTTCTTGAAAATTATATCATTTCTGAGTTATTTTAAATTTGACTTTTGTTGTTTTTTCATATTTTACCATTTTCTTAATGCCTTTAGCTAATTTTGAAATATTTTGTTTCAGTTTTGATCTGTTCTTGAGTCTTTTTGGCATTGTTTATAGCTGAGCTGTCTAATATGGCACCTAATAGCCTTATGTAGATATTTAAATTTAAATTAATTAGAATATAAAATTAAACATTTGGTTTTTCAGGCTCACTAGTCAACAACCCCTGTGTCTAATGTATAACATAGATATAGGATATTTCCATCACTGGAGAAGCTCTATTGGACAGCCCTGGACTACAGGGATATTATTCTGTTCTTATTATATTTTTCTCTTACAGTAACTTTCTAAGATTTAGACTTCAATACTTTTCAGTTGCTCATTTGTATGTGAATTTAGGTTTTTTAAAGAAATATTAGAAGGAGGGTTGGGTCAGATAGTTTTTCTGACTTTACAGATCTTTTTTCTCTCTCTCTGCCTTATTGTTTGCTTTATTTCATAGTGTTAAAAATCATGATGGCTTGACTTCTGAGATTTATTTCCATTTTTCTATAGATATATTTTTATCTAGACCATTTTTTCTTTGTATCTGTTGCTTTGTTTCTGCTTATTTTTTATTCTATTTTCAGTGGCTCTCATTATGAGACCCTGTCCTGGGAGAAATTCCTGGCTGGTCAGAATCCTGTGTGTGTAGTAGCTAGACAACTCCAGTTCCTATAGGTTGTTTCTTAGGTCCCTTGTACAAATGTACTATTAGATTGGGTGAAACCACCCCAGTGTCAGTCACTACTCTCAAGCTGGCTGACCATGATAATCAGTAATACCTGTGCGCTGCTTAAGGTACTTCTGTTCTCAGTCCACAGACCTCTATTGTTTTCTTCTACTTCTTCTTGCACTCAAATTGATAGCATGTGTGTCTTTTGGCTGTTGGATTTCTTAGCTTGAATTTGCTTGAATTTTGGATTTATATAATCTAATTTTGTTGTAAATATAGTCAACGAGATTTTTACCTTACTATCTAGTTGTTCTGGCTAATTTAATGGGAGAGTTGGGACAATTCTAAACCTCTGCTGCTAATGTCATTGCCACCTTTGCTGACCCACTTGCTATCCATCAATTTATTTAAAGAATAAACTATTTGAAAATCTCTATAACCTCCTCTGCTGGAAGGAATAGTTCTTCACAACTGTCTTGTTTTAGTTTGAGTAAAATATCTGGGCTTCCATCAGAATTTGGTTTGAAGGAGAGGGTGTTGATAGACCATGCAGGCCTTCTGGTCATTTTCAAACAGTTTATTTTGGGTGGAGTCCATGAGAGCTGACTTTTTATTTCAGTCAGAACTATATCTTAAGATTCTTTCTTGCCCAAGTGCTATGTCTACTGTGAACACTTAATATATATTGCTTAATTGGCTATCTTTTGAGTTCTTGCATTTCCTTCTTGTTATTTAGAACCTCAAGATAAATTTTAGATTTATTTAAGCTGGAAGTTAAGTTTGGTTTTAATACAAATTCAAGATATATGTATCTTATATAATATCTTACATAATATATATTTCATAATGTATAATATATATCTCATATTTTATATATCTTATGTAATATACCGACTAATTTTGTAAATTCAAAGTTGAGAGAGTCTTTACAAATCTTCTGACATAGTTTCTCACATAGGTTCTATTGACATTTTGTGCCAGATATTTCTTTGTTATGGGGTCTCTCCTGTGCATTGCAGGGTATTTAGTAGCATCTCTGGCTTTTACCCACTAGATGTCAGTAGCACCCACCAGTTGTTACAACCAAAAATGTCTCCAGACTTTGCCAAATGTCCAAAGGTAGGGAGGATGGGGTGAAGTTGGGGTGAGAATTGCTCCCTGTTGAGAACAATTGGTCTAAAACTTTTATCACTAGAGTTGAAGAACAGGAAGAGAGAGGGGCAATTATTTATATAAGGTCACCACAGGGCTATGTCAAAGCTGTTTCTTAGATTCTTCCAGAAGACATCATCATGAAACATAGCATGCTTAATTATGGTTCATTTTTGAAACTGAGTGTTCAAAAGATTTTGAAAATCATTATAATAAACTTTTTTCCGGACCAAAGTATTATTTAGATTATCTCTACTGTGGATATTTATTGCAAGAAGGAAAGTGCTTATGGTTGGCTCTTGGAATGAAGGCTAAAATATGCCACAGGCATGACTTTGGACTTTGCAAAAATTGGGAAAATAGTTGTTTGGATAATAGGATCCTGTGGGTATTTTGTTTTCTTGTAAGAGGATTGTTTTGAGAGTGCCTATATTATGGGGGGAATATTCTTTAACAGAGTTGGCAAAAAAGAAGAAAAAATATTGGTAAATATTAACCATTACTAAAGACTGCTAGGAAAGTAGCCACATTGACAAAGGAACAATGCTGCCAACATCTTTTTAACCTGTGGGAAGAATTCTAAGCCTAATTTGCTAATGTCCTTCTCTACCACCATCTACTGGAGATTTTTTGATAATATACTGTTCCAAATCTGGTACTATCTTTAGGAAATTTGGCAGAAATGAGAAATAGAAACAGAGATGAAAATACAATGTTTATTAGTAAGTTCAAAATAGGTTTATTACTAATTTTTATGGCAGCCTCAAATGATTCTTTTTGGTGTTTTATCAACTATTGCTATTTTCCTTTTCATATCTTTTTCAAAACTGTAAGTTTTAAACATATTATTTTAGATATATTAGAAGCACATGGAAAAGACTTTCATAAAAGTTTGCTGCAATTAAGCTGACCAGTAATTTCATGTATTTTTTAGAGACTATAGAATGGCATAGATGCATAAAATACTTTTGTTTTGTTGATTCAACAAATCTTTTCTAATGTTATCTGTGGATATCAGGCAATGGAGTTGTCCCCTAGGTAAAGTCCCTTTAAAAGATACCTTTTCATTACTTTAGAAATTAATCACTGTTCCCTCTTAGTAATCCAATATAACTGCTCCTTATATTATATTTCACTTAGTGGTAAATTGTGCTTGAATAATTTGGAGAGAAATGAATTGGAAGTGAGGACAAATAATATTTGATGAGTCCATAAAAGATATGAGGTCTCTCTGGAAAAATTCCAGCCATTGTTAATATAATGAGAATGGTTTGTGCAGTATCAATGTAACTTGGCAGCCAAGGAGAGTGGACTGGAATGTTCATGCATGAACAATGACAACTTCACTGTACTAGTCAGTGGAGGTGGTTAGAACTCATTGAGTGAGCATGTGTACTATGTGGCCATTGCATTCAAAATGACTGAGTGAGTAGAGCAATGAATCTGCATCAAATTTTATGTTAAGGTTCAACAGTCTTCAGATGATTCAGGAGGCTTTTAGGGACAGTGCAATGAGTACAGTGCAAATAAAAGTGTGGCACAAATTCTTCAAAGATGGTCAAGAATCTGTTGAAAGTGATCCACATTCTGGAAGGCCTGCAACAGGCAGAACACCTGAGATTGTTGAGTGTTATGCAGCCCCTCTACTGCTCAGATTTAGCTCCCTGCAACTTCTGGCTTTTCCCAAAACTAAAATCACCTTTGAAAAGGAAGAGATTTCAGATGTCAATGAAATTCAGGAAAATACGATGGGGCAGCTGATGGCCATTCCGACAAGGATTTTGCAGAGTGTTTTGAACAGTGGAAGAAATGCTGGGAGAACTGTATGGGACATTAAGGCACCCACATTAAAGGGGATAGGGGTGTCATTGCCCTATATGCAGTATTTCCTGTATCTTGTATCTTTTTCAATAAATGCCTACTTTTCACATTACGTGGCTGGATACTTGTGAACAGACCTCAGCATATGTCTATCTCCTGTATCCCTTAAAGTAACTCTAGAAGTAGATGTTTTTATCTACATTTTTCAAATCAGGAATATTCTAATACATTAATAATGTCCCATAAGTGAAGCTCTTTTATATGCCATATGGTTGACAGAGTACTTTGCAGATGTTGACTGTGTATTAGGCTATCACCTCAAAGAGTTGTTGTAAGAACTGAATATGATAATGCAACAAAACACCGGAACCCATGCAGACACTCTATCAGTGCTCACTACCATCTCTTCACCATTGACTCCTTTCTTGAACAACCTCCTGCTGTTCATGTACTCATCCTTCACATCTATCAATGACTAGTGCTCACTTTAAGAAAAAATCTTTAGCAGCCATTCTTGTTATGCTGGGATCAGGTCACTCCAGCCCAGACATAGAAATATCCATTGAACTAATCAGTGACTTTTTAAAAAATCTTTTATTTATCTACTTATTTTTAGAGAGAGGGTAAGGGAGAGACAAAGAGGGAGAAAAACGTCAATGTACAAGAGAAATGTCAATTGGTTGCCTCTAGCACACCTCCAACCAGGGATCTGGCCTGAAACTCAGGTAAGTTCCCCAACTTTTTAGTTTACAGGATGCCCAACCTATTGACCCACACCAATCAGGGCAAAGTAATCAGTGACTTCTGAGGCAACTCCAATTCTAAAGCCTTCTATATGAAATTAGGTTAGCAAGTATGATTCCAAGTGCAGGATGCAAAGCATGTGAAATTTCCTTGAATATTTCAGGAGGCAATAATTGTGAAAAAAGGGGCGAGGAGGGAAAGTGAACTTTAGAGAATGATTTGCTCCTCGATGGGGTTACTTTTGATTAATATTCACAGAACCCACATGAGAACTATGGGGTTGAGAGACTAAGTCTTTCCAAATGTTCATGGCAAATACTGCATTCAGATGCTCTTATAGATCACCCATTGAGTTATAAAAACTAATTTTATTTCACTGAATTTGTTGTGTAGCTCTATCCTGATGAATACATGACAGAGCAAGAAATAAAACAACTTACTTCACTTTCTTTTTTTACTTTTAATTTCAAGCCTATTTCCCCCATGCAGTTGGGAGACAGAAGAATCTAAGATTTTTAATATGTACAGTTATGTGCATTTTAGCCAACTTTAAACTTCAGAGATTAAATGTGCCTTCTTGCTCTGCAGTGTTGTAACTGTTGCATGCAAAGTAATAAAGAATTGAGTACAGGGGAAAGAGAAAAGCTCCTATGTGGCAATTATGCTCAGGAAAGAGAACTTAGTTTTTATCAAGTTGACTAATAATCCTGAATCTTCATAAGGGAATGTGACTCATTTCTCTAAGATGCCTACCATGTTCATTTAAGACTATTACATGGAATAAAAGCATATAAAAGCACACATTTTTCTCCCCTACACTCCTCCTCCACCTCCAATGGAAAACAGTTTAACACAAAAACATTAATATTGACAAATGAAGAATGGGTTGAGGGTTGATTTTCTATAAAAAAAGAAAATTGAAGAAAGAATAGAATTTTTTGCATATTCATTTTCTGAAAGGAGAATTATCAAGACTTTTTGGTAAGTTACAATAGCTTTACTTGGAAGTAATAATCTTTTTGAAAAAGTATTTTGGGAATCCTAAAGTGCTGATTGAATGTTAGTATATACAGCCAAAAGACTGATTATTTTTAATACAGTTTGAGTTTTGCCCAGGCTTCACACATTGTACTTATGGGGTACATACAATTTACTTGCTTCAGCTCCAATGTTCTGCCCTCCATGCACATATTAAAAACAAAAACAACAAAACCTATAAAGTTATACCCAGAGGCTGTCTTTAACATGCTCAAAAAGAAGTTTGTCAAGGACAATCTCCAGCTTTCTTTGATGCCTTTGTCTTTGTCTTAGGTCTCTTTTTCTTATTAGCTTTTGAGCTTCTCTGTGGCAGGGACATACTTGATTTGTGTTTGTATCTCCTCAATTGCATAGCATACTAGCTGGGTTATGCTAGGTGACCAGTAAATAATTGTTAAATTGAATTAATGGATTCTGCTTTGTCATCCTATGGGCTGCCTAAGTCATCTGAGAATATTATCAGCAGGCCATCCATGCCCTCATCTTACAGTAGTCCTCCCTTATCCATGGTTTCACTTTCCATGGCTTCAGTTACTTATGATCAACAGTAAACCAAAAATATTAAATGGAAATTTACAGAAACAAACAATTTGTAACTTTTAAATTGTGCATCATTCTGACTAGCATTGTGAAATCTCCAGCTGACTTGCCCTATGCATTGGGGATGTGAATTGTTTCTTCTTCCAGCCTCTCCACACTGTATATGCCTCCTGACCTTAATCACTTAGTAGCCCTCTCTGCTAATCAGATTCACTGTCATGGTGTAATGGTGTGTGTGCTCAAGCAACTCTTATTTTACCTAATAAAGTGCAAGAGTAGTTATGCTGACAATTCACATATTGCAAAGAGGAGCCACACAGTATTTTCTCTAAGTGAAAAAGTATTTGTAAAGGAGAAAAAATAGTATATATAGGGTTAGGCACTGTCTTCAGTTTCAAGCATCTGCTGGGTCTTGGAATGGATTTCCCTGTGGATAATGGGGAACTAAGGTAGTTGTTAATGACGTAAAGATTGTTCCATGGAGGACCTTTGGCCAAGATGGAGGCATAGGTACACATCGTGCCCCCTCATACAACCAAAAGAAGGACAACAACAAATTTAAAAACAAACCCCCCCAGAACTGACAGAATATTGAACTGTATGGAAGTCTGACGACCAAGCAGTAAAAGAAGAAACATTCATCCAGACTGGTAGGAGGGGCAGAGAGGGGCAGCTGAGTGAAGAGGACTTGTGGTAAGGTGGTAGCTGGAGAACTGGGCGAGGCAGTGACTGGCAGAGCCAGTTGTCCCACATTTGTGTGCAGATAAACTGGGAGGAACAACTGGGGAGCAAGACAGATTGCACAACCCAGGGTCCCAGTGAGGGGAAATAAAATTTCAAAGCCTCTGACTGAAAAAACCTGTGAGGGGTGAGGCAGTAGGAGAAACTCTCAGCCTCACAGGAAATTTCACTGGAGAGACCAACAGGGCCCTAGAACGTATGCAACCCCCCCAAATCGGGAATCAGCACCAGAAGGGTCCAATTTGATTGTGGGTAGTGGTGGGAGTGACTGAAAGCAGAGAGCAGAGCAAGCAGAATTGTTCCCTCTCAGACCCCTCCCCCACAACAGAGCAACATAGGTTGCCCTGCCCTGGTAAATACCTAAGGCTCCACCCCTTACTACATAATAGGTGTGCTGAGACAAAAAGGCCCAAATGAAAGAACTGATCAAAGCTCCAGAAAAAGTACAACTAAGCAATGGAGAGATAGCCAGCCTATCAGATGCACACTTCAAAACACTGGTAATCAGGATGCTCACAGAACTGGTTGAATATGGTCACAAATTAGAGGGAAAAATGAAGGCTATGAAAAGTGAAATAAAGGAAAATATACAAGGAACCAACAGTGATGAGAAGGAAACCAGGACTCAAATCAATGGTTTGGAGCAGAAAGAAGAAAGAAATATTCAACCAGAACAGAATGAAGAAACAATTCAAAAAAGTGAGGAGGGGCTCAGGAACTTCCAGGACATCTTTAAATGTTCCAATATCTGAATCATAGGGGTGCCAGAGGGAGAAGAAGGAGAGCAAGAAGTTGAAAATTTATTTGAAAAAATAATGAAGAACTTCCCCAATCTGTCAAAAGAAACACACTTCCAGGAAGTCCAGGAAGCCCACAGAGTCTCAAAGAAGTTGGACGAAATGAGGAACATACCAAGGCACATCATAATTACATTATCCAAGATTAGAAATAGGGAAAGAATCTTAAAAGCAGCAAGACAAAAGGGAACAGTTACCTATAAAGGAATTCCCATTAGACTATCAGCTGATTTCTCAGAAGAAACCTTATAGGCAAGAAGGGTCTGAAAAGAAGTATTCAAAATCATGAGAGGCAAGGACCTACATCCAAGATTACTCTGTCCAGCAAAGCCAGCATTTATAAAGAAGGGCAGATAAAGTGCTTCCCAAATAAGGTCAGTTTAAAGGAGTTCATCATCACCAAGCCCTTGTTATATGAAATGTTAAGGGACTTATCTAAGAAAAAGAAGATAAAAAATATGAACAGTAAAATGACAGCAAAATCACAGCTATTAACCACTGAACCTAAAACAAAAACAAAAACGAGCTAAACAAACAATAAGAACAGAAGAAGAATCACAGAAGTGGAGGTCACATGGAGGGTTATTGGCACGGGTGTGGGAGGGGGAGAGAAGGAGAAAAGGTACAGGGAATAAGTTGCATAAATGACAGGTACAACATAGACAGTGGGAGGTTAAGAATAGTATAGGACATGTAGAAGCCAAAGAACTTATTGGTATGACCCATGGACATGAACTAAAGGGGGGAAATGCAGGTGGGAGGTGGTGTGCAGGGTGGAAGGGAATAAAGGGAGTAAAATGGGACAACTGTAATAGCATAATCAATAAAATATATTTTAAAAGAAAGAAGATTGTTCCATGGAATTTAGTACTGCTTGGAAGAGAGGGATGTGAATATATGCATAATAATGTTCCTTACAGCTTCCATACCCTTTGTATTATTTTGTTAATGTGGGTGTTGGACTCTGACAGACCTGGGTATGAACATTGATTTTGCTGCCTGCCTGAAGTGTTGCCTTGGTGAGGTAAGTTAACTTTCAGTGCCTGAATTGGAATTGCTCAATAAATATATGTGGAATGAATTAATAACTTAATTATCTCTAAGCCTCATTTTTATTATCTGTAAAATGGGGAAAAATATATACCTAACAGTGCTGTTAAACACCCTATTTGGCAAACTCAGGGAAGTAGAAAATTATTTTAATGTCTTACATACATACTTTTTCATATTCACCTGTCATTTTTTCTTGCCCTTTGTACATATTTATAATCTTCTGAATTATCTCTTTACACATAATTTTTATTTCTGGGAAGGGTAACATCTGATATTATTTTACATTAATATGATTTCCTATGTTTTTACATCATATTGTTTAATTTTACCTTCACAGCCATCACCTGAAGTTATTAAGGTTATTATCCACATTTTACAGACTAGAAACCTGAGTCTCAGATAGAATTTGATTTACCCACGTCTATGGCAGTAACCAAAGTAGGACTAGAACCTAGATCTTCTGAATTAAAATCTAGTAGGCTTTTACCTTTTTCCCTGTTGTTTTCTCAGTGATCAGTATTTCTAAAGTGAACCAAACATTTATTTTTCTCTGCATCCCAGGTTTTTTTTAATGAAACAAAGTAAAGGAGACTGGAGTCCCAACTTATGTGTAGCTTTTATGCTAATACATTTAAATTACTTTTTTTTTATCTCAATAGTTTGTTTGTGGGTGGAATGAGGAAAACAGGAAATGAAGAAATAGTCCATTAGGCTTGGCAGGTGTGTTTGTGTGTGCAGTAGCTGATGTGCACACAGGGCTGCAGTGGAAACCAGTTCACTGGTAGAATAGCTGGTCTCATGGTCACTAGGTATGTTAGGTTTTAAGAACAGCACAACCTCTCTGTGGATGTTTGGGGACTTGGTGAAGCATGACAAAAATTTGGAAGAAACATGAAAGGCCTACTCAACCTAGGATTCTTCAGCTTAAAGCAAAGATACTGCCTCCTTTTTTATTTTGGACATGTTCATACCCAATAGACTCAGGTAAGAAGTTCAGCTACAGTGTGGGTAGGGGAAGATGGAATGGAGGAAACTAGTGATAGTTTTAAGAAGTGGAAAAGAGTACTGGTTAAAAGGGTAGATTCTGGAACTAACTGAGCACCTACAATGTGCAATGTACTGGGGATAAAGCAGTGGAAGAAAATCCCTGCTCTCATGGAGCTTATATTTTAAAGGGAAGGGAAAAATAAAAAATAGAATCAATCAGTGACATAGCAAATAGAAGATTATAAGTGCTGTGGAGAAAAATCAGGGAAAGAGACAGAGAGTGCTTTTTATTCTTCTTTCATCCATCATGGTAAGTTTTCATGATTCAGCTTTTTAATGTGTCAAATTCTAGTTCTTGGGTTGCCTTGATTCTCCTCTACCAACTATAATCCCCTCCTTTATTTTTCCAGCAAGAGCTGGTCTTGCAGTTTGCATCTGGTGTGGACAAGGTAAGTACTCACCAGTATGGCACAAATTTAGGAGTAAAGACAAGTAATTATTTATATGTAAGCTTGCATTAAAACTCTATATTAAAATTAAGCTTTTGTTTTTTCTTTTTGCTTGCTATTTCCTGTATGTTATATATCAATAATATTGAATTGGGTTGTGACTTATTCACTAAATTCTGCTAGAGTCTAGTGAGAAAAGTCATAGTCCAGATGTAGGAAAACTTAATTTCTAGTGGAGCAGTATTTGTATTTTCCATGCATGTCCTTTCTCTTTTCAAAAGAGGTTTGGGAATCTGTCATTAAAATGGAGTAAACACCATGTAACACACACACAAAAAGCAAGGACTAAGGAAAGGATGGGGCTGAACCAAATCACACTGACAAGGGTCAAACATTCCAGAAGCCTCCAGTTTTCCAGCAGTTACAACCAAAATGGAGGACACCTATTAATTTATAAAGGAGATGGGGGTTTCCTTTCATCCAATTTCTTAAAGAAATTCTTCATGTTGGAGAGACAATGAGGAAAGAGGAAATAGTATGGCAGAGAAGTGCCTCTTTAATAGCTTTAGAATAAATGCAGATTTTGTTGTTGATGATTATGCTTAGTGTGACTGAGAACCTTCCTCCCTCTGTCCCCTTTCATTCTCTTAGGCGTCTGAGAGAAAGGTCAAAGGACAGGGCCTTGGAAACCTGTTTGGACCCATGTGGAGCTATAGGGTCCCCTTTGTAAAGGTAGGAGAAATCTCAGAGACTTTGAAGGAAGTGCGAAAAATGATTTTCTGACACTCCTCAGGACTACCCCCTAGTTTTGATCCTTCAAGTCACAACTTGTAGATATTTTTGACCACTACCAAATTATAAATAAATGTTATACTACCACCTAACACACACACACACACACCTGAAGCAAAAATTTCCCCAACTTTGCAAAATCGTATTTTCTCATATTATGAATGACACACTGACTTTTAAATTCTGTTCAATTCTATCTTTTCAATGCTACTTTACCAATAAAAATTAATTTGAGATCCCACAAAGTGGTCACAATCTGTACATTGAAAAACACTTCAAATTATTTGTTTTCAACCAGGAGAACTTTTCAAACTTTACATACCTGCCTATCCCTAGATGAGTTGTTGTCTTTAAAGAGGTAAAATATCCCTAAATGATTCTAATATCTCCATCCCCATTCAAAGTGACTGATGCCAAGAAAAGAAAAAAGGAAAAGAAAGGGAAACATCTTTTCCTAAGGCTTAGAGCAGAGCTGGTTTCCTGGGTGCTGGGGGTGCCACCCCTTAATAGGAGGAGGTTCTGGGTTCCAATTAAGACATGAGCTATTGGATAATCACAAATTCCAGGAATCAAGCTTATAGGGGCTTATAAAATATTTTTCCTCCCTTCTTCTAAGTTCTTCTGGCTGGGCCAATTATAAATGAACATGAGAGAGATTAACAGGGGAAAATGTCTAAAGTTTATTTTATGGATCCACATTTGAGGGTGCCTTAATGAGACCCAAACTACACTGGACAGTTGAGGCTTATATGCCATTCTAGAGCAAAGGATAACGGGGGATTATGGTTTGGGGCTTCAAGTGACAGGAAGACAATTCACATGGAGATAAAAAGCAATTGTTTGGTAAATAAATATTGAATAGGCCATCTTTAACAATGGAATAGAGAGAACTTTGAAGAAAATAGGCCTTGCTAGGTTCTTTTCTACCTACCACATACTAGGTTATATTAAACTCTAGTTATCTTTGATGTTATCTAAATTTCTCTAGGCCAGTAAAGGGGAAGGTCAAATGTTTTTCTTTTTCTTTAAAATTACCAACTTAAGATCAAGATGGCAGTGGAAGAGGACCCAAGATGACAAGGGAGTCATCTTGGGTCCTAAGTGAAAGCTACATTAAACTCCCAGAATCAATCTGGAATTATAAATAGATTGTAGAAAAGTCACCCTGAGTAACCAACTGAACACTATAACCCAGGACAGACAGAAGAAACCATTTCACCACAATGAGACTGGTAGGGAGTTCAGAGGAGGTGCAAGAGGACTGGCTGGGCTCCCACGGGAAGTTAAAGTTCTGGAGGGACATTTCAGTGGCAGAGGGTTTCCCCTGAGAAGTGTGGTGTATAAACCCCAAGATGGACCACAGCATATAGCACCAGAGCTGGGAAAGGAGCCCTGATAACATCCAGCTGTGAAAAGCAGCAGGGTTTTTGTCCACAAGGGAGAGACTGCTAGAGATGTAGAGAGCCTCTAAAAGGGCCAATGCACAAAATTTTGTTTTCAGCCACTTACCATGGGCTTCAGCAGAGGGAAGGCAGAATGGACTAGAGATGCTTTAGGAGAGTCTGGGGTTGGTGGCTCTGGGAAGAGAACTGAAGAAGAGCTGCCAGGATCCCTGTGCTGAGTCATTCCCCATACTGAGGAGGACAACTTTCTCAGGCAGATCACTCCTCTCATTCTGTGGGGAAGCAATAGCCCCTCCCACAGGAATTATTCTCACAGCTGTGGACGTGGACATTAAGCTGAGCTATTGAGTACAGCTTCAGGCTATATCATTGATAGGTTTAACAACTAAATTGACTCTCTGGGAGCAGCTGACCCCCTTCCAGGCCTGATGCTAAAAAAAGCAGACCTTGGTGAGCAACCAGTTTCTGCTCACAAACAGGCCCACCAGAGGGAGCCACATGCTATGGATCACTAATAGCTCAAAACAGGTTGCCTAGGGCCAGTCACAAGCATCATCTGACAAAGGCTTGCACCAGAGTTCTTGCAGATTTACCTAATACATAGAAATAAATACAAATAAGCAGCCAAAATGTGAGACAAAGAAATGGACTGCAAATGAGAGAACAAGAAAACTCTACAGAAGAAGAACTAGATGAAACGGAGGCAAGCAATTTATCTGAAAGAGAGTTTAGAGTAATGATCATAAGGATTTTTAACAGAATGAAAAGAGACAGAGAAACCATAGAAAAGGACCAGTCAGAAATAACGAATGCAATATCTGAAATAAATAATACACTGGAAGGAATAAAGCATAGGTTAGATGAAGCAGAAGATTGAATCAAAGATTTGAAAAAAAAAAAGCAGAAAAAAATACAGGCTGAAAAGCAAAAAATTTTTTTAAATAAGGAGAGTTTAAGAAACCTTTGGGGCAACATGAAGCATAACAACATCAGCATCATGAGAATACCAGAAGGAGAAGAGAGTGAGCAAGGGATTGAGCCTCTCTCTGAGGAAATAATGACTGAAAACTTCCCTAACCTGGTGAAGGAAAAAGACACATAAGTTCAGGAAACTCAGAGAGTCTCAAACAAGTTGACTCAAAGATCCCACACAAAGACACATCTTAAAATGGTAAAGCTTAAGAAAAAAAGATAATCTTAAAAGTCTCAAGAGAAAAAGAATAACTTACTTACAAGGGAGTACTAATTAGACTGTCATCTGATTTCTCAACAGAAATATTTCAGGCCAGAAAGGATAGCCATGAAATATTCAAGGTGATGAAAAATAAGAACCTGCAACCAAGGCTACTTTACCAGCAAGGCTATCATTTAAAATTGAAGGAGAAATTTTAGAAAGGCAAAAAAAAGCTAAAGGAGTTTGTTAACACTAAAATAGTAGGGCAATAATGTTAAAGGGCCTATTTTAAGAAGAAGGAAGAAAAGAAGAAAATAGTTCAAAAACATTAACAAATAAGTGTCTGATGTAAATGTAAATAGCTTAATGCTCCAATCAAAAGACATATGGTAGCTGAATGGATAAGAAAACAAGACCCATATATATGCTGCCTCTAAAAGATCCACCTTATATAGAAAAAATACATGCAGACCAAAAGTAAAGGGATGGAGAAACATATTTCACCCCAGTGAAAAGGAAAAAATACGAACAGTAAGATGACAACAAACTCACAACTATCAACAACTGAACCTAAAAAAAAGCCCAAAACTAAAACAAACTAAGCAAACAACTAGAACAGAAACAGGATAATAGAAATGGAGATCAGTGGGGCAGCAGAGGAGGGAGGATAGGGAAAAAGGAATGGGGAATAAGAAGCAGAAATGGGAGATACAAAATAGACAGGGGGAGATTAAGAATAGTGTAGGAAATGGGTAAGCCTAAGCACTTATATGTATGACCCATGAACATGAAGTAAGAGGGTAATAGGAATGATGGTGGGATGGGGTTATAGTGCAGAGGGGGAAAAAGGAAGAAAAAAATGGGAAAACTATAATGGCATAAGCAATAAAATATATTTAAAAAAAGAAAGGGGGAAAAAAACTGGGGTATCAATACTTATATCCAACAAAATAGACTTTAAAACCAAGGCTATAGTAAGAGACAAAGAAGAAAACCACATAAAGATAGGAAGCAATCCAACAAGAGGATGTAATTCTAGTAAACATTTATATACCCAACATAGGAGCACCTAAATATGAAAAGCAAATCTTGATGGACATAAAGGGAGAGATTAACACAAATACAGTTATAATTGGGCATTTTAATACCATATTGACTTCACTGGATAGATCTTTTAGGCAAAAAATTAACAAGGGGACAGCAGCCTTAATGAACATACTAGATCAGATTAATTTAATAACTATCTTCAGAGCATTTCGATACAAAGCAGCAGAATATACATTTTTTTCCAGTGCACATGCAACCTTTTTTAAGTTACACATGTTAGGACACAAAAAAGTCTCAATAGATTTAGAAGATTAAAATCATATCAAGCATCATCTCAGACCACATACCATGGAAGAAGAAATCAATCACAAGAAGAAAAGTGGAAAATACACAAAGACACGGAATCTACATAACATGTTTGAACATGAATGGATCAACAATGAGAATAAGGAAGAAATCAAAAGGTACCTTGACACAAATGAAAATAAGGAAATCACCACCCAAATCTATGGGATATGGGGAATGCAATTCAAAGAGAGAAATTCATAGCATTACAGGCCTATCTCAAGAAATAAGAAACATCTCGAATAATCTAACTTTACACTTAAAGGAACTTGAAAAAGAACAACAAAGCCCAAAGTTAGCAGTAGGAAGGAACTAATAAAGATCACAGCAGAAATCAATGAAATAGAGTCTAAAGGATGATAAGAAAATATCAATGAATCCAATAGCTCATTCTCTGAAAAGATAAACAAGATTGGCAAACCTTTTACCAGACTCATCAAGAAGAAAAGAGAGAGGACTCAAATAAATAAAATTAGAAATAAAAGAAGAGAACTAGCAACTGTCACCAAAGAAATGCAAATGATTATAAAAAATATTATGAACAAATATATGCCAACAAATTGGACAACCTGCAAGAAATGGATAAATTTCTAGAAACACATAATCTCCAAAACTAAATCAGTAAGAGTTAGAAAATCTGAATAGACAGATTACACCTGGTGAAACTGAAGCAGTAATAAAAAAAATCCAACAAACAAAAGCCCTGGACCTGATGGCTTCACAGGGGAATTTTACCAAACATTATGAGAAGAACTAGCACCTCTACTCCTCAAACTATTTCAAAAAAGTTCAAGAGTGGTGAAGAGTCCTAAGCTCATTTTATAAGGCCAATATTATCCTAATACCAAAACTGGATAAAGATACCACAAAAAAAATTATAGGCCAATAACCCTGATGAACATAGACACTAAAATCCTAAACAAGACATTAACAAACCAAAAAGATCATACACAATGATCAAAATGATCAAGTCAGATTTATTCTGGGAATGTGAGTTTGCACAACATTTGTAAAACAATAAATATGATACACCACATAAACAAAATGAAGAGTAAAAATATATTATCATATGAATAGATTCATAAAACATTGGAAAATCCAGCACCCATTTATGATAAAAAAATCTCTGCAAAATGGAAACAGAGGGAACATACCTAAACGTAATAAAGACCATATATGAAAAATCCACTTCAAGCATCATACTCAATGGGCAAAAACTACAAGTGTTCTCTTTATGATGAGGAACAAGACAGGGATGTCTGCTTTCACCTCTCTTATTCAACAGAGTACTGGAAAACCTAGACAAAACAATCAGATGAGATGAAGAAATTAAAAATATCCATATTGAAAAGGAGGAAGTTAAACTGTCTTTACTTGCAGATGACATGATACTGTATATAGAATACCCTAAATATTCTTCCAAGAAACTACTAGAACTGATAAATAAATTCAGCAAAGTAGCAGGATGAATTATTAATATCCAGAAATCAGTTGTGTTTTATACACCAGTAATGAACTATCAGAAAGGGAAATTAAAAAAAAATCCCATTCACAATTGCTTCAAAAACAATAAATTCAAAATAGATTAAAGATTTAAGTTATAGCCCAAAATTATAAAAATCCTATAAGAAAACATAGACAGTAAACTCTTGGATATTGGTCATAGCAATATTTTTTCTAATATACCTCCTCAGGCAAGGGAGACAAAGGAAATAATAAACAAGTGGGACTACATCAAAATAAAATGTTTTTCTACAGCAAAGGAAATCATCAACAAAATGAAAAGACAACCCACTGAATGGAAGAACATATTTACTAATGACAATCTGACGAGGGGTTAATATCCAAAATTTATAAAGAACTTTCAAAACTCAATGCCTAAAAAACAAATAATCCAGTTAAAAAATGGGCAAAAGGACATGCAAAGACACTTCTCCAAAGAGGACATACAGATGGCCAAGAGACATATGAAAAGATGTTCAATGTCACTAGTCATCAGACAAATGCAAATTAAAACCACATTGAGATATCATCTCATACCTGCCAGAATGGCTACCATCAACAAATCAACAAAAAACAAGTGTAGGCAAGTATATGGAGAAAGGGGAACTGTTTTGCATTGTTGGTGGGAATACAGACTGGTGCAGCCATTGTGGAAAGCAGTATTAAGATACCTCAAAAATTAAAAATGAAATTGCCTTATGACCCAGCAATTCCAATTCTGGGAATACATCCGAAGAAACCCAAAACACTAACTCAAAAGAACATAAGCATCCCTGTGTGTTCATTGCAGCATTATTTACAATCATCAAGTATGGAAGTAGCCCAAGTTTCCCTCAGTAAATGAGTAGATAAAACAACTATGGGACATTTTCACAATGGAATACTAGTTGGCTGTAACAAGAAAATTTTGCTCTTTGCAACAGCATGGATGGACCTGGAGAACATTATACTAAGTGAAATAAGCCAGTCAGAGAAAGGCAAATACCATATGATTTCAATCATATCTGGAATCTAAGAGAACAAACTGAACTAACAATCAAAATAGGGACAGACTCATAGATAGAAAGCAGCCTGATACCTCTGGGTGGCAGGGTAAGGGAGTAGATGGATTGAGCAGAAAGGAAAAAGGACTCATTGACAACAGTGTGTTGATTGCAGGGGGGTTAATAGTAATGAAAAAAATACAATAAAAATAAAATAAAGTAATCAACTTAAAATTAATAGCCCAAAAGATACATGTTTGGGATGGCAAAACTTCAGTGTTTTCGAAGCAAAATACATTTAGGCATGAAAAACATTAAATCCAAGGAAAGCCCTCCTTCTCTGAAGCCTGGGCTTTTAATCCTTACATGCTTGAGAAAGGCTTCTGTGACTCCAGAGCCAAATGCCCAATTGCAATAATGCCGAACTGGTGGGAATGCAGACTGGTGTAGCCACTGTGGAAAACAGTATGGAGGTTCCTCAGAAAATTAAAAATGGAACTGCCTTTTGACCCAGCTATTCTATTTCTGGGAATATATCCTAAGGAACCCAAACACTAATTTGAAAGATGATATGCATCCCTATGATCACTGTAGCATTATTTACAACAGCCAAGATTTGGAAGCAGCTTGAGTGTCCATCTGTGGATGACTGGATAAAAAAGCAGAGGTATATTTACACAATGGAATACTACACAGCCATTAAAAGGATGAGTTCTTACTATTTGTGACAGTATGGATGGACTTAGAGAGTATTATGCTAAGTGAAATAAGTCAATCAGAGAAAGACAAATATCATATGATTCCATGTGGCATGTAAAGAACAGAATAAAAAATAAAATAGAAATAGACTTGTAAACACAGAGAACAGACTGTTGGTTGTCAGAGCCAAAGAAGATTGGGGTACAGGGTACAAAAGGTGAAGGGATTAAGAAGTACAAATTGATAGTTACAGAATAGTCTCAGGGTTATAAAGTATAACATAGAGAATATAGTCAATAATATTGTAATAACTATGTGTGGTACCAGGTGGATACTTGAAATATCAGGGACACCATTTTATAAAGTATATGATTGTCTAACCATTATGCTGTACATCTGAAACTAATACTAAATCATAATGACAAAAGAAAATAAATGCATTTCAAAAAAACATAGCACAAAAAAGAGTTTTCTCGGAGGAACATTTACCAATGACTAAGATTGACTGGTGGCACCACCCCACTGCTGTGTGCCACTGAGAACAGGCCTTTAGTTGAAGCCCTTATTGATTTGAGTTTTGGTGTGATAAATTTAATCTTCAGTAGGGCATTGTGCTATAAGGGTAACAAAAATCTTCACCTTCTACAGTGCTCTGAGTCTCGAAGTGATCTGCCCCATCAGCAGTTGTTCTCTTTGATGGTGGAGCAGGTGTGGAGAGAAACTTGGCTGCCCCTACAGGCCAGCCTTTCAGCTGGGAGGCAACGTGTTTAGAAGTGAGATGTGACTCTGTCTTTAATCCCCAGCATTGGATTCCCGAGTTCATCACTGATTTGTGCTACAAATGTGGGCAAGTTATTGAGTCTCTCTGTTAAGAGTATCCTCATCTGTAAAGTGGGGATAATAAATAGTACCTGCTTCAAGGAGATTTTGTGATGATTAAATGAGATAGTGCATGTGAAGTGCTTAAAACAATGCTCAGCACTTGGAAAACCCTCAAGAGTAGGTAGTACTTTCACTGTTTTGTATAATGCATTAAGGGCATGATAAATATGTGCAAGACGATAAAGGCTATTCTTTTTTAGTTTTAAGCAAATGTTATAAAACTATTTCTGAGACCAATCTGATTCTAGTTTAAGTAAAGTTGGATTTATCTCATTACCAGTGTTTATTTTAAAGAGCTACACCATGTATTATAAATCATTCTAACTTTAGAGACTGGATTGGGTTTGAATTCACATGGTCGGTACCTTTAATTGCATATTAACACAATTACCCAATATAATGCATGGAAGCAACCCAATTATAAGGGATGACTTGAGCCTTGGCTGGTGTGGCTCAGTGGATTGAGTACTGGCCTGTGAACCAAAGGGTCACTGGTTCAGTTCCCAGTCAGGGCAGATGCCTGGGTTGTGGGCCAGGTCCCCAGTAGGGTATGTGCATGAGGAAACCACACATTAGTGTTTCTCTCCCTCTGTTTCTTCCTCCCTTCCCCTCTGTCTAAAAAAAATATAAATAAAATCTTTTAAAAAAGGATGACCTGAGTCTGAGGGGAGCTGGTCTCCTTTAATAGCTTACAATTATTCTTTGCCACCATCCAACTTTAAGCCCTTATCAGATTTGCATTATAGAAAGTATTTTATTTGCTTGAACTTGCTGCCTAGGAATTCATCCTTACAAATAGTATTCCAGTTATGTTCACCCTCTCCTGCTTGTGTTCAAACACCTACCACCCACCTCTCTGTCTGTTTCATCTTCTTAACTCTAGCTTAGCTTTTTTCTCAGTTATAGTTGACATTCAATATTATTTTATATTAGTTTTAGGTGTATGGTGTAGTGGTTAGACTAGCTGAGGTTTTAATAGCTTATGGAATGGGCATTATTACCACCTTACTTTATTTTCCTTTACTTATCCATTAAGATAATCCCCTTATTGTAATGGCTCATACTCTCTCCAGAGCTTTTCTTTCTCTTTACCTCTAATACTTTTCCCCCTTATTATAGGGGAGTATTACCTCTAACTGTTCCCAGAGTAGGATGAAGAAATTGAGTAAAAGGACTTGTCTAAGTTGATGTGTTTTTCTTGTTTCAGGGCAGAGCCGATCCTAGCAAGGCAGAATTCTGATTTCTGGCCTAGTGATTTTATTCCTAGCAGCTGTTGCAATTGCATTTTAGAAACAGATGAATTTCTTTTCCTTCACAGGTTTTTTCTGTAACTAGGACCTGCTTTTCCCTTACCTCCTTTTAGATGAGACCTTAAAAACTCTTGGAACTAATCAATGAGATTCACGTCAGGCTGTGTGTGTGTTCAAGTGTGCTGGGGAGTTGAGGTAAAGAATAAAGTTAAGGGGAGGGGCAATATTTAATTGACAGAGGCAATTTTATTTTGAATGAGTGTTTGAGGATATTGCATTTTGGTAAGTTTTTCCCTTTTGACCTGTTTTTTTGAGTCCACAGACTTTCACATCACACCACTATCTCTTCATCAATTTTGGCCAGTGGCCCTGTAGTTTGGAATGGTGATTTTATTGCTTCTGACTTTTGAAGGAGAGAGGCTTTGTCCTTTTCCTCACCTGTTTTTGTTGAAGAAAGGCAAGGATTGGAAGTTAATGTGTTCTCATTTCCATTTTAAGTCCAAAATTAAAAGTTTGTCTCCTAGGTTTCATAGTAACATGAAATACAAAATGTAAATAAATACATTTCAGTGGATTTTTGATATGCATGCTAATTAGATATAGTTAATGCATGGAATGTGTTTTTAAAAATAACTTTTATCAAGATAATTGACACTAAAGGACTTATTTAAATACTTAATATTATTTAAATTTATAATAAAATGTTTTCAAAATGAGTATCAAGGTTTATGACCATTTAAACATGGAAAATGCTTTAGGAGACATGTCTGTAAGGAAAGAATTTTCAGGTAACTAGAGTAAAACCAATCCTACTTTCACAAAACTGGGAAATTAATATTTACTTAAGACTTTGAACATACATATTTATTTCATAGATTAGAACAAATATGTATGTAATAATTATAGAAAATTTCAAAAGTACAGATGATTTATATCAGTATTAGGTCCCAAACCCAGAATTCCCAAAGACAAAAGTTTAGGTTTATGGTTAGCTCATCTTATATTAGGCAAAATTTAAGAAAAATTGAGATAATAAAGATATAAATTCTCCTTGATTCACATTTATTTTCCTTCTGCTGTCACAGTGATCATTTAATTCAATTTAAATCTAGGAGCAAATAGACTAAGTGCCTGCTAGGTACCAGATTCTGTGCCAGGTGCTCTGGGTAATTCAAAATTATTTACATTTACAACTGGTAGACAAGACAGGCCCAATGCAACTAAATGATATTATTTTTCTGAGTGTTATGAATGTGGTAAACAAGTCTCTTGACAGAGAAGAGCTTCACAGAGAAGTGGATTGTCCTAGTGGTGAAGCAAAGAAAGGTCATTCCAGGCAGAGGGCAGTGTGAGACAAGGCATGTCTTGGAAGGCTTACAGGGGATGTTGGAGGTGAGGGAGATGAGGCTGGAAGATAAGGGCAGTGCAGGTTACTAAAGGTCTTACCTGAATGTTAAAAGGATTAGACTTCTTTTTATGTTTGTTTCATAAATTACTTTACTGTTGTTCAATTACAGTTGTTTGCATTTTTCCCCACCACTCCTCCACACCCCAGCCAAACCCACCTCCCTCCCTTGCTTCCACCACCCCCCTTGGTTTTATCCATGTGTCCTTTATAGTAGTTCCTGAAAACCCTTCTCCCCAATCTCCTGTCCTCCCTCCCTTCTAGCTATTGTTAGATTGTTCTTAATTTCAATGTCTCTGGTTATTTTTTGTTTGCTTTTTTCTTTTGTTGATTATGTTCCAGTTAAAGCTGAGATCATATGGTATTTGTCCCTCACAGCCTGGCCTATTTCACTTAGCATGATGCTCTCCAGTTCTATCCATGTTGTTGAAAAGGGTAGGAGCTCCTTCTTTGAGAGATAGACTCCTTCTCAAACAATGGAAAAACAGCAATGTTAAAGAAGAGTGTGAAATGGATTTGGTGTTGAAATGCTAATGGTGTTACTTCCTGAGGTCTCTGAGTCTTCTGGGGAAGTAAATTCCAAACTATGGGCAGAGTCTGAGGGCTTGCCATTCAGGTTGCACTGTGACATTGGGATGTGAAATGGAGCTAGCCAGTAATGAGTAAAAGGATTATCATTTGGAGTCCAGCAAAAGATGAAAAGTCATTAATATGATATATAGCTAATTAGCAGAGTCATACAAACTTTTTGTGGCAACATTCAACAAATAAGATGGTCAGTTGGGTTGATGTTATTGATAATTGATCATTTCACAGACACCTGTTTTTTGATCCTTCCTCCTCCAGTCCACCAAATGCCTGTAGTCACTCATCTTTGATCAAGATCTATGAAGAAGGCCAAAAATGTGCTGGAGTGTCCTGAAGGGGTGGTGGTGGAAATATTTACCAAGAACAGACATTATGCTTTTTTGACAAGAGATAAATGTTTCATTCAAATGCTGCATTTCGCATATTGGAAACTGTAATGAATTCTTGTACACTTCTCTGCCTAGTTCACAATGTCAGGCCCAGGCATTGAAACACCTCAGGCTTTCCTCACAAAATTAAATTTAATGTTACACCCTCCAGTAGAATGGTGCATAAATCAAGCATTTGATTTGCATGGACTACAGCAAGCAGCTCCCTTCTGGACAAATATAAACCCAACTCTGAATATTATGTCAGAGACAGGAGCAAAGCAATCTAGGACTTCCAATAAAAGTCTGGTACCAAGTATAATTCATGCTGGTATTACCCTGCTCTGTGTCAACCCTGTTATTAAAACTCTTGTTTTAACCTCCTTTTTTCATTTCAAAAGAAAATGTTTTTCTTGACCTTCTTGAATTCAGAGAACCAGTGCGCAGTCAAACCAGTACTATTTATAAACTGGTATCTGCTAGTGACAACCATGGGCATATTTATTTCCTTTCTCCATCTACCCCCATCCAGCACAGAGTATGGGAAGGGGTGCATATGAGTAATTAAATGGAAAGAAACTAAACAAAGGGCATGGAATAAAATACACCATGGGAGATTAGGTAACATGGATATTTGCTAATGTTTTTACCTCTGGCTACAATACCAAAAGAATGCTAAAAACAGTTTCAGAGAGACAGGTTTAAAAAATGGCTCAATAGCCAAAAATAATGTACATTTGGATGCAGAACATGCATCCAATTCAGGAAAAGTGATCCTAAACATGCGTCATTTAGTCTCATTTCTGGCCTCCCAGCATATGCTGAGTTATACATTTCCCTTACTCATATTTTCCCCATCACAGGGTATCTGAACCATTTTTTATTGAAAGTAAAATTAAGTAAAAAGTATAACTGAGTAGTGCCCCAAGGTAAGAAGTATTTTTACAAATGCAAAATGAGTCCACACTAACTTCTCAAAGAGCATTAATAGATCACGGACTTACACATATTCTACTCTACATCAAGGCCTGTCATGTTTATTCTGGAATCCTATAGCAGTATTACAAACAGAGCCTGTTCCTGAAGCCAAGCACATTTCCAAGAAGGCACAGCTGTCTGCAACACATAACTAGGTGAAGATGTGAGCCTGAGAGCTATGTTTGATGATTTGGTGTCTGCAGTATAATTTCTCCCAGCTGTCCCTAAACATCTGTTAGAATTTGGAATGCTTCAAGTTCTGAATAGGTGAAATCAGGTATCTGAAAAGATAAATTTATGATGGCTTTAGGATAATAAATTAGGAGTCATCCACTCATTTGTGAATGGAATACATCAATAAATATTTATTAAATGAATACAATATGGCAGTCACTGTGAAGGTAGGTACTATGGGAAGATGTAAAATGAATTACACTAGGTTTTAGACTAGGATCTACTTTCAAGGAATATATACACAACACACACACACATATATATGCATATGACATACGTAGAATTATTGTACAAGGTAAAAGTATTATAAGACTAATAGATACAGTTTTATGAGGCATGGAAAAGAATGCATTATTTCCAATTGGAGGAAATTAGGGAAAGCTGAGCAGGCAGGATTCAGCCATGGAAAATAGGTTGGGGTAGGAAGGGAAAATCCAGTGGGGGCTGTGGAGGAGGGCATGGCCAAATGCTTAGAAAGGGAAAACCCCCATGCAGAGACTCTGAGTAATGAACAGTGACCAATTCCATGTTACTGAACTAGTGAGTGAATGAAGATGAGTAGAAGAAAATAAAATTGAAAAGGTAGATGGGATGGGGAATGGCAGTGGGCAGTAGACTATGCTGTTTAGACTTTTAAAATTAAGCAATATGGAGCCATTAAAGGTTTTGAGCAGGGAAATTACATGATCTAATCTAGACTTTAGAAAGATTAATATGGTCATAGCATATAAAGTAGATTAAAGAGCAGAAAGACTGGTATTAAGGAGACCAGTTAGGCCTAGAGAGAAGTAATGAAGGTCGAAACCAGGAGAGTAGGAGTGGAAATAGACAAGAAGTGACAGAATATTATACAAGTAAAAGCCACAAGACTTGACAACAGATTTGTGAGCAAGAGGAAAGAGTTGATAGGGTTCAGAAATGGCTACCCCAAAATATGGTACTTTAGCATCTAGAATATTTGCTAAAAACTAAAAGAGTTTGAGAAAATGGCAGAAGTAGGAAGATCACTTGGACCTTTCCTCTCTTCTCCCCTGAAACAGGCCATAAACCCCGAGATGAGAGGAATCTTCCCTATACCTGGAGGAAGGGAGCATCCTTATCTCCTAAGACAAAGGGATGCCAAGAAAAATCCTAATAAATGGGTCTTATTAAGGTTTTCCTGATTATTGTACTTACCTCATACTCCTTAACCTTTCATATTCCTCCATGGAATATGTACACTCTTCATCAAACCCAGAATAAAATACTCAGGTCTGGTTTTTTTTTATCCTTTTTTCCTTATGTAGTCTCCTGTGTCTCATAAAACTTACATTAAATAAATGTTTATGATTTTCTTCCATTAATCTATCTTTGTCAAGTTTACTTTTCAGACCCAACTAGGGATCCTATGAAGATCAAGGAAAACTTCCTTAGGTTTTGATTGGGTGAACAGAAAACTCACAGAAGTTTGTGTTAAAACCTTAATAAAACCATTATATTATTTTTCCTTTATTTTAAAAAGATCGATGCTTTTATTAAATAGAATGTAATGTAGTTGCTTGATATTTTTTTTTTACCTGAGCTTATAATGTAATTTGAAGTCGCCACAATTGCAAATTCCCATTTCAAACAGTAATTTTGATAAAGTTGAGTGACTTATGCTGAGTTGGAAGAAGAGGAAACAAAAAGTGTTCTTCTAAATGGTTGCCATGGTTATACAATTAGCATAAAATTACCGGCATCTATCATTTTGATGATTTCACTAATATTTTTAGAGAGCAAGAGTTTAGCATGTCCCAAATAGAGCAAATGGATAATTTAAGGGACATTGACCTCATTGATCATGATTTAAAGATTCGTATTGGAATTGAACAGCATATAGTCCAACCCAAGTTTATTCTGAAGTACAGTCAGTCCCCTTCATGAATAAGGTGTTTTCTAATTGACTGAAACACTAAGCCAGCCTGTCAATACTCATACAGAGAAAACCAGTGCATCCACCCACATCATCTCTCAGGCCAAGTGATTAACTCTGCATCAGTCATTTAACATTATAAATGTGAAGCTGGAGCTATTGAGAGTTGCCACTGGAATCCTGCTTTGGACATAAATGCCCTCTCACCTTGGCTTGCTTGAAGCAGACTCAAAACATTTGCTTTAAAAGTGTTAAGGAGCAAACAAGCACTTTTTTTAAGTTTTGAAGTAGTGTTGATGAAGTTGATGCTACTCATCAGGCAATGTGCTGCCTATTATTACTGCTTCCCAAACTTGAAGTCAGTCAATTTAAATGGGGAATAAAATGTGATTCTTTAGTGATCATCGTGATCCCATTTTCTAAAATTTGACACATACCAGCTTTAAAGAGTGTGACTTTTAGTTTGGGAAGAATCATATGAACCCCAAAAACAGATTATGAAAGGAATGAAGACTCCATTTTGAAAATGTCTTGTCTGCTCCTACAAATCAAAGAAAAAAGAAAAACAGATGCTCCAGTTGCAACATCTGTTTATTACTAAACAAATGCTTCACAGGCCCTTGTTCTTACTTAGGACTCTTCAGACTATTAAAGAAATGCGGTATATTTAATTAGTCTGCCAGGTTTCTGATTTTATAAATTTATTAAATGAATGAAATAGCTAGTATAATCCGGTTATTAATTCTAGTTAATGCCTCTGCCTTGGTTATTTGATCTAGGTTATTGCTACTGTAAAAAAGATAATTTTGTATAAAACAAAGCAACTATTTAATCAAATTAGGTGATGTAACTTGGGTCAGGGCATATTGAAATTAATGTCCTCACATCTCCACTCACCATCTTCAGATATTTGCCTCTGACCTGCAATAAGTAATTGTGGGTTTTGAGCTATTAAGCCTGCTTAAGGTATTTGTTATACGTTTGACAGTACAAAACAGCACATGATGTCAATTCTCAGCAGTCATCATAATAATTAAAAAGGGTAGAGCAGAGTGACCCTTACGTGGAACAAGTTCTAATAAATAATAAGAATGCTACAAACCTGTAATCCAATCACAGAGTTTAGCCAAAGTGAATAAAAACCATATCAAAATCTTTAACCAAAAAAGTTACTAAGCAAATGGTGCTATATTTTCTTGTAAACAAAAAATTACTTTCTGCTGTTTTGCTATGTAATAGCCTCGATTATTAAAGGATCTTGTTATGAATACAGTGGAAAAGAATGCAATTTACTTCAGAGAAGCACATCACATGACCTCCTTGTTGGCTTATATATAAGCCAATAAAGGTTGACTGATTGGAAGTTTTTTAAGCTGAAAAATTATTTAAGTTGAGGGAGACAGTACAATAAAAATTCCAGCAAAGAGAAGACATCAGCCTGAGAAGAAATGCCTAAACCAGTAGTGCAGCTGATTAAAAAATCTTATAAGCATTTTTTTATGGGCTTGACAAGTGTTCATTGGCCCTTTGCTTGTCAGTCTTAAGAAGGAGCCAAGTGACAGCAACTGAAGCCAGCTTCTCATCTTGAGAGCCTGAGAGCAACAGTATGGTATCAAACATCCAGTTTGGCCAAATTATTCATTAAATTTTTTGAGAAACTCTCCCTCTGCTAAGGCCCACTTTTTAACAATGATAAATCAAACAGCAGCAACAACAATATTAAGGGGGATAACAAGTATAGTTAAAACAACATCAATCACAGCTTTTATTAAGAGTCTACTGTGACCCAGGTACTATGTTATAAACTTTGAATGGATCATCTCTTATACTCCTAACATCAATGACAGAGTTTGGTACTGTTATTACCTCTGTATTACAGGAAGAAGGTTAAGTAATATATGTTGGCTAATACATGATAGATTTGGGCCTCAGATTCTGGCAGTGTGGCTTTCATTCTTGTTCTCCAATTTATTATCATCCATCCTTAAATGTAAATTAGGCAGACAGATTTTAAAGACTGAATCTTGTTTTAATTGTTGAAGAGACTTTTTTTTTACTTAAGGTATTACTAATGTTATTTTGTATATATAATGATTATCATCCATTCACTTAAAAAACATTTGTTAAGCATCTGCTATGTGCCTGGCCGTGTTAATGTTAAGGAGATAAAGGATAGAAGATAGCCCCTGACTCTAGAAAATCCTTTGTATGTTTACTGGGTTCATTTAAACTAAGGTGCAGCTATATTCATATGTCTATCTCTTACACATAATTGTGGTCTTGGTTGTCAATATAATAATACCCAACATTTATATGGAGCTTGATCATAATAAATGTCTTCAAATATATTGTTTCATCTATGCCTTACAATTTCCTATGAAGTAGGCAGGGCCAATTTAGTAACCCCTAATTTATAGTTGAGGAGCTCATATTCACAAGGGAGAGTTCCCTTCACTTGGGTTTCCTGGATTTAACTCCTATTAACAAGCTCCAGCCTATCCTATTGACATCTACAGAGGCCTCTCCCATTTTGTTTTTGCTGCTATATATCAAAAGAAGTATGAATTTTTGCTTTACATAAGTAATAGTCCTTGCCTTAAAGACCTTTTATTATATTTATTTCTTTCAGATAGGTCTGACAGATGTTGGTCTGACTGACAACATTGTCTAGCTACAGTAGCAGGCCCATTTCCATGCACGACTCTGGCTGCCTGCTGGACTTTAGTGCAAGCAAATGAGATAAGTACAGAATATTCCTGCACAACTGGCTCCATGCTCTCCTCATATTCAATCATGTGAACTAATGAATCAGAGATGATTACAGTGGTAAAAATCCCAATGCATATTTTTGCTGTCTTTACTAATGAGAGAAAAATATAGTAGACCATTGGCCTAAAGGCTCCACATGTGATTCCTTTGTAACTTAGAGTGCATTAAAAAAGCTTCAGTCAGCAAGATAAGTTAATTTTTTATGACCTTTATAAACTCTTTTAGCCTGTATCTCAGGAGCTTTCCTTAAAGATTAAATTTCTAAAAATCCTTTTAGCTCAGGCCAACATAGCATCTGAGTCTTTTTTGCTTCAAAGACTACATCCAAAATCTATAAAGAAATTGTGTTCATGACAATTATTGTCAAAGTAATGATTAGGTAACATGTCGTTTTTAGTTTTTACTGTTTTTGCCTCTACAATAGTAATCCAATAGAGCTCTCTTCTTCTTAATGTAAAAGTTGTGTAAAGGATGCATCATTCCCAGTTGACTTTGCCCACATTTGCAAATTTCTGAAAAGGAAAATTGGATTGTCACTGGTATCACCTCTTTCAACATGATGATCATTGGGTTAAAGTGTGGGGGTGGGCAAACAGGGAATGGCAGAGATATCAAGATTTCTTTAAAAGAAAAAAATCCCACCATAAGTACTGTAAACTTGTATTAATATATCATTGAATATGGCACAATTACCCAGAGGTGATGGGTGTAATTTTGCAGGGGGAGGAATGTTAGAGTAATGTAAGGGATCTTCATTAATTGCCTCAGATTTATCACATGACACACAGAGTTTTTCTAACCTCTTCCATTGTAGGGTATACATTGCTCTTAAACACTGTGTTTTTGACTGGCTTGATTGGGGAATACAACAGTCATCATCCTAGGCATCTGTCACCACTTCTATTACATCCAACCTGCTGACCCAGAAAATCTGTGGTTGACACAATTGATTTCTCTATAAAATTCATTTAGCATTTATTTTATTCTTGACATCCACCTACAAGCTTCTAGCAAAACTCAGCTCCTACATCTCTGTGTCAGAGAAACATGGCCCTTTATAAAAGGTGTACATGCTGAGGGACTGGAACAAAGTAGGAATCTTGCATAGAAAAATTCACTGAAGCAATTGGGCTTATTAAGGTATATATGAACTTGAGTGACTAGGCCACTGAAGACATGAAGGACAGCCTCAATAGAGTTTTGCCTTTGGAAATAACATCATCGTCATCATCATCAACAACAACAAATAATAATAGTAATGAGGATGATAAAGAGAAAAGAAAATATAAAAATAAAGAGAAAAGGCTCAAGTCACAGGACTTATTTTGTCTTATCAAAACTTACTCTGGTTAAACTTTTAATCTGTTTCCCTTGTTATGTTCTATCTCTCCCTCTTGGAATCCCTTCTGTCAGGTCCCAGAAAGCACCTTGGTTTCAAACTAAGATATATAAACCACATGCGTTTAAATAGACACTTGACAGTTTATTACATTCCATCTACATCTGTATGCTACCTTATTATGTGGAACAGTTACATGCTTTTTAAGCATAAAAGCATATAAAGCATTCACTTTTAATCATGCTTTACTATAAGCTTTTACTTTTAAGAAATAAAAGCATATAGATATAAAGTGCCAGGTTCAAAATTCAGCCTCAATTATGTATCTTATAAATGGATTGATATCTTCCTGTGTGCTCTGAAATCTAATGATCTGGCTTGATCATGCATCACCTGAATTTTGCTGAGAAATGACCAATGGGAAGAAACATGGAGGTCTGTACAAAATTGCAGTAATGGTTTTTGCTTACTGAATGCACATATCTAAGCAGACTAATTTTTTTCTCTTTGTCTCATTAGCTAGGACTTTTCTGTTTGGCCTGAGCCTCAGGTTTAATCAAGTCCACTTAATATTTAAGATATTTTATTGTTTGTCTAGTAATCAATATTAATGTTTTTATTTTTAGTAAATTAATCCTAATATTCAAGGACCACATTTTCTAGAGAAATTCTCTTTTTGGCTTGACACAGACAATATAAAATGTTTTGTTAACCATATACATGACCAGACAAAAATATTTTAAAGTGAATATCCATTGTAAATTTCTTCTGATTCCACTAAATATTATTTCTACTCTGCAACAAGAAATAAATGAGTGTAATGATTTTGGTGAGGAAGAGCATCATTGGCTCTATCAAAGATGAAACACTTCTGGGGGTCTTTGAGCTGACTTTTACTACAGAGTCACCAAGAAAGATCTGAAGATCATTACTGACTAGAAGTAAAAGAACAAGGCAAAAATCGATTGCTACGGCTTTAGATTTATGTTTCCACTGCTCTCTATACACAGTTCTATTTGTCCTAACTTCATGGGGAAGATATTTAATACATAATGGAAGGAGGCTGTTGCTTTTGATTTATTTTTGTTTATTATTTTTGGCATCCCATGGAGAAATTCTGGAAATCAATACTATGTGTATGTGTGTCTAAGTATTTTGAGTACAGTGTAGTTTTAAAGGTTCTGAAGGGCTAAGGAAACTTCCTCTACTTGCTGAGTTCTGTTGTAATAAGCAAATCATATTGTGCACCCATACAAGAGAGTTTTTTCTTTCTTTGTATGTTTTACATGACATTATGAGAACAGATACAAAATATAATTTAGCCATAATTACAACAACATGACAATATTTTGTATTATTTAAATTTATAGACTGTTTCCCCTTCTCAGGAGCCAATAAAATGACTCTCATTAATCCTAGTTAACTCTTTTAACAATTTATTAGAGAATTAAAATATACCTTAGGTCCATATAGATAGATGAAGGCATAAATACAGGGATGTTATGAAGTTTTAAATTTATTTTGAGTGAATAAGGATGGTTAGTGATGTATATAAGGCAACATGGAGCCTATATTTAAATACTTTATAATAAAGCATTTGGCCTTTTTAAAAAGATAGGAAGAGAGTCAATCAACATTAATTTATCAAAACCATGTGAACAGAAAACTATATTTAAAGAAAGGGATATGTTTTTCTGTTTCATAATTTATGACAGTTGGATAGAAACCCAGAAGGACCGAATGCATGCAAAGAGTAAAAATGACAAGACTGTGTAATGCACAATAGTAGAAGAGAATGGACAGAGATGAAATACTTTTAGGGCCCTTGAAAAATCCAACACAGAATAATATTTAAACCAGACTGTTTCGTTTTGAAAACACTGGAGTAACATGGTATTTAAGACCTAGTCTGAAAAGTACTGTATTTTGCTGTGTGTAATGTACACCCACTGTTTTTGTGTGCACTATAAATGGGAGTATTATACCCATGGTGTGTAATCATTTTACCCACATATAATGTACATCTTCATTTTTCCCTCAGAAATTTGGGCAAAACTGTGCATTATACATGGCAAAATAGAGTAGTTATATCAAGTATTGGCACTGCAATTTTACAAATGAAGGAAACAGATCCAGAGAAGTCCCATAACAATAGTAACAGAAATATAAAATGCAGATTTGGGGGTGAAAATTGATAACAAGCAGACAAATAAATTCTCTTTTGGATCAGTAAATGTTAGATACAAAGGAACAGACTCCTCAGTGAAACATGTATCCAGACCTCTCCATGTCTTTAGCAGATATGAAAAATGAAAGGAGGATTCAGGCAGAGTGGCTGCTTACCAAAAGGCCCTGACATGACCTTGAGTTTTATGTTCTCATGGATTTGACCTTCTCATGGACCTGATTTGACTTTCCCATGTAGTTTTCTCATGCTGAATCTGCCACCTCTGGGCCAAGGGCCCCTATATCATCTACCATCCAAACATGAACAAGCCCTTATGCATGGTTACCTCTAACCAAGTTTTCAAATTAGGATTGCTAAATACTAAAGACAAAAAGGAAAATGGAGAGAATTTAAGAAGTTGATATGAAAAGGAATGGGTTTTGACCATAACGGAGCAAACTGGTTCCCAAGTGTTAGATCTTGCTTCAGCATATTCCTTGTCTTCCAAGAAAACTACCTCTAGTCATAGAAGCAAGTGAATCTTTACTTCAAATTTTTCTGACATCTTGCTTTCTAGCTGGTAACTTATTTCCACCTGGTGGGCCCCATAATTTCTACCACTCTAGAATTGTTCCTTGGCAATATTGTCCTTCTTTATGGTTCAAAAACAAGGTAAATTTTCAAATTGACTCTTTTTCCTCCCATCTTCAAAGTTTTTTATTGAATTTATTGGGGTGACATTGGTTAATACAATTATACAGGTTTCAGTTGTACTATTTTATAATACATCTTCTGTATATTGTACTGAGTGTTCACCACCCTAGGCCAAGTCTTCTCCCACCACCACTTGTTCCCTCTTTACCCTCTTCCACCTCTTCTTAACCTCCTTTCTCTCATAATTACCATACTGTTGCCTGTGCCAATGAATTTTTTTGCTTAATCCTTTTAATTTTTCACCCACTTTCCTAACCCCTCTTCCCTCTGACAGCTGTCAGTCTGTTTTCTGTATCTATGAGTCTATTTCTATTTTGTTCATTTATTTTGTTCATTAGATTCTACATACAAGTGAAATCGTGTGATACTTGTGTTTCTCTGACTGGCTTATTTTACTTAGCATAATACTCTCTAGGTCCATCCATGCTGTTGCAAAAGGTTAAGATCTTCATTTTTTTTATAGCCAAGTAGTAATCCACTGTGTAAATGTACTACAGCTTTTTTATCTACTTATCTACTTATGGGCACTTGGGCTGCTTCCAAATCTTGGCTATTTCAAATAATGCTGAAATGAACATAGAGGTGTTTATATTTTTTCAAATTAGTATTTTAGGTTTCTTTGGATATATTCCCAAAGTGAAATCACTGGTCATAAGGCAATTCCATTTTTAATTTTTTGAGGAAACTCCATACTGCTTTCCACAGTGGCTGCACCAATTTGCATTCACACCTACAGTGCAAAAGGGTTCCCCTTTCTCCACATCCTCACCAGCACTTGTTGTTTGTTGATTTATTGATGACAGCCATTCTGACAGGTGTGAAGTGATATCTCATTGTGGTTTTAATTTACATTTCTCTGGTGATTAGTGACAGTGAGCATCTGTTAATATGACTATTGGGGATCTGTATGTTCTCCTTGGAGAAACGTCTATCCAGATTGGTTACCTATTTTTTAATTGGATTATTTGTGTTCTTAGTTTTCGTTTTTATAAGTTCTTTATAAATTTTGGATATTAATTCCTTAACAGTAGTGTTATTGGCAAATATGTTTTCCTATTCAGTGAGTAGTTTTTCCATTTCTAAAAAAATTTTGTGTATTTTTTATTCTCATGCTAGGACATTCTTTCATTGGTTTTAGAGGGGGAAATAAGAGAGAGAGAAAACATCAATGTAAGAGAGAAACATTGATTGGTTGTCTCCCATACCTGCATTGACTTGGGATCGAACACACAACCCAGGAATATGCCCTGACCAGGAATGGAATCCACAGTCTTTCAGTTTGTGGGACAATGCTCCAAATGAAAGAGCCACACTGGCCTGGGTTGGTTGTGTTTTTAATTTGGTGATGGTTTCCTTTGTTGTGCAAAAATAATTTAATTTGATGTAGTCTCATTTGTTTATTTTTTTCTTGTGTTTCTCTTGCCTGAGGAAACATATCAGAAAAAATATTGCTATGAGAAACATCTGAGATTTTACTGACTACATTATTTTCTAGAATTTTTATGGCTTTGAGTCTAACATTTAAGTCTTTAATCCATTCTGAGTTTATTCTTCTGCATGGTGTAAGAAGATGGTTTACTTTCATTTTTCCCAAGTATCTGTCCAATTTTCCCAACACATTTTATTGAATAGACTATCTTTAGGCTTCCAGTCAAAATGGCAGCATAGGCAGACATGGCTTTCCTTTTCACATAACCACATCAAAATTACAACTAGCCCTGGCTAGTGTAGCTCAGTGGATTGAGTGTGGGCTGTGAACCAAAGCATCGCAGGTTCAATTCCTAGTCAGAGCACATGCCTGGGTTGTAGGCCAGGTCCCCAGTGGGGGCCATGTGAGAGGCAACCACACATTGATTCTCTTTCTCTCTTTCTCCCTCCTTCCCCCTCTCTAAAAATAAATAAATAAAATCTTTAAAAAACCCACACAATTACAACTAAAATATATAACAACCACCACTCAAAACCATCAGAAATCAAGCTGAAAGGAAGTCTGACAACTATGAAATTAAAGAAATCACATCCAGCAATACTGGTAGGAGGGGTGTAGATGTTGAATGGGGTGGTCTCTCACCTACATGTGGAGGATAAAAATTCAGGAGAGATATCTCAAGAGCAAGGTGTCCCAGCCCCACACCAGGATCCAGTGCCAGGAAGATAAATCCAGTGCCAGGATGATAAATCACCACAACTTTTGGCTGCAAAACCCAGAGGGGATCGAGTCAGTGGAGAAATTGCTAGAGCCCCAAGCAGTTCCTCTTAAAGAACCCACACACTGACTCACCTACTCAGATTCACTCCCTCTGAGATCCAGTGCTTGGGTGGCAGCTTGAAGCACCAGTGACATAGTGGGAGAGTGACAGAAGTGTCTGTCATTGGGGCAAGCAGAGGCCAATGTCCCTTTTTTGAGCACTCCTCCCAAACAGTCTTGGAGTCTGCAGGTTGGTGACATATTTAAGACTCCATTAACCTGGCTAACACTGTTTGATCTACTCTGGAGATCCCCAGAGACTCTGCCCCACCCAACTTACAGGCCCACAGGAGTTACTTTTCCATGTGAATAGTGGGTCTTTTCTCAAGCTCTACAACTTCCTAAATCCAATCAAACAAGCAAAAGCTTGACTCAGTGGCTCCAGTCCAGGCATTATCAGCAGCCAGATTAGCTTCACAACTTGACTTTGCCTGGGACTCTATAAATACAGCACAAGTAGCAACCTTCTCAGATTGCTTTATAGCCCAGGAAGGGTGAACCCAGGAAAAACACAGGTGGGGTCTGACCTTGGCCTGCACCACTCAGGAAACCCCAGAGTCAGCACACCCAGTGGACAGCAACAGACCACTTTGGAGCACCCCCACTCTGTCCCTGCACAGCTGATCCTCCACAGAGGGTGGAGGTTGGTGGTAAGTGGTCACAGCCAATCTTTGCAGCCGACTGGCCTGGATAAATCCCTCCCATTGACTTGCCAACTGCAACCAAAGCTCAACTACAAAAGGAGGGTGTACTCAACCCACACAAAGGGCACACCTTGAGTAGTCAGCTAGGGTGATAGGAGAGGCTGTGTCACTGGACCCTACAGGACACCTACTACCTTAGTCCACACTACCAAGACAGGGAGAGTCATAGCAGCTCTACCTAATACATAGAAACCAACACAGGGAGGCTTCCAAAATGCGGAGATGAAGAAACATGGCCTAAATGAAAGAACAGATCAAAATTCAAGAAAAAGAACTAAATAGCATGGAGATAAGCAATCTATCAGATGCAGAGTTCAAAACACTGTTTATAAAGGTGCTCAAGTAACTTAGTGAAGACATCAGCAGCACAAAAAATATCCAGTCAGAAATGAAGGATTCACTGTTGAAATAAAGAACAATTTACAGGGAAAGAAAAATTTATAGGGAAAGAACAGTAGAGTGGATGAAGCTGAGAATCAAAATGGTGATTTGGAAGATAAGGAAGCAAAAAATAATCAATCAGAACAACAAAAAAAAGAACAAAGAACCCCCCAAAATGGGGATGGTATAAAAGACCTTTGGGACAACCTTAAGAGGTCCAACAATTGCATCATAGGGGTGCCAGAAGGAGAAAAGGAAGAGCAAGAAAATGGGAATCTATTTGAAAAAATAATGAAAGAAAACTTCCCTAATTTGGCAAAGGAAATAGACATGCAAGTCCAGGAAGCACAAAGAGTCTCAATCCAGTTGGACCCAAAGTGGACCACACCAAGACACATCATAATTAAAATGCCAAAGATTAAAGATAAAGAGAGAATCTTACAGGCAGCAAGAGTAAAGCAGAGTTACCTACAGGGGAGTCCCCATAAAACTGTCAGCTGATTTCTCAAAAGAAACTTTCCAAGCTAGAAGTAATTGGCAGGAAGTATTCAAAGTGATGAAAAGCAAAGACCTACAACCAAGATTACCCTATCCAGCAAAGCTATCATTTAGAATGGAAAGGCAGATAAAGTGCTTCCCAGACCAGGTAAAGCTGAAGGAATTCATCATCACCAAGCCATTATTACATGAAATGTTAAAGGGACTTATTTAAGAAAAAGAAGATCAAAACTATGAACTAAAATGACAACAAACCCACAACTATCAACAACTGAATCTAAAAAAATAAAAACAAAAGCAAAACAAACTAAACAAACAACTAGAGCAGGAATAGATAGAATCATAGGTATGGGGATCATTTGGAGGGTTATCAGCTGGGAGAGGGAAGAGGGAGAATAGGGAAAATTGTACAAGGATTAAGAAGCATAATTGGTAGGAACAAAATAGACAGGGGGATATTAATAATAGTATAGCAAAGGTAGAAGCCAAATAACTCACATGCACAACTCATGGACATGAACTAAGCTGGGGCAAGGGCATATTGCTGGAGGGAAGTGGGGTACCAAGTAGAGGAGGGCAAAGGGAAAAAATCTGGACAATTGTAACAGCATAATCAGTCACACACACACACACACACACACACACACACACCAAACCCTAAAACACAACAAGAAAACCAACAAAAATAATAGACTACGCTTACCCCATTGTATGTTTTTTTGCCTTTTTGTCAAATATTAATTAAGCAAAGTCATGGGTACGTTTCTGAGTCTATTCTGTTCTATTGATTTATATATCTATATTTTATGCCAGTGCTATGCTGTTTTGATTACTATAGCCTTGTAGTATAGTTTGATATCAGGTAGCATGATTCCTATAACTTTGCTCTTCTTTCTCAAGATTGCTGTGGCTATTTGGGGTCTTTTTTGTGATTCCATATAAATATTTGGAATATTTGTTCTAGTTCTGTGAAATATATCATTTGTATCTTGATAGGAATCATGTTGAATCTATATCTTACTTTCTGTAGTATGGGGATTTAATGATATTAACTCTTCCTATCCATGAACACAGTATATGGTTCCACTTATTTGTATCTTTTCCAATTTTTTCCTTTATTGTCTTAGGCCTTTAACATCCTTGGTTAAATTTATTCTAAGTATTTTATTTATTTTTTGATGCAATTGCAAATGGGATTGTTTTCTTAGTTTCCTGATAGTTCATTATTGCTGTATAAAATACAATCAATTTCTGGATATTTATTTTGTATCCTGCTACTTTACTGAATTCATTTTTCTGTTCTAGTAGTTTTTTGGTGGAATCTTCAAGTTTCTCCTTATATAGTATCATGTTATCTGCAAATAGTGACAATTTTACTTCTTTCTTTCAAATTATTTGGATGCCTTTTATATTTTAATTCTTAATTCTATTTTTTTGTTTTTGTTTTTGTTTGTTGTCTGGGGGACTTGCCTCACTCATTGTTTATTTTTAGGACTATGGTTGTTGACCATAGTCAACTCTGTCCTCAAAGTTTGATTATTCCATAGAAAATTGGAATATGTATATGGAGTTCAAGAAAAGGAATTATGTATCAGGACTTGTCCACATATAGATATAAATCAAAGTGATTGGTGTGGTTCTAATTTCCCTGCAAGAGTATTAGTAATAAAATTCAGGCAGAGGACAAAATCCTAAGAAATAATAGTCACATAAATAGTAAAGGGGTTCATGAAAGAAGACTGAGAAGGCAGAGTTAGAAGTAAGTAGCAGTGTTATAGAAACAGAGTGTACTAAAAACAACCTAAGTGTCCAACAGTAAATGAGTGGATCAAAGAACTGTGATACATTTATACAATGGAATACTACACAGAAGAAAGAAAAGATTTCCTATCCTTTGCAACAGCATGCATGGCACTGGAGACCATTATCCTAAGAGAAATAAGCCACATCAGACAACTAAGAGATATGCCAGTGTCCACTCCACTAGTGAAACAGAAAAGACATTTAAAAATGATTTACACATTATTAAACATGTAGCTGGAGAAAAGGGAGGAAATGGGGAAATAAAGGCTCTTAAGAACTGTGGTTCTCAACTAAGGGTGACTTTACTCCCCTCCCCAGGGGACACTTGGCAATGTCTGGAGACATTTTCGACTGTCAAAAAAAGGCAGGGACACTGGCAGCTAGTAGCTAGAGGTCAGGGATGCTGCCAAACATCCTTCAGTGCACAGAACAGCCCCTCACATCAAACAATTATCTGACCCAAAATATCATTAATGTTGAGAAATTCTGCTCAAGAGAGAGATAAATTAACTATTTTTTATACTGAAAAATCAGATTGCTATAGTTCTCTGGTATTTGGAAATGTTTTCCTTGAAAACACTCAGTTCATTGATCCATTCAACATTCTTTTATTTATTCTTTCTATATTCATCCATTTTTGTTTATTCAGTAAGTATTTATTGAGTGCACCACTATGCCAGTTGCTTTGAGAAAAACTAACATGTGAAAGACAAATACCATATGATCTCACCTATAAGTGGAACCTAATCAACAAAAGAAACAAATGAGCAAAATAGAACCAGGGACATTTAAATAAAGAACAAACTGACAGTGACCAGAGGGAAGAGGGGAGGGGGATAGTGGGGAAAGTAGGGGAAAGGGTGTCAAGGAACATGTATAAAGGACACATGGGCAAAGCGAAAGCAGGGTAGGATTGAGGGTGGGAGGTGGGGGTGGGTGGGGTGAGGAAAAGTGGTGGTGGGAAAATGGAAACAATTGTATTTGAACAATAATTTTTAAAAAATAGTAAAAAAAAAACCCCAAAGAACAAAAATAAAACACTGCTTTAAGATAGGGAGGATCAGGATTAAAAATGTGGAGGAGGGAAACTCGTGGATCTGCGGAGGAACAGAGCAAGTGGCCTAGGTTACCGAAACATTTTTGAAAACAGGACATCAAAAATTATAGCGGTCATTGAAAAACCAGATGGTAAGGAGACTGCTTCAGGACAACAGGGACCCAGGGATCAGTGCAGGGACCAGGAGGGTTGCAGTCCTCAAGCCCAGTGCTCCCAGGTCTGCCTCAGGGCACCCGGGAGAATGGAGTCGCTGCTCCCACCCCGGACTACAGGGGTTGAGCAACACCAGGGGAGACCTTGTGGCTTGAAGGCACAGAGAGGGGAGTTGGTCTCGGAGACAGTCTCCCAGGGGCTGCGAGCACCCACCCATAGCCCTGGGAGAAGTGAGTGCCTCCAAGCTGGCACAACCAGGGGTGGCCTGGAAATTCGCCCACACTCCCAGCCCTGTGGGAGTGTGGATCAGCGGAAAACCCAGACCTCACAGCCCCTATCAAGGAAAGGGCATGAGCGTTCTCAGGTTTCTGGAGCCCGCAGTGGTGAACTGTGGAGGCAAACGCCCCCTTGGGAATCCTCACTCTTGTGCTGTGAACCCAGAAGGGACGTGGTGCTTAGAAGGTTCCTAGAGCCCGAGGCTGGAAGATTGGTGGAAGTTCGCACCCCTTTACAATCCCCAGAGCTTGCACCATGAATCCAGAAAAGACACGGGTGCTTCCCAAGAACAGAGCACCTGCCGCGGTGGAATTTGGGGGAAGGGCAGTCTCCTTGCAATCCCCAAAGCTTGCAATGTGAAACCGAAAAGACACGAGAGCCCTGCGGGGGCCCTGGAGCGTGGGAGACCCTGGCAGTGAGCTCCAGAGAGCTTGCTTGGGAGCGCCCCAGGGTCCTGTAAGGGAAAGTTAGATTGGCTCTGGGGAGAGTGCCCTGCTGGCCCTGGGGATAGTACCTGAGAGACTTACTTCGATTTGACTGGGAAGAGTGATAAGCATTTCAAATGCCCCTCAGCCTGCTGAAGCCAGTAAGACCAGAAAAACTGGTCGGGCCAGTTAGAAACCAACAAGAGGTTTTTTTGTTTTGTTTTGTTTTGTTTTGTTTTGTTTTGTTTGGCTGTTGTTGGTTGATTGATTTTATCTTGTGTTTTAAGTGACTTTTTATTTTTCAATTCTTATTATTTTTATATCTCCCAGTCCCTTATGTTTCTCTTCGATTCATCCTAGTATTATTCCTTCCACTCCAAATTTATCTCTCCCGCACTCCATCTTCTGCTTTCCCCCCTTTTTTTTGAGCTTGCAAGTTTCTGCAAATTTGCATTATCTTTTTCTCATTTTTCTGACATTTTTTTATTTTAATAGTATTTTGGTATTCCTTTTCTTTCTGTATAATCTTCTTTGCTTGGCTGGTTATACTGTCATTTGATAGGTTCCCCCTGTTATCTCAGTCACAGTATGTTGATAATTTACTATCCTTCATCTGCGTTCCATTAATACACCTCTCAAGGTTCTATACTCCTTATTCTTGTTATCTAGATCTCATAGATTCTGCCACAAGATTGTTGCTTTAATATTACTGTAAATAAGACCTAGTTCATACAATTGTAAATACTACTCACACCCCTACCTGATCTCAGCCCACTTTGCAATTTCCTGAACTATATTATTGTGAGGGTTGTTTCTATTCTTTTACACACTACTCTTATTTACTAATCTTTATTCCAACCCTACCTCAGAATCTGACCTCCCACAGCCTCATAGCTTTCTAGACCCAACTAACAATACTTTTGCCCCCAATAAGAGTCTTAGCTTCTTTCCATTGTTTCTAAAACGTGGCTAGTGGGGCGGAGGATCACAGTTAACACTATAAGTAGCCAAAGGATATCCCATCTCTTCTCTACTGGCTGCTAATGTAAATACCATAGTATACTGTCTTGCTGTCTTAAACCATTTTGCCTTACTCCTCCAACTGATCACAAAAAAGAGTAGGAGGAAGTTGTGAACACAAGGATACACAAAGGAGACCGCACCACTGAATCTCACAGGTATTCTACCACAGAAGTTCACAGCATAATCACAGGGAACCAGAACAGATCAATTTAAGAAACAAAGACTAAAAAGAAGAATCCCACAAACAATGAGAAAACAAAGAAACAATCCCCAAATGAAGGGAAAGGAGGAAGTCTCAGAAAAAATACTAAATGAAGTAGAGGCAACTCAACTATCAGATACTGAGATCAAAACAATGATTATCAGGAAGCTCAATGAATTCACAATGAGCTACCAGAAACTACCGGGAAGCTACAACGATCTCACTGCAAACTATATAAAAATTAAAAAGGAAATAGAAACTCTCAAAAAGGGCCAAGAGGAAATGAAGAATGCCATTTCTGAACTGAGGAATACAGTAGAAGGAATGAAAAGCAGGAGAGCTGAAGTGGAATTTCAGATCACTGAGCTAGAGGACAAAGTAGAAAACAACACCCAGAAAGAGCAAGAAAAGGAAAAGAGGCTCAGAAAGAATGAAGAGGGATTAAGAGAAATGCAAGACAATATGAAATGTAATAATATCCATATAATAGGAATACCAGTGGAGAAGAAGAGCAAGGGATAGAAAACCTATTGGAAAAAGTAATGAAAGAAAATTTACCTAATTTCATGAGAGAAAAAGTCACACAAATCCAGGAAACACAGACAGTTCCAATCAAGAGGAACCCAAAGAGGCCCACCTCAAGACACATCATAATTAAAATGGCAAAATTTCAAGACAAAGAGAGAATATTGAAGGCAGCAAGGGAGAAACAGGAAGTAACATACAAGGGAGCACCAATAAGGCTAACACCTGACTTCTCAATGGAAACACTCCAAGCCATAATAGAATGGCAAGAAATATTCCAAGTAATGAGAACCAGAGGTCTTTAACCAAGGATACTTTACCCAGCAAGGCTTGCAATCAAGATAGAAGGCCAAATAAGAAGTTTCTCAGACAAAAGAAGTCTAAAAGAATACACCTTCACCAAACCAGCTCTGCAAAAGATTCTAAAAGAACTGCTTTAAGGAAGGGAAGTAAAAGAGAGAGAGAGAGAGGAACACATGTACATAAAAGACAATAAATAAATACCTTTTAATAATAACCTTAAACATAAATGGATTAAATGCTCCAATCAAAAGACATAGAATAGCTGAATGGATAAGAAAGCATGACCCACACATATGCTGCCTACAAGAGACCCACCTCAGGACAAAAGACCTACACAGCCTGAAAGTGAAGGGATGGAAACAAATGTTCCAAGCAAATGGAAAGGAAAAAAAAAAGCCAGGGTAGCAATACTCATATCAGACAAAATAGACTTCAAAAAAAGGGCCATAAAGAGAGACCCAGAAGGTCACTTCATAATACTCAAGGGAATAATCCACCAAGAAGACATAAATATTATAAATATATATGCACCCAACATAGGAGCACCCAAATACATAAAGAAAATCTTAGAGGACTTCAAGAAAGATATGGACAGCAACACAATTATAGTGGGAGATTTTAACACCCCACTATCAAAAATGGACAGATCTTCTAAACAAAATATCAACAAAGATATTGTGGCATGGAACAATACCCTCGAGGAAATGGACTTTACTGATATATACATAGCTCTCCATCAAAAAGAAGCTAAATATACATTCTTTCCAAATGTACACGGAACATTCTCAAAGATAGACCACATGATAGGACACAAAACAAGCCTCAAGAATTTCAAGAAAATTGAAATCATACCAAGCATTTTCTCAGACCACCAGGGACTGAAGCTAGAAACCAACCCAAAGGAAAAAAAACCAAAACACTAAAAAATCATGGAGATTAAACATCATGCTACTAAACAATGAATGGGTCAAGAATGATATTAGGGAAGAAATAAAAAGGTTTCTGGAAACAAATGAAAACGAACTCACAACAACCAAAAACTTATGGGACACAGCCAAGCAGTCCAGTGAGGGAAGTTCATAGTGATACAAGCCCACCTAAAAAAGTGAGAAACATTTCAAACTAGCAACCTAACCCTACATCTACAAGAACTCGAGGAACAACAACAAAGATAGCCTAGAGCAAGCAGAAGGAAGGAAATAACCAAGATCAGAGCAGAATTAAATGACATAAAGATTAAAGCACAATTCTAAGGATCAATGAATCCAAGAGCTGGTTCTTTGTAAAGATAAACAAACTCAAGAAGCTTTTAAGCAGACTCATCAAGAAAAAAAGAGAGAAGACTCAAATAAACACAATCAGAAATGAAAGAGGAGAGATTACAGCAGATACCACAGAAATACAAAGGATTATAAGAAATTACTACAAAGAACTGTATGCCAAGAAATTTGAAAACGTAGGTGAAATGGATACATTTCTAGACAAATATCATCTTCCAAAACTCAATGAAAAAGAAGCAGAAAGCCTGAACAAACCAATAACAGCAGATGAAATTGAAGCAGTAATCAAAAAACTCCCAACACACAAAAGCCGGGACCAGATGGGTTCACAGGAGAATTCTACAAAGCATTTAAGGAAGAGCTAACCCTAATCCTTCTCAGACTATTCCCAAAAATCCAAAAAGATGAGAGACTCCCAAACTCTTTTTATGAGGCCAATATCATCCTAATCCCAAAACCAGATAAAGACACAACAAAGAAAGAAAACTTCAGGCCAATATCACTGATGAACATTGACACTAAAATCCTCAACAAAATACTGGCAAACTGCATCCAACAATACATTAAAAAGATCATACACCATGACCAAGTGGGATTCATTCCAGATATGCAAGGATGGTTCAATATTTGCAAATCAGTAAAAGTAATACATCACATAAACAAAAGCAAAGACAAAAACCACATGATCATATCAATAGATGCAGAAAAAGCATTTGATAAGGTACAGCAACCATTTATGATAAAAACACTTGGCAAAGTGGGAATAGAGGGAGCATTCCTCAACATAATAAAGGCCATATATGAGAGACCTACAGCCAACATCATACTCAATGGGCAAAAATTAAAATCTTTTCACTAATATCAGGAACAAGACAAGGATGTCCACTTTCACCACTTCTATTCAATATAGTACTGGAAGTTTTAGCCACAGCGATCAGACAAGAAAAAGAAATAAAAGGCATCCAAATCGGAAAGGAGGAAACAAAACTGTCACTGTTTGCAGATGAAATGATAGTATACCTAGGAAATCCTATAGACTCCACCAAAATATTGCTTGACTTAATAAAAGAATTTGGCAAAACAGCGGGATACAAAGTCAATATCCAGAAATCGAAGGCATTTCTGTACACCAACAATGAAACAGCAGAAGCAGAAATGAAGAAAAAAAATCCCATTTGAAATAGCACAAAGAAAAATAAAATACTTAGGAATAAACCTAACCAAAGAGGTAAAAGACCTGTATTTCGAAAACTACATAACACTGAGGAAAGAAATCAAGGAAGACACAAACAAATGGAAACATATACCGTGTTCATGGATTGGAAGAATTAATGTCATCAAAATGTCCATACTACCCAAAGCAATTTACACATTCAATGCAATTTCTATTAAAGTACCAATGGCATATTTCACAGACATAGAACAACACTTCAAAAATTTATATGGAACCATAAACAATCCCGAATAACTGCTGCAATTTTGAGAAAGAAGAGTAAAGTAGGAGGGATCACAATACCTGACACTAAACTATACTACAAGGCCACTGTAATCAAAACAGCCTGGTACTGGCATAAAAACAGGCACATGGACCAAAGGAACAGAACAGAGAGCCCAGAAATAAAGCCAAGTCTCTATGGTCAATTCATATTTAACAGGGGAGGCAGCAACATAAAATTGAGTAAAAATAGCCTCTTCAACAAATGGTGTTGGGAGAACTGGACATCCACATGCAAAAATATGAAACTTGAGCACCAACTTACACCCTATACAAAAATAAATTTAAGGTGGATAAAAGACTTAAGTATAAAATGTGACACCATTAAAGTCCTAGAGGAGAACGTAGGTTGGAAAATCTCAGATATTTCACGCAGAAACATTTTTATTGATATGTCCCCTAGAGCAAGGGACATAAAGGAAAGAATAAACAAATGGGACCTCATCAAAATTAAAAGCTTCTGCACAGCCAAAGAAAACAGTATCAAAATTAAAAGAGAGCCTACTGTATGGGAAAACATATTTGCCAATGATACCTGAGACAAGGGTTTAATCTCCAAAATATATAAAGAACTTACAGGACTACACTCTAAGAAGACAAGGAATCCAATTAAAAAATGGGCAAAGGACTTGAACAGATACTTCTCCAAGGAAGACATACAGAAAATCCAAAGACACACGAAACGATGTTCAATATCACTAGCTATCAGAGAGATGCAAATTAAAACCACAGTGAGATACCACTTCACACCAGTCAGAATGGCCATCATAAACAAAGCAACAAACAACAAGTTTTGGAGAGGTTGTGGAGAAAAGGGGTACCTAGTGCACTGTTGGTGGGACTGCAGACTGGTACAACCACTATGGAAAGCAGTATGGAGCTTCCTCAGAAAACTAAAAATGGATCTGCCTTTTGACCCAGCAATTCCACTGCTGGTACTATATCCTACAAACCCTGAAACACCAATCCAAAAGAACCTATGCACCCCAATGTTCATAGCAGCACAATTTACAATAGTCAAGTGCTGGAAGCAACCTAGATGCCCATCAGTAAATGAATGGATCAAAAAACTATGGTACATTTACACAATGGAATTCTATGCAGCAGAAAGAAAGAAGGAGCTCCTACCCTATGCAACAGCGTGGATGGAGGTGGAAAACATTATGCTAAGCAAAACAAGCCAGGCAGTGAAAGACAAATACCATATGATCTCACCTTTAACAGGAACCTAAACAACAAAACAAAGAAACAAGCAAAATAAACCAAAGACACTGAAATAGGGGACAGACTGACAGTGACCACAGGGGAGAGAAGAGGCAATTTCAGGGGACAATGGGAAGGGTTTACAGGAACAAATTTAAAGGACACATGGACCAAAATTAGGGGTAGGGTGGTAATGGGAGGGAAGAGGGGAGGGTTGGGTGGGTGGGCAGGATTGGGAGTGAAAGGGAGAAAACTGTACTTGAACAATGATTAAAATAAAAAAATAAAATAAAATAAAAAAGGATTAAAAATGTTCACTGAATTGGCTTAAGGTGGTAATGAAAACCTTTGCATAAATAAGGCTTAGTAATAATTTTAAGTTTGCTGAGGTATACTTAAAAATGACAACTGTTTGTGCTTGTAACTTTTTTATGAACATGACTTCTGTTTGAAAATAGATCAACATTTTTAGCTAAGATATTTGTTAAACAGCTTTTTTAAACATCTCCCAAAGTTAGTGTATTTCGTGTATGGGGGTAGAGCAATAGAGTCATGTTTACTTTATTAAGATTGAAGGAAAGAGTTGGGTAAGAAATGTTGATACACTTTATTTTGACAATTGCAGCAAAAGTCTTAACTGAATTCTGAAATGTTTGCTTGCCCACCAAAAGTGATTTGAGGAGCAAAAGTTTGGAACATGATGTGGTAACCCACAGACTATGATTTATCAATTTAGACTTTACTCTTCAATGATCCATTTTGTACACACTCCTATGCAGATGGTCATGTTTCACTTCTGTAGCTTCCACTAATTCAGGGTGGGATGTTTGTTTTATCACTCACCAGTCCCTCAAGTTTGATTTGTATGCCTAGAAACACTATGTGTTATGTTAGTATCATGAACGTTATTAATAATTATAGTTACCAAATACCAAGTGTCTATTATGTGCTGCACACTGCAATAAGTATATTACATGGACTGTTTTATTTGATTCTCACACATAAACTAATGGAAGTGTCTTCCCCATTTTTTTGGAGTAGAAAACTGAGACTCTATTACATAGCCACAAGGTGGGTCTTGAATAGGGCCTTGAATCTGGGTATCAATGGTATCAAAATTCTTGGTTTTAACTGCTATTTTTATGACTCCCTAGTTACCTGTATGATCAACTGTTAATATATTGCTCCCTTCACTTTTAAGTTTTGGTGCTTGACTTGTGATTATTCTGCCTTGAAGCCTGATGAAGTCATAAATTTAGTATAATAAGTAATTACAATTTTGTTCTTAAGCTGTGCATGCATCTCCATTAACCTTAATAAATAATCGAGATGCTTATTAGGAGGATCTTAGGTACTCTGTTACTTTTTGAAATGCCAACCTAACAGTAGTGGAACATTAGATGATATATTAAAACATTCTGGAAGTCAAATTCCAAATTGAAAACAATCACATTTTTCTAAGAAACAAAATGACAGCTACTAGTATTTTTCTCAGCAAATAGGAAATTCCAAATTCTTTCTATTATTTTTTATTTACCATGTACTTATTCTATCCAATAAAACATTTTTAAAATATACTTTAATACACATTGGAATATACTGGTTGTGCCCCTTACCCCATTTGAAGCATTAAAATAGCTCAGCTAGAAATACATTACATGATCCCATCATTTTCTAAGCTCTGGTTTAGATTTTCAATGAGAGAGGTTAAAAGTTTTAAGGAAGAGTGGTACATAAACAAATCTAAGTAATGGAAATGGGACTTTCTGAATTTACTGTCTTTTTCAATCCCCTCATGTAAATTTGAGTGATAAGGGTGTATTTGTTGGAAAATACAACCTTTGTAGGCCAAATGCCTAATTCACAGCCAAAGTCACAGTAGGTAAAGAAAAGCTATTAAAGCAGAATGTTGACCAGAGTCCTGCTAAATAAACACAGTGTACATGTACAGATCTTCTAGCCCCCTCTGCCTGGTATTGAGTTCCACCTACTGGGAGTGCATTGGTTCTCCTTTGAACCACACAGTCATCAGTTTAAAACCTGCATTAAAAGAGCCTTATATATCTTAGTCACACACAATAAAAGTTTCCCTGACTTTATACAGAATCAATAGACAATGTCTTCTGAATAAAAATCAGGGCCATCTAGGAAATCCAATTTTACCCTCTATTAACTTTCTTTGTATCCTTCTTCGTCAAACTCTGTACTTCCAACTATGCCTGTAGGTCTTTCTCAGTCTACAGTACAGTTGCCCTCTTGAAAATCTGTTTTTGGGTTAGAGGTAGATCAGTACAATGACTGGCTTCAGAATGCCCCAAACCTCTGAACGCAGTCAACTAACAAAGCCCAAGTTCCCTGTAGAGCACGCTGATGGTCATCAGAGGGTTGGATTAAAGGCACTACACAGGCAAATGTTTATTGGTTGAAATTCCCTGGCTCTTGTCAAGCTCCCTGTGGATGCTAACACAACTGTTAGTTTGTCTGTTCTTGTTTGGTCTTTACCTCATGTGGGGTGTTACCAGACTGCACAAGCTCTGAAAATACTAGAATTGGGTTCCACCATTTTTGTAAAATAATTTCTTTAAAGATTTTATTTATTCATTTTCAGAGAGGGGAAGGGGGGGAGAAAGAGAAGGAGAAAAACATCAACGTGTGGTTGCCTCTTGAGTGCCCCCTATTGTGGACCTGGCCCACAACCCAGGCAGGTGCCCTGACTGGGAATTGAACTGGTGACCCTTTGGCTTACAGGCTGGTGCTCAATCCACTGAGCCACACCAGCCAGGGCGCATTCCACCATTTATCAATTTACCGCTGATATACAGCTTTCTGGAAAAGAGTAGGAATTCACTGAAGCCTAACAAATGCAGCCCCCACAAAGGTTTGACCCAGGACTGAGATCTATGTCATCAGTGAAATTTATGGGAATGCTAGAAAATCCTCTGAGATGCAGCAGCATCCTCTGCAACCTTTCTGGGGTCCCATCAATTACTATTTAATAAGGTCTTTCCAGTCATAGGCAAGGGCTTTCATGCCTTTATTGCCTCTCTCAGGTGTGCCTGTATAAATTAAAATGGCTGTTTCTCTATCATTAGTGTGTTCCCCTGAGAGGTCTCCAGTGGCTTCTTTGAGCTAACTATCTGGCTTTTGGTGAGTCTCTATGGTTCTCTCATGGGACCTGTTTGCTCAAATGAATCTAAAGGGGCCAGATACTACTTCTTGATATCTGAGGTTAACAAAACAAAACAAAACAAAACAAACAAACAAAAAAAACTTGTTCAGTCCTGACTGGTGTGGTTCAGTAGGTTGGGCACTGTTCTGCAAACTGAAAGGTTGCCAGTTCAATTCCTGGTCAGGGCACACACCTGTGTTGGAGGCCATGTCCCCAGTTGGGGGTGTGTGAGAGGCAACCAATTGATATTTCTTCCTCACATCAATTTTTATTTCCCTTTCTCCTTTCCCTCCCTTTTCCCTAAAAATAAATAAATAAAATCTTTAAAAAAAAGCTTGTCCCAAAACATTTCACATTCCCTGCATGTTTACAACATATAAAATGGACATATCTAACTGAATATTTATGGCAGCAAATCACATATATGGAAACAATCCAAAGCTCTGAAGAAGAGTAGACTGTGGTATGTTGGATATTGGTTTGTTCTAAATTTTTGGTCTCCTTAACAGGGGTAGGAGTGGGGTGCAGACTGTGAGTTTTGGGACCTTTGAGTCCCCTTCAGGTTGGTTCTAGTATGTCCTGATTGTGTCCTAAAGGTGGACTTTAATAGATATTTAACTTACAAAAGGGTGTTTCTTTGAGAGGACAGCCTGTTGTTCACTCTTAGAGGGTCATTGATGGGATTCCAACTTCCCTCAAGGACCATTCAGTCATCCTGGAAAAATAGATTTCACTTCCATGATGTACACATACACTCACACATACCCACATTTAAGCATAAGTCCACACACTTATGCTTACACATAATATGCATACACATATGTATATTTTCATGAGTTTTAGAAATGTTACATTTTAGGAGTAATACATCATTACTTGTCATGCTTTTTCTCTGGATAATAATGTTTTATTTTTTTTAATGTGATCATCACTGCTTTAGGTCAGTAATGAAATGCAGACAGAATCCAGCTTTCCTTCTAAGACTTAAACCACATCTTTGATTCAAAAGGAGGTCTTGGCCCAGCCAGTGTGACTCAGTTGGTTGGAGCATCATTTCATGCACCAAAAGTTTGCAGGTTTGATTCCTGGTCAGGGTACACACCCAGGTTGCAGTTTGGGTCCCTGGTTGGGGTGTATGCAGGTGGCAACCAATATTTCTCTCTCTCTCTCTGGAATCAAGAAACATATAAAAAATAAAAATATATGAACATATCCCTCTTCTCTTAGGTCATTTCCTGTAGTCTTATATTTCCTTACTTAAAAAATAAATGAAGTCTCAGACTATGTAAAGCAGGCTTATGAGGTAAAGTCTGGTTAGGGGGACCATTTAGATGGGAAGAAATGAGAAGCTCTCACTTTACCACATCACCATTTGTCTTTCACTAGTCTTAAATATCCTTATTGCTTGTTACTCTATCATTGGTCTTACATTTTTCACCATCAATAATTTGAGTATCAAATTTAAGACCATGAAGTCTTTACTGAATATGAAAACAGGTCAATCCAACCTAAGGACCTGTATTTATGTCCTAGGGTTGTTATAACAATTTGCCATAACATTACTACAGACTGGGTGGCTAAGAACAGAAATTCATTCTCTCATAGTTCTGGAGGCCAGAAGTGTGAAATCAAGGTGTTAGCAGGGCCATGCTCTCTCTGAAGGTTCTAGTGAGAAATGGTTCATACCTTTGTCTTAGCTTCTAATGTTGCTGGCCATCCTTGATGTTCCTTTGGTTGTAGACACATCAATTTTGGTCTCAGTCATCACATTGTATTCTCTCTGTGTCTCTGTCTGTCTTCCTTCTTGTAAGGACACAAGTTATATTGGATTAAGGACTCACCCCATTCCAGTAAAAACTCATCTTAGCTAATTGCTTCTTTAATGACCTTTTTTTCCAAATAAGATCACAATCTGAGGTTCTGGAAAGGGCATGAATTTTGAAGAGACGCTATCCAACCCAGTATAGAACCTAAGAGGGTATTATGGCTTCTCATTGAAACACTCCTTAAAGCATGAAGTTAATGTATTAACTTGTTGATACTTAGAAGAACATAGACAAGGTAAGTATTGGAAAGGGCAAAGGGCAAAGGTTGGAAAATAGAAAATGTCCAGAACACTGAAAGTCAGTGAAGTGGCCACTAACCACCAGGGACTATTTAAATTTGAATGAGTTAAAATGAAATGAAATTAAAAACTCAGTGTCTTGGTATCATTAGCTACATTTCAAATGCTCACTAGTCACACATGGCTAGTAAGTACTGTATTGTATAATGCAGAAATAGAACATTTTCATTCCTGCACAATCTTTTGGATGGTGCTGGTCTAGAGCACATCATGTGCAGGAGCTAAGGTAGAGGGTCTCAGGAATGTGAAGGTGGGAGAGGGTGGAGTGGAGTAATGTTGTAGCAGGAGAGGGTACCTAGAAAGAGGGAGGGAAGGTGAAGTTGAAACATATTGCAGTGTTGCTTGGGACAACCCAACTGCTGGACTTGGCTCTCATTTCTTGACCCCCGTATTTTGCTTGCAAAGAGCAGGTACTCACTAAGTATTTGTTGAGCCATTGAAGGAAAAGGTGAATGCTTCAGTCAGGATAGAATGTTGCTGAGATTGGCAATGCTGCTGACTAACAGAGATAAATGGTAATGAAAAAATACAATAAAAATTATTGAATAAAAATAAAACAAAAATAAAATAAAATAAAACAAAATAAAGTATGATTTTCATAAAAGTTTCTAGGAGATAGTGCTTTAAGTATTAGCAAATATCCACACTCTGATCTTTTTGTAAAGCATGAAGACACCTGCTTCGCACGCCTTAGTCTTTTACTAACACCATCTGCATTCTGCCCCAAGTTACTAGGTAAGAAGAAACAAGTGTCTTCACGCTCTTTGAAGGAAGTATAGAGTGCATTATGTTACTAGTGCCCTTTGCACTTGTGCTGGTTCAACAATTTCCCTGTCGACTGCCATTAACAGTGCCTGATACAAAGCCACCAGCCACTATGCCTGTGAAAGCCCTGTGGTGAATCCCCTCCTGACAACTTTTACTCTCCCTACAAGATGGGAGGAACAAATTACAATTGGGTTTGAAAGGGATGGGTAACTTACCTGGTCCCTGGTGTTTTGACAGCCTCCTGGTGCACTGACTAGAAGGCTGACACAGCTCATTTCCCAAGCCTGGATTTATTGTGATCCCTTGTCACAGCTTGGTGATAAAAGAGGAGGAAAGGAAATATTCATCAGCTCAATGAATACCTGGAGTAGCTCCCTGTAGTGACCTTCCAACACACACACTCACACTCACACACATGTTGATAGATCCATATCTATTGTCATTAATATATAGAGCAGTTTTTCTATAAAGTCCCAAAGCAAATTTGGAAGACCTTCTTTTAATTTCCCTTATTTATTTCTCTTTGTTAAATTTTGATTGCATTTTAGATACAAAGAAGAGAGGAACATTGTGACATTGGTGTGAAATAGGGGAAGCCAACAGGCATATTCTAAATGAATAAATATACAGTATGTTGCCATCTGAAGGTATATTGGGCTGCACATCCTTTATTATTTGGATGCTAGGGGCTGCTATTGAATGATGTGATGGAGACACTGTGAATGATGGAGCCATTGCATGTTTATCAAATAGCCTGTCTAAAAGGTAATGTTGCACGTGGGTCACCAGCCAGCAGTGACCATGGAATGCTGCGGATGGCTCGCCGAAACACGTGAGAAAAAACAAATGCACAGAGACAGACTAGTTTCTGTGGGGAAGTAGGGACGAAATGGCCACCCCCCCTAGTGGGGAGTGCACTGATTTACAGTCCATACCTGCTTTTATTGGGCTCATTTTGCATAATAATTCAGGTAAAGTACAGTATTCATTAGGGGGAAGTAAGGAACCATAGAAAACAAAGAACTCTGCCAGTCTATTGAGTTGGGGTCAAAGAGCTATAAGACTGAGGAACAAACTAACTTCCTCCTAAGACCCTTCTCATTCAACTGAGAGCATTCTAAACAAAGAAGGTTTCACTGTAATTTACATATTCTTTCTTAGGCCTGATCACCCCGAGGAATCCGCACTTCTCAGCACAGAGCTGCACCACCCTGTCATTGTTTCAGGCTTAGGTGGAGCAAGGGAACTAAGGCAACTGAGAGACAAGGAGGTTTTCTCCCAGACGCTGAGAACTCAGGCTATGTCAAAGCCGAGGAGCGAGGGTCCATCACCCCCTTTTGCTGCAGCCCCCCAAGTCCTTCTTTTGGGGGGGGCCTCCCAAAAGTGATCGTGCCTGTCTTAGGTCGTTCCCCCGTGGGGAATCTTACCCGTCTTTGGCTAACCGACCAAGCTTTTTGGGGGTTCAGTTATGAATAAAGCAGCAGAAGCAGCATTCCTGCCAGGGAGATAAGCTTTTGTCTCCTTGCTGGCTTACAGTTCCAAGGGCGTTCCCTTAGCCTTAGCCTAGGCGGGGGTTTCAGCTTCTGATACTTTTCAGGGCAGTTCCCAACAAGGTAACATCTCTTCCAGTTTTCTTAATTAGATAATAAAACAAATTCTAAAAATTAAATTTAAAGCATTCAAAATTATATTGACTAAACAGATTAGTGGTTACCTGGGATCAGAAGTTGGCTAGGGACTGAGATTAACTGCAAAGGAGTGACATGAGGGTAAGGGCACCGTTCTGTATCTTGATTGTGGTATTGTTGCACAGTTGTATATCATTACCAGGATTCACCAAACTATACACATAATATGAACAATTTATTATATAGCAACATCTTCAGTAAAAAGCCAACATAAAAATTCAAAACCTTCAAATTACAACTCAAAATTTATAGTATCTAGGTTGAGTTAAATAATGAGGATTTTTGAAAATCGAGTCCTTAAAAATGTTACCATAAGGCATGTTTTTTCCAAAATGTATAACTAAATGAGACTTTTCTTTATGAAATATTGTTTAGGTGAAATTGATACCACATGTAGATGGTAGAATCATTAATCCTCTCTGGGCACACAGACGCATACCCTTCTTAGCTCCACTGCAGTTAGTTGTGTTACAGAAACAAGATCCCCTTCCTGGGGTCATTTTCTTTACCATGGTTTTTTTGCCTGCCACCATCATGTTAGGAACTGTGGCTCTCAATACCAGAGTTTGGTAAAAAGGAAAGGAACTATTTTAATTAAAAGTTATAAAAGTTTAGAATAATGGAAGAATTCTACCATTAAATCTCACTCCCTTTAGAAATGAAGATACACCTATAAACACATAGTCCTGCCCTCCCTGCTTTGCCCAGTCAGGACAGTCTCAAAACATGCCAATCAGAAGTACTGTCCTCCAGAAGAAAAAGTACAGAAGTCCACAGCTCAGTTTTCCCAGTTCCTCCCAGTAATCCATGCTTGGCTGGGCAGGACTCCCTTGGTTCCCAGTACCATCAGCTGTGTTGCCATGATCTCCAGTCCTTAATCCAAAATCCCGTGGCCGCTCCTCAGGGCCCACCAGTATGAGAGTCCTTTCCTCTCTTTTATTCCCGCATGGTCTTATATTGTCCTCATTTGTCTCACATTGTCCCCCATAGTCCTGCATTGTCCCTGTCCCAGATGGCAGCCCACCTTTTTGTTTAAATACCAGACTGGAACCTCCTCCATAACCCATTTCCAACTCCACCCACAATCGGCTACACCTGCTAACACTCCTATATTCTCTGCCTTTCTTAACTGTCATAGTTAGTCCAGGCAGGCATGGCCTGTGGTATGGAGTTGCCTTCCAGCTACATCATGGGTCAAAATTGTGCATATTTTCCTGGCTCCATGCAGGCTACAAAGATAGCCTGCTGTTATTGATATTCAAAATAATTCAATCCTTGTGCTGCTGTTTTTCCCAGCCCCCAAACTAGACTTCTGGGGGCCCCCAAGCCTATGCCCTGTTAAGCCTACACCCTGTTACAATTGAGGCCTTATAAGAATTTCAGTCCAGTAAACTCTGAGTGGAATTGACTTGCACTCATGAAAAAGCTGCTTAATGATGCTCCAGCTTTCTATCTCAGTAGTACCAGAAGTCACATGTTGAGATTGCAAGAAGATGGAGACACTCTGAGTCAGGAACATTGACTACTTGGGACAAAACTCCTTTACGAAACTGCACTGGACATGTAGCACAAGCAAAAAAACTAACTTTTGTGGTGTTAATCTATTGAGATTCACGTGTGTGGTGGTGGTGGGGTTCTTTGTTACTGCAGTAGTACATAGCCTGTGCTGACTCATATAAAATCCCTAGAGTTTAATGACCATGGGTCCATTTAAAGGTTGTCTCACCAGAGAGTCTGGATTTTGACAAACACACTACTCTAGTAGACATGATTGGTAAAAGAGGAATTCAGACAATGACTTTTTACTTAGTGATTCACACTTGTGAAGAAAGAGACTGGGCAATAAGAACCTGAATAGTCATTTCTGTTGTGTCCTTATTATCTGCGTGTTTTGAGATATTGTGAGATACCTTCACTAAAAACAGAATTTACCTGAAGATCCTTGAATTCCAGTTTAAAATATATAACTATGAGTCCAGTTCTCCCTTAATAACATAGACCATATAAAACATAGAACAAAATTTATTAACTGACCTAGGATTCAAATTGAAACCCACTGATTTGTCCTTTTATTGCAGTCTGTGCATCAATGAATCTTACTTCTACCACTGCTTGGTTACCTTTTACTATTTTGTGTTATATCTATAACAGATAGGAACCAGTTTTTTACTAAAAAATGAGTTTTTTGCCCTGTTGATATCATTGCCTTATGTTTTACTCCATAGAGTTTAACTGTGTCAGCTGATGAAATCTCTTTAGCATGACACAAACCCACATTATTGTTGATAAATATTTTAATGTTTTAAAAGAATTTCTTTAGAAAGAGACACTGGCATTTTTGGAATATAACTAAAGAACCAGCTTAACAAATCACTATTAGTAACCCACAGTAAACCCATTGAAAAAGTATATTTTTTGGATGAACATGGAGAAATACATAATGAGTTTCCTGGAAATAGAAGAATGGAAAAGGATGAAGTTAGAGACAGTCAAGTGGAGAAAAGAAAACTTTTCTAATAAGTAAGAAAATAGTTTTGTAGGTCCATTCTGTTGATAAAGGAACACATGATGTGATGTAATTGTTCTGTTTTTGTCTCACAAAGAGAAGCAGGAAAGGAGATGGAGGAGAAACATTTTTTCCTCACTGAATCCCTTTGCATTTTGGGCAAGATGCTGAACACTATGTAATGATTGAAAAAGCCCATGACAACTAAGGTTTCCTCTTGCCAAGATGTTGAGGCTATTGTTTGGAACAGAAGAAAGACTAAAAGACATGAAGTGTGCAGTACTTTTACCCTCGCCATTCCCTTCACCATTACAGAGATACAGGACATCTCCGTCTATGTGTATTTATTTTTATATTCCTTTTTCTCACACAAGATCTTTTTTCTTTTTTAAATTTTTAAATTTTAAATTTTTATTTTTTAAATTTTATTTTAATCATTGTTGAAGTACAGTTTTCTGTCCTTTACTCCCATCCCAGCCCATCCTCCCATCCCTCCCCACCTCCCTCTCATTTCCACTCCCCCTAGTTTTTGTCCATGTGTCCTTTATATTTGTTCCTGTAAACCTTTCCCCTTTTCCCCTGAAATTCCATCCCCTCTCCCCTTTGGTCACTGTCTGCCTGTTCTCTATTTCAGTGTCTTTGGTTATATTTTGCTAGTTTGTTAGTTTTTTGGTTTAGAATCCTTTTAAAGATGAGATCATATGGTATTTGTCTTTCACTGCCTGGCTTATTTTGCTTAGCATAATGCTTTCCAATTCCATCCATGCTGTTGCAAAGGGTAGGAGCTCCTTTCTTTCTGCTGCATAGAATTCCATTGTGTAAGTGTACCACCATTTTTTGATCCATTCATTTACTGAAGGACACCTAGGTTGCTTCCAGCACTTGGCTATTGTAAATTGTGTTGCTCTGAACATTGGGGTGCATAGGTCCTTTTGGATTGGTGTTTCAGGGTTCTTAGGATATAATCCCAGCAGTGGAACTGGTGGGTCAAAATGCAGATTCAGTTTTAGTTTTCTGAGAAAATTCCATAGTGTTTTCCATAGCGGTTGTACCAGTCTGCAGTCCCACCAACAGTGCACTAGGGTTCCCTTTTCTCCACAACCTCTCTAACACTTGTTGTTTGTTGCTTTGTTTATGATGGCCATTCTGACCAGTGTGAAGTGGTATCTCATTGTGGTTTTAATTTGCATCTCTCTGATAGCTAGTGACATTGAACATCTTTTCATGTCTCTGGATCCTCTGTATGTCCTCCTTAGAGAAGTATCTGTTCAAGTCCTTTGCCCATTTTTTAATTGGGTTGCTTGTCTTCTTAGATTCTCACACAAGATCTTAAAATAAAGACTTGGGATGCATTTGATTGGACAAACTTCCAGAGCTTTTTGCTTTAACTTATTCTTGTGGTGTTGCACCCTGTTCAAGTGGTCACATTCATGCAGTTTCAGTGAAACATATTTGCAACAATCATTGAGTTGAGTTTCTCTCTTGGTGCTTAAATATCATGTCATTAACATTGCATACTACCCAATAATCTATTTTACTAATAGTGAATTTTTACAAATTTGTCTCAAGTTGTATAATCTTAAGCATAATATACTCAGGAGTCAGAGTGAATTGTGCATGGCTGGAAGACAAGGAGGGTGGTCATTGTATGTTCTTCCTCAAAGTCAAGGCAAGAGTTTGGTTTTGTTGTTGTTAATGAATCTACAGTTTGTACAGCAAAGAAAAAAGTGAGAAAGTTGTTAGTACCTGTGCTATGAGAAGTCAATAAGGTGGGGTGGGAGGAGTCTGGAAGTTGGGAAGGACATCAAGCATGTGGATGGAGGTGGGTGAGGTGGTGCTAAAGGAACTTTCTCCAACTGTATAAGAATATTAGCTGCAGAAAAAAATACAAAACCAAAATTTATTTTTAATATTTGATTGTAATTTGAGAGAAAGAGACTCTCAAAAGTTTCAAGGTAAGAGAAAGCTGATTTGAGGCAAATATAAATAATTAATAATCTAAGCTTGAAAAAAGCAGTTGGTGTTTTTAAAGTTAAGTTTTTTTAACATTCTAGTTAAGTATATTTAGCAAGAGTTATAAAGGGGTTTCTAAGCTTTCTTTGTTAAATTAATTAAGCAAGGAGGCCATTAGACTGAGGCACCTTTAATGCATAAACAGCTTACATAAGCAAACCTAAACTTAAGCCTATAAATGCCTCAAGGCTAAGAAATTGAAACCTAGGAACAGCCAGTCACAAATGGCCAACTAGGCTTTCCCAAATAAGGCAACCACTTAAGCTATAGCCAATCAAATAATTGCTTTGCTTTTGCCTCTTCTCTTAAAAGTCTTTCTTTAGTTGGTGGTGTAGTTCTAGCCATTTCTCGTCTGGCACTGTTCAATTTTTTTTTCAAATAAATCCTTAATATTAAAAATACACTTTACCTTTTAACAACTTATAACCCAGTTCCCCAGTCTAATTTTTCTAAGAAGTTCTTAATTTGGTTAACTGAATTCTCCTAACAAGGATTTCTCCTAACCTTGGTGTTGGGGGAGAAACACTCATGGTTCCTAAATTTATAGAGTGAAATACATGCTTTGAGTTTCAGGATATTTTGTTAAGTCTCACATGCAGAGTTTTAGATTACATTTCTTACATGTTGTGCTTCTTTGTTCTTCATTTTATTCAGCCTGGAAAACAGTGACTTGTTTTTTTGTCTAATAAAAGAAAAGGATAAATAATATTGTTCAGGGTTGGAAAATCATGTGGGAACTTCCTTTAGCCTCTTTTTGTCAACTAATTCTTAGTCAGCTTCTTACCCACTTTTTGTTTCCTTCCTGTGCCCACAGGTTTTTAATCTACCTTCTATCCCACTTACCACCCATGTTTCAGGTTGACTCTACAATGGGAGAATTCTGTTGTCTCTCTTTACCATACTTCATGGCAAATATACTGGACTTTTTCATTTAGGGGGTTACTTTTAATTACTTTGAAGAAATAGAAGAGTAACCAGAAAAGACACCAGCGTTCGGGCTGCCTGTCACTACCAAATCCAATAAGCAATGACAGCGATTGAATCTTTTATGGGTGCTTTATTCAGATGGCCTGCAATCCGAGAAGATGGCAGGTTCATACCCTAACAAACCATCTTGACTTCTCTTTCCTGGCCAGATCTTTTGTAAGTGGGTGGGGGAGGACAAATGAGGTGTGGTGAGGGCTTTGAAATTCAGGGATGATTATGTGAGCAAAGCTGCAGCATTCCTGTTCTCAGCAGTTAGCTGTTCCCAAGTGGGGAGGTGGTACACAAAAGGCTTGGATGCCTCCGTCCCCAGGCAGTAATCTCTAGCCAGTGCCCCAGGAGGTCAGCTGCTTTTCTCAAGAGCCAGGATGGGCCTTATCTGTAGTTTCTGACAAAAGCTTAACATACACATTACTTGCTAGACTTACAGCTTTTTACCTTAAGCTAAAATTTTCCAAGTCTTGAGTCCCCAATCAGAAGTACAAAAATAGTAAATGTTGAGAAAACACAGCATTATCCAATCTTATAAAGTATTCATAGTGCTTATTCCTGGTGTATTTAGTTTTACACATGACTTGTTTGATGTAGTTACAGAAGCATCTGGTGTTGGAAGTCTTTTGATGGTTTTCAAAGTCTGCCCCTCTAGGTTGAATGTGAGATGAAGCTGCTCAGTTTTAGCCCTAGAGAGATGTGGGTTGGCACCATTCCAGAGTCTGTTAAAAGTCTCAATCCTTTTCAGAAGCTGTGTCCCCATTTTTGTATCCATTCTGTTCATCTGCTCTGCCCTGTGACAGGGGGCCTTGTGGATTTGGCTTCTAAGGATTTCAGCCATTTTACAGCCCTTGCCGATGTCTCCTTGCACCCCTGGGAGATTTCCCTAGCTAAGACCTGAGGAAGGCCCTGATCCTTTTGCATGTCTCTCTTACCTTTAGAAACTCCTTTGAGTTTCAGACCAATTTGCACTGACCCAAAAGTTTCTTTTGCTAAGATCCTATAACATCCTTTTTTTTTTTTTTTTGCCTGACTCTGACTGGCCATCACTACAGCATAGTGTATTGACCAGGTAGTGTGAACCAAGCATTGAGTTGGGCACTTTACATCAGATATAAATGTTCTTTTGATTTTGTTTGCTTCATATCCAGTAGCTCATTGATAAAGCTGACAATACCTTTAGTAGAAGCAGATTTCTCCATCTATTATTTCAAGTGAATACTTGAGCATAGTCTTTAGAATAGTTGTGTGATCCCAAAATTGGTTTTATGCTTTTCATGATTCCCTCTTATTTCTCATTCTCATAATGTTTGCAGATTTGTCCCCTTTCTCACTCAAAGACTGCACACATTTTTTTTTTTTTTTACTTTTCAATGAGCTTTTGTTCCTAACCCAGGGGAAACCACCAGTTCATAAGGTTCTCAGAATCAGTTGGAGAGTTATTTCAAATGCAGATTTCCTGGGCTCCACCCTGGTGATAATAATTAAATAGAGCTGGGTTTATGCCCAAGAATTTGTTTTTAACTGTCACCCAGGTGATTCTGATGCAGGAGATATGAGACTACATTTTTAGGAAGCTGATTTGAACTTTTTCGTCTGGCTTTCACCTTTGTTCACTACCCGAGGTGATAGAGGACTCAAGACTTGGAAAATTTTAGCTTAAGGTAAAAAGTTATAAGTCTAGCAAGTAATGTGTACGTTAAACTTTTGTTTCAGAAACTACAGATAAGTCCCATCCTGGCTCTTGGGAAAAACAGCTGACCTCCTGGGGCACTGGCTAAAGATTACTGCCTGGGGACAAGTTGGAGGCATTCTAGCCTTTTGTGTGACCCCCCCCACCAAAAGCTAACTGTTGAAGACAGGAATGTTGCAGCTTCTGAATCTCAAAGCCCTCACCGCACCTTGTTTGTCCTTCCCCACCCACTTATAAAAGATCTGGCCAGGAAAGAGAAGGGAAGATGGTTTGTTAGGGTATGGACCTTCCATCTTCTTGAATCACTGGCCATTTGAATAAAGCGCCCATAAAAGATTCAATCGCTGTCATTGCTTATTGGATTTGGTAGTGACAGGCAGCCCGAATGCCAGTGTCTTTTCCAGTTACAAAGGTTCTCTGGTGATCACTACTTTGATGTCCTCTTTTAGTTCTATTAGACATATTAGGTTTATACAAGCTGGTGTAGACATGTAAAAACTACTCTAAGCATAATTTCCACCAAGGACTAGAAAACTTTCTCTCCTCCCTCTCACAAATATTTTCTAACACTTACTAAAAAAGATGAGTCAAGTTTCTGGAGATGAAATAATTTTTAAAAATGACCTGGCTGGTGTGACTCAGTAGATTGAGTGCTGGCCAGGGAACCAAATGGTCGCTGGTTTGATTCCCAGTCAGGGCTTGTAGACTAGGTTGTAGACTAGGTTGTAGACTAGGTTGTAGACTAGGTCCCCAGTAGGGGGTGCATGCCAGCTCCTAAGGACAGAGACAGAAATTCCAGCCTTGTTGAATCTTTCATTAATTACACATAATCACATAGACCATAATTTTATGATTTAGAAAGCAATTAATATTAAATAATATTAGTATTACTAATAATATTAGTAATATTACTAATATTCGTATTAGTAATATTAGTACTAATATTAGTATTAGTAATATTAGTAATTAGTAATATTAGTATAGTACAGTAATAATATTAGTATTAAATAATATTAGTATTAATATTAAATAATATTAGTATTAATAAGCTAATATTAATACTAGCTTATTAAATTCCATAGGGAACTGTGTTTATTTTAGAAATGTATACATATATGACATTTATGTTAAAATTAAGGATTGAATTTGACTAATGTGATATTATCATGGGGTTTGTGTGTGTGTGATGCTCAGGTTGACATAGAATAGGCCAGATCTCAGCTATTATCATTAATAGTCCAGGCTCCCACTTTTCTCTCCATTCACCCTCTGCAACTCAGCTTAGATCTCAGGCTGTTAGAGTGGTAATAGATCTGAATTTTGGAGTAGATTTGAGTACTGGCTCCTTGGCTTGAGAGATACATGAACTTGGACAAATTAATGAACCTCCTTGTGTCTCAGTTTTCTCTTCTATAAAAAAGGGATAATAATATATTCAGTTGACACTTGGGCAAATCCTTAAAACTATGAGGATTAGATCTGGTTGTATAGTAAAGCTCTGGTTTTTAAAAGTCAGATTTCACTTCCTAAAGCAATATATACGTGAGGGATATATTGAGAGATTGAAAAATAAGGCAAAAAGAGGCCTGAGGGAGAATAATGTAACTTTTTTTTTTTTTGCAAGGAGTCCAGGGTTCATCTAACATCATCAAGCTCAATGTCTGTGGCTCATGGAAGCTGTTCACCATTGGTCCCTTCTATCTGATGCCTGCTTGGAGCTGTGACTTCTGTGACTCCAGGAAGAGAAAAAGTCTGACAGACAAATGTGTACACAAAAACATCCACACACCAATGCACACAGGAGATAAGGAAAGATGGTTGAACAGAGGAACTATGTCAAGAAGTTATTGTTAGTAAGAACAAATCCATCTGAGTATTTTACCTAATAGTACAGCAGGTTGTTTCTAAAATATGAAAATTAATTAGTTAGTTCTTTAGGCTGCTCTCACTACATATAAATACAATGGTTATTTGTTCACACACCAGGACCAAATAATTTGAAGTGCAAAAAAGTATATAAAGTAACAACCTATCTTAACATAACCAGTTTCAGGCTTACTTCTTTAAAAATGCTCATTATCACCCCATTGCCTCCTCCTCTTTCCTTCTCCTCCTCTTTTTTTCTTCTTTTTATTCTTCCATGCCAGAATAACTTCTATTCATGGGGAAACTAAAATAATATAAATATGTTTGCATCTATTTCTTCAACTTGCTGTTTAAGTTCAGCTCATAGATGAATGAAATACATGGTGCTAGAGAAGAGTTAAGGTGTGTTCTGAGATGCAGTGGGCTCCTATGAAGTCACTGATGAATATAATTAAAAACCTGAGTTAATTGCACTACTTTCCATTAGCCTTCATTGTATATGTACTTTCCAAGGGCCAGACTACCCATTCCCACAGGGCTCTGGTTGCATGTTTATCCAAGTGAGATGACTTCTTTCAAAACTGAACCTTTCATCAATCCCCTATTAATTAGCTAAATGCCGCATTGGATTATGCATTCATGCCTGCCAGCTCAGTTTGAGCATCAGGAGAGCAGAGCTCACGATCTTCTTGGCTCATCCTCCAGCCTGGTCATTGGTATTCCAGGACAAGTCGGCTTACTGTAATTTGAAATTGGTCTGCCATCCCATTAGGAATCTGCCCGATCAATACCAAGTGAATTAGAGTTTCCATGATCTGATTAACTCCCCATTATTTTCTACCCTGGCTGATTTAGAATGCGTGATGAGACAATATTCCAGTTTCTTTGCTTTATCCCAGTTTAAATGAAATATAGACATCTAAGGAAGCAGTGCCGTTGCATTTGATTTGGCTCTGCTGTAATAAAGTCAAACACCATGAGTATCTTCCTCATCTAGACAGTCTTAAGTGACTGAGGGCTGTCTCCTTCACACTGAGGGAGGAGCTGCGAGTGGCAAGGGGGAGAAGTAGGTGGGAGCACTCAATGATCATGTCTCTTCTTTTCCGCTCTGTCTTCTGAATGGGCTCCTATAAGGTGTTTAACAGGATGGTTTAGTTATTTGTCATATGATTGATATTAGCAGCTTTGTGACTGACACTCTGCATCATGTGGTTGGAAGGCAGACTATAATTCTCCCCCAGAGGCACAATAAGTTTATGACAGTAGGATAACAAAATGTTTTATCTTGATGACTGCAGCCAATAAGGCCAGGGCCAAGTGCTTGCTGCCCTTAGGGAAAATGATTGGTACTTTTGGGGAGTGAATTTGTACTCCTGAGCAGAAGGACTATTTTCATGCCCTGGCTCAGGGCTTTAGAGAAATCTGAATACACCTCAGTAAGTCAGTGTGTAGCTACAAGAGGCTCAGAATTCAGACTAGTAGAAAGCACAACATCTGAAGTAATGCAAACAATGGAACTCCTTTCTCACTTGGTGAGAATTCACTTGGCCTGAGTTCACTTGGCTGAGCATTTTATGGTAGAGTTTTTTAAATAATTCATCATTATTTTTTTTGTTTAGTATTTTTATGGTTCTATTATAGGTGTCACAGTTTTCCCCTTTTGCTCTCTCCTGACCCCCAAACCCTCATCCCCACTCCCACAGTCAATCCCCCCCTTTTGTTCATGCCCATGGAGCATTCATACCTGTTCCTTGACTAACCCTCTCCCTTCTTTCCCCTTTTATCCACCTCCCCCCTCCCCTCTGGTCATTGTCAGTCTGTTACTTGTTTTCATGTCTCTAGTTCTATTATTTATTTTTTAAGTGTATAATTTTTAATGGGATTATCAATTACTTTAATATTGTCCAAATGCTTTAAAATAAAAGCAGTATACTTTTTAAATAAATCTGAATTACAGTAATGTAGCATGATATTTCTTTCCATTGGTGATCCAAAAAAGATTCAAAATGACTTTTATATGATAGCTCAATTTATATGGTCTACACTATTATTCCATCTTCCTCTTAGAAATTACTTAGTAATTTAGAATATTATATGTGCATGGATGAAGACATTTGACCAGATGATATAATATGATCTGCTAGCTAGTTTATGTAAGCACCTGGATTGGAAATATGTATATTTCCAAAATACATGTTTCCAATATACATGATATATAGAAGTGAAGCAAATTGTCATTGACAGATGTTAGCTTGGTGAGAGGTTTGGTTAGCCTAAGATCTTATGGACTACATTGCTCTTCCCCACTATTGATCATTACTCAACTGAACATTTCTAAATATCTTTTGTGTTTTGTCTTCCAATTATGGTTTATGCAAGCCAATTAGAGCAAAATTATCATGGGAATTTAAAAAGAGAAATAAGGTTTTAAAACATCCCAGATCAAAACAAAGAAGAGATTATTCATCCTAGGTTTGAATCCTGCTATTTACAGCTAGATTAATGTATTTATCTCTTTAAGCCAAGGTTTTTTACCTTAATAAAATGGGAATAGTCACTGTAAGCCTTATAGAATAGTTTTGCAAATTAAATACAGTAATATATGTAAAATATTTAGTGCATAATAAATGCTCAAAGTTTGTTAGCTTTCTCTTCTTTTCCACCACATGTTCAAAAAATCTGTGAGAACATTTTTTCATGCCAACTCTACTTTAAAATGTTCCATTTAAAAATCTTAAATTGAAAAGAAAAAGCAGCCTCAGAATAAATGAGTTGTATCAGATATATTTTATGCATATAGTTTAATTGGAAAACTATTTGGATATGGCCAGTGTTCTGAAATATATCAAATTTCTTACTTGGTAACAACTGAAGTTACATAAAGAAATGATTTAAACTGTATGTAAAAGGAGAATGACCAAAAGCTCTAATTGATTGTTAACATAAAGCCAACTCTCTGGTAGAAGAAAGGACCTGCAGCAGTGTTATAAGGTGCAGTCAAGAGGGGGGACCCCAAATGGGCATTTGAAATGGGGTCCAGAACTTAAGGTGTCCAGGAGATTTTAAGATGTCTCCATCCCCCCACCCAGGGTGTGGGTTGGGAGAAGGGACAAACAAGGCCATTGAGAGCTGTTTTGCATAGCAACAGCCTTGCAGCTACTCTCTGGTGTGGTCATTTAACATATCTATAGCCTTTGGCTGGTCGCTTAGATATGTTAAATAGCTGTGATCATCTCTGAGCCAGGGGAATGGAAGTAACTTCCCCACCAAGACGTGACTGGGGGCAGATCCCCCCAAGCTACAGCGCCTGCGTGGGAGCTCGGAGAAGATTGGCTCCAGGACATGGGGCCATGCCTGCCCAGACTCATGATGGCAGCCCAGTAAAGCTGGAAGGATATGAATTCTGGCAAGTGAAGCCAAGTGTGGGAGGAGTCGGAAATGAGGCTGCAGAGGAAGATTGGTCGCGGGGATTTAAAAACTGGGACTTGGCAGCCATTAGGAAAGAGAACCATGCGGCTTTAGCAGAATGGGGAGGACCTCGGCCATTGAGAGGAGGATAACCATGTGCATCCCAGAAGGAGAGAACCATGCGTCTTTAGCAGAGTGGAGACTCCGCATCCCAGAGAGGGGAGAGAACCATGCTGCTTTAGGAGAGAGAACCACGAGGCCTGGACAGAGCAGGGACCCCCACAACTTTAGAAGGGGGAACCACCACCTGGTTTTAGCAGAGATCCCGGCGACTCAGCCGAGGCTGCCGGGAACCCAGGGAGGTCTCCCAGTCGAGATGGAGGACTAACTGGGAATAACCAGAGGACTGCCTGAGCCATGGACTTCTATTTCCTTTCCTGAGATACGGTACTCTGGACTGGGCAAAGGGAGAAGGAAGGAAGGACTGTGCGTGTTTGTGGGTGTTTTGGGGGACGTTGGGATTTTTGATAAAGACATTAGGTCACTACTTTAAGTTAGTATAGCACTAAATAAACATTTCCTTTCCTTTTCACGAATCTCTGGCATTGAGAGACGTCTTTCCTCTGGCGGCAGACATAACGGACCTGGGGCCTTCTTTCAATAATAGTATATTGTCCCAGGCCCCCGTTGTTCTGTTGTGTAACAGCAGGGCTCACAGACTCTGGGCCTAGCAGGATCATTTTCAGGTATTTCTTTATTATCTTCACAATAGACCTAGTCCTCTCTTGGTTTTGATTGTGCATTTCCTTTCATATAGATTGAAGTCCAAAATTATTCCATTGCATCTCTGGTCAATTAAAACTCTCAAGTTTTTATCACATCTACTTCTGTTTTTTTGTATATGGGATTATTTTTTAACATGTAAAATATAAACATTCTCCAAATAAATATAATGTATATTTAAAGTATTAAACTTTATATATATGTAATATGTATATATTTGTGTCATATGTAAATATGTATATATTTGTATATATATGTAAACTTTGTGTCCTGGGAGGCTAACCTATATGGACCACACCAATGGACTCCCAGTTCTCTAGATTCTAATTGGGTTCAGCCCTTCCTGGGGTGCTAGCTGGAGATAAAGGGTGGGAAGAGGAGTCAAGTCAGGGTGGTTTTTCTCCCAGCTCCCTCCCTGCCAAATTCCCATTCATGTCCATGGCTCCTATAGGGAGACTTCATGCATTTCATCATTATTACACATTTTGTTGACTATGAGATAAAATGGACAGTTACCTTAAATATACATATATTACATTAATATCAATTTATAGCTATTAAAATTACTGTTATAGATTTGCTGACTTGTATGTAGGCAATGCATAAAAACATACATAAAATTTCATCATCTTTGGATTGCTATGTTTGATGACACTATGCTATTACGTTTGAGTAATAGTTTGAATGTTGCTTGAAGCTCAACTTATAACCCAAATGTTACAATTAAGTTGTTAACTACATGGTAAAAATACTCATACTTAGTACTTACATATTGCTTTTCATCATTAATGTGTATGTTAAATAGGAATTAATCAATAGCATAGCAATGTATTCAGTAATGATTTTTCACTGTTGCTTGGTTCATTTCAGTTCAGAGGCCTTTCACTAGTAATCCCATAAAACTGGTGACAAGTTTCAAGTTAATAGACAATATTTATTTGAGTATGTTTCTCTGTATCCCCTGTCTCTCTATCTACTTGGCTTTCTACTGGATGGTGAACCCTTAAAGGCAGAGATTATCTTTCATTTCTGTATCCCTCGTACCTAGTGTAGGACATGATACTTGGTCAACATTCAAAAAAGTACTTATAGAATAGATAAATGAATGGATAATATAGAAAAACTACTGACATGATCATTAATACTGTTTTTTAAAATCATTTGTATTAATGTTTGAATACAGTTATCTCCATTTTACCACCATGATACTGTTTTTAAAACCTATTGTAATAAGTGCCTGGGGAATTGTACTTTTAATGTCAGATATTTTCCTAATTTGAAACTTTTTGACACTCATGCCATATTTATTCAAAGCTAGAAAGCAGCCTGTACCAATGAAATGGTTACATCCCACATGTTGAGAAAGACTGAAACTTGTTCCTTGGCATTTGCCACTTGCAGCAATCTTGCTTACATAGTTCTACTACAAGCACTGAGGTCAGACTGCTGAAGTAGATCTTGAGGGTCTGTACCAGTGATGTACAGAGCTTCCATCACTTTTATTTTGGTGCTTTGGATGCTGGAGAAAGTGTCCTAACCTTTGATGAGAGGTCCTGTAGCTTTCAAAAGGGGTCACCCATTCATGGCAGTTAGGAACATTGACAAGCAAGGTCCGACATGTTGGACATTTCCATCATTGCTTGTCAACACCCACATTAGAGAGGAGAAATGTTCTGGAAAACATTTGTAGAAAAAGAAGACCATGGCAATAAAAGGCAATGTGGAAAATATTTACTTTCATGGATCTATGTAAAAAAAAAAGATATCTCAACTCCATACATTAGTAAAGATGAAAAGGAAACAGAGTCCTTGTAAAATACTGAATAGTTACACTCTTACTATTAAGAACCTTTTTTAGAAAAAATGTAAAAAAAAGAGAACAGAGTTTAAGTTAGTGCTGAAGAAAATTCGGATAAAAAAAACAATCTTTGAGACAATTCATTGTGACTTCCTCATTTTAAAGATGAGAAAATTCTGACCCCCAAAAGATAAATGACTCACTCAAGGCTATATAGCCAGGACTTTTTCAACATTTTCCTCAATATCAAGTTCATTTCCATAGTCCTCAAAGTTCAACGTTCTATTTAATCAGTAATTTTAGAATCTAAAATTAAAACATGGAAATTATTGTTTCAAATGTTAAGTGAGAGACCTAAGATGGTGGAGGAGTGAGTGGAAGCTACACTAACCTCCTCCCAGGACCAATCTGGAATTTCAACTAAATTGTACAGAAATCATCCGGAATAACCTACTGAACAGTAGCTGGAGAGAAGCCTTATAACCAAGGGCAGACAGAAGAAAGCACTTCACTACCATGTGACTGGTAAGAAGTGCAAAGGTGGCACAAGAAGGCTCACAGGGCTCCCATGGGTGGCAGCTAAAGTTCTAGAAGGATATTCAGCAGCCAAGGGGCTCCCCCTGAGAAGTGTGGGGTCTAAACCCAAAGCTGGGCTCCCCAGCCTAGAACCCCAGAGTCAGGAAAGGAACCCAGATAACATCCAACTGTGAAAAGCATCAGGGTTCCTGTCTGCCAAGGATAGAAAGCTGGAGATGCAGAGAGCCTCTTTAAGAACTAATGGACAAAATTTCATTTGCAGCCACTTACCCTGGGCTCTGGCAGAGGAAGGGCAGAGTGCACTAGAGACACATGAGGAGAGTGTGGGGCTGCTTGTTCTGAGGAGAGAACTGAAGAAACAGCTGCCTGGATCCTTGTGCTGAGTCATTCCTCATACTGCAGAAGCCATCTTCCTCAGGTCGAGCAGTCCTCTAAGACGGCATCAGCTTGAGGGGAAGCAATAGCCCCGGCCACAGGAATTACTGTGTCTTAACCTTTGGAGCTTAAGCTGGGCTGCTGAGAGGAGCTTGAGGCTATATTATTCATTAAATTTAATAAATAATGTTAATGTTTGGAAACTCTACACCTTAGTTGACACTTCCCTGGGCTGGGTGCTGGTAAAAGCTGCCTTTGGTGTACAGCCTGGTTCTTTCTGCACATGAACAGACTCAACAGAGGGAACCACATGCTGTGGATCACTGATAGCTCCAAACAGGTTGCTGGGGCCAGTCACAGGAAGCCTCTGATAAAGGTCTAAACCACAGTCTTTGTAGATCTAATTGATAGATAGAAACAAATACAAAGAAGCAGCCAAAATGGGAAAATAATAAATGGACCCCAATAAAAGAACAAGAGAATTCCCCAGAAGAAGAGCTAGATGAAATGGAGGTAAGCAATTTGTCAGAGAGTTTAGAGTAATGATAATAAAGATATTCAACAGCATGCAAAAAGACACAGAAAAGCATAAGAAAAGACCAGCCAGAATTAAAGAATGCAATATCTAAAATAAATAATGCACCAGAAGGAATAATCTACTGGAATGCACCAGTAGATTAGGTAAAGCAGAGGATTTAGCCAGTAATTTGAAAGACAAGGAAGAAAAAATATCCAAGCAGAGCAGCAAAAGAAAAAAAAAGAATTTTAAAAAATGAGAAGAGCTTAAAAAATATTTTGGATCACATGAAGCATAACAACATTCATATCATGGGAATACCAGGAGGAGAAGAGAGTGAACAAGGTATCATGAACCTATTTCATGAAATAATGATCAAAAACTTCCCTAATAAGGTAAAGGAAAAAGACATTCAAATTCAGGAAGATTAGAGAGTCCCAAATAAGTTGGATCCAAAGAGCCCTCCATGAAGACATATCATAATTGAAATGTCAAGGCTTAAATACAAGGAGAGAATCCTAAAAGCTGCAAGAGAAAAGTAGATAGTTACATACAAGGGAGCACCAATTAGACTGTTATCTGACTTCTCAACAGGAACATTTCAGGATAGAAGGAAATGACATGAAATATTCAAGGTGATGAAAAGCAAGAAGCTACAACCAAGGCTAATTTACCTAGCAATGTTATCATTTAAAACCGAAAGAGGAATAAGGAGATTCCCAGGCAAGAAAAAGCTAAAGGAGTTTGTTAACACAAAACCAGTACTATGATAAACATTAAAGGGCTTGCTTTAAGAAGAAAAATAGAGAGAAAAAAAACAGAGGAATGTAGTCTAACAGTGAAATGACTTAAATCTGTAACTATCAATAACCACCTTAAATATAAATGGATTAAATGCTCCAACCAAAAGACATAGGGAAGCTGAATGGATAACAAAACAAGGCATATATGCTGCCACCAAGAGACCTACCTCAGGTTGAAAGATAGACAAAGCCTAAAAGTAAAGGGATGGAAAAAGACATTTCATGCAACTGGAAAGGAAAATAAAACAAAAAAATGTTGGGGTAGCAATGCTTATATCCCATAAAATAAACTTCAAAACAAAAGCTACAGAAAGAGACAAGATAAAAGAGAAAAGATAAAGAAACAAAAGTTCCCTTCATAAGGTAAAGGGAACAATCCAACAAAATGATATAACCTTAGTAAATATTTATAAATCCAACAGAGGAGAACCTAAATATGTATAGCAAATTTTGAGGGACATGAAAGGAGAGATCAATAGAAATATAGTCATAGTTGGGGATTTTAGTACCCCATTGACTTCAATGGATAGATCTTCCAGACAGAAAATCAACAAGGAGACAACAGTCTTAAATGGCAAACTAGGTCAAGTGAATTTAATTGATATTTTCAGAGAATTTTACCCCAAAGTAGCAAAATATACATACTTTTCAAGTGCACATGGGACATCTCCTAGGACAGACCAAATGCTAGGACACAAAACAAGTATCAACACATTTAAGAAGATTGAAATCTTAGCAAGCTTCTTCTCTGAAAACAATGCTATGAAACTTGAAATGAAGAATACTGAAAACACAAAGACATGAAAGCTAAGTAACATGTTTTGCTTTGTTTTTAAATTATTTTATTGTTCAAGTACAGTTGTCTGCATTTACCCCCCATGAATCCCCTTCACCCAAGTTCATCTCCTCATCCCTCCCCTGATTCCACCCCCCTTGGTTTTGTCCATGTGTCCTTTATAGTAGTTCCTGAAAACCCTTCCCCATTTTTCCCTCATTATTCCCTCTTACCTCCCCTCTGGTTACTGTCAGATTGCTCTTAATTTCAATGTCTTTGGTTATATTTTGCTTGCTTGTTTGCTTTGTTAATTAGGTTCCAGCTAAAGGTGAGATCATATGGTATTTGTCTTTCACTGCCTAGCTTATTTCACTTAGCATAATGCTCTCCACTTCCATCCATGCTGTCACAAAGGGTAGGAGCTCCTTCTTTCTTTATGCTGCATAGAAATCCATTGTGTAAATGTACCACCATTTTTTGATCCATTAATTTACTGGTGGACACTTAGGTTGCATCCAGCACTTGGCTATTGTAAATTTTGCTGCTATGAACATCGGGGTGCATAGGTTCCTATGGATTGGTGTTTCAGGATTCTTACAATATAATCCAAGCAGTGAATTGCTGGGTCAAAAGGTAGTTGCATTTTTAGTTTTCTGAGGAAATTCCATGCAGTTTCCCATAGGGGCTGCACCAGTCTCCATTCCCACCAATGGTGTACTAGAGTTCCCTTTTCTCCATATCATTTCTAACTCTTGCTCGTTGCTTTGTTTATGATGGCCATTTTGACCTGTGTGAGGTGGTATCTCATTGTGGTTTTAATTTGCATCTCTCTGATGCATAGTGATGCTGAGAATCTTTTCATATGTCTCTGGATCCTCTGTATGTCCTCATTGGAGAAGTATTTATTCAGATCTTTTGCCTATTTTTTAATTGGGTTGTCTTTCTGGAGTGGAGTCTTGTGAATTTTTTATATTTTGGAGATCAAACCCTTGTCTCAGGTATCATTGGTAAATATGTTTCCCATACAATTTGTTCCATTTTATTTTAATGCTGTTTTCTTTAGCCATGCAGACTCTTTATTTTGATGAGGTCCCATTTGTTTATTCTTTCCTTTATGTTCCTTGCTCTAGGGGACATATCAGTGAAAATATTCCTACATGGAATATCTGAGATTTTCCTCCCTGTGTTCTCCTCTAGGACTTTTAAGGTGAAATGACTTATATTTAAATCTTTTATCCACCTTGAATTTATTTTTGTGTATGGTGTAAGTTGGTGGTCTAGTTTCCTTTCTTTTCTTTTCTTCCTTCCTTCCTTCCTTCCATCTTTTTTCTTTTTCTTTCTTTCTTTCTTTCTTTCTTTCTTTCTTTCTTTCTTTCTTTCTTTCTTTCTTTCTTTCTTTCTTCCCTTCTTCCTTTCTTCCTTTCTTCCTTTCTTCCTTTCTTCTTTCTTTCCATGTAGCTGTCCAGCTTTCCCAGTACCATTTGTTGAAGAGGCTATTTTTACTCCATTTTATGCTTCTGCCCCCTTTGTTAAATACTAATTGATTATAGAGACTTAAGTTTATTTCTGGGCTCTATATTCTGTTCCATTGTTTCATGTGTCTGTTCTTATGGCAGTACCAGGCTGTTTTGATTACAGTGGCCTTGTAATACAGTTTGATATCAGGTATAGTGATTCTTCCTACTTTGTTCTTCGTTCTCAAAATTGCTGCAGCTATTTGGGATTGTTTATGGTTCTATATACATTTTTCAAATGTTTGTTCTATATCTCTGAAATATGCAATTGGTACTTTAATAGGGATTGTGTTGAATCTATAAATTGCTTTGGGTATTATGGACATTTTGACAATATTAATTCTTCCAATCCATGAATACAGTATATGTTTCCATTTGTTTGTGTCTTCCTTAGTTTCTTTTTTCAGTGTTGTATAGTTTTCTGAGTAAGTCTTTCTCCTCCTTGGTTAGGTATATTCCTAGGTACTTTATTTTTTTTTTTGGTTGCTATATCAAGTGGGGTTTTTTTCCTGATTTCTGTTTCTGATATTTCATTGTTGGTGTTCAAAAATGCATTTGATTTCCGAATATTGAGTTTGTATCCTGTGGCTTTTCCAAATTCACTTATTAGGTGGAGTAGTTTTTCTGTGGAATCTATAGGCCTTTCCATGGACACTACCATGTAATCTGCAAACAATGACAGTTTTATTTCCTCCTTTCCAATTTGGATGCCTTTTATTTCTTTTTCTTGTCTGATTGCGGATAGGACTTTCAATACTATGTTGAATAGGAGTAGTGAAAGTGGACAGCCTTGTCTTGTTCCTGATCTTAGTGAGAAAGATTTTAGTTTTTGTCCACTGAGTATGATGTTGGCTCTAGGCATCTCATATATGGACTTTATTAGAATGATGAATGCTCTCTCTATTCCCACTTTGCTGAGTGGTTTTTTTATCATGAATGGGTGCTGTACCTTATCAAAAACTTTTCCCACATCTATTGATATGATCATGTGATTTTTGTTTTTTCTTTTGTTTATGTGATGTATTATGTTTATTGACTTTCAAATATTGTACTATCCTAGCACCCCTGGGATAAATCCCACTTGATCATGGTGTATGATCTTTTTAATGTATTGCTGAGTGCAGTTTTCCAATATTTTGTTGAGAATTTTAATGTCTATGTTTATCAGTGATATTGGCCTGAAGTTTTCTTTCTTGTTCTGTCTTTATCTGGTTTTGGGATTAGGATCATGCTGGCTTCATAAAAAGAGTTTGGGAGTCTTCTGTCTTCTTAAATTTTTTGGAATAATCTGTGAAGGATAGGAGTTAACTCTTCCTTAAATGCTTTGTAGAATTCTCCTGTGAAACTTCCAGTCCAGGGTTCTTGTTTGTCAGGATTTTTTTTTATTACTGCTTAAATTTCACCTGCTATTATTGGTATGTTAAGGATTTCTACTTCTTCATTCAGTTTTGGAAGATTATATTTTTCTTTTTTTTCTTTTTTTTAACTTTTTTTAAAGATTTTATTTATTTATTTTTAGAGAGGGAAGGGAGGGAGAAAGAGAGAGAGAGAGAAACATCAATGTGTGGTTGCTGGGGGCCATGCCCTGCAACCCAGGTATGTGGCCTGACTGGGAATCGAACCTGCGACACTTTGGTTCACAGCCCGTGCTCAATCCACTGAGCTACACCAGCCAGGGCTGAAGATTATATTTTTCTAAAAATTTGTCCATTTCATTAGGTTTTCAAATTTCTTGTCATATAGTAATTTATAGTAATTTCTTAAAATCCTTTGTATTTCTGTGGTATCAGTTGTAATCTCTCCTCTTTCATTCCTGATTGTGTTTATTTGAGCTCTCTATATTTTTTTCTGATGAGCCTGCTTATAGGCTTGTCAGTTTTGTTTATCTTTTCAACAAACCAGCTCCTGGATTGACAATTAACATTGTTCTTTTAGTCTCTATGTTGTTCATGTCTCCTCTGATCTTGGTTATTTCCTTCCTTCTACTTGCTCTGGGTTGTCTTTTTTTTTGAGTTCCTCCAGTTCTTGTAGGTGTAAGGTTGTTTATTTGAAAGGTTTCTGTCTTTTTTGGGTAGACTTGTGTCACTATGAACTTCCCTCTCAGGACTGCCTTCACTGAGTCCCATATATTTTGGGTTATGGTGAGTTCATTTTCATTTGTTTCCAGAAACTTTTTGATTTCTTCCCTAATTTCATTCTTGACCCTAATTTCATTCTTAATAGCATGCTATTCAATCTCCATGATTTTGAGTGTATCGAGTTTCTTCTCTTAAGGTTGATTTCTAGTTTCAGTCCCTTGTGGTCAGAGAAAATGCTAGGTATAATACCAATTTTCTTGAATTTGTTGAGGTTTGCTTTGTGCCCTACCATGTGATCTATCTTTGAAAATGTTCCATGTGCATTTGAAAACAATGTGTATTTTGCTTCTTTGGGATGAAGGGCTCTATATATATCAGTTAAGTCCATTTCCTCTAGGGCATTCTTCAATGCCACAATATTTTGTTGATATTTTGTTTGGAACATCTATCCATTTCTGACAGTGGGGTGTTACAATCCCCTACTATAATTGTGTTGCTGTCAATATCCTTCTTATAGTCCTCTAAGATTTTCTTTATGTATTTGGGTGTTCCTATATTGCGTGCATATATTTTTATAATGTTTATGTCTTCTTGATGAATTCTTCCCATGAGTATTATGAACATTTCTGAGTCTCTTTATATGGCCTTTTTTAAAGTTTATTTTGTCTGATATGAGTTTTTTTCCTGTCTGTTTGCTTGAAAAATTTTTTTGCACACCTTCACTTTCAGACTATGTAGGTCTTTTGTTCTGAGGTGGGTCTCTTGTAGGCAACATATGTGTGGGTCATGTTTTCTTATCCATTCAGCTCTTCCATGTCTTTTTAATGGAGCATTTAGTCCATTTACATTTAAGGTTATTATTGATAGGTACTCACTCATTGCCATTTTATATCCTCTTACCAGTGTTCTTCTCTCTCTCACTCTTTTCTTTTCTTTTCTTTTCTTTTCTTTTTTTCTTTTCTTAAAGCAGACTGTTTAGCATCTCTTGCATGACTGGTTTGGAGGGTGTGTATTTTTTGAGGCTTCTCTTGTCTGGGAAACTCCTTATTTGACCTTCCATTTTAAATGAGAGCCTTGCTGGATAAAGTAGCCTTGGTTGCAGGTGTTGTTTTCATTACTTGGAATATTCCTTGCCAGTCCCTTCAGCCTTGGAGTGTTTCCATTGATAAGTCAGCTGCTAGTCTTATCATGGCTCCCTTGTATGTCACATCCTGTTTCTCCTTTGCTGCCTTTAAGATTCTCTTTTTGTCTTAGAATTTTGACATTTTAATTATGTGGTGTCTTGAAGTGGGCCTCTTGGGTTCCTCTTGATTTTGACTCTCTGTGTTTCCTAGATTTGTGTGACCTTTCCTTTCATCAAATTAAGGAAGTTTTCCATCATTACTTTTTCAAACAGGTTTTCTATCCATTGATTTTCTTCTTTTCCTTCTGGTATCTTTATTATACGGGTATTATTTTTCATGTTGTTCTGCAGTTCTCTTAACACCTCATTGTTCTTTCTGAGTCATTTTTCCTTTTCTTGCTCTTTCTGGGAGTTTTTTTTTTTAACTTGTTCTCCAGCTCACTGATTCGATTCTCTACTTCATGTAGCCTGCTTTTGATTCCTTCTACTGTGTTCTTCAATTCAAAAATTGTATTCTTCATTTTCTCTTGCACTTGTTGGTAGCTTCTATTTCTTTTTTCATGCTGTAATTTGCAGTTGAATCCATTGTAGTTTCCCTGTAGTTTTTGGTAATTCTCTGTGAGCTCACTGAGCTCCCTTTTAACCATTGCTTTTAACTCAATATCTGATAGTTGAGTTGTTTCTACTTCATTTAGCATTCTTTCTGAGACTTCCCAGTTTCCTTTCATTTGAGGATTGTTTCTTTGTCTTCCCATTGTTTGTGAGACTCTTCTTGTTAGTCTCTGCTTCTTAAATTGATCTGTTATGACTCCCTGGGTTTGTGGTGTGAACTGATATGGTAGGAGACATGGGAGTTTTAGTACTGCAGTCTCTTTGATCCCCTGAACTTGCTGCTCTTGGAATGTCATTTATGTTGGCTCTTTTGATGTGTTTGTGTTTTGATTGTTGTTGGGTCTTTCTTTTGTGGGTCCTTCCTTCCAGCTGGTTAATTGAGGGTCACTCTGCCCACCATGACTTGTTGTGCAGATGTGGACAGGTTGTATTGATGCTGGTTCTTCTGTCTGTCCGAGGTTATGAGGTTTCTCTCTCGCTATTATCCAGATGTTGTTCTAGATAATTTCTCCACCATTTAGTTTTAATTCCAGATTGGTCCTTCATGGAGGTTAATGTGGCTTTCACTCACTCCTTCACTATCTTCCTTTATTATCTGTTGGTGTTTACTTTGTTGGTAGTTTCTCTCTTCAAGCAGGTATACTAATTTTCACAGCTTTCACCATCTCTTATATGTGATTGGTTAGAGGGGGAAGGCAAAATAGTTTGAGACAGTGGCAGTGTGTTCTATGGGATTTAAAATACCAACCCATAGAGAAGAGATCGGAGATATTTTGGATAAGTATAGTGTTAACCATGACATTTCACCCAACTAGCCACTTTTTAGAAAGGGTAGACTAAATTTAAGAGCCTTGTTAGAGGGGGGAAGTGTTGTGAGTTGCACACAGAAGACAGTGAGCTTATGGGAGGTCAGATTATGAGATATAGTGAGAGTAAAGGATAGAAAGTAGGTGTTGTGTGTGAGAGAATAGAGTTAACCACAACAGTAATAAAGTTCCAGAAGACAGTGATATGGGCTAAGATCTGGGAGGGGTGCTGTGTAGTATTTACAATTGTTTGGAACATCAATTATTTATAATAGTAATGGAGCAACAAAAATATGACAAGAATTATATGATTTGTATAACAAGAATAAGAAGTATATGACCTAGAGTAGTGTGCTATTGGAACACCGTGAAGTGAAAGAAGGAAAATGAAAAATATGAAAAATGAAACTATGAAAGAGAGAACAAGGAAAATCAGTCAAACAATGCAATTAAACAACAAAATGAAGAAAACTAAACAGAAAAATGTAAAAAATTACTAATAAAATAAAAGAATTAAAATAATGAAAAATAATAATACAAATAAATAATAATATGCAAGTTTTCTGGAATAGCAAAGTGAAATTTGTCTCAGGTTCTCAGCTGTTGGGATTAACCTTGTGATCTCTCTTTGGGTCTGACTTGGTCCTTTCACAGCTCCAGGTCTTACTGTCTCTCTTGGGGAAAAATTATATATGTATATATAATTTTATAATTATATAGATATAATTTTATAATTATATATAATTTTTATAATTATATATATGTGCATGTATATATATAATTATTACTGTCTCTCTTGGGGAAAATTATATATATAATTTTATAATTATATGTATAATTTTTATAATTATATATATGTGTGTGTATATATATAAATAAATATATATAGAGAGAGAGAGAGGGAGAAAGAGAGAGAGAGAGAAAAGCCTCCTACTGACTTAAAACTGGCCAAGTGAGTTCTGCTGGTATTTCTGGCTGCAGCAGGCTGAGTAGGTTTGGGTTTTGCTTTTCTCCCCTCCTGTGGTTTTGGGAGGATGGGGGTCTGGCCCATACCCTTCACAGTTGCCCAGTCTCCAGCCCAGTTTCTCAGTTCATTGCCAGGCCCCCAGTGCCCTTCTGTGCCAGGGCAGCACCTTCAATCCTGTCCTTGAGGTGACTAATAAGGGGCAACTCACAAACCACCTTCCTGCTCATTGCTTTGCAAGGTGCTAGACACTCTCAAAGTCTCTTCAGGGTAGTTCAGCTCTCCCACTGAGTTAAGTCTTTCTGGGAACTACTAACTCTCTAAGCCCTGCTGTTCTCCTCTGTGGAGGGGTGGGGGAGGTGCCTCCTCCTTCCTCTTCACAAGGCAGCCCTGCTGAGAGTGGGCAGGGGCATGGCCACGGTGGTGGCATCAGGGCTGGGAGCACAGCTGAGGCTGAGGTAGTGGAGAAGGAGACACAGCTGAAGCAGCTGCAGAGACACAGCTGGGGCTGCAGGATCCCTGCAGCTGCTGTAGTAGAGTTCCCTAATCAGCCACTGAGAGTGTCTCTCCTAAACAAAATCCTCCTCTTCAAGACTACTGCTCCCAGCCAGTGCTTGGCCTCTCACACACCCCAACTTTCCAACCAGATAGGAGATTCTCCAGGTCAAGATGTGTCACAGCCCGACACTTCTTCCTTCTCCAGGCTTCACCCGGCTCCCCAGTTTCTCTGGTAATGACCTAGCCAGAGTCCATAGTCTCAACAGTGAACATCACCCCTGTGCATCTGCCACTTCATCTGTATTCATCCAGCAACTTTAAGCATCCAGGTCCATCCTGGTGCCATTCTATCCTCCCTGTTTGGCAGAGGAGGGAGCTGTTGACCTGGCTCTTTTCCAAGACTCCTATGGCAGGCCTCACAGGCACTGAGCCTGGAGTTGCAGCAGCCTTGGTCCCCGTACTGGTCCCAGGGATCTTACTGTCCCAAAGCAATCTCCTTACCATCTGGTTTTCAATTTCCTCTACAGTTTTGGCCTCCAACCTTCATATATGTTGGGATACCATTGGCTGTTCACTCTTTTCCTAAATAACATGTTTTTAAACAATGAATGGGTCAACAACAAGATCAAGGAAGAAATAAAAAAATACCTTGAAACAAATAAAAATGAGAACACAACAATCCCAAATCTGTGGGACACAAGGAAAACAATCCTAAGAGGGAAATTGAGAGCATTGCAGCCCCTCTCTTAAAAACAAAAAAAAACAAAAAAAAAACACAAGAAAAATCTCAAATAAGCATTTTAACTTTACATTTAACCAAACTTGAAAAAGAAAATCAAACAAAGCCTAAGGTGAGTAAAATGAAGGAACTAATAAAAATCAGATCCAAAATAAAAGAACTAGAGTCTAAAGGAAAGATACAAAGATCAATGAATCCAAGAGCTTCTTCTTTGGAAGAATAGACAAGATTGACAAATCTTTAACCAGACTCATCAAACAAAGAGAGAGAGAGAGAGAGAGAGAGAGAGAGGACCCAAATAAACATATAAAAGAGGAGAAATAACAACTGACACCCAAGAAATACAAAGGATAGTAAGAAAATATTATGAACAATTATTTTCAAACAAACTGGACAACATGGATGAAACAGATAAATTTTTACAAACATACAATCTTCCAAAACTAAGTCAAGAAAAATCAGAGAATCTGAATAGAAAGATTGCACCTAGTGAAATAGAAGCAATAATTTAAAAATTCCCAACAAACAAGAGCCCTGAACCAGATAGCTTCACAAGTGAATTTTACCAAGCATTCTGAGAAGAACTGACACCTCCCCTTCTGAAACTATTTCAAAATATTCAAGAGGAGGGAAGGCTCCCAAGCTCATTTTGTGAGGCCAGCACTATCTTAATTCCAAAATCAGAGGAAGACACAAAAAAGAAAATTATAGGCCAATATCCCTGATGAACATAGATGCTAAAATCCTGAATAAAATGTTAGCAAACTTAATATAGCCATGCATCAAAGAGATCATACACCATGATCAAGTGAAATGTTTTTCTGGGAATGCAAGGTTGGTATAACATTTGGAAATCAATAGTTTTGATTTTCTACATAAACAAAATGAAAAATAAAAACCACATAATCAAATAATTAGATGCCAGAAAAGCATTTGATAAAATTGAGCACCCATTTATGATAAAAACTCTTAGCAAAGTGAGAAATAGGGAACATACATAAATATGTTTATTATGGCCATATTAAGGCTATATATGACAAACCCACTGCCAGTATCATACTCAATGGGCAAAAACTACAAGCACTCCCTTACAATCAGGAATAAGACAGGGATGTCTGCTTTCATCTCTCTAATTCAATGTAGTACTGGAAGTCCTAGCCACAGCAATCAGACAAAAGAAGAAATAAAAGACATACAAACTGGAAAGGAAGTTGTAAAATTCTTTCTATTTGCAGATGACATGACCCTGTACATAAAGAACCCCAAGGATCCACCAAAAGACTACTAGAACTGATAATCAATTCATCAAAGTAGCAGGATACAAAATTAATTTCCAGAAATCATTTGCATTTTTACATGCCAACAAAGAACTAACAGGAAAGGAAATTAAGGAAAAAATCCCATTTCACAATTTCTTCAAAAATAATAAAATGGGGATTCAGGAGTTCTGGCCAAGATGGAGGTGTAAGTAGAAACCTTTTGCTTCCTTGCACAACCAAAAGGAGGATAACAACCAATCTAAAATCAATAAACAACCAAAAGTGCCAGAAAATCAAACTGCATGGAACTCTGACAACCAAGGAATTAAAGAAAAAATCAACTAGAACAACCAGACTGGTAAGGCAGTGGACTATGCTAGCTGACTCAGAAAAATTGCGGATCGTGAGGGCAGGGCTGGGTGCTGAACTTAGTGGGAGGGGCTGACTTAAAGGGAAAACAGACTCAGAGCTGACTGTGGACTGCGGTGGGGGTTGTTGAGGTGGGAGAAACTCCCACTCTCACACAAGAATTCATTGAAAAGTACACTAGAGACAAGCAAGGGAGCTGCATAGTTCCCTCTCTGGCCCTTCCCCCACAGGCAGGGCTGCAGCAGTGAGGATTGCCCTGCCCTGGTGAATACCTAAGACCCCACCCCTTACAACTTAACAGCTGCACTGAGACAAAGAAATATAGCCCAAATGAAAGAACAGAGCAAAGCCTCAGAAAGAGAGCTAAGAGAGGAGGAGATCACCAACCTATTTGATGGTGAATTTAAAGCCTTGGTAATCAAAATGCTTACTGATATGATTGAGCTTGGTTGAAAAATGAAAAAACAAATGGAAGATACCCAAAATGAAATAAAGCAAAATATTCAGGGAACCAACAGTGACAGAAAGGAAACCAGGACTCAAAGCAATGATTTGGAACAAAAGGAAAAAAATAAATATCCATCCAGAGCAAAATGAAGAAACAAGAATTCAGAAAAGTGAAGAGAGTCTTATAAACCTCTGGGACAACTTGAAATGTTCCAATATCCAAATTATAGGGGTGCCAGAAGGAGAAGCACAGCAGCAAGAAATTGAGAACATATTTGACCAAATAATAAAGGAAAACTTCCCAAATCTGGCAAAGGAGATAGACTTCCAGGAAGACCAGGAAGCCCAGAGAGTCCCAAAGAAGTTGGACCCAAAGAGGAATACACCAAGACACATCATCATTAAGGTACCCAAGATTAAAAATGAAGAGAAAATCCTAAAAGAATCAAGGGGAAAAGAGAGAGTTACCTACAAAGGAGTGCCCATTAGGCTGTCAGCTGATTTCTCAAAAGAAATCTTTCAGGCAAGATGGGTCTGGAAAGAAGTATTTGAAGTCATAAAAGGCAAGGACCTACATCCAAGATTACTCTATCTAGCAAAGCTTTCATTTAAAATGGAAGGGCAGATAAAGTGCTTCCCAAAGAAGGTCAAGTTACAGGAGTTCATCATTACCAAACCATTATCACATGAAATGATAAAGGGACTTATCTAAGAAAAAGAAGATCAAAACTATGAAATATAAAGTGACAACAATCTCACAACTATAAAAAAATTAACCTAAAAAAAAGAAAAACAACAAAAACAAAAACTAAGCAAACAACCAGGACAGGAACAGAATCTGAGAAATGGACATCACAAGGAGGTATTTCAGTGGAGAGGGCGAAGGGAGGAATGGGGGAAAAGGTACAGGGAAGAAGTATAATTAGTAGGCATAAAATAGATGGGGAGAGATTAAAAATGGTATAGGAAAGAGAGGACTCAAAGAACTTATATGTACAACCCATGGACATGAACTTAAGTGGGGGATGCTGAAGGGTTTGGGGGCAGTGTGGAAGGGGGATAAAGTGGGAAAAATTGGGAAAATTGTAGTAGTATAACAAGTAAAAAATACAACCCCCTCAAACAAACAAAAAAGACTATTCAAATGGTCTATAATTTCACCATCCAGATAATTACTCAAGACATTAATAAAGGCAAAAAAATTAAAAAAAAAAGCTTTGGAATAAATCTAAGCAAGGATGTAAAAATCTGTACTTGGAAAATTATAAGACACTAAAAAAAGAAATCGAAAGACACAAATCAGTGGAAGCACATACCATGTTCATGGTTAGGAAGAATTAGCCTCATTAAAATGTCCGTACTACCCAAAGCAATCTATAGATTCCACATAATTACTCTCAAGATTCCAATGACATTTCACAGAACTAGAACAAATATTTCAAAAATTTATATGAAAATACAAAAAGCCAAGCACAGCAAATGCAATCCTGAGAAAGGAAAACAAAGTTGGAGGAATCACACTACCTAATATGAAACTATACTATAAGGCCATAGTAATCCAAACAGAATGGTACTGTCATAAAAGTAGACATATGTCAATGGAACAGAATAGAGAGCCCAGAAATAAACCCATACCTCTATAGTCACTTAATCACCAACAGAGGAAACAAGCACATACAGTGGGCTAAAGATAGTTTATTCAATAAATGGTGTTGGAAAAACAGGACAGATATGTGCAGAACAATGAAGTGAGACCACCTTCCTGTATCATGCATAAGAAAAAATTCAAAATAGATTATAGACTTAAATATTAGACCTGAATCCATAATAATCATAGAATAAAAATCTCAGTCGTAGGCAGCAAAATCTTGGACATTGCTCATAGAAATATTTTATTCATTGTATCTCCCCAGGTAAGGTAAACAAAAGAAAAAAATAAACAAATGGGACTACATCAAACTAAACAATTTCTGCACAGTAAAAGAAATCATCAACAAAATAAAAAGACAACCCACAGAATGGGAGAATATATTTGCCGATACAGTTGATAAGGGGTTAATATCCAAAATTTATAAAGAACTTACAAAACTCAACACCAAAAACCCAAACAACCCAATTATAAAAATGGAAAAGGATTTGAATAGACACTTTTCCAAGGAGGACATACAGATGGTCACTAGACATATGAAAAGATGCTCGACATCTCTAATCATCAGAGAAATGCAAATTGAAATCCCAATAAATACCACCTCACACATGTCAGAGTGGCTATCATCTATAAATCAACAAACAATAAATATTGTTGAGGTTGGGAGGAAAGGGAAACCCTTTTGTACTGTTGATGGGAATGCGAATTGGTACAGCCACTGTGGATAGCAGTATGGAGATACTGCAAACAATTAAAAATGGATCTGCTTTTGACCCAGTGATCCCACTTTTGAAAACATATCCAGAAAAACCCAAAACACTAATTCAAAAGGAACATAAGACCCCTATATTCATTGCAGCATTATTTACAAATTTCAATATGTAGAAGCAGCCCAAGTGCCCATCAATAGGTGAATGGATAAAACAACTATGGGACATTTACAAAATGGAATGCTACTTAACCATAAAAAAGAAGAAAGTTTTACCCTTTGTGACAGTATAAATGGACCTGGAGAACATAATAAGTAAGTAAAATAAGCCAGTCAGAGAAAGACAAGTACCATATGATTTCAGTCATATGTGGAATCTAATGAATAAACTGAACTAAGAAGAAAAATAGGGACAGACTCATAGATGGGGAGCAGAATGGCAGCTAGTGGCGGGGGGGTTAGAGGGTGGAGGGACTGAGCAAAAAGAATTAAGGCCTCTCGGACATGGACAACAGTGTGGTGATTACAGGGCATAGAGGAACTTAAGGGGACTAAATGCTCATGGAAAAATACAATTAAAATTTTCAAAAAACTTTAAATGAAAGTTGATTTTGTATTAACTGTAGGTGATGTACAGATAAAACATTCCCACACTTGACTAGGTCTAGTGACTAATCAAGCTTTATTTATAAAGGAGGTGAAAATATTATTATGATATTATTATGATAAAAATTAAACTTTTTCAGGTAAGGTTTTTAAAATTTTGAATTAACTTTACTAAGTTAGAAATAACTCAGGCTCTGTGATTTAATAATAACTTTAAAAATAGTTCTTCCAAGCCCTGGCTGGCGTAGGTCAGTGGATTGAGCACGGGCTGGGAACCAAAGTGTCCCAGGTTCGATTCCCAGCCAGGGTACATTCCTGGGTTGCAGGCCTTGACCCCCAGCAACTGCACATTGATGTTTCTCTCTCTCTCTCTGCCCCCCCCTTCCTTCCCTCCCTAAAAATAAATAAATAAAATCTTTAAAAAAAATATTTCTTCCCTTTTAAAGGTGAGATCATGTGGTATTTGTCCCTCACTGCCTGGCTTATTTCACTTAGCATAATGCTCTGATCTCACCTTTAACTGGAACATAATCAACAAAAGAAAAAAGCAAACAAAATATAACCAGAGACATTGAAATTAAGAACAATCTAACAATAGCCAGAGGGAAGTGAGGAGGAGACAGAGGGGAGAAGGGTTTTCAGGAACTACTATAAAGGACACATGGACAAAACCAAGGGGGAGGGTGGAAGCAAGGGAGGGAGGTGGGTTGGGCTGGGGTTGGGGGAGGGGTGAGGAGAAATTACAGACAACTGTAATTGAACAACAGTAAAGTAATTTAAACAAAAAAGTTCTTCCCTCACCTGGCTGGCATAGCTCAGTGGATTGAGCATGGTCTGAGAACCAAAGCATTGCAGGTTTGATTCCCAGTCAGAGCACATGCTTGGGTTGCAGGCCACATCCCCAGTGGGGGCCACGTGAGAGGCAACCACACATTGATGTCTCTCTCTCTCTCTCTTTCTCCCTCCCTTCCCCTCTCTATAAATAAATAAATAAATAAAATCTTTAAAAAAAGTTCTTCCCTCACAGCATAAGTAATGTCAATTTGGCTTAAAATTAAAAAAATAATAATGGCTTTAAAAAAATCAAAGAATTTGGTATTGAAAATTCTATGAGCTTGTTTTTAACTCTTAGTAATTTATTTTCTTATTACTATGCTTTCATATTTATGATACATTTTAATGTAATGGAGACCTGTTTTAATTTTATTCAATAATGAATGTAACAAGACTGTGAAATTGATATGTTATGGAAAGGTGGGGCTAAAAGATCAGGCAGCCCAATCCATGTAACAACAAGCAGGAGTAAGAAGTGATGCCCCTGTCTAAACTAAAGCAGCTATTTGAAGCAAAGAAACAATACAATTGGGGCTGCTGAACACTTTCCTCGAGAGGGGTTCAGAGAAGTATATTTCTAGGGTGGAAAGAAAAACGGACCAGAGAGAATAGCTAAAATGCAGCATGCAGCTTTCTGGAAGGTTGGAAGGGGCTTTATCCATAAAGATGGAGTCAGAACCATTGGGCAGGAGATGATCATTTGATCAGGCATTACTCAGGAAAAATGTCTTGCCACTTCCAAGGGGTACTGAGTTCAGTAGAGCCTTGAAAGGGGAATTTCAGGGGAAAAGGGGAAGGGTTTACAGGAACAAATGTAAAGGACACATGGATAAAAACTAGGGGTGGGTGGAAATGGGAGGGATGAGGAGAGGGCTAGGTGGGTGGGTTGGGATGGGAGTAAAAGATAGAAAATTGTATGCAACAACAATTAAAATAAAACAACAAGAAAAACAACAACAACAAAAGAGGTGGAGGGCTTAACTCACCATCCAGCTAAGCCCTGGAAAAAGATAAATGTTTACGTGGCTGGAGTTTGGGTTGTAAGGAAATAGTACTGGCAAGTGATTAGGATAGGAAGTTAAACAGGGTCTGATATACATAAGATGCTGAATTAACAATAAAAGAATGATTGACTTAATGAGCTAGAATAAGGAGTTTGGAGTTTTTCCCAGGCCAGTGAATTTCAAGTAGTGGGTGACAAGATAAAATTTATACTTCAGAAAGAGTTGCACTGCAGAGAATGTACTCAAATTAGAGATAGAGTAAAGGTAGTGGCTGCTCAATCTTTGGAATATCAGATATTTAGCATTTTTTATTAATTAAAATAGTTCACATAACTATGTGGTAATAATTTGTGCAGTATATATCAGATAATCTCAGGTGTGCTTTCACCATGCTACCTGGCAATATTATGAAATTAGGGATTTCAGCAAAATACAGTAAGAGCTTATTTACTTAATGTTACAAAAAGTTGGGTGAAGTGGGGCATGATGAAAACATGACACAATCATATCTTAAATGTCTTACCTGATCTAAAAATATAGCACGTTCATTTACCAATCTTTCAATCTAGAGCTAGAAGCTTTATCTTTGAGCATATATGTTCTTATTGGAGTTACCTATAGTCTTTTTGACATACATCACAAATATAGTGCATTTTTATAATATCCAAATTTATTTTTGTTCAAGTGGAGAAATTACAGACCTTTGTGAAGCAATTTTAAAATGTTTACAATTGTTTTTCCAACGTTTTACAGTTGTTTTGCCTACACCAAATTTGGTAACAATACTTTATTAGCTACTCACCTTTATAGTTTTCTAAAGCAAGCACTTCATTTTTTGGATAGTATATTGAACATTTCCTACCATCTTGGTTCACCTTTTATTCCAGCCATTGTTGTAGCCACAAACATTTTGCAGGATTGACAGCATTCATTCTTAGCTGCACTGTTTAGATGGGCTAATGCTACAGCATGAGATACCATTGATATACTTTAGACTCTAAAGTCTAGCAGTCTCACCCATGTGCAAGGGAGTTATGCCCTGTGGGAAACCTTTGACCAATGGGGTACTGGAATTTGTAGATACATTTCCCATGACTTCTCAGAGTGGTCCAAGAAAATTCAGCCCCAGCTGCTAATAGCATGACCACCTCAATAATACACCCTTCTGCACTTTCTGATTATCTGCTCCTGGATCACAGTAACTACTCACAAGTAAGACCTTATCTTAGGCTCACCTTTCTGGGAGGCAAGTCACACTAAGACACATAGAAGCAATATCTCTCTTTTTATAACTCACTTTCTTAGTGAATGTTTAATTTTATTACATGTTTATAACAAGTGAAAGTGGCACGAGTAAGCTTGAGAAGAAACCTAACTGCCCTTGGTAGGTATTTAACGACAATTATTGGGAGCTGAGGTAACAGAGAAGAGCTTATCTGCTGCCTCCAGCAGGCAGCGCCATGCCAAGCCTGCTTTACAGCCCACAGTTAGGATAGCCATTAATCTGATGATTTTGTTGAGGTTGAGTAAGAAATCTCCTACTGAATGTTGATCTAGAATTCATCAGATTTTATAGGATGCCTTAGCTAGCCCAGAACAAGAGTGTGAAGAAGATGAAGCTTGCCTTTGGAGGTTTTCATCTACTCTTTCTGCTCTTTATCCTTCTCAGAAGTATTCTCCACCTTTTTTTTAAACCAACTTCTGCTCTCAGGAAATACCAATACTCATTTACTCTAAGGAATAAAGTACTAAAAATGCTTGATGTGTGGCCATCTCTTTCCTACCATCCAACACCCTCAGAAGTAGTTGCATTTTTTGAATTATAATATTATATCATTAACTGTTTACATTAACTTATTATACATTTAAAGTATAAATTGACATGACAAAAGGTATGTTTTGACATTGGTGGATTAAGATTAGGGAGAAGAAAACTTCTTGATGTCTTTAGAAATCACACTACACAAATGTTCATTTATACCTATTAAACTTATAAAGGTGATTTTGCTCAAGTGGATACACTTATCAATTATTGTTTGCCCTCTTAACAATTTTCTTAACATACCTAGAAATTGATTTTATATCCTTCATTAAATAAAAATCTCTGGCAGCTAATTCTTTTTCTGTCATCTAGTACAGAACTGATTAAAATAATAAAAAAAAGACTTGATTTGGAAATTTCCAATAAGATGGGAAATGTTCGTATTATGTTTACTATGTGCTAGAATGGTTAATTTTCATATGAAACTTATGAGTACCATTATTTATAGTTGGGGAAGCTGAGGCACAGAGAACTTAAGATATTTGTCCAAAACCACAGCAAGTGAAGGTCAGAGCTAGCATGTGGCCCTACATTCAATTAAAAACAAACAAAGATACAAATGTGCATGGAAAGCCAAAATCCTTGTGAAACTTTTTTAGAATTGTATATGAAGGAAGCGCTAGTCCACCACTGAATGGACTCAGATTTTGGGTTGAACGGGCCTTCAGTTTGTTCCCAGAGAAAATTCCTCTCTAGGAAGAAACAGGACTGGGAACAACCCATTTGAATGCTTCTTATACCTGCCCTCCAAATGCAGGCACAAAACCTCCAAAGCATAGCCCATCTCTTTTTTTTTTTTAAATATTTTATTTATTTATTTTTAGGGAGGGAAGGGAGGGAGTGGGAGAGAGAAAGAGAGAGAGAGAGATCAATGTGCGGTTGCTGGGGGTTATGGCCTGCAACCCAGGAATGTACACTGGCTGGGAATCGAACCTGGGACACTTTGGTTCCCAGCCCGTGCTCAATCCACTGAGCTACGCCAGCCAGGGCTTCTTTTTTTTTTTAATAATTTTATTTTAATTGTTGTTGCAGTACAATTTTCTATCTTTTACTCCCATCCCAGCCCGCCCACCCAGTCCTTCCCACTTCCCTCCCATTTCCACCCACCCCTAGTTTTTGTCCATGTGTCCTTTATACTTGTTCCTGTAAACCCTTCCCCTTTTTCCCTGAAATTCCCCTGAAATTCCCTCCCTCTCCCCTCTGAACACTGTCAGCCTGTTCTCTATTTCAGTGTTTTTGGTTATATTTTGCTTGTTTCTTTGTTCTGTTGATTAGGTTCCTCTTAAAGATAAGATCATCCCTTGCCTAAGAATAGGGTCTAAGACAACCCCTCAAAACTGCTCAACAAATAAGAAGCCAGTTGTGTAGGCTTCAGATATAAATGTGTTAGTCATTTTTCAATGCCACCTGTGGGTGCCAGACATAATTTTTCTTCTGCAGCCTTATGCCAGCATCAATAGAGCTCACATTTTGCACATTATAGTAACTCCAAGGAGTATAATACTGTGATATGTTCTGTAATTCTAACTTTTACTTTAGAACGATCCTCTCATCTGTCATTATTGTCAACAGTGGTCGAGTTTTATTTATTCTGATCTGTTTTCTATTAAATATTCTATGTAATAAAAATGTATGTCCTGTTTTTCTCTTAGAGGGACTTTTAGAATCTTGGAAATTTGATAGTGACAAGTTTTGACATTGATTTTTATCTTAGCATATTCCCTGAAGATTATGGAACATTCGTTTTATAGGAGGATTAACAAACATTGTACTTACAACAACACTGTAAATTGGTTTATCTTTGCTTTATTTAATTCTCATGGTTTTTTAAAGTTAGTGTAGAAATGTTTAAGATTTTACTTAATTATGACAATATCTTTGCAACAGGATGTTCCTAGAGCTTTTATTACATTTCTTGCTAAATCAGATAAAGCATATGTAATTTCCATCAACACTGTAAATATTAAGCTAGATTTTCTACAACATTGGCAAAAATTATCTTCACTAAGTTTTTATACAACCACAATTTATATTTTATACTTGTTTCTGAGACACCTTTATAGCATTCTATTAATTAAAACTCATTCTGACTTGTGGGCTCTACTGCTTAGGAAATACAAAGACTTTTATTTTATTTATTCATTTGTAGCTAAATTTGTGCTGCCAATTAACCATTATGCTTCTCCATGTAACTTTTATCATCCCACAATGCATTTGGGCTGTTCTCTTCTTGGTTAAAATATATCATGGGATGGCAGCTGCTTTAAAGAGATCTTCAATGAAGTATACTCTCCTCCCAGTGTACTGTCTTTAGGAGTTTGGTTTTCTACTTGTTGGGTACACTGGATCCTTTCCAGTTAAAAATGGGTGGCATTTTCAACTCATTTCCATTATTCTGCCTTCAGTTTAGCAAATACACATTCCTCTTGTCAACTTACTTAGAGACTACATGTAGGATAGTTTTGCTTAAACTCCCTAAACTGATGTTAAATCAATAAGAAATGACACTCTGTTCCATTGACATTGTAACCAATGTAACTGTGTCTTGATATGTAGTTTTCTCAATGTATGATAGAGGTTATAAAAAAATAAAAATATGAATGAAGCAAGAGCAACTGAGCTAGTTAATAAAAGTAGTATTTTGTTAACTTATTGACTATAGAATGCTAATAAAAATATGTTACTTTCTTCTGGTCAGGAAACATTTGTTTGGAACTTCTGTGCACCAAGAACTGGGGATTTGAAGATCAAAGAAACAGGGACTCTGTCATCAAAGAACTCTCAATCTAATCACACTCTTATAACTGCTTCTCATCTCCAGACACTAAGGTTATATTGTCTCTAGGTAATCGTATTTGAGATGAAACTAATAAATTTGAGATAACTAATTTACTGACTACTTGCTGATTAGTGGTAGAATTGACATAAGCTATTCTGAGAATTATGGACAATATTGGGTTTAGGTAAAAGTTCTAAAAGCTGGTAGTCATTACTGGTCTGTAGGTATTTTATTTGGCATCCACAATTGTTTTTTTCTTTTCTTTTCTTCTTTTTTTTTTTTGGTTTGTGTGTCTGTTCATCTGGAAATATCTTTATTTGCCTTAACCTTTAATTTTAAAAGATCAAATTTCAGAAGTTTGGGGTACAGTTTTTCTCACTGCCTTCTTCTTTTGGGACTCCAACTCAGACACCTATGTGTTAAACCATATAATATTTTCCACAGGTTACACTCCCAGCTCATGTGTCTTTGGGAAGTCTTTTAACTTCCTGCTGATCTGACCTCACCTTTGGAGATCTACTTGCAAGCACCAGTGAAGGGTTAAGGCCTTGAAAAGACTTTTCTTAGCATTCCTCTCTTGTAGCACTCCCAGTGGTTTGTCTCCTTGTACTTGGGAAAGGCCTTCATGTCTCAGAGAACTTCTCCTCTGCTTCACCCTAGCCTTCATTGTACTGTTTTCATACACTTGGTTAGCCAGCTGGTGGGGTGGGTGCAGACTTGTTTTGTGGTGGGAGTTATTTGGAAGTTTAACCAGTCAGCCCAACCCATGTACAGCTATTAAGAATTTGTGAAAAGTTCAGCTGGTTTCTTCTTATTGTTGTCTGTGGCAGATACTTCCTTTTCCTATTACTACTTCATCAGGGATGAAATAGTCATGCATCTCTTTTGCCTTAGGAAGGGTTCATCACCTCACTTAGGTTTTTCTTGTTGCTCTCAACTGCACAGTGGATGTGTGTGGATGTGATTTCTAAGAAAAACCTATGACTTTGTAGATGAGTCTTCTTATTCTAGTTGTTAGAATAGGAAAAAAGTATCTTGTGAATTTCTAAATCCTAACCAGAGGCTGAAGTCCTTTACAGTGCCCAAAAATTTAGATTAGTTACCAACACTAAATATGTTAAGAGACTTACATTAAAATCTTATTTCTGACTTCCTTTGACAAATGAGAAGTTCTGGCATTAGTGGGCCCAAGTTTTCTAGCAACCATAGTTAAGCTGTGTAATAGCTGCTCATTCATATGAAAGTGACATAGTATTTATCTTTTTCTTTCTAAGAAAATGCTTCATAGTGTTATCTTCACTTAGGCAGGTGAAGAAGCAGAAAGGTATACAAGAAATACTTCTTCATTTGTCCTATAGCATTTCAAGTTTGGCCATTTAACAAGCTCCTTATAGAGTTTCACAATGTGACAACACTCTTTTTGGAACTTTTTCAAATACAATGCACTCCTAAGTCTTTCTTGAGGGTTCATTTGGATCAAGGTACATTTATGAAGACAAACTGTGCCTTTCAGAATTATTATCTTTCATTGAGTGAAGAGACTTATGGACATGTTATTTTCTCAGAATGTGCAAGATTTTTTGACAGATTTTTGAAAAGACTTTCATTTAAAAGCAAGTGTGTGTATAAGTATATGTGTTTCTTATTAAAAAAAGGAACTGTGATTGAGTCTAATTTTTTTCATTACTTGAGGGAGATGGGATAAAAGTAATAGAAAAGAAATATTTAATGTCATCAGCAAAATACTTCAAATATAATCAGCATACTTATTGAGAAATTGTACTGTCAGTTTAAAGACATTCAATTGCACTATTTATCAAGGTCTACTCTACAAAGAAACAAAATCACTGACTCCTCCTATTCTTTCCTTCATTCCTTTATTTCTTCAGATTTATCTTCTATTTATCAGTCAACTTTCTAGGCACTGAGTCTGTAATGGAAAGTCAGACAGATCTGGTTATTGCACTTTTGGAATTTAGGGTGGTTAAAGAAGTCATTCCCCAGAATCTGTCAGGTCCTCTAATGTACAGTATACCATGAAAGCATGCTACATGGGTCTCACCACTGTTGCCCTAGAAAATACTATGCTGAAGTGTAACATTGGGAAGCATTGCATGTACAAAGGATTAATGTGATCATGAGGGTTCAAAGCTGAGAAATCATGAACAAGCATGAGGGTTTAGACCTCCCTGCCACTAAGATTTATCAAAGCCAAACACTGAGAGTACGTGGAATTCACCAGAGTAGGATAAGTTAGAAGATGACAAGGTTGTATTCTCAGCCTCAGGTAATTCTTGATTATTCACAATTTCTGATCATAAGCTGCTTTATCTTATGCACACCATCTGTTAGACAATTCTTCTTCTAACCAGTTCCAGAGTTCACAAATTCCATATACATTTAATTTTTGTTTGTTAAAGCTAGAAGTAGAATGGAAGAATATCTAGAAATTAATAATAATTCATTTCATATTTAATTTGAACATCATTTCAGGATGATTTTTTCCCTTGTTTTTTCTTCTTCAGGATGATAAATTTGAACTGTATAAATTTCATTAGCCAAAATCTTTTAAGTTATAATGAGATATAATAAATAAAGTAATACAAATCATTTTTTGAGATGTTATACACCCCCTTTGAAAGTAGTTATTTCAGAGTGATCTCCTAGTCCAGAAAATATCATCTTGGATTTCCTTTCCACTTTTACTACCACACATTCTTTTAAATGTTCTGAGTGGTAGAACATTTTTATTGTGGGGGATAGATTTACTTTTTTAAAGCAGACAAACATAATTAAAATGTAAGCCTATTGAATAAGACAGGATGATACTATTTGGGGGGATGAGGCTAATGAGATATAAAGTCAGGTGGGTGGGTCTCTGGTTAATTGGCTCTGAAGATAATTTCTGAAGAGCAGCTTCAGAAATCTTTTGGTGTATAAAATATACATGAATAGCCCTCTAAGATTATTATGTTAAAGAACAACAATCATTTGAATATAAGCTTTCATATGTGTACTAAAAACCTGCCTTTCTAGAAGGAATTATAATCAGGCAACAAAAATAATTAAAATTTCTAAAATATTCGTAGGCTAATAGTGTATATGATAGTAAAGTGTGGTATTATGCACATGTAGAAGCTTGTAAAATATATGAACTAAAAAACAGGCACATAGACCAATGGAACAGAACAGAGAGCCCAGAAATAAACCCAAGTCTCTATGGTCAATTAATATTTGAGAAAGGATACAACAACATAAAATAGAGTAAAAATAGCCTTCTCAACAAATCCTGTTGGGGGAGATGGACAGCTACATGCAAAAAAAAATGAAACTCCAGCACCAACTTACACCTTACACAAAAATAAATTCAAGGTAGATAAAAGATTTAAATATAAACTGTGACACCATTAAAGTCCTAGAGGAGAACATAGGCAGGAAAATCTCAGATATTCCACCCAGCAATATTTTCACTGATATGTCCCCTAGAGCAAGGGACATAAAGGGAGGAATAAACAAATGGGATCTCATCAAAATAAAAAGCTTCTGCATGGCTAAAGAAAACAGTATTAAAACAAAAAGAGAACAAACTGTATGGGAAAACATATTTGCCAATGATACCTGAGACAAGGGTTTAATCTCCAAAATATATAAAGAACTTACACGACTCCACTCTAAGAAGACAAGCAACCCAATTAAAAAGCTGGCAAAGGACTTGAACAGACACTTCTCCAAGAAGGACATACAGAGGGTCCAGAGACACATGAAAAAGATGCTCAATATCGCTAGCTATCAGAGAGATGGAAATTAAAACCACAATGAGATACCACCTCGCCCCAGTCAAATGGCCATCATAAACAAAGCAACAAACAACAAGTGTTGGAGAGGTCGTAGAGAAAAGGGGACCCTAGTGCACTGTTGGTGGGATTGCAGACTGGTACAACCACTACGGAAAACAGTATGGAGTTTTCTCGGAAAACTAAAAATGGGTCTGCCTTTTGACCCAGCAATTCCACTGCTGGGATTATATCCTAAGAACCCTGAAACACCAATCCAAAAGAACCTATGCACCCCAATGTTCACAGCAGCACAATTTATAATAGCCAAGTGTTGGAAGCAACCTAGGTGCCCATCAGTAAATGAATGGATCAAAAAATAATGGTACATTTACACAATGGAATTCTATGCAGCAGAAAGAAAGAAGGAGCTCCTCCTTTTTGTGGCAGCATGGATGGAACTGGAGAGCATTATGCTAAGTGAAATAAGCCAGGCAGTGAAAGACAAATATCATATGATCTCACCTTTAACAGAACTTAAACAACAAAAGCAACAAACAAACAAAATATAACCTAAGGCACTGAAGTAGAGAATAGGTTGACAATGACCATAGGGGAGAGGGGAAGGAATTTTAGGGGAAAGGGGAAGGGTTTGCAGGAACAAGTATAAAGGACACATGGACAATTACAAGGGGGAGTGAAAATGGGAGGGAGGTGGGGAGGGATGGGGATGGGTTGGGATGGGGGTAAAAGACAGAAAACTGTACTTAAACAATTAAAATAAAAATTAAAAATTATATGTACTATATTTATTTGTATGTTTTATTTATGATATAAAAATACCTAGTTATGTTGTTTTCAGACTGAGACTCTGTTATGATTCAATTCTAAAGTATATGACATTTTTTGAGGCACTATGACTAGCATTTTGAAATTCTCTATATAGAATACCTTATTATCAAACACATGTATCAGAGTTTTATAAACAATTTGTAAGTAGGACAAGGCAATGGGGTACTCCCAGTAGTTTTAGAATCCATGGATTTTCAAATCAGAATGTATGACCTGTAATCTCAGTAATTACAATTGATAACCTTAAAGGAAAATAATTATTTTCTTATAGAATGTCATCTACTACTATTCTTTGAGATCTAAAACGATGTCAGCATGAAAAATTATCAAAAAAAGTCCTAACTTTTGTTATCATGTGTCTGTGTATACATACATAAGTACTCTATAACTTTCCTAATATCTGATTTCTGAGTCAGCAGCATCATTGCTGTGCTGCAAGAGCCTAGTGTTATTACTTTGCTCTTGCAGTATATCCATGAGGAAGAGCCAGATGTTTATGTTAACATTTTTTTTGTTAAAGAGATTATCAGCCCTGAATATAATCTCAAGAAAATGTCTTGGACCCTGCTTTAATAATAAAAAGTCTTGTTTCTCTTTGCCAAGTCAAAGGAAAGGACTTTTTATTATCTGAGAAGTATAATGCTGTATTCTTGCATTCCAGAAGAGGAAACCTTTTGATCCCTAATGTGAATGCCCTAGTTTGTAAATTTAATAAAAAGATTTTAAAAATGTGGCAGTGTTTTTATCTAAAGCAATAACCTCTGATTAAATCTTGCCAGTTTCATGCTAACGGTCTATCTGGATGTCATGAAGGTGAGTGAGAGCTTCGGACTAGATAATAGCAACAGACAAATGTGAAAGAATATGAAGTTTTAAAGAGCCTTTCAGAACACTAAAGAGTTTAGGAAATTAAAATAATCAGTATGACTCCTGAGCAGCCTTAACTGCCGAGGTTCATTCACTTCTCTGACATTGAGTAAATCTATCTCCTGCATTGTAATGACTGTTTCTTAGTCTGTAGTGATTATCTTTCATGTTACTTTTTGTTAATATATTAAAATAAAGATGGGCCAGAAAGTAATATGCATATTAACTATCAAGTCTAACAGGATGCCAGTCAGCTAAACCTCATTGCTCTTACAACTAAAGAGATGAATTTGGGGGAAAAAGGATGTAAAGAGGAATTTATAATAACATATTAAAATTGTTTTTGTCATTATGTTGAGCAGAGGACATAGCATGTAAGAAAAAATAATAATTATGTATCTCAGTGGATTGAGTGCAGGCTGTGAACCAAAGTGTCGCAGGTTCGATTCCCAGTCAGGGCACATGCCTGGGTTGCAGGCCACAGCCCCCAGCAACCACACATTGATTTTTCTCTCTCTCTCTCTCTTTTACCCTCCCTTCCCTCTCTAAAAATAAATAAATAAAATCTTAAAAAAAGAAAGAAAATGTAAAAAAAAAAGAGAAAAAATAATAATTACTATAATGTCGTAAATGCTCAGCTAGGTAGGCATATTTTCAAAATATTAATTTCTAACAGTGATATTAAAAATTAGAAATTTTAGATGGTTATAATGCATTATGTGAATAGATATTGAGTGTAGTTCAGTCTAGTTATGCACCTTCATACACATGTGCAGAGTATGGTAGGGTCTTTAATTAGGATAAATTGTAACTAATGTTGAGATTAACTTTTTATGTCAATTCTGTCTCATAGTTTATATCGATCACATATGCATGAAGATAACACTTTGACAAGGGGAGGGAGGGTTTGGGCTACCATTTTAGACAGGAGGAGTGATTGCCACATTGGTTTCGACTTAACCATTTGTTTTGGTTAATGTGAATAGTAATAACAGAATTCTATTATCACCTAATTTACAACTTTATGTATAGCATATATTTTTATTTACATTCTAAGTTGAGCTGGCTTCTTCTAAGGTTTCATAGTTGTAGTTATACTAAAACATATTAGCTTGGCACAGGTTTTGAAAGTGCACCCTTTGTTAAATAAAGGGTGCCATAATGGCTTCTGGAATGATCTATTATTTTGGGCATATAAGAAGAAGTTATAATGCTGTTCTTTAAAATTTATGTTTCATAATAAAATGAATAATTCATTCACTCATCCACTGACAAGCAGAATACTTAAATTAATGTCTCAGTGTAAAACATCAGCACCAAACCAAAAAGCTAGGGTTGGAGGTAGGGAAAGAAGCCTGGCTATTAGGATATAATACATTTTTAGAAGATAACTGTAATATAAAATGAGTCTGAAAGTCATTTATAAAGAACAGGATATTAAAAGCTATAAGAAAGAAAGACCATTTATCTATTTGTGTACTATTTGTGAGCCAAATGTTTCATCAGCAATTTGGGTGCCTTCCAGTAAATTGGGCAGGGTTGATATGTGTATGGGGGGAGGGGAGGTGGGCAGCAATCCGTTGTTCCTTTGAGCTTGCTTTATTTAAACCTCATTAATTCAACAAATGCCTGTAGAGCAGCAATAACATGTATACAAGCATATCAAAGGCATGGAGCTTAGGATTTACAAGCGAAGATAACACACCCAGGTAATTTTTAAGACAAGCTTAATTTTTAAATAATTCTGAAGTAAATTTTAAAATGAGATTAATTTATCATTGACTAATTAAGGATGGATAAATAACTTACTCAATGTCTCTTTTTTCACATGTGCAGCAATGCATTATCATCATCTTATCCTAAACATAATAGTCAACATGTATGTCTCTAGGCACTATCCTATGTGTTTCACATGTGGGTATATGTATATAATAACCTATGTAGTAGCTGATACTATTGCCTCCATTTGATAGGTGAGAAAACTGAGGGACAGAAAGATATGTAACTTGTTTAAGGTCACACAGGTAGTAAGCACAGTCACATTTAGCTGCAGAGCCCAAGCTTTCATTCTTACAATGCGGGCATTGCTGTCACCTCAAAATCAAGTTGGCATGATTCCCTAACAACATCTAGAGGGCATGCTAAGATATTAGAATTGTGAAGACATTTTTATTTTGATTTCTCAATTTCTTCAAAGTTGAGAGTAGCAATTCGTATAGTTAGAAACAAGTGAAGGAGTTCAGACCTTAGTTTTATAAAGAAAATGATATGAGTGTGACAACATCTTTTGTTTATATTTGAGCACTGAGCTTCACAAAGAACTTATATTTTCTAAAACCAGGGTTTATCAGGGTCCATCTAGAGAATTCAAAATAAAACATGATGGTTTCTGGATTGGTTAGATTATATTCACAATAGAATAGAATTTATTATGAATATACTTTTACACATGGAGTGATTTGAACCCAACCATATCACTTTTCTGGAACTCATATTTTTTGTGTATAAAATTAGAGAATTGGATTAGGTTATCCTCTGGGTCTATTTAAGTCATGCTCTGGGGTTTATATCTCTTTGAGTTAATTAGGCTCATGAAGTTCTAGATTTAATTTAAAAATAAACAGATATCAGTGAGGGAAATCAGACAAACTTAGAAAACAGCTTTACATGGGTAGTACTCTTTGGACCAAATAATTTTGACTAAGTCACTAGCTTACATTGCATAAATAAATACATTACTTGGTATATCTTACTGATTTAAAATAATTATTTTATTCAGAAATAGGTGTTATTTGTTTAGCCAAGGTGTTATCATATGCAAGTATTTGGTTATATTTCCCCATCTGTTGGCTGTGACACAAAGTAAGTTTCTTAAGGAGGACTAAGTTCCAGCAAGAAAACTCTAAACACAAAAAACACTAAAAAGTGGTATAGCAATATTGGAGTTATTACATGTTCATTTGCATGCATCTCACACCACATTGTAAAAAGCATAATAATCTTATATATCACAGATTTGTAGGTATTTTTGCTTTTATACACCTTCAACATCACTTCCACAAACCAGAAGTACTGTCAGGTAATTCCCAATGCTTGAGAATTTGTGCTAAGGTGTGTGAGAACAACATTTGAATATGCAATTTCAATCTGCTAGTTAAAAATGGTTGCTTGAATATAGTGGCATGGAGGTAATTTTTCATACTCTGAAAGTAAAACCTAGAGACCTTGATAACTTGATGATTCTCTGTCACAGATGAGCCCCCACCCCTATGGCATGTGTGTGTATTTCTGGCACAATATACTGTCATGAAGAAGCAGTTCATAATAAACACTTTCATTAACCTCGTAATTGCCATTTTTTTCAAATTTAAATTGGAAATACTATAATCTTACAATTTAATACCTACATTGTAATACTTTAATCTACTCTGCTTTGAAAGAAAGAAAGAAAGAGCTCCCACACTTCACAACAACATGGATGGAACTAGAGAGCACTATGCTAAGTGAAATAAGCCAGGCAGAGAAAGACAAATACCACATGATCTCATCTTTAAGTGGAACCTAATCAACAAAGCAAACAAGGAAGCAAAATATAACCAGAGACATTGAAATAAAGAACTGACAGTAACCAGAGGGAAGGTGGGAAAGGGGGATAACGGGGTCCGGGGGTGCAGAAGAAGGGGAAATATTTTCAAGGAACATGGATAAAGGACCCATGGAAAAAGCAAAAAGGGGATAGGATTGAAGGTAGAAGGTGGGAGGTGGGTTGGGTGGGGTGGGGCAAAGTGGTGGTGGGAAAATGGAGACAACTGTACATGAACAACAATAAAAAAAAGCTACTTTGATTCTTCTACATTTCTTGTGACCCATTTTATTTCAGATCACAACACCTGAATATGAAGGAATGTTGTGGGTAGGAACAGATATTCAGGATAGAGGTGAAGACAGAAGGGGAGTAATTTCACTCTCTATGTGAAAGGTTTTTGCCCATCAGTTTTAGGAATTGGAAAGTTGGGACTAGGGTGGCATTTTCTTACCATTGTTTGTATGCACTTAAGTCATTTAGAAGAGAAAATTAAAGTAGCAAAGTGTAAAATGTTAAAGTCTGGTTAAAAAAAAAAAAGCCATGTGAGTTTCTTGTGCATCTAAGTCTTGAGGACTGTGGAGGCCACTATGCCTTCTGGTCTTTGGTGGGGTTTACTTCCATTTCAAAGAGCAGCAAGGAGGGGTTTAGGCCTCAGTCTTTTATATGTTGCACCCATATTTCTTCACTTCGGTTCACAGAAATAAAAGAATGACCTCAAACTGACTGTTAATCTTATTGATCATGTTTCCATTTCTGCAAATGCATTACTTACTTGACATTAATGATACAAACTTCTACCTTGACATATGCCTACGTGTACTCTCCTGCTTCAAACAATTTTCTCTTTACCTCATGACTTTTTAGGCAGCTTCAATTTGAAGAGAGCCCTACATTAATACTGCATTTGAGAAGGTAAATCTCAAGGAAAAATATGTCTATTCACAGAAAAAAACTATTATTTTTTTTTATAAATTGAGTGCTTCTAATTACATTAAGGAAAATACTTTTATTTATTTATTTATTTTTATTTTTTATTGTTCAATTACTAATTTACTAAAAGTAAAGAGTAAAATTATGACATCAGTGGAATTTAATCTCACTTCTGTTTTCTAGATGTATGTACACAAATACACATATATATATAGACATATGTTTTCTTTTATATTGAGATATAACTTACAAACAATAAAGTACATAAATCTGCAAGAAGACAATTGTGTGTGTGTTTATAAAACCACCATCCATATTTCCAGAAAGTTTCCAGCCCTTTCAGTCCTAACTTTTACCCCCGCCCCAGAGGTAACCGCTATTTTGTCCTTTAGTACCACATATTAGTTTTGCCTGTTTTTGAGCTTCATGTTATTGTAATGATATAATATGTACTCTTTTGTGCAGGCTTCTTTTCTGCTCAATTTTATTTCAGTGAGGTCTTAGTCCTGTTGTGGTGTGGAGCATAGTTTGTTCTTTTTCACAGCTGTGAGCTACTTCACTGTATGACTATATTACTTATTCATTTCTCTTTTTAAAGGGTTTTATCTATTTACTTTTAGAGACAGGGGAAGGGAGAGGGAAAGAAGGAAGAGAAACATATGTGTGGTTGCCTCTCGTGCATCCCCTACTGGGGACCTGGCCCACAACCCAGGCATGTGCCCTAACTGGGAATTGAACCAGCAACCCTGTGTTTCACAGGTTGGTGCTCAATACACTTAGCTACACCAGCCAATGTTCTTATTCATTTCTTTGGCTGATGAAAATTTGGGATGTTCCCAGTTTTTTAGTAATGCTGCTATGAACATTGTTGTAAATGTTTTGGTGAACACAGAACCAGGAGTGGGATTGCTGGGTTATGGGATAACACACGTTTAGATTTAGTAGATGAGCCAAAAGTTTTGCAAAGCATCTGCTCCAGTTTATACTCTCATGAGCATTATATAAGAATCCCACGTTGTGACCAACATCTGATATTACAAGTATCACTTGTAATTTTTCACTATCACTTTTTATTTTTCACTATTTTTGATGGTACACTGTAACATTTTACTGTGGTTTTAATTTTCATTTCTCAGCTAAACAAGTCCATTAAACTTCTTTTTATGTTTATTGTCCATACATTTCACCTTCATAAAATACATGATCAAATTTTTTTTTCCATTAAAAAAATCAGGGTGGTTTGCCTTTTTCCTATTGATTGGTACTTCTTTAGAGATTCTAAATTTAAGTCATTTGTTGAATGTATCGCAACTATTTCTTTCAAATCTGTAGTTTGTCAGTTGACTTTTTTAAAATATATTTTATTGATTATGCTATTACAGTTGTCCCATCTCCCCCTTCACTCCCCTCCACCCTGCACACCCCCTCCCCCCCACATTCTCCCTCTTTAGTTCATGTCCATATGTCATAAGTTCTTTAGCTTCTACATTTCCCATACAATTCTTACCCTCCCCTATTTTCTACCTACACATCTATGCTACTTATTCTCTGTACCTTTTCCCCCTCTCTCCCTCTCCCTCTCCAACTCCCCTGTTGCTAACCCTCCATGTGACCTCCATGTCTGTGGTTCTGTTCCTGTTCTAGCTGATTGCTTAGTTTGTTTTTGTTTCTGTTTTTGTTTCAGGTGTGCTTGTTAATAATTGTGAGTTTGCTGTCATTTTACTATGCATGTTTTTTATCTTTTTTCTTAGATAAGTCCCTTTAACGTTCCATAAAATAAGGGGTTGGTGATGATGAACTCCTTTAACTTGACCTTATCTGAGAAGCACTTTATCAGCCCTTTCATTCTAAATGAAAGCTTTGCTGGATAGAGCAATCTGGGATGTAGATCCTTGCCTTTCATTACTCGGAATACTTCTCTCCAGCCACTTCCTGCCTGCATGGTCTCTTTTGAGAAAACAACTGACAGTCTAATGGGAATTCCTTTGTAGGTTACTGTCCCCTTACCTCTTGCTGGTTCTAGGATTCTCTCCTTCTTTACCTTGGGTAATGTAATTATGATGTGCCTTGGTGTGTTCCTCTTTGGGTCCAACTTCTTTAAGACTCTCTGAGTTTCCTGGACTTCCTGGAAGTCTATTTCCTTTGCCAGATTGCGGAAGTTCTCCTTCATGATTGTTCAAATAACTTTTCCACTTGTTAATCTTCCTCTTCCTCTTCTGATACCCCTATTATTCGGATGTTGGAACGTTTAAAGATGTCCTGGAGGTTCCTAAGCTTCTCCTCATTTTTTTGAATTCTTATTTCTCCATTCTTTTCAGGTTGTTTGTTCCTTTCTTCCTTCTGGTCCACTCTATTGATTTGAGTCCCAGTTTCCTTTCCATCACTATTGGTTCCCTGTGCATTTTTTTTCATTTCTCTTATCGTAGCCTGCATTTTTTTCATCTAATTCGTTACCAAGTTCAACCTATTCTGTGAGCATCTGGATCACCAGTGCTTTGAACTGTGAATCTGATAGGTTGGCTATCTCTTAGTCACCTAAAAGTATTGGCTCTGAGCCCTGGCTGGAGTAGCTCAGTAGATTGAGCACAGGCTGCAAAACAAACTGTTGCAGGTTCGATTCCCAGTCAGGCCACATACCTGGGTTGCAGGCCACGGCCCTCAGCAACCGCACTTTGATGTTTCTCTCTTTCTCCCTCCCTTCCCCTTTCTAAAAATAAATAAATAAAATCTTTTAAAAAAAGTATTGGCTTTGAGGCTTTGACTTGTACTTCCGCTTGAGGCATTTTTTTTTTTAATCTAGTCGCACCTCTTACATATGAGGGGTGGAGACTTAGGTGTTCTCCAGGGCAGGGCAACCCAGTCTCTGGGTTGTGACATTGTATGTGGAGGTGAGGTCTGAGAGGGAACAATGACACTTGCTCCTCTCTCTCAGATTTCAGTCCCTTCTGTGGCTTTCCCCAAGCTAACTGGGCCTTTCTGGTGCTATTTCCCCTGTGGGTGGGCTTGTGCATGTTCTAGGAACCCGTGGGTCTCTCCAACATGCTCTCCTGTGAGGCTGGGAGATTCTCCCAGCATCTCAACCCCCACAGGTGTTTTTAATCAGTGACCCAAGGTTATATTTCCCTGAGCTGGAACCCTGGGTTGTGCTCTGTCTCACTGCCCAATTTCACCTGGTTTATCTGTATGCAAATGCCCAGATAGTCAGGAGCCTTGCATGTAGTGTCTTGTTTCACAGTTGCTGACTCGCTGGGTCCGTCAGCTGCCTGTGCACCCAGGGTATGCCTGATGTGATCTTTCACTTGGGATGCCTTAGGCACTTGGGATGCATTACACATCAGGTACCAACGATTTTTGTGCCACGACCCCTCTCCACTAGGCTACCCAACTCTGCCCCTCCTACCAGTCTGGATGAATATTTATATTTTAACTCCTTGGTTGTCTGACTTCCACACAGGTCAATTTTCTGTCATATCTGGTTGTTATCTTGTTTCTAAATTGTTGCTAACTTTATTTTGGTTGTGCAAGGAGGCACAGTGTGTCTACCTAGCCTCCATCTAGGCCGGAAGTCGTATTTTTTAAAATTGTTGTTCAAGTACAGTTTTCAGTCTTTTACTCCCATCCCAGCCAACCTCCCCATCCCTCCCACTTCCAGCCCCCCTAGTTTTTGTCCATGTGTCCTTTATACTTGTTTCTGTAAACCCTTCCCCTTTTCCCCTAAAATTCCCTCCCCTTTCCCCTCTGGTCATTGTCAACCTATTCTCTACTTCAGTGCCTTAGGTTATATTTTGTTTGTTTGTTGCTTTTGTTGTTTAAGTTCTGTTAAAGGTGAGATCATATGATATTTGTATTTCACTGCCTGGCTTATTTCACTTAGCATAGTGATCTCCAGTTCCATCCATGCTGCCACAGAAAGGAGGAGCTCCTTCTTTCTTTCTGCTGCATAGAATTCCATTGTGTAAATGTACCATTATTTTTTGATCCATTCATTTACTGATGGGCACCTAGGTTGCTTCCAACACTTGGCTATTATAAATTGTGCTGCTGTGAACATTGGGGTGCATAGGTTCTTTTTGGATTGGTGTTTCAGGGTTCTTAGGATATAATCCCAGCAGTGGAATTGCTGGGTCAAAAGGCAGACCCATTTTTTAGTTTTCCGAGAAAACTCCATACTGTTTTCCGTAGTGGTTGTACCAGTCTGCAATCCCACCAACAGTGCACTAGGGTCCCCTTTTCTCTACGACCTCTCCAACACTTGTTGTTTGTTGCTTTGTTTATGATGGCCATTTGACTGGGGCGAGGTGGTATCTCATTGTGGTTTTAATTTCCATCTCTCTGATAGCTAGCGATATTGAGCATCTTTTCATGTGTCTCTGGACCCTCTGTATGTCCTTCTTGGAGAAGTGTCTGTTCAAGTCCTTTGCCAGCTTTTTAATTGGGTTGCTTGTCTTCTTAGAGTGGAGTCGTGTAAGTTCTTTATATATTTTGGAGATTAAACCCTTGTCTCAGGTATCATTGGCAAATATGTTTTCCCATACAGTTTGTTCTCTTTTTTGTTTTAATACTGTTTTCTTTAGCCATGCAGAAGCTTTTTATTTTGATGAGATCCCATTTGTTTATTCCTCCCTTTATGTCCCTTGCTCTAGGGGACATATCAGTGAAAATATTGCTGGGTGGAATATCTGAGATTTTCCTGCCTATGTTCTCCTCTAGGACTTTAATGGTGTCACAGTTTATATTTAAATCTTTTATCTACCTTGAATTTATTTTTGTGTAAGGTGTAAGTTGGTGCTGGAGTTTCATTTTTTTTTTTGCATGTAGCTGTCCAGTTCTCCCAACACCATTTGTTGAAGAGATTGTTTTTACTCCATTTTAAGTTACTGCCTTGTTTGTCAAATATTAATTGACCATAGAGACTTGGGTTTATTTCTGGGCTCTCTGTTCTGTTCCTTTGGTCCATGTGCCTGTTTTTATGCCAGTACCAGGCTGTTTTGATTACAGTGGCCTTGTAATACAGTTTGGTATTAGTTATTGTGATCCCTCCTACTTTGTATTTCTCTCTCAATATTGCAGCAGCTATTCAAGATCTTTCATGGTTCCATATAAATTTTTGAAGTGTTTGTTCTATGTCTGTGAAATATGCCATTGGTACTTTAATGCATATTGCACTAAATCTGTACATTTGTTTGGGTAGTATGGAAATTTTGATGATGTTAATTCTTCCAATCCATGAACACGGTATCTGTTTCCATTTGTTTGTTTCTTTCTTGATTTCTTTCTTCAGTGTTGTGTAGTTTTCCAAATAAAGGTCTTTGACCTCCTTGTTTAGGTTTATTCCTAGGTATTTTATTTTTCTTTTTGCTATATTGTATTGGATTTTTTTCTTGATTTCTGCTTCTGCTGTTTCATTGTTGGTATACAGAAATGCCTTTAATTTCTGGATATTGACTTTGTATCCCACTGTTTTGCCAAATTCCTTTATTAGGTCAAGCAGTTTTTTTGGTGGAATCTATAGGATTTTCTATGTACACTATTATGTCATCTGCAGACAGTGACAGTTTTGTTTCGTCTTTTCAATTTGGATGCCTTTTATTTCCTTTTCTTGTCTGATCACTTTGGCTAAAACTTCCAACACTATATTGAATAGAAGTGGTGAAAGTGGACAACCTTGTCTTGTTCCTGATCTTAGTGGAAAAGATTTTACTTTTTGCCCATTGAATGTGATGTTGGCTGTAGGTCTCTCATATATGGACTTTATTATGTTGAGGAATGCTCCCTCTATTCCCACCTTGCTCAGTATTTTCATCATAACTAGGTGAACCTTATCAAATGCTTTTCCCACATCTATTGATATGATCATGTGATTTTTGTCTTTGCTTTTGTTTATGTGATGTATTACATTTACTGATTTTGAATATTGTACCATCCTTGCATCCCTAGGATAAATCCCACTTGCTCATGGTGCATGATCTTTTTAATGCATTGTTGGATGTGGATTGCCAATATTGTTTGAGGATTTTAGCATCTATATTCATCAGGGATATTGGCCTGAAGTTTTCTTTCTTTGTTGTGTCTTTATCTGGTTTTGGGATTAGGATGATGTTGGCCTCATAAAGAGAGTTTGGGAGTCTTCCATCATTTTGGATTTTTTGGAATAGTCTGTGAAGGATAGGGGTTAGCTCTTCCTTAAATGCTTTGTAGAATTCTCCTGTGAAACCTCCAGTCAAGGGCTTTTGTGTGTCAGGGATGTTTTGATTACTGCTTCAATTTCATCTGCTGTTATTGGTCTGTTCAGGCTTCCTGCTTCTTCATTGAGTTTTGGAAGATTATATTTTTTTTAGATATTTGTCCATTTCACCTAGGTTTTCAAATTTCTTGGCATACAGTTCTTCATAGTAATTTCTTACACTCCTTTGTATTTCTGTTGTATCAGTTCTAATCTGTCCTCTTTCATTTCTGATTGTGTTTATTTGGATCCTTTCTTTCTCTCTCTCTCTCTCACTCTCTCTCTCTCTCTCTCTCTCTATGAGCCTGCTTTAAAGGCTTGCCAATTTTGTTTATCTTTTCAAAGAACCAGCTCCTGAATCATTGATCCTTAGAATTGTGCTTTTAGTCTCTATGTCATTTAATCCTGCTCTGATCTTGGTTATTTCCTTCCTTCTACTTGCTCTGGACTGTCTTTGCTGTTGTTCCTCGAGTTCTTGTAGTCATAGGGTTAGGTTTTGTTTGAAATGTTTCTGTGTTTTTTAGTTAGGCCTGTATTGCTATGAAGTTTCCTCTCAGGACTGCCTTATCTGTGTCTTATAATTTTTGGGTTATTGTGAGTTCATTTTCATTTGTTTCCAGAAACCTTTTGATTTGTTCCCTAATTGCATTCTTGACCCATTCATTGTTTAATAGCATGCTATTCAAACTCCACAATTTTGAGTGTTTTGGATTTTTTCCCTTGGGGTTATTTTCTAGTTTCAGTCTCTTTTGGTCAGAGAAACTGCTTGGTATGATTTCAATTTTCTTGAATTTGTTGAGGCTTGTTTTGTGTAGTATCATGTGGTCTATCTTTGAAAATGTTCCATGAACATTTGAAAAGAATGTGTTTTTAGCTACTTTGGGATTAAGGGCTCTCTCTATATATGAATCAGTGAAGTCCATTTCCTCTCGGGCATTTTTCAATGCCACGATATTTTTTGACATTTTGTTTGGAAGATCTGTCCATTTTTGACAGTGGGTGTTACAATCCCCTACTATAATTGTGTTGCTGTCCATATCTTTCTTGAAGTCCTCTAAGATTTCCTTTTTGTGTTTGGGTGTTCTTATGTTGGGGGCATATATATTTACAATATTTATGTCTTCTTGGTGGATTCTTCCCTTGAGTATTATGAAGTGACCCTCTGGGTCTCTCTTTATGGCCCTTTTTTGGAAGTTTATTTTGTCTGATATGAGTATTGCTACCCTGGCTTTTTTTCCCCCATATGTTTGCTTGGAAAATTTGTTTCTAGCACTTCACTTTCAGCCTGTGTAGGTCTTTTGTTCTGAGGTGGGTCTCTTGTAGGCTGTATATATGTGCATCATTCCTTCTTATCCATTCAGGTATTCTATGTCTTTTGATTGGAAAATTTAATCCACTTATGTTTAAGGTTATTATTGATATGTAGTTATTCATTGCCATTTTTTGTACCTGTGTTCCCCTCTCTTTCTCTCTTTTCTTTCCCTTCCTTAAAGCAGTCCCTTTAGCATCTCTTGCAGAGCTGGTTTCAAGCATGTGATCTTTAGACTTCTTTTGTCTGGGAATCTCCTTATTTGGCCTTCTGTTTTGATTGAGAGCCTTGCTGGGTAAAGCAGCCTTGGTTGCAGGCCTCTGGTTCTCATTACTTGTAACATTTCTTGCCATTGTCTTCTGCCTTGGATTTTTTCCATTGAGAAGTCAGCTGCTAACTTTATTGGGGCTCTCATGTATGTTACTTCCTGTTTCTCCATTGCTGTCTTTAAGATTGTCTCTTTGTCTTGGAATTTTGCCATTTTAACTATGATGAATCTTGAAGTGGGTCTCTTTGGGTTATTCTTGATTGGGACCCTCTGTGTTTTCTGGATGTGTGTGGCTTTTTCTCTCATCAAATTAGGGAAGTTTTCCATCATTACTTTTTAAAGTAGGTTTTCTATCCCTTGCTCTTCCTCTTCTGTCCCTGGTATTGCTATTATACAGATATTATTGTGTTTCATGCTGTCTTGCAGCTCCCTTACCACCTGTTTGTTCTTTCTGAGTCTCTTTTCTTTTTCTCACTCTTTATTGCCGTTTTTGTCCACCTAGTCCTACAGCTTATTGATTCAATCCTCTGCTTCATTGATCCTGCTTTTGATTCCTTCTCCTGTGTTCTTCAGTTCAAAAATTGTATTCTTCATTTCCCCTTGGCCTTTGCTCATAGTTTCTATTTCCTTTTTCATTTTGATATAGTTTGCAGTGAGTTCATTGTAGTTTGCATGTAGTTTCTGGTAGCTCATTGTAAGCTCATTGAGCTTCCTGATAACCATTGCTTTTAACTCAATATCTGATAGTTTAGTTGCTTCTATTTTATTTAGCATTCTTTCTGAGGCTTCCTTCTTTCCTTTCATTTGGGGATTTTTTCTTTGTCTTCCCATTGTGAGACTCTTCTTGTTAGCTTCAGCTTCTTAAATTGATCTGTTCTGGCTCCCTGGGTTTATGGTGTGAACTTCTGTGGTAGAATTGCAGTGAGATTCAGTAGTACAGTTTCTTTGATCTCCCGAGCTCACTGGTCTTGGCCTGTCATTTAAGTTGGTTCTGTGTGTGTTTCTGTGTTTTGATTGTTGCTGGGTCTTTCTTTGGTGGATCTTTTCCACCAGCTGTTTAACTGAGGGTCACTCTGTCCACCACCTCTTGTATTTTGTTTTGCTGGCGAGGGTAGGTTGTCTTTAAGCTGGTTCTTCCGTGTGTATAAGGTTTTGAGGATTCTCTCTTGCTCTTGTTCTTTTGTTTGTACTGGGTAGTTTTTCCACTATTTAGTTGTATTTTCAGATAGGTCCTGGGTTGAGGTTTGTGTGACTTCCACTTCCTCCTTCACCTTCTGCTGTTGTTACCTGTTGGTGGTTCCTTTGAGGTTGGGTTTCCTCTCCCAGTACGTATCCTGGTGTTCACTGTTTCCACCTACTCTTTTTTTTGTGATCAGTTGGAGGGCCAAGGCAAAATGGTTTAAGACAACAAGAAAGTATTCTATGATATTTACAGTAGCAGCCAGTAGAGAAGAGATAGGAGATCCTTTGGCTATGTATAATGTCAACCGTGATCTCCCACCCAACTAGCCACTTTTTAGAAAGGATGGAAAGAAGGTAAGATTCTTGTTGTGGAGGGAAGGATTGTGAGTTGGATCTAGAAAGCAGTGAGGTTGTGGGAGGTCAGATTCTGAGGTAAGGTGAGAGTAAAGGATAGTAAGTAGATGTCATGTGTGAGAGAATAGAGTTAACCACTACAGTAGTAGAGTTCAGAAAGCTGTGAAGTGGGCTAAGATCTGGAAAAAATGTTGTGAAGTATTTACAATTGTATGAAACAGCTATTATTTACAATAATATTAGAGCAACAATCATAAGACAGAATCTATGTGATCTGGATAACAAGAATAGGGAGTATAGGACCTTGAGTAGTGTACTAATGGAACACAAGTTACGTGAAGATTAGAAAACTAGCAATACACTATGAAAGAGAGAACAGGGGAAACCTGTCAAATGGTACAATATAACCAGCCAAGCAAAGAAGACTATACAGAAAGAAAAGGAATGCAAAGCTACTATTAAAATAAAATATGTAATAATAATGAAAAAATAATACAAATATGCAATAACTCACAGGTTCTCTGTAACAGCAAAGTGAAATTTGTCTCACTGTCTCAGCTGTTGGGATGCCCCCTCTTTGGGTCAACTCTTGTCTTTTCTGAGTTCCAGGTTTTTTTGTCCAATTTGTGGGTATTTGAAAAAAAAAGGCAGAAGAAGGGAGGAAGAAGAGATAAAATTGGGAAGGAAGGGAGAAGTAATAAAAGAAGAAAGAAGTAAAGAGAGGAAGAAGGAACTGATAGATAAAAAATAATAAAAAATTTAAAATAAAAAATTAGTTAAAGCCTCTTGTTGGTTTCAAATGGAGTAAACCGTTTTTTTGTTGGTTGTTGTTGTTTTTGTTTTTTGTTTTATTTTTGTCTTGCTGGCTACAGCATGCTGAGGGGCCATTGGTACGGCCTTTCCCCCTTCCTGATCTGCACTCAGTCAGCCTAGTGCACACTCTCCCCAGTGCTAGCCTGGCTCCTCTCCCCAGTGCCTTAGGTGAGGGATCCAGGCCTTCCTCAGAGCACACTTTCCCTCAGGTTACTGCTGTGGGCTGGGGCGTGCACACACACTCAGCCAGGCTGCCTTGGTCCCGCCAGTCCTAACATGCACCCTTCTCAGTGCTATGGGGGTGTTAAAGGCTTTGTGTGCAACCTCAGGATTGCTGCCGGACTGGGTGAGGAGGAGGCAAGAGTGGCTGTTGCTGGAGAATTCCCTAAACAGTGTCTCTCTTTTCACTTTTTCTTTTTGAGAAATTCCTCCTACCCAAGCCTGCCACTCCATACAGCCCAATTCTCCAGCCTGACCAGTGACTATCGGGGTCAGGGCCTGTCACTGCACGACTCTCAACTCTCCCCAGCCACATCCACAGACTCCGCTGGTGTTCACAGCCCCTGTGTGTTTGCCACTTAGTTCTTATTCCCCTCTCTGCGACTTCAAGCAACCAGGTCTCTCCCAGTGCTGCTCAAACCTTGTTTGGCCAGGGAGGGAGCAGTTAACCTAGATCTCTCCCAAGGACTCTGTGGCAGACCCAGAGGGCACTGGGCCTGGGGCTGCTGCGCTGCTGGTCTGTGGGACCTTATTGTCCTGAAGCATTCTCCTTACCATCTGGTTTTTCAGTGTCTGCTACAATCTTTGGTCTCTTATTTTTATATATGCTGGTGTACTGTTGACTATTTGCTTTGTTCCTCCATAGATAGGCTAGATTTTTCTCCTGTGTGTAGGGGGTGTGGAATCTGCTCCCTCCTACCTTATCGTCATCTTCCTACTCAGCTGTTGGATTTTTAAAATATTGTCTTTCAAAGAGTAGACATTCTAAATTTTATGCAGAGTAGTTTACCTTTTCTGTGGCCTTTTTTCCAGCTTAAGAAATATTTGCCTATTTCAAGATCTTGAGATATTCTTCGATGTTTTCTTTCAGAATGCTTTTTTTATACCTTTTACATTTTAAGTCTCTGATCCATCTTTAATTAATTTTGTGCATGTTCTCAGGTAGAAGTCAAGGTTAATTTTTTTCTCATTTTATGAAAAGACTATCCTGTCCCCATTGAATTGTAGAAGCACCTTTATCAGGTGACTGTATCTAGATGGGTGTGTTTCTTGGCTCCCCATTTTATCTCTCTGTTTTACTTGCCTTTTCTTGGGCTGAAACCTCACTGTCTTATTGTTTCTTTTTGATAAGTCTTGAACTCTTATAGCAAGTCCTGCAATTGTTGTTCTTGAATTAGAATTTCTTGACTATTCTAGGCTCTCCATATTTCTGAAAATAGATTGTTGAAAGCTTTTCTTTTGAAGATTTTAAAAGACATTTTTGGAAATTAATAAGAGACTGACTCTTAACTGGTTCTAATTGTCACACATTTGGTGAATGAATTGGTTCTTGAGATCTTAATTTCTGTTAAGATAGAATAAGACTAAAAAATATCCATTAAGCTTCTTGGATTGCTATACATCTAAAACACAAATGATTATAAACCTCTTGATTTCAATGCTACTTAATTAGCGTCACTAATTTCAGGATGGGAGGAGACTCAAGGATCATGTAGCTAAAGCCTTTCATAACAGTCAAAACTGTAAGGCTAGGTGACTTTCCCAAAGTTTGCCTCCCAATTTATAAGCCACTTTTATTTATGCTCAAATTGCCATCTTTATTTTTTAAAAGATTTTATTTACTTATTTTTAGAGAGAAGGTAAAGGAGGGAGAAAGAGAGGGAGAGAAACATCTACAAGAGAGGGAAACATTGACCTGTTGCTTCTCTTACATGCCCCGACTGGAGACCAAACCCACAATCTAGGTATGTGTCCTGACTGGGGATCACTGACTGGCGACCTTTTGCTTTGTGGGACAACGTCCAACCAACTGAGCCACACCGATCAGGGCTAAAGCTTGCCATCTTTAAATCAAGCTTACCATATTTCAGGAAGCATTTGTAGTGATTTCAGGAAGCATTATGCATCTTTTCCATAAACTGAAGAATTGGGATGTGTAACCTTGAGAATGTTAAACTTCAATAAAGGGTATAACAGTTTATAAAAACTGTTATTCCTTTGTGATGTAGAGAGAAGCTTCATTAACTAGAACTGCATTGAAAATTGTATTGTAAATCTTTAAAAAATTAATCCAAGTCCCCATGAATTATGTTTCCTGTGTTTGTGCAATCTAAAAGATTTTAAGTCAGCGATGTACATCTTGGTCTGAGAACAATGTAGTGTTTGCACACTCTCTTCATTCTCATTTGCTTCAAGAGAGGAAGTCTTCTTCTTAACTTCATTTGCAACAGACAGATTTTGGAGGCTGAACACTATAAATCTACAGTTATAAAAGATTTAGGCTCATATGAACCTTAACAGATGAGGTACATCCTTGACAGTGACTCTACAAAAAACACTTTGTTTCCTTTTCCTTTTATTATTTTAATCATGCTTCTGAAATGTGGTTAGGGTTTACTCTTCGTCAAGGTGTCCAGCTGAAAAATGGTTGTCAAATCCTGCTGAGGCAGGGACAGAACAACAGTAGCCCACATCAGATGCAGATGTGCAGAGTGGTAACTTTTGGAGGCAATGATAATTAAAGAGCATATGGTCCATAATAAATCTGTACAGTAGTGCTAGCTCATATTAATCCAGGATTCAGAATAATAGCACATCCTTATGAATAGTGTGTTAAATCTCAAGTTACATTTCCTAAGCTTAATATAGCTCTGTGTACATTTGGCGGTTTTTCTAATTTGATATAGTATATGAAGTGTGAGAAGATTTATGATGTAATTTGTATACATGCACCCTGATCAAAATGGCTGAGGAGGACCTGATAAAACATGAACATCTGGAGGTACAGATGTCACTCCCATGAAGCTGAATACTGTTTGATGGGGAACAGGAGCATATGACTGCAAGATGAGCAGGGCTCAGAAGTGCCAAGTTTCACATGAGTTTGATAGAAATGTGTTATGAGTGCTTAACATCTTGATTGATTGTTTTAGATGAAGGAAACTATCCCCTAAGCCTGTGCCTACCTTTTTGTTTGTTTTTCTTTGTATTTGTTCTTTAGTTTTACTCCTTTTACAGGGATTACTTCTATAGGGAAAGGTAAAGAATTTCCATGCTTGTAAGATATAGTTCATACTTTTGAAGAGGGACAGCTGTGTTAAAAGCAAATCATATTTATTTTTTGCCCTGATATGGTGTTAACAGCCAAGAAGGGAGAGGTATTGAGTTCCTTATTCATTTGCATGTCTCAGCTTCTATATATTAATATACGCAGACCAGCTACTAAAAACCAAATATATGTGTATATTAAATAATATATACATTTGACCATATATATTCTCACACACACATCTATATATAGCCAGATGTATTAATAATGTTGTCTCTGTTTACTGGAATTATAGGGGAGTTTTGTTTTATTTTGATTATCTAATGCCCATAAATGAAGGTTATAAAATGTTTTTTTTTTTCAGAAGAGAAATACTCATTGGGATATTTTCTTGAAAGGAGAATCTTTACAAGTTCCAGTTCTAATCCATCAGTCTTTAACTGTCCTAATGGCTTCCTTCTGGTTCCATCAAGGTCAAAAGATGTCTACCACTTCTGTTCCTTTTCTCTCATTATCATCAAATAAAAATAAAGTGAAACATAATTATTCTTGTCAATTAAAATAACATATGCTCTAAGTGGACTAGTGTAAAATATTTGAGTCTGACAACTGTTATAAGCCTAAATGAGCAAAAGCAATTGGGACCATATGGCAAAGATTATAAGCTTATAAGGTAAAGAAGTATATATTGAAAATTCTAGGGACCAGGTTTTAGAGATCTCTGACAGATCTTCCCCGAAGGAGGTATCACCGCAGTATCAAGTCAATCAGTTCTCCTTCTGATGCATCAATATTATAGTGGCTGAAGATTTTAGGAGTTGTTTTATGAATTTATATCTTTTTGCCAACATTTGAATAGGCAGAGCTGATTTTAAGAGTTAATGACTTACTCCTGTGTCCTGAGACAGGCCTTGGAAAACTTAGATTAAAGAAAACTTCTGTTAATTCCCATAATTCTTTTTACAAGATCAAAGTGTATGTGCTATCTTACATAACATAAAATGTTGAGATACAATGTCAATGGTCTGACCACTTACATGTTGAGTGTAATGTTGGGTTGGAAGCATGATAGATAACACAAGCAGTCATTAAGGCAATACTAGGTTTTCCTGTCGAGTGATAGAAGATGATTATATTGCTATAACCTTTGGAGCAGAACAGTAAGTAACCTTAGCTGATCAGCAGCTCCTTTTTCACTTGATGCCATTCTTATCTTTCCTGGCCTCCTCCTAACCATACTGTGAATGAATAGCTACACTCTCAGATTTACCATCCTGCCAGTGTCTCAGGAAGCAGCTGCTGATGCTGTGAGGATGCATGCAATCTACAGATACCAGGCTTTTACTTTTGTCTATCGAGGACTTTTTTATTTGCTGGCTTCTAATGAGCAGTTTTATATTTCATACTGGCAGTGCTGCATCAGAGCCTGGAGAAGGGTTAATGGCTCAAAAGATTTGCTATGAGTTTCAAAGGGGAGAATAATATACCCTCAAGGAAAACTTAAATGTTGCCACAGAAAACTGCTTTAGTATGAAAGTTCAAGGGAGAATTTTTGAGTTACTCCTGAAACAGAAAGAGGAGAGAGGCAGACCCATGCAAAGAAGTAGACACAGACCAACAGTTGTACATAGTAAGTAGAACACTCATTTTCTTCCTGGGGCTGAAAGGAGTTCTTTAACTGTATAATGACAACTAAAGTGTCAGCTAGCAGAATAGGCATACACTCTGGAATGGTCTACACAAACTATTATGTGGTCACCCAAACCATACACATATATCTATGTGTATATGCATATATGTGCACATAAATTTACTATGTCCAGGAAAAGTCCAACCATAGTTAATAAAATGAGAACAGCTAGCACATCTATGTAACCTGGCAGCCAAGGAGAGTGGACAGGAATATGGATATGTGAACAATGATGACATCACTGTAGTAGTCAGTGGGGACAGTGGACACCATTGAGTGAGCACATGTACTGTGTGACCATCACATTAAAAATGACTGAGCAAGTAGAGCAAGTGTGCATCAGATTTTGCATTAAGCTTGAACATTCTTTCATGGAAACTATTTGGATGATGGAAAAGGCTGCATTTATGGACAGCTGGAGATTGGTAGCTTCATCATGTCAATGCACCTGTCCATGCATCACATCTTGTGCACAGTGTTTTGGCAAAACATCAAATCACCCAGGTGATTCAATCTTCCCTTACAGCCCAGAATTGGAGCCCTGCGACTTCTTGCTTTTCCCAAAACTAAAATCACCTTTAAAGGGAGAAGATCTCATACCATCAATGAGATTCAGAAAAATATGATGAGGCAGCTGACAGAGACTAAGAGAACTGTGTGAGGTCCCAAGGTGCCTACTTTGAAGGTGACTGAGGCATCATTGTCCTATGTACATTGTATCTTGTATATTCTTCAATAAATGTCTGTAGTTTCCATATTATGGCTGGATACTTTCTGGATAGACCTTGTATAATAGTAGAACTAAGATATGTTTCTGATTTTTTAACTATAAATCCTTATTTGCTGTAAAGTACATGAAAGTCATATGAGAGTTGTCTCTCTTTTTTGACTTGTCTGTATCCTCTTCTTTCCTAGTCCTTATTCTGTGTTCACATGCATGTGTCATAAATAATTTTGGAAAATATTTAGACTCTGTTCAGAATAAGGTTTATAGCCTTAGACAACAGCAGTTCTGTAGTGCTATACTTTTCTCTTCCTATTTGCTACTATATCAATCTATGTACGTATAAGAGCTTCAGAAGTTGAAATTCTAATACAATGCATGACTTAAAAAAACCTGTTAGGTTAGATTTAAAAAATATCTCTTTTGGAGCATGAGAAGGTTTTCTTTGTTGGTTTTTTCTTTGTTCTGTTGATGATGCTTTGGATTTCAGTTGAAGAAGAACAAATCCCCATCTTGGCATACTGTTGCCTAGAAAAGTCTATCTCCACTTTTCAGTTTTCTCAGACTATGGTTATTTTAAGTACCAAACTAACAGATGTCACCTCCAACATTATCAACTGTGTTTTAAACCAGGTATTTACTTCTTTGGGTGGTGGGGTTTGCTACACAAATAAAAAAGAGTTGCTGATAAAAACAGACAACCAAGCAAAAAAATTTCTTTCTTGTTAGATGTAAAAATAATACCTTTAAAAATGCAAATCTAATATTGGGAAAATTTGATATCCTTAAAATGTTAAAATATTTGATAATAATAGTTTTCAGAATAAATTTCAATAAACAGAAGAATTTTGACTGAAACAAACATTTTCACATACACACATACAGAAATCTTTAGCAGTTATATTCAGTTACAACTACCAAGGACAGCAGGATCCATGATGGATCCTGCAAAGGAAAAAATAAATGACTAGATTGCTAGTGTACTAGACAGTTTCATTGCCTGACCTGAAAAGAAAGAAGCAGTTTTATATGTTACAATTCTCTGCTCCCCACCCCGATCCAGAAACAAAAAACTCACCAGAGATAAATGCAACAGGAATCAATACTTGACACAAAGGGGTAGGAACCATATTTAGACTGGAAGCAGAGATAAAATTCTTTCTTAATTTTCAGAAATCAAGCTGAAAGGTCCTGTAGACCTGGGAGCAAAAGCTGTCATTCTGGGGAACTTGCAAGATAAGTTAGCAGAAAAATGATTCAGTAGGACAAGGAGAAGCAAGCAGATGGACAGACAGACACTGTATGACCTCTAAAGAAAAAAAGAGGAAAAATATCAGTTTTGTGTCTTAACTAATTTCTAGATCCAAGTCCCTTGAGACATTGTTCCATTATTTTCAGTATGGCATGTTTCTTACATTGAATACCTTTGCATGTGAATAATCAATTCTCTTCTTGACTATAATCCTTAGCATAGACACTATATACTACAAGTGAATATTTATTATTACTAACAATAATTATATTAATAATATTTTACCTCCAGGGATTGAGAATATTTTTTCTGCAAATTTTCAGGGGAAAATTGCTTTTCTGATGAATAGTCTGGAACATGTATTTACTATGGAAAAGATGGCCTTTCATTATCTTTCCCAAGTTATATTTCTAGACTAATTTGCATATTAATATTTTTAGACTCTGCTCTACACACATTATTCCCTGAAGATGTCCAGTTTTAGTCTTTTAAGACATTTACAAATTTATTTATAAAAGACTATTTATTCCTGCCTGGTGTGGCTCAGTGGATTGAGCACCAGCCTGCGAACCAAAGGGTCGTGGGTTTGATTCCCAGTTAGGGCATATGCCTAGATTGCAGGCCAGGTCCCTAGTTGGGGGCACACAAGAGGCAGCCACACATTAATGTTTCTCTCCTGCTCTTTCTCCCTCTTTCCCCCTCTGCTTAAAAATAAATAAAAAAAGAATATTTATTTACTTACATTGTACAAAGTTTCTCTTCATCCTACAGCAGCTGTTTTTCACTCTGGCTGCATGTTAGAAGGTTCTGGAGAACTATAAAAAGTATGAGTGCCCACAGAGCTTATAATTTAATTGGTCTGTGGTGTAGCATCAGCTAACTGAAGTATCACTTACATTCAATAAAATTCATCCATTTAACTAAACATGAAATGTGTTAACTGTGTACAGTTGTGTAACCATCTGCACAATCAAGGCAGAAAAGTTTTATGTCTCCGAGTTTCCCCATGTCTGTTTTTGGTTGATCCTTTCCCCTGGCACCTGACTCCAGGCACCCACTGATTTGCTCTCTGTCACTATCATTTTTCCTTTTCTAGAACTTTATATAAATGAAATTGTAGAGTGTGTAGTCTTTTCAGTTTGACTACTTCTGCTTAACACATATGTATATTTTTGAGACCCATCCATGTTGTCCCTTTTTATTGCTAAGTAGAATTCCATCATATGGGATAAGCCATAATTTGATTCTCTTTTTCACCAGTTGATGAGAATTGAACTGTTTCCAGTTATTTGGTTATGAAAAATGTTTCCATGGATACTTACATTGTATGTGTGTGTGTGCTGTATGGTTTGTGGGAGTGCTTGGAACAAGAGTAAATAACACTGCTATGAACACTGGGGTGCATAGGTTCTTTTGAATTGATGTTTCAGGATTCTTAGGGTACAATTCCAGCAATGGTATCACTAAATCAAAAAGCAGTTTCATCTTTAGTTTTTTTAGGAAATCCCATACAGTGGTTGCACTAGTCTTCATTCCCACCAATAGTGTGCTAAGGTTCCCTTTTCTCTGCATCCTTGCCAGCACTTGTTGTTCATTGATTTGTTAGTGATGGCCATTCTGACCACTGTGAAGTGGTATCTCATTTTGGTTTTAATTTGCATCTTTCTGATGACTAGTGATGTTGAGCACCTTTTCACTTGTCTCCAGGCCCTCTGTATGTCCTCCTTGGAGAAATGTCTACTCAGGTCCTTTGCCCATCTTTTCCATTAGATAGTTTGTCTTCCTGATATTGAGTCATATGAATTCTTTATATATTTTGGAGATCAAACCCTTGTCCAAGTGCTGAAAACAGCCTAAGTGCCCATTAGTAAATGAGTGGATCAAAAAACTATGGTACATTTACACAATGGAATACTATGCAGAAGAAAGAAAGAACTCCTACCCTTCATGACAGCATGGATGGAGCTGGAGAGTATTTTGCTAAGTGAAATAAGCCAGGTGGTAAAAGAATAATACCAGATGATCTCACCTGTAAGTGGAACCTAATGAACAAAACAAACAAATGAGAAAAATAGAACCAGAGACATGGAAATAAGGAACAAACTGACAGTGACCAGAGGGGAGGGAGGAGAAGGAAAATAGAGGAAAGAAGGGGAAGGGTCTAGTCAAGGAACATGTATAAAGGACACATGGTAATGGACAACAGGGTGTGGGTTGACTGAGGGAGCAGGGCAGGAGAGAGCAATGGGGGAGAAAATGGGACACCTGTAATTGAACAGCAATAAAAAAAAGAGTAAATAAATCAGAGATTCTAGAAAGGGAGGGCAGCATGAGAAAAGGGAGGATTCTTCTTCAAATGTTGGCTTTGGGAAAATTGAAAATCAAATATCTTTTTAGCCCTCCTTAGTCCAGTTGTCTGGATGGGGATTTATAGTTAGCTGAGTATTCACCTTCCCAAGGTCAAGCACTGTGACATTTAGCTGATACCTGATTGTGGCGATTCTTCCTCCTGAGTCAGTTTCCTGTCACTCACTGTTTCATTGAAAGCCAGTTCTGATCTCTAACCAGTTGATCCAGCTTTCACTTAAGTCTCTCTATTAAGATCATGGTTAGTTGACTGGCTGTTTACTGTCTTCAGTAACTATCTGGTTTTCTTCATGGATAGAGGCATTTTTTTGGTCATGACCCAGTTAATATTGTCTATCTGGCATGGAATAACATTTTACTGAGAATGATGCAGTCCTCAAGACATGTCTTCAGGGTCAATAGGTGTTAAGTTGCTATACCCTAGGCACAGAGCTCTACTGTGGAAAGAAGAAGCCAAGCCATTATAATAATCATAGTGATGGACATTTCCATGGTTATTTGAATATATTAAGCATTGCACAAAACATAGTACATAGCTTATCACACCTAATCCTTCTACATTACAAATGAGAAACTATTGCTCACCGCCCAAATTATGAATGAGAAAACTGAGACTCACAAAGGTGAAGTAACTTGTCTAATGTCATAGTCTCAGTAAGAGCCTAAACTATATTCATTTTCTCATTTATTCATTCATTTGAATGCTGCTACCCAGATTCCCTAGTTTCACCTACCAAAGGGAACACAGTTGATTTTCAAAGAAGCACAAATATTAGTCACCTGTAAGTATTCCTTCCCACAATGCCCCCCTCCTTACTTTTCTTAAAATGTTTTGTTTGCTGCAGGTCTTTTACATGAAACTTGGGTGTCCCGAAGTGAAACTAGAATACTTATACAAGAAGCCAAAGTAAGAAAGTAAATTGATGGTGTTCCCTCAGTTTTGTTTGACAGTACCATTCTAGTTTCATGCCATTGAAACTTAATGTGCCATTACTCTGATTTCCTATATTGTGTTGACTTGGAGATAACAGGCATCTTCAACTTCATAGAGATGTGCTGAAGGGAGTAATGTAGATCTAAACTCCAAACTCCTAAAAAAAATTTTATGATCCTGACCCTAGTCTGGCAATTACAGAAATGAACTTTGGGGGTAAATGTGCCAGAGGATTTTTCTCCATTTTGTGAGTCCCCAAATGCTTTTGAAGAATGCATAATGATGACTCTCCCTCTATCAATGGGTCAGGCATTAATGCTTAAAAGTGTTCCAGCATCTTTAACATGGAATTAGTGATATTTTTAGTCAATGTGGTTGCTGAAAATTTGGTCAGATTTGCTTTTCAGGAATTTAGCTAGGAATTTTTTAATTTGTTTTGCCTCTCTTCCACATGACAATGATCTTTTCTTTCATGATAGGGAATATAGTGGTGTATGTGCATTCCAGGATATACCTTTTCAAAAGAGCTGATGAGGATGATTTCTAATTAAAATAAATAAAATATTTCATCAGATCCTGGAAACAACAGCCTGTTTATACTCAGACTGTATTCATGCTGTGGGAGGAAAAGAACCATTGAGATGATTTGATGGTTACTATTGCTGCCAGGGTGGGGAAAAGGAGAACAGCTTTGAGTGAGGAGACACATTTCTTCAAATGCTGTATCTCTGGAGTCTGGCCAGGTCAGGGGGATTCTTTTCTTAAAACACTGAATATTTTGCATCTACCCTATGGTCTACCAGATGTTCCTCAGCTTCTCCTGGCTGGGTCTGGCCATTGTAGGGTATAGTGTCTTGTTGCTATTCCTAGAGGTCTGGTTGGAAGCTCTCTGCAGGATTAGAATATGGTGCTAATGAGGCCTTGGCCACAAGCTTGATCCAGGTGTGAGCCAGTCACCTTTGCACAGAGAAAAGCTTTGTTCTTTAGCCTTAGTTTGCACTTAGCCCCTGCTGGCCATTCTACAAATAGATCAGAAAGGGAACTAGGTGAGTGGGTGTAGGTTGATGAATGAGGGATTCATTTCACTACAGGAAAATAAAAGCACAAAGACTTGCTGCACCCAAGGTTATAGAAACATCTTTATAGGTGTGGGCCCATGAGTGGTAATTAATAGAAAGTAGGCACTTCTAATCAAAATATGAAGTTACATAAATCATCTACTATGGACACAAATCCAGAGAAGCACAGTTTTTATACCCATGCTATACAGAAGGAACATAAATAATTTCATTGAACATATACCTATCAAGTGCCTAATATTGCCAACCCCTCTTCCTGTTGCTGAGCAGGGCACTCACGAATTTCTATCCTCAAAAAACTTAATGCTGTTAGGAAGTAGAAATGAAATAAGTACACAGATAGCTATGTTACAGAACACAACAAGGGGGGCCTGGGATGATATACTATTATTGAAAGAAGGCCCCGGGTCTGTTATGTCCGCCGCCAGAGGAAAGACGTCTCTCAATGCCAGAGATTCGTGAAAAGGAAAGGAAATGTTTATTTAGTGCTATACTAACTTAAAGTAGTGACCTAATGTCTTTATCAAAAATCCCAAAGTCCCCCAAAACACCCACAAACACACACAGTCCTTCCTTCCTTCCCCCTTTGCCCAGTCCAGAGTACCGTATCTCAGGAAAGGAAATAGAAGTCCATGGCTCAGGCAGTCCTCTGGTTCTTCCCAGTTAATACTCCATCTCGACTGGGAGACCTCCCTGGGTTCCCGGCAGCCTCGGCTGAGTCGCCGGGATCTCTGCTAAAACCAGGTGGTGGTTCCCCTTCTAAAGCTGTGGGGGTCCCTGCTCTGTCCAGGCCTCGTGGTTCTCCCTCTCAGGGCTGCGGGAGTCTCCACTCTGTCAAGGCTGCATGGTTCTCTCTCCTAAAGCAGCACGGTTCTCCCTCAATGGCTGAGGTCCTCCCTATTCTGCTAAAACCACATGGTTCTCTCCCCCCAGGGCTGCACATGGCTCTCCTTCTCAAAGCAGCATGGTTCTCTCTCTCTCAGGGCTGCAGGAAGGGGAGAGTCCCCACTCTGCTAAAGCCGCATGGTTCTCTCTCCTAAAGCAGCATGGTTCTCTCTCACCAATGGCCGCCAAGTCTGGGTTTTTAAATCCCCGCGGCCAATCTTCCTCTGCAGCCTCATTTCCGACTCCTCCCACACTCGGCTTCACTTGCCAGAATTCATATCCTTCCAGCTTTACTGGGCTGCCATCATGAGTCTGGGCAGGCGTGGCCCCATGTCCTGGAGCCAATCTTCTCTGAGCTCCCATGCAGGCACTGTAGCTTGGGGGATCTGCCCCCAGTCACGTCTTGGTGGGGAAGTTACTTCCATTCCCCTGGCTCAGAGATGATCACAGCTATTTAACATATCTAAGCGACCAGCCAAAGGCTATAGATATGTTAAATGACCACGCCAGAGGGTAGCTGCAAGGCTGTTGCTATGCAAAACAGCTCTCAATGGTCCTGCTCCATTTGTCCCTTCCCCCAACCCACACCCTGGGTGGGGGGGCGGTTTGGAGACATCTTAAAATCTCCTGGACACCTTAAGTTCTGGACCCCATTTCAAATGCCCATTTGGGGTCCCCCTCTTGGCTGCACCCTGTAACAGCTATAACACAGAAAGCATAGGCAAATTATATAAGGAAAAAACAAAATGCCATGGGAATTCTGGGAGGAAAACATCACAATTACAGAGTACACTGTTGTTCTACCCAATATTTATTCCCCTCTATTTTCCTTCCCATAACAGATCTTTGATTTTGTTTAGTATCCACCCTTTGCCATAAAATCACAGACTCCAGGGGAATTGACTTCATGCTTAGCTTCAAAGGACTTAAGCTGATTTAAGCCAATCACTGGAATCCCATTACTCTCTACCTTGCTTAGTTTAGGAATGGTTATACACCCAAGTCTGGCTAATAATAATTATGGGGAGGATCTCTGGAAAATATTTTCTTACCCTCTAGCATCCCTTTCTCCTTTGCATGTTGGCATGACTGATGTAATGGCTGGGTAATGCTGCAGTCATCTTAACATCAGCCTGAGAAAAAAAACAGCAATGGAGGAGCACAGAGTAAGAGAAATTCAAGGGGAACTTGACACAAGTTGTGTTCACTTATTGGAAGTGAAGAAAATTTTACAAGAAAGCCAACACTCAAGATGAGCATTAAAGGAAGGATATATTTGGATCATTGAAGTATAGAAGGTAAAATATTTTAGATGCTGGCATAGTGATAGGGAGGTGGGAATAATTTAGGTTAAGAAAAAAATAAGGGAGAAAAGCACAGAGATTTGCAAGTTTCAAGCATGTTCATCTAGACTGGAATTTGACATTTTCATGCAAACTTCACTTCATTCCGTAAGGACTGTAGACTATTTGGATGAGGGAGAGTATTAAAAATAATTTTAAAAAGAAAAATAATCAGGTGCGTGGCATGCAAAATATAATAAAAGTTCAACACCTACACAATGCTATTAAGGAGAAGGGAAATAGACAAACAGAAAAGTTTTAAAATCCTATACACTCACTAGATTTGAGTTATGCCTTTCAAATCTGACCAAAATGAAAAGGTAAACTAGTTAATGATATAGATCACATTTTATATTTTGAGAAAACAAACCAGTTCCTCAAAAGAGTTTATTTATGTGAATATTTATATGGGACACAATAGAAGATACAAAGGATGATGTCATCATCAATTTCTCTACAGTGAATTCATGATTGTATCCAACACACTTTTCAACAAAAAACAAATCAAATTATATAAGGTGTTTGACGGAGTCTTAAGGAAAAACAATAAAAAAAAATAAGTTGAGCCATATTGTGGAGTGATTTGGATGACAGAGTAAGGACTTTGAAATTTATTTCACAATCAATGGGAAAATGTGGAGTTTGACTGAGGAGTAACATGACCATAGCTTAAACTCCTGTAGAATTTAATCTATTAATGATCTGTGAGTGACATCAGAAGAAGACAACCATGGATATGAAGAGGAAATGAAACAAATTAATATAATTTTTAATATTTACTAGATACTAGGTATTATTTATGGTGATTTAAATAAGTAAGACACCTCATTTATAAAAAACTATTAGTGATCAAATGAGTTTTCTCCTTTATTTTGTAAATGTAGTAGATTATGCTGGTTGATTTTCAAATGTTAAATTAACCTTTTATTCCTGTAATGAACACAACTTTATACTGATGTATTAACAAAAAAAATCACCTGGATTTAATTTGCAAACATTTGTTTAGGATCCATGTTTATGAGAAGGATTATCTTATAATGTTCTTGATATCTTTTAATGTTAAGTTTATGATGGTCTCATAAAACAAATTGCAAAGAATTTCTTTTTTTCTTATTCTTTGGAAGGCTTTGTCAAGATTGGTACTGTTTCTTCCTTAGTGGTAAGAAAAATTCATTGCTTAGACTACTTAGCTATCTGAGCCTGAAGGTTTCTTTATGGGAAGGTTTTAAATTATATATAACTATTCAGATTTTATATTTCTTCTGTCAGTTCTGGTAATGTATGTTTTCTAGGACTTTATTTCATATAAATTATTAAAGTTTGGCATATGTTTAATATACTTGTATTTATCCTTGCTTTCTGTAGGGTATATATTGATGTACCCTTTTCATTTTCAATACTGATATCTCTTTCTTTTTCTTGATCAATCTTTCTGAGATTTATTAATTTTATCTTTCATAGGTTTATTTTTCAAAAGACTGATTTTTGGTTTGTTGATTTTCCCTATTGCAATTTTTTAAATTTAGTTAACCTCTGCTGTTATATATATTATTTCCATTCTCCTATATGCTTTATTCATAATTTGCTGCTCTTTTAACTTTTTAAGGTGATATTTAGATATTTAGATTTCAACTTTTTAGTAAGTGTAAATAAGGCTATAAGCCATCTTGTATACACTATAGTAGCAATAGCTTCCGAATGTTAACATATTTTTTACCAGTCGGAAATATATTCTAATTTCTATTGTTTTTTCTTTGACTCATCAGTTACTTATTTGTACCTGTTTTATTTTTCAAATATTTGGGTTTTTTAAATTTATTATTTTATTAATGATTTCCATGTGAAGTCTATTGTGCTAAAAGAATCTATTCTGAATGATTAAAATTATTTGAAAAGTATTGAAGTTTACTTCATGGCCAACAATAAGGTAAAAATATTCCATATTTGGAAAAGGATGTGTAACTAGCATTTACTGGACATAGTATTCTCATGCCTATTAGTTTAGTTTTGTTAATTTTATTGTGTAGTCTTCTAAATCCTTACTGTTTTTTTTGTCTGCTTATTCTATCAGTTACTAAGAGGTGTATAGTATACTCTAGTATCCCAATACAATTATGTAATATACAATTATATAAAATATATATTATGACATTACATATTATATGTATTAAATATGATTATATCATCTAATATTAATATTATATTTTACTGCACTTCCATTTCTTAAAGTTAAATCATTAGACCTGTGCAGTCCTCCTTAGCAAATTTGTAGTGAGGTTTCAGTCATCCTTTCTCATAGAATGAGTTATTGTAAACTCCAGACTAGATATCAACCAGGTTTGATTTTGCAGGCAAGGGTCAGAAAGCTTTGGGGTTTCTGAATTGGCCACTTTGGTTGCATAGAAGTAAGAAAAAAATTCACAGAAAGACCCCCGCTTTTGGAAGTGCAGCAGAAAAGTATGACTAGGCAGGGAGTGGCAATCCTTAGGCTGTCAGGTAGAAATGGAACTCAAGGCATAGTCTTGGCTCTTGCAGTGAACTCACTTCCCCTTTATTCTGTAACATAGCCTTCCTCTGACAAGGTTGGGTTCTACCGGGGTGGGCAAAAGTAGGTTTACAGTCATGAGCCCTTGAAACAGAGTTTATTCTTATATTAGTCTGTATTTATTCATTATTGTAGTTACTATTATTATTAACTTACTTTTGCCCACCTCTGTATTACTACACAGCTAAGTACATGGTAGAAAAGAGTCTGAACTTGATTGACTTTTGAAGTGTTGCACTGGTTTGGGTTTTTTTGAGGGACTGAAGAAACACAGCAGGTTCCCTTACAATCAGCTTCAAGCCGCTTGTCACATGCAATAGCTCTCCATCAGTGGCCGGCAGGGAGCCAAAATTTGTATGGAGAGTCAAGCAATAAAATAAAAATAACATTTTCAAGATTTCTTTTCCCTGCTAACCTGGGTCATATTTGATGAATGGACTGCATTTATTTTAAAGGTATGACTGCACACATGTTACCTATACTGTACCACTGTGCACTTGGCAGAAAGAAAGCTTGTTATGAATTCTGAACCACAGAGAGATGTTAGCACATCATTAATATGCATAGGTGCAGATATCTGTCTGTTGTTTTATAGTGCTATTTCATTTATGTAGTGCTGGTACTTGACAGATATAAGAGACTGCATCCCCAGTTAGAGAGATTCCTAAATAAAACTAACAAGTTATTGCAGAAGTAATCAGGCAGACCAAAGGAGTTCAGGTTCTTGTCTCTCTATATATGAAACCAGTTCTTGAGTTTCATTTGAAATGTCTTTCCACTACCTTAATATATTTGTTTCTTCTCTCATTGACAGCAAATACAGCTGTCTTTACTTTTCTTTTTCCTCCCGTAATTCTTTTTAACCTTAAAATACAATTTGCTGCTATTTTGGTTCCACTGGCCTGAAAGGAAGCTCAAGGAAATAAAACCTCATGGGGTGTGGAACCAAGCTGCTTACACATATTTCTATGTACACAGATGGGCCACCAGTGCACTTACCTGTCAGGAAGACATTGGGCATATGGAGTAATATTTAAATATCTTAAAGTCATCATTTACTACCCTACTTCTAACCACCTCCAATAGGAGAAACTCAACTGTTCAGGATGGCAGGCTGAGCATTAAAGGCCCCTCCTGTCTCTGCAGCTGCAGCCTTGTGTCTATGCTAGCCAAAGCTTCTTGCTTCTTTCCAAAGCACTTTATTGCTCTGCGCTGTTTCCCTTCCCTTTGCCATCACACATTTCTCCCCTTAGTCCAGAGCATACTCCTCTCCTCTGCTTGGGGATTTCTTCCCAAGGATTTTCTTGTCTGTAAAATCTTTCATGAATCCCCCAGTAGAACTGCTCTCTCTTTTTCACGTTTCTATAGTACCTGGGTGTATAATCTATTACAAAATCACTTACATTATACAATGAATTTTTTTATGTGTCTCTAACCCTACTAGGCTGTGGTTGCCTGCAAGGGAAGAGATGTGTCGTTATTGTATCTTCGGTGCCTGGCACAGAGCCTGGAAATAACAAGTCCTAAATAAATATGTATTTTTTTGTGTACCCTTGGAATTTGGGACATATTTGAGGTAGAATTAGAGAACCTGTGGGAACACCAGAAATATTGGATTGTGTATCTGAAATTATGAGAGAATCCATCTGATTAGATGAGTCCTTAAGTATTACCATCAAGATACTGAATTGAAACCTGTTCCTATCAGTTTCCCCCTTTCCTTAAGGTAGGTGGAAATAGCTGCAGCAATTCCATTGCTTAGATAAAGGTTCTAACCCAGGGTCTGTGGGAAGGGGTTGCATAGGGGAAGGCACACAAGCTGCATTGAGTTTCAATATATGTTTGTTTGGTCTATCTTATGTGGCAAAAAAATAGTTACAAACATTCAAAAATCTAGAGATTTATAAATAGCCAAATTCCTGTCTTCTCGTAGAGCAAAGGCATTACAGTGGTCCCACATCCTCACATGGCAAAAACTACATGGATATACACTGTCCATGTGCCTTAGACCCACCATTCTCATCTTGTCTGTCTATTCAATTATGGTAAATGCAACATGCCCATTGAGATGGTGTGGAGATTTAACCCATGTGAATTTATGAGCATTTTTTGAAAGGAACATGTCCTTAGTTTTCATCATAATTTTAAAGAGGGATATGAACCTAAATAGATTAAACTAACTAATTTGGATAAACCACACATAAAAGGGAATGCTTTTGAGCTGAAAGAAGACTACTAACTTAAAACAGACATCAGAAAGTCATAACTAAGCTGTATTTCATCATTTATCATTGACTGCATAGTTGGGTGAGAAATTAAGTGAGTTTTGAGTGGTAGATACAGTTTTGTTATTTTCACATGATTATATAGCTGAACACACACACACACACACACACACACACACACACACACCCTGAAAATATATCTGCTAAAGAGAAAGAACATAGCAAACACTGGAAATGCCACTCCAGTGATTTTAAATATTAAAATTTTCAGTGAATACCTGAATGACTAAAGATGACTAAAAGTAGAATGATCCATAGAATAACTACAGAAATTAAGTCCACTGTACATAATTATCCAAGTTACAGTGAATCTGGAATTCCCATTTTCCTGAGATTGATATTTGTTTCATATAGTGACAATCTTTTTACTGAGTACAATATTATTCCACTCATATTTTTAGTTCTGTTATTATTAAGAACAGACTTTTAAATATCATATAGAATTGGTTTATTGTGCTGTATTGCTTAACAAAGAATTTTTTCTTACACCTCATCTCTGAACATATTAAAGAAGTGTAATAAATTATTAAAGCTAATTGATTTGTGCAAGTTTGATTTAAGTTAGTGATTCAGGCAGGAAAACTTTATTTTTCTGAGAGTCCCACTTTCTAGGTATTTTGGTAAATGAATGTTTGCCATTGAATTAAAACATAGTACTAATTTAGCTGGAGATGTAAATCTGATTTTTCTTCCTTCTTGTACCCATAGGTAGACAAATTCTAAGTAGTAGATATGAAAAGTAAACTCTGTTTGAAAGAAAGTATAATTCAACACATTTTTCCGTAACATCTCATTATTATAAAATCTTTACTGAACAAAATTCTTCCCTATGTTAAGGTCAGAATCATTTATTCCAAAGATAAATGTCATTTTCTTATTCATTTATAAATAATACATGTTACCTTGTTATGTCATTTGCATTAGTTGGAAAAAATAAAAATATAGCTAGAAATTTGTTAAGTTTAAAAAATATTCCTGGAAGGACTGAGTTAGAAGGCTTAAAAAATCTTAGGAGTAAAATAGAAGATATCAACTAGTTGCTTTACTGGCAATATTTCACCTGATTTCAAATACTTAGAGCAAATAGAAAAATCAAAAAAAATTAAAAAATCAAAGATATTTATTGCTGCTTTGAAGTTACACAAAATAACAGCATGACTTAGACATAATATTGATTGAGTTTTCTTCGAGATATAAAGTTTAGTTTTATAGTAAATTTGGTAATAGGACTTGTCAAATGACAGTGAAGCAGTCTATTTAATCCCTATGAAGTTCACTAGTTCGCAGTGCTTATCTCAGAAGATGGAGCTTTTATTACATACTTTGTAATACATCTTCCCTGGGAAATTATGTAGAAATTATTATTACAATGCATCTTTGAAAAAGTTGCTACCTACCTAACACTCTTTCCGATGAAATTGTTACTAACTTGAGGAATATTCTGCCACCAAAGTCCATAACAGTTCTTTCACTTTAAAAATAGTGACTAAAAACCGGCAGCTGGTTCGCAGTGACCAGACATGGGCTCTGCTGTTCCATGGCAGCCCACTCAGATGGTGACCTTCAGGGGCCATCTAATGAAATGCCTGGGAATTCTCTGGCAATATCTGATCTGGATTCATGAAAGTCACTTAATATATTTCATCAAATCTAGGACTTCAATAATTATAAGCCACACTAATAGTTTATGTTCCATTAAGAAATAAAAATGCTGCAAATTAAACTAAGATCCAACATTGATTTTTAGACATTTCTAATTTCAATTAGAGATGTTAAAATGTGAAAAGAAAATATGTCTTAAAGTGATGGAAAATAGTATGAGCTGTAAGGGCCTCTGACTTCCCCACCTGAGCGATACAGTTTTGGAAAATGGTAATATTTCCATGTCTACTGAGGATAATTGAGGATTCAAAGTGTGCTTTAACATGTGTTAACTGGTAATATGGGAAACATAACCTGTTGACTATTAAAAGATACATTTTTCAGTCTGAGTATTCTCCAGAAAGGTGCTAACTAAAATTGGATCTATGTTATAGGATATTCTGAACAGTAGAGCTTTTCTTCATCTTTGATCAGTTCAGACCTTGGTTGTTCAGAGGCTGTAGATCCCTTTTCAGGATTCTCTAGATGCCCCAGAACTTTTGGACCCTCCCATTTAACTATATCCACATGGTTTTACAGGAATTTGTTCTATGTAGGCACGTTGCATCTCTGAATAATGAGAAACAGTCAGTACTAAAAGTGTTGCTCATATACACACACAAACTCATGGACTCTATGTCTAACATTTATTTAGGGAGCCTTTGTTATGTGTCAAGCATTGTTTATAGCTTGTGACAGCTAATCTTAATCTTATAATATTCACCACAACCTGTGTGGTAAATACTACCATATCTATTTTACAAATGATACTGTGCCTTATTGAGATTGTTAACTTGTTCATGCTATGCAATTAGAAACGGATAAAACTAAGGTTCAAGCTCAGTTCTGTCATAACCCTAAGCCAGTATTTTTTAAGCACTGTAATACCTCTCACAGGCATAACACATTTATTTTTATATGTATTTTATTTTATTGTTTTATTATTGTAGTTTTAAAGAAACTTGTCCAAAAAGCCTTTCTGTATTATACCTCCCCACATATACACACATACCGTACACCAACTTACGTAGAGATGTAGGCAAGGAGAGGGATAGAAGAGGGGGTGATGAATATTTCTTTGCCCCTAAGTGGTTTTAACAATAAATTAGAAATCAAGAGTTTTAGGTTTTATTTTTCTGTTTCTGTTTTTCATTTTGATTATTTGAGTCCTTAAATGCTTCAGCATATCCTGAAATAAATGATTCTTATAACAGTTTAGATAAGAGGGTGTTCTTCTTGATGTCTTTGTTCTCTTCCTCTTTTGAATCACACAAATGGTTTTATTTGGAAGGAAGCAGGGTGCCAACTTAACTATTGCTATTGATCCTTTAGTATTTTCCTAATATCTTTATTTGACAGGGTGGTCAATCAGAGATGTGGGGACGTTTCCCAAGTCCAATGAATAGTATTGGATGTGGGGGGTGGGGATGAATGTTACTAAATAACATAGTTTCTGAAATGTCAAGGTACAGAATTTGTATATTCCAGTTCCCAAATGTTAATGACAATATGTTCATCCTTTTAATGGAAACATTACTAGGAAGCTCCTGGCTACATAATCCATCATATCGCAGAAGACTTGCTGACTTATGCTTTGTGACGGGCCAGTGAGAAAAATATACAAACTCATACACCAATGTTGCAAATCAATTCTGTGGCAAAGTGGAAATAACTCTTGCGCCAATAAGCAGTAAGACCTACAGGGAGAAAAAATCTTTTTCTGTATTTCCAGCTTGCAGATAGAAAGACATGCCATCAATCATACTGGAGAGCTTCCATTTCAGGGCTGTTGTTCTTAAAGACAAACCAGATGAAATCAGACAAGACCAGAATATGCAAAAGCATTTGGATTTTTCCAGTCTTGGTGCAGGAAGGAAGCAAGGAAAAGCAAAACATTGTCTTGGAGTTTAGTAAAAGCATGTACATAGGCTCGGTTTATTGTCAAAATGACTAATTAATCACTTCACAAATGGCTATTAATCATACATTGATGAGATATTCTCTTTGCTCTGGCAAATCTAGGTTCTGTGGAAATTCTTTCTCCTTGGTACCCAAAGCAAGCCAAAAGCATGAAGAACTCAATTAATCTTGGAGCAGCATGGGGTGTTTGAAACTGCTCACAGTTTCGAGAAGAAGCAAATAGCAAAGACGTTTAAACTGTCCATATTTCACTGTGTAAATTCAGAAGCACTTAATCATCCCCTACACATTCTTTTGTTCCCTTTCTTCCTCTATCATGTTATAGCTGTGTTTCAAGCCTTCTCCATTGCTTTCCCCAAACTTGTACACCAAAGCACAAACCAAAAAGAGTGGGGCTTCTAATAAATAGATTCTCAGTCCTCTGGGATAAACAGACAATGAATGGACACAGTGTGTGTGTGTGTGTGCGCGCGCGTGTGTGTGTGTGTGTGTGTAGTATTACAGCAAAAGCAATGACTATGTCTAGTGCCATAAATTATGAATTGAGTAACATCACTTACTAAGCAACATCTAAGTTAGAGTTTCCTTTTCCAGGTCCAGTTTTCCAGATTAACCTAGGGAGGAAAAGCTATGAAGTTTGACTCATTTAAATTCTCTACAAACAAAGGCTTCAATTTTTTAAATAATTGAATGCTTTAACTCTTTCAACAGACATTTATTATTTATCCAGACTCTAAGGATACAAATACGAACCAGTTTTATTTCTTTGCTTTACAGAGCCTGCAGTATAGTCATAGAAATGAACTGTTGTTTGCCTAAGGGAGTAAAGAAAGAAGGAAGAGCCAGTGTGAGGCATGGGCACACTAAAGAGCATGATGCATTAGGGGCTGGTCAGTAACAAAAGCAGGATAGATACTGGCTGCCAAAGGAAGGAGACTGAGTATATACATAGAGATTGATGTTGGAAAGGAGATTGAGGCCAGATTGTGATGGGTGTTGTACGCTTTTCTGTCTGCATTGGGGAACGAACCACTGGAAGTTTTTACTCAGGGAGCTGACATGATTTGTGTCAGGACATTGAGTATCAGTCCATAATTGAAAAAGACTTGTGCGTCCTGGATTTTGCATGTAGGAGGGGCATGAAAAATTGCACCCATGAAGGTTGATGGCAACAAATTTATTCCATGAATGGTCCCAATTTATTTCAAGAATGGCCCCCCTTCTTCATCCTTCCCTCGATCCAGACCCTGTTCACCCTGACATTTTGCAGTGGTCTTACTCTGTGAGCAGGGACTTCCTGCTGGGTGTGACCACATGATTTACTGACACATTGTCACTTTTCAACTTCTTTTGTCACTTTCAGATCCCTGTGCCATAAAGTCTCAAGCCCAGTATTTTCCTTCCTTCTTCACACTCAAGCTGTGTTTGGATATCTGAAAGTGGTCAGTTGCCCAAGCTTCAGTGGGCTCTGGATGAAAGGGGAAGGCACTCAGGACCATCAGTAATAAAGAATGCAGAGCAGAAATAGACACTTCAATTCCAGGAGTCCAATCCTCCAGCAGCAATGGCTATCGCTTTTGCTATTTAATAGCCTGGGAATAAACATATGTTGCTACCACAAATACTGATTCTCTTCTGAAGATCACTTATTTTCAAGAATACTGAAGTTTATATGTTATTCTTTTCAAAATAAAAAAACTTGACCTCATACTAAAACACCAAAAACCAAAAAACAAAACAAACCAAAAAACAATTTGCCTTCTTTCTGAGCCTAGATTACATTTATAAAATCCTCTCACTTTAATTGAAAAAGTTTTCTGTGAACCATGTGGAACAAGTGTAACCAATTAAAAATATATTTTTTCTCATTCTAAAAATGCCCTGCTTTGTTGTAGAGGAGTATTGGGTGGGGAATATGGGTATCTCAATAGTTTTTCCCTATTTTTCCTCCGTCTCTTTTTAAGTGCAAAGGAAACACACAGAAATGGCTTTCCTATATTCTAAAAATCATGTTTAAAAATATAGTTTATATACAATGAAATGCACATTTGATGAGTTTTCACAAATGACCCATCCATAGCAGCACCATGCCAATCATTATACAGAATATTTTCATAACCTGAAAACTTGCCTTATGCCACTTCCCAGGCAAAGCCTAACCCCAAGCCCCTGCCACAGACAACCATTTATCTGCTGTCACTGCAGATTAAATTTGTATTTTCTGTCAACTCATAAAAGATGAAACTCTACATTATGTATACTTGCATGTGATTTTCTTTATATTCAACACAATGATTTCTGAGATACTGTACCAGAAGGTCTTTCTCCTTTAGTATTTATTTTCTGTATGTACAATATTTTAATCTCTTCACCTGTCCATAGATATTTGCTGTTTCCAGTTTAGGGCTATTATGACTATGGCTCCTGTGGATGTTTGTGTACAAGTCTTTGTGTGGATGTATGTTTTCATTTCACTTGGATAAATACTGAAGAGCAGGATTGCTAAGGGATATGGTAAGTGTATATCTAATTTTACAAGAAACTGCCTAATTGCTATCCAAAGTGATTGTACAGCTTTATATTCCTATCATAAGTGCATGAGAATTTTAGTTATTCCACATCCTCACCAACATTTGATACTGTCAATCTATTTAATGTTAACCAATCTAGAAGCTGTGTACTGGTATGTATATGTGTTTTTAACTTGAATTTCTCTAATGACTAATGATGTCAAATGTATTCTCATGCACTTATTTTTGATTTATTTATATTCTTGGTGATATGATTCTTCAAATCTTTTGCCTATTTTTAAATGTCTGGTTGTTTTTCTTTTTCCTTTAAAGTTTTAGTAGCTCTTTGCATATTCTGGATACTAGAAACTCTCTTTTATCAAATACATATTTTGCTAATATTGTTTACCAGCCTGCGGCTTGGCTTTTTTATGTCTGAGCATCTTTTAGAGAGAAAAAAAATATTTTTGATGAAATTTAATTGACTACTTTTTCTTACAGTTTTTGCTTAATAGATTTTTATCTAAATAAAGACCATTAATATTTTTTAGAAAGTTAATCATTTTATATCGAAATTTAGGTCTGTGATCCATTTTGAATCAACTTTTGTATATGGTATAAGATGTAAACCAAAGACAATTTTCTTTTTTTAATATATTTTATTAATTGTGCTATTACAGTTGTCCCATTTTTTGCTCCCCTTTATTCCCCTCCACCCTGCATGCCCATCCCACCAGCATTACCCCCCAGGTAGTTCATATCCATGGGTCATACATATAAGTTCTTTGGCTTTTCCATTTTCCATACTATTTATTCTTAACTCACCCCTTGTCTATTTTGTGCCTACCATTTATACTTCTTATTCCCTGTACCTTTCCACCCATTCTTTCCCCTACCCCATTCCACTGATAACCGTCCATGTAATCTCCATTTCTGTGTTTATGTTCCTGTTCTAGTTCTTTGTTTAGTTTGTTTTTGTTTTTTTAGGTTCAATTGTTGATAGTTTTGAGTTTGTTGTCATTTTACTGTTCACACATTTTTATTTTCTTCTTTTTCTTAGATAAGTCCCTTTAACATTTCATATAATAATGGCTTGGTGATGATGAACTCCTTTAAGAAGCACTTTATCTACCCTTCCATTCTAAATGACAGCTTTGCTGGATAGAGTAACCTTGGATGTAGGTCCTTGCCTTTCATGACTTGGATTACTTTTTTCCAGCCCCTTCTTGCCTGTAAGGTCTCTTTTGAAAAATCAGCTGATAGTCTTATGGGAACTCCTTTGTAGGTAACTCTCTCCCTTTCTTTTCCTGCTTTTAAGATTCTATCTTTATCTTTACTCTTGGGTAATGTAATTATGATGTGTCTTGGTGTGTGCTTCCTTGGGTCCAACTTCTTTGGGACTCTCTGAGCTTCCTGGACCTTCTGGAAGTCTATTTGCCAGAATGGGGAAGTTCTCATTCACTATTTTTTCAAATAAGTTTTCAGTTTCTTGCTCTTCCTCTTCTTCTTCTGGCACCCGAATGATTCAGATGTTGGAACATTTAAAGTTGTCCTGGAAGTTCCTAAGCCTCTCCTCATTTTTTTGAATTCTTATTTCTTCATTCTGTTTTGGTTGAATATTTATTTCTTCCTTCTGGTTCAAGACTTTGATTTGAGTCTGGGTTTCCTTCCCTTCACTATTGGTTCCTTGTACATTTCCCTTTATTTTACTTTTCATAACCTTCCCCTTTTCCTCTGTTTTGTGACCATACACAATCATTTCTGTGAACATCCTGATTACCAGTGTTTTGAATTTTGCATCTGATAGGTTGGCTATTTCTTCATCGCTCATCACTCAGCTATATTTTTTCAGGAGCTTTGATCTGTTCTTTCTTTTGGGCCATATTTTTTTTTTGTCTTGTTGCACTTGTTACTTATGAGGGGCAGAGCCTTAGGTATTCACTAGTGCTGGGCAACCCATGTCACTGCATTGTGGCACTGTGTGTAGAGGAGGGGTACAAGAGGAAACAATTCCATTTGCTGAGCTCTCAGCTGGCTTTCTGTCACTTCCTCCACTATCTACAAGCAAATTGGGCCCTTCTGGTACTGATTTCTGGGTGGGTGGTTTTGTGTACATTCTTGGACCCTGTGGGTCTCTCTAACAAGCTCTGCTGTGAGGCTGGGAGTTATTCATACCACCACAACCCCCAGTTTTTTTTGGTCAGAGGTTTTGAGGCTTTATTTACCCTGGGCTGGCACCCTGGGTTGCATGGTCTGTCTCACTCTCCAGTTGTTCCTCCCCGTTTATTCACACACAAATATGGGAGCACTTGCTCCACCAGCCACTGCCTTGCTGTGAGTCCTCTCCATCCCACCTTCTCAACTCCATCCCTCCTACTGGTCTGGATGAATGTTCCTTCTTTATCTCCTTGGTTGTCATACTTCCATTTAGTTTGATTTTCTATCAGTTCTGTTTATTTTTTATTTTTAAGTTTGTTGTTACTCTTCTTTTGGTTGTGCAAGGAGGCAAAGTGTATCTACCTACCCCTCCATCTTGGCTGAACACCTCTCCAAAGATCATTTTCTTGTTTGAATATGGCTATTCAATTTTTCCAGCACCATTTAGTGAAAGAGTGTCCTTTTTCAATTTGGTTACAAATTGTAGTTTTGTTTTTTAAAAAATCAGTCAACCATATACATATGCAGTTTCAATTCTGGACTCCTATCCTATTCCATTAATCTTCATATTGATTATTCTTATTCCTCTACTGTTGTTTTATAATAAGTCTTAAAATCAGTGTTCCAACTTTATTTTTCTTTTTCAAAATTATAATGGCTTTTTCAGGACTTTGCATTTCCATGTATACATATTAAAGTCAGCTAGATAGTTTCTACCCAAACAAAAACCTGCTGATATTTTTGACTTGTATTCCATTGAATCTCTAGATGAATTTGGGGAAAATTGACCTGTTACCAATATTTGGACTTCCATGAAAATGTGTCTTTATTTACCTGGGACTTCTTTAATTTCCTTTAGTAATGTTTAAAGTTTTCAGTATATATGTCATGCATGTGTTTTGTTAATTTTGTCTTCAAGTATTTCATGGTTTTGATTCTGTTCAAATGATGTTATATATTTAATTTCTAATTCTTATTAATACATAAAATACAACTAATTAAAATTTTAATAATATACTTTTTTAATAATAGTTACAAACTTAGAGAAAATTGACCAGATAGTAAAAAGAGATCCCCTATATGACACTACCCCTCCCCGACAGTTTCCCCCATTATTAACATCTTCTATTCATATGGTATCTTTATTGTAACCAGTGAATCAGTATTAATATATTATTGTTAACTGATATCCAGAGTTTATTCAGATTTCCTTAGTTTTTACATAATGTTCTTTTTTTTTTTCTATTCTAAGATCCATCCAGGATATCACGTTGCATTTACTTGTTATGGCTCATTGGGCTCCTCTTGACTATGACAGGGTTTCTTAGACTTTCTTTGTTTTAGATGACCTTGACAGTTTTGAGGAGAACTAGTTAAATATATCATAGGAGGCCCCTGTATTAGAATTTGCCTGATAGCTTTTATCATGATTAGACTGCAGTTATGGATTTTAGAAAGGAAGACCACATGGTAATGTGCCATTTTTACCACATAAGGGCATATACTGTGAACTTGATTTTTGACTATTGATGCTGACCTTGATCACCTAGCTGAAGTAGTGTTTGTAAATTTTCTGCACTGTAAAATTACTCCTCTTTTTTTTACCCCCTTTCCATATATTAAGTACTCTGGAAGGAAGTCACTATACACAGCACATACTTAAGGAGTGGAGTATGTATGTTCCCCCTACTTTATGGTGGAGTTTCTGTATAATTTATTATGAATCCTTGTGCATTGGAGACTTCTCTCTTCTTCCCCACTTGCTGATTTATTTGATCATTTACCTGTGTCACTATAAACACATGGGTATTTATATTATACTTTGAGTTATAATCCAACACTACTGTTCTTTATTTTGTTGTTAAAATTGTTTCAGCTTTGGCCATTGGGAACTGTTCTAGTTAGTTCATGTACTCCTTAGACATAGAACCATCCTTTTTTTTTCTTAGCAAAATTCCGGTACTACAAGATGCACCAGGCTCATCTTGTATATTTCCTATCCCTGTCCTAGAATCAGCCGTTTTGCCAAGAAACACAAGTTCCTTGATTTCTAGTATTAGAAATCAAGATGTGGCTGCTAAGGCTGCTTATCACTACTGGGGTGTTTTTTCTTTTAGCTAAGTATCCTCTTAGCTAATAGACAAAATATATATACATGTATGTTAACTTGAATACATAAGTATTTCTATATATATAATAATCTGCCTATTAAGTTAAACATGAATTCTTATTGATGTCTGCAACTGTAATCCACAAGTACACGGATCATTCTAGCCACCTCGCCTTCCTTATCTGTAAATTCCTATTCCAATACTAAAAAACAAAACAAAACACAAAACCTGTCTTACACCATGTTCTGTCCATTTTATTCACTCCAGTGTATACGTATAACAGTAAGTAAATTGTTAATCGGTACCTCTGTGGGAAACAACTTTATCAGCTAGATTATATTTATGTGAAGTTCCATTTGCCTTTAATCTTACTGACACTGTTAATTTTCTAAGTTACTTAAGTCAGTACCTTGTCCACCAAATTTGTTTCACAGTTACATTCTCTTGTCACAGTCTTCATTTTTCTCCTGGGATTTCCTGCCCTCCTAAGTGATTTTTAAAATTTATGCACATTAGAATTCACTTTTTGTGCTTTAGCGTACTATAGGTTTTGACAAGTGCATAACATCATGTATCCACCATTATAGTGTGGTACAAAGTAGCTTCAGTACCCTAAAAATTTCCTATACTTTACATATTCATCCTTACCCTCATTTCACTTCCCCCACTGGACAACTATTGATAGTTTTACTGCCTCTTTAATTTTGGGTTTTCCAGAGCGTCATGTAATTGAATCATACAGTATATAGACTTTTCAAGGCTGGTTTCTTTCAATTAGCACTGTGTGTTTAAAGCTAACCCATGACGTTTTTTGTGGCTTGTAGCTCATTTCTACTTATCACTTAATATTCTGTATGGGTATGCCACAATTTGTTCATTCATTAACTACTATCAATCAAAGGAAATTCTGGTAGTGAACACAAACAAAGCTGCTGTAGACATTCATGTACAAGATTTTGTGTAGGCATATGTTTTAGACCCATTTGGGTAAGTACTTAGGAGCATGATTGCTGAATTGTATGGTAAGACTATGTTTATCTTTGTAAGAAAATGCCAAAATGTCTTCCAAAGTGGCTGCAATATTTTGCATTTCCATCAGCAATAAGTAAAATCTCTTGTTGTTCCACATCATTGGCATCATTTTGTATTGTCAACTTTTTGGATTTTGGACATTTTAATAGGTGTGTAGTGGTATCTTGTTTTAATTTGCATTTCCCTAGTGATGTTGGACATCTTTTCATGTGATTATTTTCCATCCATATATCTTCTTTTGAGCTGTGCATTTAGACATTTTACCCTTTTTAAATTGGGTTGTTTTCTTGATTAGTTTTATGAATTATTTGTATATTTTAGAAACAAGATCTTTATTAAATATGTTTTATTAATATTTCCTCCCAGTATGCAGCTAGGTTTTTTAAATTTTATTTTAGTTGTTGCAGTACAATTTTCTATCTTTTACTCCCATCTCAGCCCACCCACCCAGCCTTCCCCTCCTCCCTCCCATTTCCACCTGCCCCTAGTATTTTATCCATGTGTCCTTTATACTTGTTCCTGTAAACCATTGACTTTTCCCCTGAAATTCCCTCCCCTCTGAATACTGTCAGCCTTTCTCTATTTGAGTGTCTTTGGTTATATTTTGCTTGTTTCTTGGTTTCGTTGTTTAGGTTCCTGTTAAAGGTGAGATCATATGCTATTTCACTACCTGGCTTATTTTCCTTAGCATAATGCTTTCCAGTTCCACCCATGCTGTTGCAAAGGGTAGGAGCTCCTTCTTTCTTTCTGCTGCATAGAATTCCATTGTGTAAATGTACCATCGTTTTCTGAGCCATTCATTTACTGATGGGCACCTAGGTTGCTTCCAACACTTGGCTATTGTAAATTATACGGCTATGAACATTGGAGTACATAGGTTCTTTTGGATTGGTGTTTCAGGGTTCTTAGGATATAATCCTAGCAGTGGAATTGCTGGGTCAAAAGACAGACCCATTTTTAGTTTTCTAAGGAAATTCCATACTGTTTTCCATAGTGGTTGTACCAGTCTGCAATCCCACCAACAGTGCACTAGGGTCCCCTTTTCTCCACAACCTCTCCAACACTTGTTGTTTGTTGCTTTGTTTATGATGACCATTCTGACTGATGTGAAGTGGTATCTCATTGTGGTTTTAATTTGCATCTCTTTGATAGCTAGCGATATTGAGCATCTTTTCATGTGTCTCTGGATCCCTTGTGTGTCCTCCTTGGAGGAGTGTCTGTTCAAGTCCTTTGCCCATTTTTTAATTGGGTTGCTTGTCTTCTTAGAGTGGAGTCGTGTAAGTTCTTTATATATTTTGGAGATTAAACCCTTGTCTCAGGTATCATTAGCAAATATGTTTTCCCATACAGTTGGTTCTTTTTTTATTTTAATGCTGTTTTCTTTAGCCATGCAGAAGCTTTTTATTTTGATGAGATCCCATTTGTTTATTCCTTCCTTTATGTCCCTTGCTCTGGGGAACATATCAGTGAAAATGTTACTAAGTGAAATATCTGAGATCTTCCTGCCTATGTTCTCCTCTAGGACTTTAATGGTGTCACGGTTTATATTTAAGTCTTTTATCCACCTTAAATTTATGTTTGTGTAAGGTGTAAGTTGAGGCTGGAGTTTCACTTTATTGCACATAGCTGTCCGGTTCTCCCAACACCATTTGTTGAAGAGGTTGTTTTTACTCTATTTTAAGTTACTGCCTTGTTTGTCAAATATTAATTGACCATAGAGACTTGGGTTTATTTCTGGGCTCTCTGTTCTGTTCCTTTGGTCCATGTGCCTGTTTTTATGCCAGTACCAGGCTGTTTTGATTACAGTGGCCTTGTAATACAGTTTGGTATCAGGTATTGTGATCCCTCCTACTTTGCATTTCTTTCTCAAAATTGCAGCACCTATTTGGGGTCTTTCATGGTTCCAGATAAATTTTTGAAGTCTTTGTTCTATGTCTGTGAAATATGCCATTGGTACTTTAATAGGTATTGCATTGTATCTGTAAATTGCTTTGGATAGTATGAAATTTTGATGATGTTAATTCTTCCAATCCATGAACATGGTATATGTTTCCATTTGTTTGTGTCTTTCTTGATTTCTTTCTTCAGTGTTGTGTAGTTTTCCAAATAAAGGTCTTTGACCTCCTTGGTTAGGTTTATTCCTAGGTATTTTATTTTTCTCTTTGCTATATTGAATTGGATTTTTTTCTTGATTTCTGCTTCTGCTGTTTCATTTTTGGTATACAAAAATGCCTTTAATTTCTGGATATTGACTTTGTATCCCACTGTTTTGCCAAATTTGTTTATTAGGTCAAGCAGTTTTTTTGGTGGAATCTATAGGATTTTCTATGTACACTATCATGTCGTCTGCAAACAGTGACAGTTTTGTTTCCTCTTTTCCAATTTGGATGCTTTTATTTCCTTTTCTTGTCTGATCGCTGTGGCTAAAACTTCCAATCCTATATTGAATAGAAGTGGTGACGCCCTGGCTGGTGTAGCTCAGGCTGCGTACCAAAGTGTTGCAAGTTCGATTCCCAGTCAGGGCACATGCCTGGGTTGCAGGCCATGACCCCCAGCAACCGCACATTGATGTTTCTCTCTCTCTTTCTCCCTCCCTTCCTTCGCTAAAAATAAATAAATAAAAAATCTTTAAAAAGAAGTGGTGAAAGTGGACAACCTTCTCTTGTTCCTGATCTTAGTGGAAAAGATTTTAGTTTTTGTCCATGGATTATGATGTTGGCTGTAGGTCTCTCATATATGGCCTTTATTATGTTGAGGAATGCTCCCTCTATTCCCACCTTGCTCAGTATTTTCATCATAACTGGGTGATGTACCTTATTAAATGCTTTTTCCACATCTATTGATATGATCATGTGATTTTTGTCTTTGCTTTTGTTTATGTGATGTATTACATTTACTGATTTTGAATATTGTACCATCCTTGCATACCTGGGATGAATCCCACTTGGTCATGGAGTATCATCTTTTTAATGTATTCTTGGATGCAGTTTGCCAATATTTTGTTGAGGATTTTAGTGTCTATGTTCATCAGTGATATTGGCCTGAAGTTTTCTTTTTTTGTTGTGTGTTTATGTGGTTTTTGGATTAGGATGATGCTGGCTTCATAAAAAGAGTTTGGGAGTCTTTCGTCATTTCTGTTTTTTTTTGGAATAGTCTGTGAAGGATAGGGGTTAGCTCTTCCTTAAATGCTTTGTATAGTTCTCCTATGAAACCATCTAGACCCGGACTTTTGTGTGTTAGGAGTTTTTTGAATACTGCTTCAATTTCATCTGCTGTTGTTGGTCTGTTCAGGCTTTCTGCTTCTCTTTTATTGAGTTTTGGAAGATTATATTTTTCTAGATATTTGTCCATTTCACCTAGGGTATCAAATTTCTTGGCATACAGTTCTTCATAGTAATTTCTTACACTCCTTTGTATTTCTGTTGTATCAGTTCTAATCTTTCCTCTTTCATTTCTGATTGTGTTTATTTGGATCCTTTCTCTCTCTCTCTCTCTCTCTCTCTCTCTCTCTCTCTCTCTCTCTCTCTCTCTCCCTCTCCCTCTCCCTCTCCCTCTCTCTCTCTTTTTATGAGCCTGCTTAAAGGCTTGTCAATTTTGTTTATCTTTTCAAAGAACTAGCTCCTGTATTCATTGATCCTTAGAATTGTGCTTTTAGTTCCTATGTCATTTAATTCTGCTTTGATCTTAGTTATTTCCTTCCCTCTACTTGCTATGTGCTGTCTTTGCTGTTGTTCCTAGAGTTCTTGTAGTCATAGGGTTAGGTTGTTTGTTTGAAATGTTTCTGTCTTTTTTAGGTAGACCTGTATTGCTATGAAATTCCCTCTCAGGACTGCCTTCACTATGTCCCATAAGTTTGGGGTTACTGTGAGTTCATTTTCATTTGTTTCCAGAAACCTTTTGATTTCTTCCCTTATTTCATTCTTGACCCATTCATTGTTTAATAGCATGCTATTCAATCTTCATGATTTTGAGTGTATCGAGTTTCTTCTCTTAGGCTTGGTTTCTACTTTCAGTCCCTTGTGGTCTGAGAAAATGCTTGGTATGATTTCAATTTTCTTGAATTTGTTGAGGTTTGCTTTGTGTCCTATCATGTGATCTATCTTTGAAAATGTTCCATGTGCATTTGAATAGAATGTGTATTTTGCTTCTTTGGGATGAAGGGCTTTATATATATCAGTTAAGTCCATTTCCTCTAGGGCATTCTTCAATGCCACAATATTTTGTTGATATTTTGTTTGGAACATCTATCCTTTTCTGACAGTGGGGTGTTACAATCCCCTACTATAATTGTGTTGCTGTCAATATCCTTTTCAAAGTCCTCTAAGATTTTCTTTGTGTATTTGGGTGTTCCTATGTTGGGTGAATATATATTTACAATGTTTATGTCTTCTTGTTGGATTCTTCTCTTGAGTATTATGAAGTGACTTCCTGGGTCTCTCTTTATGGTCCTTTTTTGGAAGTCTATTATGTCTGATATGAGTATTGCTACCCGGGCTTATTTTTTTCCTGTCCATTTGCTTGGAAGATTTGTTTCCAGCCTTTCACTTTCAGCCTGTGTAGGTCTTTTGTTCTGAGGTGAGTCTCTTGAAGGCAGCATATGTGTGGTTCATGCTTTCTTATCCATTCAGCTATTCTATGTCTTTTGATTGGAACATTTAATCTATTTATGTTTAAGGTTATTGTTGATATGTACTTATTCATTGCCATTTATGTACCTGTGTTCCTCTCTCTTTGTGTCTCTTGCCTTATAGCAGTCCCTTTAGCATCTCTTGCAGAGCTGCTTTCAAGGATGTGTATTCTTTTAGACTTCTTTTGTCTGGGAAGCTCCTTATTTGGCAATCTATCTTGATTGAGAGCCTTGCTAGATAAAGTAACCTTAGTTGTAGGCCTCTGGTTCTCATTACTTGTAATATTTCTTGCCATTCTCTTCTGGCTTGGAGTGTTTCCATTGAGAATTCAGCTGCTAACCTTATTTGGGGCTCCCTTGTGTGTTACTTTCTGTTTCTCCCTCGCTGCTTTTATGATTTTGTCATTTTAATTATGATGAGTCTTGAAGTGGGCCTCTTTGGGTTCCTCTTGATTGGGACTCTGTGTATTTCCTGGGTTTTTGTGACTTTTTCTCTCATCAAATTAGAGAAGTTTTCCATCATTACTTTTTCAAATAGGTTTTCTATGCCTTGCTGTTCTTCTTCTCCTTCTGGTATCCCTATTATATGTATATTATTGTGTTTCATATTGTCTTGCATTACTCTTAATCCCTCTTCATTCTTTTTGAGTCTCTTTTCCTTTTCTTGCTGTTTTTGGTTGTTTTCTTCTACTTTGTCCTCTAGCTTGGTTATCTGACCTTCTGCTTCATCACTCCTGCTTTTCATTCCTTCTACTGTGTTCTTCAGTTCAGAAATTGTATTCTTCTTTTCCCCTTGGCCCTTGTTGATAGTTTCTATTTCCTTTTTCATGTTGATATAGTTTGCAGTGAGTTTGTTGTAGCTCCCTGTAGTTTCCGGTAGCTCCTTGCAAGCTCATTGAGCTTCCTGATTACCTTTGCTTTGAACTGAATATCTGATAGTTGAGTTGCCTCTATTTCATCTGGCATTCTTTCTGAGGCTTCCTTCTTGCCTTTCATTTGGGGATTGTTTCTTTGTCTTCCCATTGTTTGTGAGACTCTTCTTGTTAGCCTCAGCTTCTTAAATTGATCTGTTCTGGCTCCCTGGGTTTATGGTGTGAATTTCTGTGGTAGAATTGCAGTGAGATTCAGTGGTACAGTTTCTTTGATCTCCTGAGCTCGCTATTCTTGGGCTGTCATTTAAGTTGGCTCTGTGTTTGTCTTTGGGTTTTGATTGTTGTTGGATCTTTCTTTGGTGGATCCTTCCCACCAGCTATTTAACTGAGGGTCACTCCTCTGTCCACCACCTCTTGTATTTTGTTGTGCTGGCAAGGGTAGGTTGTGTTTAAGCTGGTTCTTCCGTGTGTATAAGGTTTTGAGGATTCTCTCTTGCTCTTGTTCTTTTGTTTGTACTGGGTAGTTTTTCCACTATTTAGTTGTATTTCCAGATAGGTTCTGGATTGAGGTTTGTGTGGTTTCCACTCCCTCCTCTACCTTCTTCTATTGTTATCTGTTGGTAATTCCTTTGTGGTTGGGTTTCCTCTTCTAGTGGTTATCCTGATGTTCACAGCTCACACCTACTCTTTTTTGTGATCAGCTGGAGGGCCAAGGCAAAATGGTTTAAGATAGCAAGACAGTATTCTATGATATTTACAGTAGCAGCCAGTAGAGAAGAGATAGGAGATCCTTTGGCTACGTATAGTGTTAACTGTGATCTTCCACCCAACTAGCCACTTTTTAGAAAGAATGGAAAGCAGATAAGACTCTTGTTGGGGAGCGAAAGATTGTGAGTTTGATGTAGAAAGCAGTGAGGTTGTGGGAGGTCAGATTCTGAGATAAGGTGAGAGTAAAGGATAGTAAGTAGATGTCATGTGTGAGAGAATAGAGTTAACCACTACAGTAATAGAGTTCAGAAAGCTGTGAAGTGGGCTAAGATCTGGGAGGGATGTTGTGAAGTATTTACAATTGTATGAAACAGCTATTATTTACAATAATATTAGAGCAACAATCATATGACAGAACCTATGTGATCTAAATAACAAGAATAGGGAGTATAGAACCTTCAGTAGTGTGCTAATGGGACACACGTGAAGTGAAGGACAGTAAATTAGCAATACACAGGGAAAGAGATATCAGAGGAAACCTGTCAAGTGATACAATATAACCAGCCTAGCAAAGCAGATTATACAGAAAGAAGAGGAATACAAAAATACTATTAAAATAAAATATGTAAGAATAATGGAAAAAATAATAAAACAAATATGCAATAACTTGCAGGTTCTCTGTAATAGTAGAGTGAAATTTGTCTCACTGTCACAGCTGTTGTGATGCCCTTTCTTTGGGTTGAACTCTGGTCTTTTCACAGTTCTAGGTTGTTGTTTTTTTTTTTTTGTCTCACTTACAGGTATTTAAAAAAAAGGCAGATGAAGAAAGAAAGAAGAGATAAAACTGGAGGAAAGAAAGGAAGAAGGAATAAAACAAGAAAGCAGGAAAGAGAGGAAAAAGACATTGAAAGAAAATAAAAATAATAAAAATTGAAAAATTAAAAATTATTTTTTAAAATAGAATAAAATTAAAAAGCCTCTTGGTTTCAAAATAGCCAAACCGGTTTTTCTGGTCTTGCTGGCTGCAGCAGGCTGAGGGGTGATTGGTATGGCTTTTCTTCCTTCCATATCTGCACTCAGTCAGCCAGGAGCACTATCTGGGGAGCTATCCTGGCACCTCTCCCCTGCATCTTGTTTGTGGGAACGAGGCCTTTCCCCAGGGTTACCACTGTGGGCTGGGGTGTGGGGGTGTGCTCTCATGTTCACACCCTTGGCCAGGCTGCCTCACCCTTCCCAGTGCTATGGGGGTGCACAGGGTCTTCCTCACAAGCACAACCTTCTGTGAAACCTTGGGATTGCTGCCCAGCTGGGTGGCAGGAAGGCCAGAGCAATTGCTATAGGAGGATTTCCCAAACAGTGCCTGTCTTTTCACTTTTTCTTTTTGAGAAATTCCTCCTACTCAAGACGGCCACTCCATACAATGGCCTGGCCTCTCCCACAGCCCAATTCTCCAGCCAGACCAGTGACTATGGGGATCAGAGCCTGTTGTGTGACTCTCAACTCTGCCAGTGTCCACAGACTCTGAGGGTGCTCTCAGTCCCTGTGTGTTTGCTAGCAACTGGGTTCCTCCCGGTTCTACTCAGACCTTGTTTGGCTGGGGAGGGAGCAGTTGCCCCTGTTCTCTCCCAAGGACTCTGTGGCAAACCCGGCAGCGGGTGCCGGGCCTGGCACTGCAGCCTCCCTGGACCCCATGCTTGTTCCTGGGACTTTATTGTCCTGCAGCGCTCTTCTTATCATCTGGTTTTTTGGTTCCTCTACAATTTTTGGTCCTTTATTTTCATATATGTTGAGGTACTGTTGGTTGTTTGCCCTTTTACTCCTTAGATCAGCTAAGATTTTCTCCCTTGTGTAGGGAAAAGTGGAATCTGCTCCCTCTTACCTGATGCCATCTTCCTCCTAGGTTTTTTTTTTTAAATTCTCTTAATGGTGGGAATTTTTTCCAGAGCAGTAATTTTTAACTTTAATAAAGTCCAACTTTTTCTTCCACGGGTTATCCTGTGATATCTAAGCTTATCTAAAAAGTTTTGAACTAAAAACAAGATCCCAGTATTGTTTTCTCTTGTGTTGTCTTTATAATTTTTGTAGTTTTGTGTTTTACATTTATGTCTCTGATCCATTTTTAGTTAATTTTTGTGAAAAGTGTAAGGTCTGTATCTAGATTCATTATTTTCCACATAGACATTCAATTGTTTTATCACAATTTGTTGAAAAACCTATCCTTTCTTCATTGAATTGATTTTGCTCCTTTAAAAAAACAGTTGAGTATTTATGTGGGTGTCTTTCTGGAATTTTTATTTAATTTTACTGATCTATATCATTCTGTCCTGATTACTATGGTGTTATAGTAAGTCTTGAAAGTCTGGTGATGTCAGTTCTGTAACTTTTTCTTTTTAGTATTGTGTTGACTATTCCTAGTTTTTGGCTTTCCATACTGTTTAGAATAAATTTTTCAATATCCACAATATAACTTGCTAGAGTTTTTATTGGGATTTCAGTGATTCTGGAGATCCAGTAAAGAAAAATGGACATTTTTGACATTATTGGGTCTTACAATCCATATGAATATGGACATGGAATATATCTATCTCCATTTAGTAAGATATTTATTATTTTTTATCAGCATTTGTAGTTTTTCACATATATAGATCCTTTACACATTTTACTAGATTTATCTCTAAGTACTTCATATTTTGTTAGATTTATATGTACTTTAAATTAAACCAGAGCTTTGGGCAAAGTAGTTGATTAGGCATTGTATTCTTTTTGGTGAAATTAGGGGAACAAGGCTGTGTGAAAGAAAATGTTGACCTAAGTAGTATAAGGACTATCCTCAATGCCTAAAGCTGAGGGCATGATCTGTTGCAAGGGCTAATGAGTTGTAGGCAAACCAGACAACTATATAAAAGTGGATAAAATCTTATCATTCAACTAATGTCATATCATGTAAGGTCATGATAAGAATAGCAAGGACCTCTGTGTCTGATTAAAATATACTTGAGATGTGTTAGTCCACTGGGATGATGAGTACAGAATGGAGTAATTGTTCCCCATTATCTAAAGATCACATTTTTCCCTTTTATATAACCTGTATACATTTTGTTAAATATAATTTTTAATCATCCAATTTCTAAGCTACTTAAGAATCATCATATATTTTCTATACCATCCTTTCCTTTTTTAAAGAATTTCTATGTCTTTCTAATGCAAAGAAAATTTTGGGGGCCTATTGGAAATATAGAAAATTTCCTTTGACCATATTCCTTCCACAATTCTCTATTCAACCATCCCTTTGCAAAGTATATTTTCTTCTTCATATATATATATATATATATTTAATGAAAGTTTATTTCAGTATTTGGGTCATTGGCTGCCACTGTTATTTACCATATATTATGAGACCTTAAAGATCAGGTCCAGCAGAGAAATACACTGAAACAAGCGATGAATAAATTCTTTAGATGCAATAGTGATTGCCAATGAAGGAACTATGCCAATAGGCTTAATGCCAACAAAACACTGCCAATATCAGCATAATAACATCAACTCCAACACAATGCTATTGATATGAGCATTTTGGTGTTAAAGTAATATTATTGGCATTAGTAGAGAATGGACCTAATATAAGCTATTATTCTGGCTCGGAGTCACTCATCATTTGCCTTCTGTGGGGTCAGGACATGTGGCAAAATCTGTAAGTGGGAGACAAATGGGCAATTCAACACTATTTGATGACATCATATTCTATACCATTTCTTGCTAGTGAGTATTTAAAAATCGACTTATTTTCAATTTAATGAAATAATATGGGAAATGTATAATGGAAAGACTGAATTTCTTTTATTATTTTAATCTACATGTATCTTCTAGATTTGGAGACCTGAGAAGTTATAAAATAAAGAATGTAATTCCATGCATTGCTACCAGTAGGTTAACTCCTTTCCAATGTGCACAGTGAAATGCCAGCCTTGGCCTGATTCCCAGACTTTACAGACTTTCTTTCCACACAGTATTGGGATATTTGATTTTCACTTGCAAGCTTAGCCCTCTCTCAGATTTCTAAGCAAATGGAATAGGTATAGAGGAGTTGGGCTTATGCAAGACAAGAAACAAAGCACCAACCCAACTGTAAATATTGCAATCTTGTTTTGTCAGCAAAGGCCCTGTCAGTGGAGAGCTTTGAGCCTGTGGGCAGATAAATACTCCATTAGGGGTGTTCATGATGTTCACCCCTCATGATGTTCATTTCTCAGGCTGCTGGATTTCAGAAATAATTGCCATTTTTCTCAAGATCTATATTTTAATCTCTATATGCAAAGTAGTTGAGAGAATTTCCCCAACAAACTACCTGTTCTGATCTAGGAATAGTGTTTAGTCACTAACACTATCACCAAGCATTGCTTGACTTTTCAATGAAAATGACACCTTTGTTTTTTTTTTAATTTTACTTGTTTATTTTTAGAGAGGGAAAGTAGGGAGAAAGAGAGAGAGAGAGAAACATCAGTGTGTGGTTGCTGGGGGCCGTGGCCTGCAACCCAGGCATGTACCCTGCCTGGGAATCAAACCTGCGACACTGGTTCACAGTCCGCGCTCAATCTACTGAGCTATGCCAGCAAGGTGACACCTTTGTTTTAAAAATCATTTAAAATATTTTGGTCCTGAACTACCATCTATTATTTTATCCCATAAACTGTGCATATCGTATTTTATTTGCTCCACATGTCTGAATCACCTTCATTCCATTTCAATTTATGGTCTACAGATATTTTATAGAGCATTCTGTGTTTCTATCACTGTATTAAGCACTAGCTATATAATGGTGAGCAAACATAAGACATGATCTTGATGTTCCACTACCAGTTAGGATGTAGATAGATGCAAAAGACCTTCAATGTCATGGTAACAACATGAAATCCACAGACAGGTACTAAGTTTTTCTACGGGACTACAATGACCAGTGGGAAAAGGTAACCCTGATAAACTGGATTCCAGAAGGAAACAAGACTTTCACAGGTGAGCAGAAAACTACAGTAGCTTCTATACCAGGGGGCAATTTCCTGGTCTGGGTAGTGTGAATGGAGGAAGCAGCCTGACACAGATTGACAAACTGCAGGGATAAAGAGAAATCAAATGAGCTTTAAATGAAAAAAAGTGGCCCAGGGGAACAGATTATAATTTGGAAGAGTCACAAATGCAAAAAACAGATTATTTTACTGGAAAAATATCTCCCCACTACAAATTTTGCCAAGAAAGCAGAAATAAATAAGGTTCTGGAAAATGGAGAGAAATAAAAGACTTATGCACATTTGGATTCTAGGACTTTCTTAAGTTGAATCAAGGGAAAGCCCAAAATATCTGAAATTAGAGCCCAACTTCATTCCACGTAAAATATTGACAAGATGAAAAGGTTAATATTGACATGAGACATTGGAAGTTGAGCCATCTATGATTGATTACATAGATGAACTCAAATCTAATGAAAGCTAAAATCTGGTCTCATATCAACTAGATTCTAGCTATAGAGAAAGTGGCCTAAAATCATTGGAAAATAAGCAAAATATGGAAGAAATATTACATCTCAGTCTCTACTGTACTGTGTTCTAAAAATTACAAGATATGTGAAAATGCAAAAAAGGTGACTCATAATCAAAAGCAAATATGATCAACAGAATAAAGCCTGTAAATGACCCAGGCATTTAAATGAGCAGACAAGACCTTATAACAACTATTGCAAAAATGTTAAAGGGTTTACAGTAAAAAAGAGGGATGTAAGGTGAGGATATGGTATATTTAAGAAAACAAATAGAAACTCTCAAAAATAAATAAATGGGAATGCTAGAAATGAAAAATAAAATAACTAAAAACAATATTTTATTGGATGGATTTTACATTAACTTGGATAGGAGAGGAAAATAGCATTAGTGAGTGAACTTTAGGATAGAGCAATAAAAAAACACCTAAGTAAAACAAAAAGAAACATATTGGAAACAAATATATGCAAACAGATCTTCAGGCAGTGTCAGAAAGAGAGAAAAAAGAAAATTGGGCAAATTCCTTGAAGAAATAAAGGTTGAAAATTTTCCAAATATGATGACAAGTAATAATACATAGCTTTAATAATTCAACAAAACTCAAGCAGGATAAATATTGGATTGGTCAAAAAGATAGTTCATTTTTTCCCCATAAAATGGCTCTAATAGCACTTCCTTATCTTTACCTTCATTCCAAACAATTTTGTTAGATTGCATTGTGACAGCTGTCATATCAGGGTGCATTTAAAATAATAAAAATTGGTGAATTTTTGTGTAGACATGTTAATATTGGAAAATGGAAGAAAATACACAACATTTCCAGCATATTTTGTTTCATTATGTTTCACCAAGAAAGGTAAAATTGCACTGAAATACAAAAAAAAGTTATTTGTGCAGTGTATGGAGAAGGTGGTGTGACTGATCAAACTTTTCAAAAGTGGTTTATGAAGATTCATGCTGGAGATTTCTTACAGGACTCTATAGTTGGGTAGACCAGTTGAAGTTCATAGAGATCAAATAGAGACATTAATTGAGAATGATTAGCATTATACCACATGGAAGATAGCTGACATACTCAAAATATCCAAATCAATAAAGTTCTTGATGAAAATGAAAAGGTTGTCTTATTTTATGGAAGAAAACATATGGACCTTTTGACCAACCCAATATTAAGAAAACCACACTGAAGCATATCATAACCCAATTATTAAAAAGTAAAAATAAAGAGAAAATTTAAAAAGAACTTGGAGAAGAGAGACATTATAAGAAATAACAAGCTTACAGATTGAAACATTAATTAATGGTTGTTTAGACTTGAGCTATGGACATAACTCAATTTCAGTCAAAATCCCAACAGGTCTTTTTGAAATAGTGGGCAAGTGAAATTTGAAGCTTGGAAATAAAGAAGATCTAGAATAAACAAAATAATATTGAAAACAAAACAGAACAAATTCAGAAAACTAGTGTGTCTAATTTTAGGATCTACTATAAAGTTAAAGCATGAAGACAGCATGGTAATGGTATGAGGATACTCAGATATAGTAATTGAGAAGAGATCTCTAATATAGTTCTATGCTTATATTGCTAATTAATTTTTTATTATTTTTCTGTTACAGTTCTCCCAATTTCCCTTCCTTTCTCTCAGCTGCACTACCCATCCACCTGTTCCCACAGTCAATACCCACCCTGATGTCCACGTCCATGGGTCCTTTATACCTGTTCCTTGACTAGATATTTCCCCTTTTTTCACCCTTATCTCACCCCTCCCTGGTTTCCATCAGACTGTTTCTTGTTTCCATGCCTCTGGTTCTATTTTGCTTATTTGTTTTTATTGTTGTTGTTGTTTATTAGGTTCATTTTATAGTTAAGATCATATGGTATTTGTCTTTCACCACCTGGCTTAGTTCACTTATCATAATATTCTCCAATTCCATCCATGCTGTCATGGAAAGTAGGAGTTCCTTCTTTCTTTATGCTGCATAGTATTCCATTGTGTAAATGTACCAGTTTTTTGATTCACTCATTTACTGAAGGGCATGTAGGCTGTTTCCAGCATTTGTCTATTATAAATAATGCTGCTATGAACATTGGGGTGCACAGGTTCTTTTGAATTGGTTTTTCAGGTTTCTCAGAGTATAATCCCAGGAGTGGAATCACTAGATAAAAAGGCAGTTCCATTTTTAGATTTTTGAGGAAATTCCATACCATTTTCCATGGTGACTGCACCAGTCTGCACTCTTATCAACAATAGTGCACAGAATTCCCTTTTATCTACATCCTTGCCAGCACTTGTTGTTTATTGATTTGTTAATGATGTCCATTCTGACCAGTGTGAGGTGGGATCTCATTGTGGTTTTAATTTGCATCTCTTTGATGGCTAGTGATATTAAGCATGACTTCATATGCCTATGGACACTCTGTCCTCCTTGGAGAAGTGTCTGTTCAGATCCTTTGCTTACTTTTTAATTGGATTATTTGTTTTCCTGGTATTGAATTATATATGTTCTATATATATTTGGAGATAAAACCCTGTCTGAGATATCTTTGGCTAATGTTTTCCCTATAGCCAGTTCCCTTTTCATTTTTTATAATGGTTTCTTTAGCCATGCAGAAGCTATTTAATTTGATGTAGTCCCATTTGTTTATGTTGTTCTTTATATCTTTGCCCTAGAGGCTATATCAGCAAAAATATTGCTGCATATCTAAAATTTTACTGCCTATGTTTTCTTCCAGGACTTTTATGGTGTCATTACTTATGTTTAAGTCTTTTATCCCTTTTGAGTTTATTCTGGTGTATGGTGTAAGTTAGTTGTGTAGTTTAATTTTTTGCATGGCATTCCAGTTCTCCCAACACCATTTATTGAAGAAACTATTTTACTTCATTTTATAGTTCTGCCTCCTTTGTCAAATATTATTTGAACATAGAGACATGAGTTTATTTCTGGGCTCCCTATTCTGTCCCATTGATCTATGTGTCTGTTTTTATGCCACTACCAGACTGTTTTGATTACAGTGGCCTTGCAAAATAGTTTAATCAGGTATTATGATACCTCCTACTTTGTTCCTCTTTCTCTAGTTTTCTGGAGCTATTCAGGGTCATTTTTAATTCCATATAAATTTTTGAAATATTTGTTCTAAACATGTGAAATACATTATTGATATTTTAATAGGGATTATGTGGAATCAATAGATTGCTCTGGGTAGTATGGACATTTTAATGATATTAATTATTCCAATTCATGAACACAGTATATGCTTCCATTTATTTGTATCTTCCTTAATTTCTTTCTTCAGTGTTATATAGTTTTCTGAGTATAGGTATTTTACCTCCTGGTTAAGTTTATTCTTAGGTACTTTCGATTTCTTGTTGCTATAGTAATGGGACTTTTTCCTAGTTTCTGTTTCTGATATTTCATTGTTAGTATACAAAAAATGCCTTTGAATTCTGAATATTGACTTTGTATTCCACTATTTTGCCAAATTCACTTATTAGGTTGAGTAGTTTTTTTGGTGAATCCTATAGGGCTTTGTATGTACACTATCATGTCATCTGCAAATATCGACAATTTTACTTACTCTCTTCCAAATTGGATGGCTTTTATTTCTTGTTCTTGCCTGATTGCTGTGGCTAAAACTTCCAATACTATATTGAATAGAAGTGGTGAAAGCAGACACCTCTGTGTTGCTCCTAATCTTAGGGAGAAAGCTTTTAATTTTTGCCCATTAAATATGATGTTGGCTGTAGGTCTCTCATATATGGCTTTTATTATGTTGAGATATGCTCCCTCTATTCCCCCTTTGCTGAGTGTTTTTTATCATAAATGGGTGATGTACCTTATCAAATGCTTTTTCAGCCTTTGTTGATATAATCATAAGATTTTTCTCCTTCATTTTTTTATGTGGTGTATTATGTTTATTAATTTGTGAATATTATACCATCCTTACATCCCTGAGATGAATTCCAATTGACCATGGTGTATGTTCTTTTTATATTGCTGGATCTGGTTTGCCAATATTGTTTGAGGATTTTAACATCTATGTTCATCAGCAATATTGGCCTGTAGTTTTCTTGGTTTTTTTTTTTTTTGGTTGGGTCTTTATCTGGTTTTGGGATTAGGATGATGCTGGCTTTATAAAAAGAGTTCAGGAGTCTTCCATCTTCTAGGACTTTTTGGAACAGTCTGTGAGGGATAGGGGTTAGCTCTTCCTTAAATGCTTTGTAAAATTCTCCTGTGAAACCATCTAGTCCAGGGCTTTTGTGTTGGGAGTTTTTTATTACTGCTTCAGTTTTGCTAGTTATTATCAGTTTATCCAGGCTTTCTGCTTCTTCTTGATTCAATTTTGGAAGATTATATGTTTCTAGAAATATGTCCATTTTGCATAAGTTGTCAAATTTCTTGGCATATTGTTGTTCATAGTACTTTCTTACAATCCTTTTTATTTCTGTGGTATTGGTTGTAATTTCTCCTATTGTATTTCTGATTTTATTTGGCTCCTCTCTCCTTTTTTCTTAATGAGTCTGGTTAAAAGCTTGCTGAATTTTGTTTATCTTTTTAAGGAGCAGCTCCTAGATTTATTTATTCTTTGAATTGGTCTTTTAGTCTGTATGTCATTTAATTCTGCTTTGATCTTGATTATTTCCTTCCTTCTACTTGCTCTGAGCTTTGTTTGTTATTGTTTCTCCAGTTCATGTAGATGTAGGGTCCGGTTGTTTATTTGAGATATTTTAATCTTTTTTACATAAGTTTGTATTGTAATGAACTTCCTTCTCAGGACTGCCTTCACTGTGTCCCAGAGGTTTGGGACTGTTGTGTGTTCATTTTCATTTGTTTTCAGAAACTTTTTTATTTTGTCCTTTGTCTCATTGTTAACTCATTTATTATTTAATAGCATGTTATTCAGTCTCAATAAATTTGAATGTTCTTGAATTTTTCCCATGAGGTTGATTTCTTGTTTCAAGCCATTATGATCCCAGAAGATATTTGATATGATCTCAATTTTATTGAATTTGTTGAAGCTTGTTTTGTGTCCTATTATGTGGTCTATCTTTGAAAATGTTCCGTGTGCATTTGAAAAGAATGTATATTTTCCTTCTTTGGGGTGTAAGTTTCTGTGTGTATCAATTAAGTCCATATGATTTAGAATGCTATTCAATGCCACAATATCCTTGTTGATTCTTTGCTTGGAAGATCTATTCATTGTTGACAATGGTGTGTTAAAATCCCTTTCTATGACTGTATTGCTGTTGATATTTTTCTTGAAATTCTCCAAGATTTTCCTTATATACTTGGCAGCCCCTATTTTGGATGCATATATCTTCTTGATAGATTATTCCCTTAAGTATTATGTGTCCTTTTAACCTGAGCTTTTTTTCATGTCCATATGATTGGATTATTTTTCCAACCCTTCACTTTCAGTCTGTGTGGATACTTGTTTTGAGGTGGGTCTCTTGTAGACAATATAAATGTATGTCATGGTTTCTTATCCATTGCCTTTTGATTGGATCATTTAATCCATTTACATTTAACAGGTTTTTATCAGTACTTATTAATTGACTTTTTTTCCCTTTATACTTCCCCCCCCCCCACACTGCCTCTTTCTTCATTTTCTTAAAGCAGTCCCTTTGGCATCTCTTGCAGTACTGGTTTGGTGGAGGGTATTCTTTTAGCCTTCTTTTGTCTGGGAAACTCCTTATTTCACCTTCCACTTTAAATGAGAGCATTACCAGTTAGAGTAGTCTTGGTTGAAGTCCTTTGTCTTTCATTACTTGGAATATTTCTTGCCATTCCCTTCTGGCTTGTAATGTTTCTGTTGAGAAATTAGCCGATAACCTTATCGGAGCTCCCTTGTTTGTTACTGTTTCTCCCTTGCTGCCTTTAAGATTCTCTCTTTGTCTTTAAATTTTGCCATTTTAATTATGATGTGTCTTGGAGTGGGCCTCTTTGAGTTTACTTAATTGGGACCCTCTGTACTTACTGTACTTTGTGTTACTCTTTCCTCTCATCTATTTCAGGGCTTTTTCTGTCATTACTTTTTCAAACAGGTTTTCTATCCCTTGCTCCTCTTCCTCTTCTTCTGGTATCCCTATGATATAGATATTATTACATTTCATGTTGTCCTGCATCTCCCTTAAATCTTCTTCATTCTTTTTGAGTCTTTTTTCATTTTGTTGCTCTGTCTGGGAATTTTTTTCCACCTTGTCCTCTAGCTCACTGATTCAGTCCTCTGCTTCATCTAGTCTGCTTTTAATTCCTTTTATTGTGTTCTTCATTTCAGATATTGTATTCTTTGTTTCTTTCTAGATCTTACTGGCAGTTCTTATGTCCTTTTTCATGTTGCTGTATTTCACAGTAAGTTCCTTGTAGCTTCCCTGGAGTTCTTTGTAGTTCTCACTGAGTTCATTGAGCATCCTTATAACTGTTATTTTGAGCTCAGTATCTGATAGTTTGCTTGCTTTTATTTCATTTAGCATTCTTCATAAGGATTCCTCCTTTCCTCTTGATTGGGTGTCTTTCTTTGTCTCCCCATTTTAGGTTACTCTTTTTGTTTGTTTCTGCTTCTTCAATTGATCTGTTTTGACTCCTGGTCTTTGTGGTATGACCTGCTGTGGTAGGAGACCTGTGTGTTTCAGTGATGCAGTCTTCTTGATCTCCTGAACTTGATTCTCTTGGGATGCCCTTTATGCCTGTTATGAGCACTCTGTGGTTGTAATTGGGTTTTGGTTGTTGTTGGGTCATTCTTTGGTGGGTTCTTCCTTCTGGCTAGCTAACTGAGATTCACTCCACTCACCGCATCTTATATGCTGTTGTACAGGTCACTGTCTTCTATTTCTGGATCCACCCCAGGTGATGTCAGACCCAGTATCCCAGTCTGGCCTTAGGCAGCCTTCTAAGACTACCAGCAATCCACAATCTGTGGCTGTCTAACTCAGTTGTTAAATTAGTCAGTCTATTATCAGTAGCTAGGCTTAATCACCACAGGGTGGGACAGAACAATTTCTGGGGGTGGTGCTGTTGCTTCCCTTAAGGCTGATGCTGGTTGGAAGAGAGTGCTCTGTCTGAGCAAGATGGCTCTTGCAGTATGGGAAATGACTCAGCATGTGGATCCTGGCTGCTGGTCCTTCAGTTGTCTCCCCAAAGCCACCATGCCCAGGCTCTCCTTAAGTGTCTGTGGTCCATGCTGCCCCTTTGCTAGAGCCCAGAGTAAGTGGCTGCAAATGAAATGTTGTGCATTGAGCCTTTATGAGGCTCTCTGTGTCTCCAGTCATCTCTCCCTGCCACACAGAAACCCTGCTGCATTTTACGGCTGGATGTTATCTGGGTTCTCTCTGGCCCTGTTCCTTTCAGGCTGGGGAGCCCAGCTTGGTGTTTAGACACCACACTTCTCAGGGGGAATTCCCCATACACTGAAGTTTCCCTCTGACACTTCAGCTGACATCCATGGGATCCCAGCCAGCCCTCTCACATCTCCTCCACACTTCATATCAGTCAAATTGTGGTGAAGTGGCTTTTCTGTCTGTCCATTGTTGTAAGGCTTCCCTCCAGCTATTGTTCAGTTTGTTACTTAGGATGATTTCTCTACAATTTAGTTGTAATTCCACATTGGTCCTGAGAAGGGGTTAGTGCAGCTTCTGCTTACTCCTCTGCCATCTTGGATCTCAAGAATATACTATTTAATCGCTCCTCCCTCCACTAATTAATTTTTAACAAAAACATTAAAGAAATTTAATTATAAGGGGAAATTCTTTTAATAAATGGTGCTCGAAAATCTGTGTAATTGGCAGAAAAAAATAAATCACAACCTCATACCATATGCACACTTAATTTGGGATAGAGCATAGACTTTAACAAGAAAGTTAAAACTAATTCTTCTAGAAGAACTCAAAAATATCTTCATAATCTTGGGCTAGGCTGTATGCAAAAAAACAATAACCATAAAAGAAAACAAATGATAAATTTAACTTCATCAAAATTAAAATTTTTTAATTATCAAAACATATTCTTAAAAATATATAGGCATCTGGAGGAAAACATTTGCAATATATATATTTGACACAGGATTTTTGCCTGGAATTTATGAAGAGATTCTACACCTCAATAATAAAAAGAACAAGCAACCCAGTTAAAAAATAAAAGACTTGAGTAGCTATTCAAGTGAAGATATAAAAATGGAAAACTATACTTGAACAACAATTAAAATAAAATTTTAAAAAACGGCCAATAAGCACATCAAACTTTACTTAAGATCACTTGTCACAAGAAAAAAGCAAATGAAAACGAGAGACAATTTCACACTCACAAAAATGGTTCACATTAAAAAACTCACAGCAGCAAGTACTGGCAAGAGGAACTTATCATACATTACCAATGAGAACGCAAATAATACGAACACTTTGGAAATTTTGTGACAGTTCCTTGTGAAGTGAAATACCTACCTCTGCCCCATAACCCAGCAAGTCCATTCCTAACTATTTACCCATTGGAACTATTTACCCATTAAGTTTAAAAACTTAAACCCACTAAAATACTTATGTGTTTATAGCAGCTTTATTCAAAACAGTAAAGAACAGGAAACAAGTAAAATGTACATTAGCGAGAGAATGAATAAACAAAGTGTGATAGATTCACAAAATGGATTCAGCAATAAAAAAAACCCAAACTACTGATACACACATCAGTGAATCTCACTGGCATATGTTGAATGAAGAAGGCTCGGCCATAGAATACATACCAAATGATTTCATTTATATGAAGTTGAAGAACAGGCAAAGCTAATATATGGTGACAGAAGTCTAAATGTTTGTTGACTCTTAGTGTTGGGGGGTTGTTTAACAAGGAGTGTGGAAGAGCTATCTGGGTGATAGAAATGTTCTATATCCACGTTCAAACTATAGACCTATGAAACTGAGCATTTTCTGTATGTCAATTATTCCTCACTGTTAAGAAGACTTAGTCTCCACCCACATGAAGTTTCATATTAATGTTAAAGAAAGAACATCATCAAACAATTACATAAATACCATTATAAATCATGATGAACATTAAAAAAGAATCAGGTAAGATATTTAGAATTGAAGGGAGACTAATCTAATCTGGATAATCAAGGATGGTTTTTCAGAGGGAATCACTTTTGAGTGGAGAGCTGAAGTTGAATAGGTGATAACTAAGCAAGTGTATAGGTGATAGATGGAAAGGGTATTCCAGGCAGGAGGACCAACCAGCTGTGCAAAAGACCTGTGAAAAGAAGGCATATGATAAATTTTGGAAAAGAGTCATTTGACTCTGAATGCAGAAAGGGAGGGGTAAAATATGTTAAGAAATGTGACTGATATGGCTAATTGTGCTTGGAACATTTAAGGTCATATTAAAAATATCATTCTCTCCTGAGGACAGTAGTAAACGACTCAAGGATTTTACACAAGAACCTGGAAGGGTCAATTGCATTTTACAATGCTCTTTTCTATAACATGAAGAATAAATGTGAAGTGGCCAAGAGTGGATATGGGAAAATCAATTGGCAGGCTCTTGCTAGTCCAGGAGTCAGCATGCCCTCTTTGGTTAGGAAAGTGATGATAGTTAATGGGGTTATTTAGGGGATCAGTCTGGCAGGATTTCTTGGCGGGTGAGTTTGAGGATCATGGTGAAAAGTTGTACCACATGTAGCTATTAGCTTTCTGGTCTGTGAGACTGGAAGTACTCTGATGCCACCCAGTAAGAAAGAATGCATGAGAGGAATTAAGTTGTAGTTAAAACACACACGTTGACTTTTCAACAGATGCAAATTGATATGGCTTTGAGATACCTAAGTAGATATTGATTAAGCAATCAGAATGCACAAAAATGGTCTGGACTTGAAACATATTTACTGGAAATTTGGAAGTCATCTCCTTATGCTGGTAATTAAAGTCACAGCATCAATGATGTCATCTAGGGAGATATTAGAGATTGACAAGAGGCCAACCCCTAAAAAACTCTCAACATTTAGAGACCAGCTAGAAAGAGATGAGCTAGGAAACAAAAGGAACGGCCAGAGAATTAAGGGGGAAATCTACTCTAGTAACACATAAGCCAGAGAAAGAAAATGTCTTAAAAATTAAGGAAGGGGCCCTGGCTGGCGTAGCTCAGTGGATTGAGCGCGGGCTGTGAACCAAAGTGTTTCAGGTTCAATTCCCAGCCAGGGTACATGCCTGGGTTGCAGGCCAATACCCCCAGGAACTGCACATCGATGTTTCTCTCTCTCCCTCTCTCCCTTCCCTCTCTAAAAATAAATAAATAAATAAATAAAAATGTTAAAAAATATGAAGGAAGGGTAACTAGGATCTAATGCTACTGAGGAACCCAGTAGAGGAGAACTAGACAATGCTTATTTAACACACTGGTAAAATAAATGGATTTAGGTAACCATGGCAACTAAAAATGTTCCAATGCAGTAGAGATGCTATTTGCAGTTGTCTACAAATGAGCTAAGGGGGCTCAGTAACTTTCCAGAAATTGTCTGTAAATGTTTATTTATAATGATACACCTTTTTCTGTGGAAGAATTTGTAGATTTTATGACATATATACTTCATGAGGGTCAACTGCTTCCTCTTGTTTTGGATATATGTGAGTGTATGTGCATGTATGTGTCCATTTTTTTAAATTCTGGCTCTTGTAGGTCTTTGCTGAAGAATATTGATATTTAGTATATCTTTCTTACATTAACAGAAAATGAATATGAAGCTGGTTTTAGTTTTGTCTCCTAATGAGCAGCATAAAGAAGTTTTGATAACTTTCCAAGTAGAATATTTGGCATTGGAGAAAAAGTGTTAAATTTAGACTTAGAAGAACTAAATTTTTAGCTACTTCCTGCCTTTGATATCTCCAGAAATGTGCTTAAATATTCTATCCCTTAATTTTTAGTTTGTAAGATAGGCAAAATAATATTAATCTAGAAGGGTTATTTGGAGGGTAAAATGAGTTGGTGATTTAGAAAACATTTTACAAATTATGAACTCACAAAAGTAATAATCATTCTTTATTACATACACTTTATATGAACAGATGTGAAAAATGATAGAGAATATCTGAATTAATGTTGTGGCAGATACAAGGTGATAGACAAAGTAGAAAGCACTTTCCTTCTGCCTCAAGGAAAGTGGTTGCCAGAGCTTTTTATTCTATTAGTATTCATCACACTGGCTCCAATAAAAAAACAAAACATAACAAAATTTCTATTTATAAGGTTGATCAGAGTACCTAATAAAAACTATGAATTTAGGTCAAAGATCCTCATTTATTTTTTGGTAAATAGAACAATCAAAACAAGGTAAAATTTAGTTTAAAGCAAAACATTCAAGGCCTAAATGTTGACTCTTCTTCCTTTGCCAAGTAGTGGCTTATTAGTTTCTCATGTTTTCATTTTAGAAGAAGTTTGTGTTTACATATGAGAAGAGTTTTTAAATGAATTTTCCTTTCTCAAGAGTAGAATAATTTTTTTGCATGTGCCTGTCAATGGAAAAAAACAACAAACTCTTCAGCACTGGAAGGTCTAAAACTCTGACTCACAGTTAGTTCTTTTCTGGGGGTACTTATTTTTGTTAATGTTCTCTGTTAATAGTACAAATCTGTGGCCTGATTGAAATGTCCTATGAAATTGCCCTATTCTGCTCAAATCTGGAAGTCACTTCTGATCCTAAGAAATAAGAAATAGCCCAGATTTGACAAGCATAGATTAAGTTGTAGTGGGTCCCTCATGTCCCCTCCCTTCGTGGTTGAAGAGAAAGTCCAGAACATTGTAGGCTGTGCAGGTATTGTTTTTTGAGAAGCCATCAAAATGATCACCCCACCTGTTGAGTTGTCTTTGGTTTAGATAATTTGTTATAAAAGTAGCTAAGGACAATTCCAGGGGCTGTAATGGGAAAAGATGTCTAGGACAATATTGGTTCTGAATCACAATTAAGAAATAATGCATGCAGGTTTGCTGAAAATAGAAATGCCTTTTTAAAATATTCAATACAGATAAGCTTAAGAAATATCATACTTTTCAGACTTAAATATAATTATATTAATAACTGGATTTTTGTTAATTAAGGTTAATTAAGGTATATTGATTTTTAGAAATATGTTGGGTTGTGGCTATAAACTAGCAAGGCATTTTCCTTTTCAATAATTTCCTTTTAAAGATGTCCAATTGTTACTTCAGCTGTCTGCTGCTGTACACAACTATAAAAGAGATTGATGAGGAAGAAAAATGTTTTTATTAAATGTTTTTATTCTCCCAATTTGGCAAAGCGGAGTCTCCCCTGCTCCAAGCTATTTTCTGGTACAAAACAGAAATTCTCTTGTTCCTCATAAGACTGAAATCCCAATCCATGCCTGGAGACCCCCCTCCACTCTTATCTGCCCTTCTGGAGTCCAGGCTCTCTCTCTCTCTCTCCCCCTCTCCACACTTATGAGGCCAGCACCTCCATTGCATTGCCTTGTTGCAGCTTTCTCCCTCTTCCCCACCTGGGAGCACTGCCAGACCATTGCAGCCAGTCTTGTCAGGGGCTCAGTTCGCTGGGCCTTGGTGTTCAGGGCTGCTTGTGCTCTTGGGAACAAGGAGGATTCCTGACCTGTACATCTGTGTGCTGCTCTCAGGGGGAGAGAATAGGAGCAGTTCAGGATTCATGCTGTGCAGCATGGGGTTGCAGAGTGCCTCCACTGGCACGGTGCACATTACACACAAGCCTCCTCCAGACCAGACTGTGCAAGCAGGATGAGGTTAGAGCCTTGGGCCCCCATAGACCCATGGCTGGCAAGGCCCGCATTCTGCACACAGGACCCAGCCTTTGTGGACTGGCTCTTGACCATGCAAAACAGGTGTTTGAGTAGAGCCCAGCATCCCATCAGTCTGGTGAACACTCTGTGTCTCACCCTGACTGAGGGAAGGTTTGAGGAAGAGAGCCCGAGCTTCTGCACACACTCTGTTTTAAATCTTTGCCCCATAATCCTACACACTGTGTGAGTGTCCAAACCCCAGCCAATCCCAGGCCAATGTCACGAGGTGCATGAGCTGCACAGTAGTGTATTTGCCCCTCCTCTGGCCACTAATATCCAGAAAAGGGTAGGAGGGTTTTACATGTGACTTTTTCAGCTCACACAGCCTGCACAGGCTCTGTTCAAGTAGTGTCATGAGCTGGATTGTTTAGTGCTGCCTTCGGTTATGGAACCATGCTCTATCTCTTGTTTGACCCCAAACTGTCTTTGGCACTTTCCAACCACTCTCATGGGTCTTTCCAGGGGAGTGTAAGCTCCTGCTCTGCTATCCCTCTGCCCCTCCTCCTGCTAGGTCAGCTGCACTGCTTGGTTGCTGATTGCCAGGCAATACACGCTGCCCACACCAGCTTGTTTACCATTGCCAGAGGCAGCAGCCTCCTCTGTGGCCCCTCCCTTCTGCGGAGGAGTGCAGCCTCTGTACTAGATCAGGTTTCTCCTCACTCTCCCCTCCTGACCCCTCCCACTAGGGACCTGGGCAGAACCCCTTTGCAGTACACAGGACTCATGTAGTATTTCGACAATGTTATCACTGATTAAAATATTTCTTTAAATATACTTTAGGTTTATTGTTAGAGTATTTTCTTGCTTGTCGTTCTTTATTAGACTTGTCTCCAAATGAATCTTGATATTCAGAAATAAAATCTGCCTTCAAAGATGAAGATTTTCTACCACAAAGGACACTTGCATAACTCAACTTGTCATTGAAGGCTTTTTTTTTTTAAGATTTTATTTATTTTTAGAGAGGGAAGGGAGGGGAGGAGAGAGAGAGAGAGAGAGGGAGAGAGAAACATCAATGTGCGGTTGCTGGGGGCTGTGGCCTGCCACCCAGGTATGTGCCCTGACTGGGAATCGAACCTGCAATGCTTTGGTTTGCAGCCCGCGCTCAATCTACTGAGCTACGCCAGCCAGGGCTGAAGGTTATGTTTTAAAAATGAATTTCAAATATGGTTTTAGGATTGGCAGTATTGCTAAAAATAAGTATATAGAATCTTTTTCAAACTGTGGTTTACCCAGAACTTTCATTTTTAGTACTGAAAGTCTTATATCCTAAAAAAAACCCTCTCACTCCCAGAAAATCTAAAAAGATAGAACACCCTAAGAAGGGAAATATTTTTATAAGGATGATGGTGAATTTAAAATTTCTTGGACTCTATTAAGGTATTTAGAATTTATAGCTTGGCACAAAACATCCCAGAATAAAGATTGTATCTTCTAGCTTCTTCTTTCCAGCTATGTGTGGTCACAGGACGAAGGACTGGTCAATCGAACATAAGTGCAGTATTTGGAACTTCTGGGAAGTGTCTGTAAAGGGATGAGCTCAAGTCTCCCTTAACTGCACCTACCACCATATTCGATAATAAGATGATCATAAGGAGAAAAGTCACATCCAGTGGGGCTTGGGTCATTATCACTGTATGATAGTCCAGGATGATTATTTTTCTAAACTCCTTCACAGTCAGAGAAAAACCCAGACCTGAGACCATGATTTCTCATCGTAGTTTTACAATGTTTATTTGTCCCTAGAGTTGCAAATTCTAAATTTAAAATTAAATTAGATTTACCCCTATAATGATGTACAGTAAAAAAAAATTCCTTGTCCTTTCTTATTTATAAATCCATTACATTTAACATACATTTTCAATGTTTTTACACATTTTATTTATTCCTTACAGCTTATTATTTATCGGTATTTGAAACCCAAGTAAATAAAGTACATTTCTTTCCAAAATGAAACAGAAAACTGAAGTCAAAGAAAGGTTTTACAAAAGAAGAGGAAATCAAACATATTTACTTTTTTGGTGTTTTGTAGCAACCTTTCCCATGAAGTTTTGGAGGCTGGGATTTTGTAGAGTTTGGGGGAGTCTTGAAATATTCCCATCCTAGTCTTTAATGACAGCCCCCTCTCCTTGTAATTCTGATTATTCCTCAGATTGCTTTGTGGACACTTCTTGTTTTACCAATATTTTTTAAACGTATCCCATTGCTTCATCTTTAATTTAATGCTTTTTTCTCTTGTTATACCATAATTTTAATTTATCTCATCTACTTTTCTAAAATCACAGGGAACATCATGTAATGCCAACTTCTATACACACTGGCATATCATTGTTTACTTCTCCTTCCTCTAGTTCCTAGCATTCTCTTGAGTCATAACTTGTTTGTCTCTGCCTTAATTCTGTTTCCTAAATATAAATGTGAACTATTAAATATTATATTAACTTGCTATTTTTAGAGTTTTCTTTATTTTTTGTTTTCTATCTAAAAGAAACCACTTTGAATTTCTCTCACTCTGGACATTAATTTCAAATGTTTGACCACGACCCCAACATGGCACAAAATACACACACACACAGTTACTTATTATATGAGATATATCCTGTTTTCTACCATCTTCAATTTGAGAGAATATTTTTTCCTTTATTTGATTGATAATGAATATTTATCAAATCAACTAAATTAATTTCACAACCCACTAACAGGTCATGATACACAACTTGAAATACACTCACCAAAATATTCTTATCAGAAGGGAAGAGAAATGTTTCTGCTATTTTTCAGGGTCTAAGGAGTTTTCTAAAAGGTCAGATAAAGTAACAACCACTGGTGACAGTGTTTATGGTACCAAAACTGCATTTTCATTGCCAAAGTGAAGTAGAAGATTGGTTCTCATCAACTTTTGTATTTTAAACTATTATTATAACACTGATTATTTCAAAATTTCATCTCTAGCCCAGACTTTCTGCTATTCCAACTTCCTATAGTTAAATGTTTTCTGGTAGTGAGATACTCTACATATAATTCACACTGTTCAAAATTCAAACTGATGGGAAAAAAGGGCCTCCCTAAACCTGTCTCCTACAATGGATTTCTATTTGAGTGACACAAGCAGTCACCCAAATTCAAAATCTATCATTTTTGACTATGCCTTTCCCTCATCCTTCAGTCGTAATGCCCTTCTTTCATTATTCACTAAATCTTGCAAATTTTACAGCTTAAATTGTTGCTGTATCCACCCCATGTTCTTAAACCTTATTGCTTCTGTCCTGTATCTGACTTTTCCTGTATCTCTACTTGAACTACCACCACAACTTTTGACTCACTTTCCTGATCTAATTTTGTCTGTCTCTATTCCCATTCTTTCACACAGGCAAATCTGACCATGGCACTCCCTTAATTAAAACCTTTTGATGACTTTGCATCACCTGAAGGATATAATCCAAGTTCCTTAGGGTGTCCAAGAAGTCCCTGGTACTCTGGGCCTGGCTTGTCACTCCAGCATCATCTGCTGCAGTTCTTTGCTTTGAAATTGGTGTTCTGACAATACAAAACTGCTCTTGCACACAGAGTACCATATTTTGCTGTGTATAATGTGCACCCACATTTTAATACTACCGTGTATAATTCACATCCTTAGTACTGCCCATGTATAATGTGCATCCTTGTTTATCCCTCAAAAATTTGGGCAAAAAGTGTTCATTATACACAGCAAAATACGGTATGATGAGTCTCACGCCTATACCTTTGCTAATGCTTCCTCTGACCTGTCTTCATTGTCAACCTTTAAAATGAGTATCAGGTGTCTCTCCTTTTAAAAGGTTTGCTTGATATTTCTCTCCAGGATGAATTAAATACCTTTCCTTCTGCTCCCAAAATATCTTCTGATTTTTCTCTTATTTTGATCATTGTATTGTTCTAGTTAACTCTTCAAGTATATGTTTTCTTATTAAGACACATACTAGGCCCTCAGCAAATATGTTTAATGAGTGCATGAGTCAATTAATACATTAGTGAGTGAACAAACACAATAGTAAAATAGTAAATGGAACAGGTACACACAATAGAAATAAATTTTATTTAATTCTGGATAGGAAATGACCTGGAAAGAACCTTTGCCATCCAAAAGATTTGATTCATCTGATTTTGCTGGCCAGATAGATGTCCTTTTCTTCCAGTATTCTACAGATTATCTTCCTGAATTGGAGATTTAGATATTATGGCCTTTGCCTTAAGAGGGGAAAAATCCTAGCTCACATTGTTTTCAGTAGATTTTAAGCAGGGTTGATTCAACAATATTTCAGGAGTCATTTACCATATTATTCAATGCAAAGGAACTCATTCAACCAATTTTACATTGTACATTATACAAATCCTTAGAAAACAAGTTTATTTGAACGAGCCATTTGAATGGTTCACAGATTAATTCCTGACTAAAAGGAGATTGGGTTAACTCAACTGGTGTGTAATATCTGGCAGGAAGTTAACTAGCTTCAGAATGAAAAAAAAATAACAAATATAAAACCTTCTTCCAGAGAACAACAAAATGTTAAACAATTTATAATGTTTTATTCATACTGTAATTAGCTCCAATCTCTTCATTCTTCCTGCATAACTATTCGATTGTAGTAAAATCTCTATAACATTGCAGAATCTTTTTTATATTCTTTACAGTGTGTGTATATTTCAGTACATTTTTAAAAGACCTAAGCCCCTATTTGTAGAGATAATACTTAATTGGCAGAAGTACTTGTATATAGGAACAGTAAAACTGTATATCACTATGCATGAGAAATTTGGGTTTCTCATTCTCGTAGGAGACCTAAGAGCTCGGACCCCATGTTACAGAGGCAGTAACTCTGGCAGTACAGAGGCAGATGGATCAGCTCTTGAGCAAACTATAGAGGACTATTTCTTTGTATATCAAGGACTGTTTGGCTAAAACAGTGAGAACAAATGTTGAAGGGAAGTGTGGAATGATATGAGATTGGAAAAGTATTTGAGTGAAAGGCACTCAGTTGATTTTAAATGGGAGGTGTAGTAAAAGAATTATAAATAAACAAGACTTAGGCAAATCTCCTCCTCCATTGTTTTTCTTGGGTCACGTGTAGCTAGCAGAGTATGACATAGCTAGGGTAGCATCTATCTTGGAATGAGACTAGGCTGCCTTTGAAAAGCCAGGTAGGAACTTGAACAGGGCCCACTTTGGGGGACACTAATGCTTGAAGAGTCAAGAAAAGCCTGTGAAACTTACGCATGGTCTAGTCTAAATCACCAGGATAGATAATTCTACAGTGAATTGGGGACAAAGGTAAAACTAATTATAAAGTGTGTATATTTGTTAGAGAATCCTTTGGGATTGCAATTTACATATGGTTCTGAATTTAGGGATAGTGTTATTCTTTTCATCTGTCACAACTAAAATAAAACACAACTATGTTAACCATTTTAAATAACCGTGGCTTCTTTTTTGACATAGCTACTGTGTGAGCAAGAAGGGGTGGAAGAAAGATGGCTAGAGACAGATATATATACAAATCCATACGCACTTACATTTAATATATATTTGACAGTGAGATTTAATATTTGTTGGCATTTACTCCAATGTTTTTCTTTCTCTTAAAGGACTGCAGTTGATTTTCACAATGATTTATCCCTATGGCTCATACTAATATATCACTACTTTAAAATTTTGTTTAATACAGTTGTAGCATTACCCATATTCCAGAGGAAAACAAACCTTTTTAATATATGAAGGGTGTCAGTGTTAGTCATGTGATTTGTAATGCTTTTGCTTAAATATTGATTTTTTCAAATTCAATTTTTATTGATTTCTCTTAAATATTAATCATTTCGAATGACAGCTTAAAAAATAGGCTGAGCCCCTTGAACATTCTTGTTATCCACAACTTGTAGATATAGTGTACAATTTTAGTATGTTCCAAATTAATTCAGACAAAACATACTGCTTTTTCATTTAAAGATTTAATATCATAAGTTAAAATTTTATTTGTGCCAAATCAAGGGATTTATGCAGAGTACAAACTGTGGCTGTGTCGTTTTTCCATGAACAATACAGGCCATCTATGATCTCTAACCAGTTTATCTGTAATTTACCACCATTCTTGCTTCATGGAAAACCATTTCTACCTTCAGAATATCAGTGTTCTATAACAACAATGAAGATGACTGGGCCCAAATCAAACATGATGACTAGAAAATGGCAGATTATCAACAGTTTTAGGGGACTAGGCTTTCAGGATATTACTATGTGGAAGGTGCTCTGATTCGTCATGAAAACAAAAGAAATGTCACTTCCCCACAACATTTGTTTTAAATTTCTGATTGGAAATCAACCCTTCTGACTGACTGAGAATTAAATTTGGCAATGATTAGTTGTGAGGCTTCTGTACATTATTTAACCCATCTGACCTTGGTTTCTCCACCTGGAACATGTAGAAAATAATGCCTGCTGCTGGCTACCAAGAAATTAGCATGGATAAGTGAATATCTATTGGTGGCTCCTTGAGAAAAGATCAGGACTGGCAGTTTCCAGATCGAGAGGGTTTGCATTGAGTTTTTCTTTTCACACGGATTGAGATTAGGGGATAGATTTATCCCCTAAGCAAGCAAGTTATAAGTGGTGACTGGATTTTAATCCAGTTCACAAAACAGTTTAAACCCATAAAGCAGATAAAATGAAGACATTTTTATGTGAATTCAAGATTAACAAAGTAGATATTTTTCCTTTAAGTTTACAAAAAGGAGAAATATGCTTAAAGTACTAGAAATTAACAAGAAGTACAACAAAGCAAAAAAAATTTTCTGTTGTGTTTTTAGTGATGGTGTTTGAGAATAACAATTAAAGGTCTCTGAGGGTATGGGTTAATGACAAAATTAAAGGATACTATGTACTATGAATTTATTAAAGTTGATAGATTAAAAAATAATTTTTATGAATCTAATATTTATTCATACTTGGTATTAAAATTTGGAAAATAAAGATAAGCTACAAAAACATATAAAAATAATCTCCCACCAGCCAGAGATATTTGTTATGAACTACTTTGGTTCTTTGCTGTAATTAATCAAGACATTTGACTTTGCTCTTCTTTGATAAAAATGTCTCACCAACTCTATTCTTGTATTTAACCATCACAACAAAACTTTTTGTCTCATGAATAAATCTGGGTTTAAATACAGCACAATAAGTAATATAGGCAAGCATCTGATGCAGTCATGGTGGTGAAAGAGGAATCCTGAAGGGTTAGAAGGTAATCAGATAAAAGCCTAGGGTTGGTGAACTGAGAAAAAGAGCATGGAAGAAGAGGCATGTATTAAGAGCCAGGGTTAAAAAGAGAACACTATTTGGAAATACAGTTAGTTCTGTATGTGAACCACTAATGAATTTACAGACTATTCATCTTCTGTCATGGACCTGACTTAGCCAAACCTGGGTTCTGATTTTTGTAGCTGTATAACTCTAAACAAATTTTTTTAACTTCTTTTTTTGTTGGGGCAAAGTTTATATAACATAAAATTAATTATTTTATTTCATTTTCCTCAAAAATTTAAAAATGGAACCTTTTTAAAGCATTTAAAAATGCTTTTTAACCCAATGATCTCATTTCTGGGACTATATCCTAAAATCCCGAAACACCAATTTGAAAGAATATATATACACAGCAGCATACACATATGTATGAATACACATACACACATGAGAGAATATATACATATAACATATTACAATAGCCAAGATCTAGAAACAGCCCAAGTGCCCATCAGTAGATGAATGGATAAAATAGCTGTGGTACATTTACATAATGGAATACTACACAGCAAGAATAAAGAAGGAACTCTTACCTTTTGTGACAGTATGGTTGGGCCTGAAGATTATTATGCTAAATGAAATAAGCCAGTCAGTGAAAAACAAATACCATATGACTTCATTTTTATGTGAAATCCAATGAACAAAATAAAGTGACAAACAATAGAAACAGGCATGGATGGAACAGACTGACAACTATTAGGGGGATAGGTGAGGGGAGGACTGGGTAAAAGAAAGTGAAGTGTTTAGCCAAAGAACATACATACATAACCCAAAAACACAGACAACAGTATGGAGATGCCAGAGGTAAGAGAGGCAGAGGCTGAGTGGAGGCTGGTAAAGGTGAGAGTGGTGGTAAATGGGGACATCTGTAATAGTGTAAACAATAAAAATAAAGTTTAGAAAACAAAAGTAATCATCTTAAAGTGTATAATTCAGTGGCATTTAGTACACACACAATGTTGTGCAACTATTACCTCTATCTAGTTCCAAAACATTTTACCACCCAAAAGGAGACCTTTACCTATTTAGCCATCACTCCCCATTCCCCCTTCCTCTCAGCCACTGGAAACCTGCTTCTCATTTCTATGGATTTACTTATTCTTGATATTTCACATAATGGAATCACACAATCTTTGACCTTTTCTGTATATTAAACTTCTTTAACTTCGTTTTGAGCCTTACTCTACCCTACTACATTTCTGATTTAAGATGCCCCTTACTGGATCATCGTATGAATTAAAATGAGGTCATATACATAATATATCAAGCACAAAACCTGGAATCATGCAATGTGTAAAACCATTCCACTTTCACTGTTTGGTTTTAAATCATTGCTTATATCTTTGTATACACGTGTATAGATAGCATACTAATCTGTGAGGATTTATTTACAATAAGCTTTCCTTTCTATCACAACTGCCTTTGTGATCCTGTAAATGCATTTTTAGGGATTTTCCTCGTGGTGTGTAGAGCTGCCCTGTTCCCTCACGTTGTCTCCTGCTTCCTTTTCTAAATATAGTTTTACTTCCATCAATTTGGTGGGTCCTGGGAATTTTCTTTTCATATCTGTGAAAACAGCAAGCTGACAAGCTTCTCTTTGGTATGACACAGTGTGTGTGAATCTATGTCATGTCCAAGCAACTTTGTTCATAGTTAATTTGTTAAATTCCTTTGGAGAACAGACATGGCATTCCCTGCTGAGCAATCAGCACAGCTGCGCAGTCAGGCAGTGGCCAAACAGAACCCAGTGGGAAATGTATATTATTGTTCAGAGGTAATGGTCATAGCCAAACCCTTGAAAGTTTACTGGCCTCTTTTTGGAAACACACAGCACAATTTGCCCTGGGACCCTATGTTGCCCATAGGTATTAGGTATATAAGATGTGTAGCTGTCATGGTTGAATAGACACAAACAAACAGAAAGGGTGACCAAGAGTGGTGCTATAATCCCATCCCACTTCACACTCTTTCTTTTTTCCTTCCTTTCCCCCTTCCTCCCTCCCTCCCTCCCTCCTTTCCTTCCTTTCTCCCTCCCTCCCTCCCTCCCTTCCTTTCTCCCTTCCTCCCTCTCTTTCTTTTCTTTCTTTCTTTCTTTCCCTTTTCTTTCTTTCTTTCTTTCTTTCTTTCTTTCTTTCTTTCTTTCTTTCTTTCTTTCTTTCTTTCTTTCTTTCTTTCTTTCTTTCTTTCTTTTTCTTTCACTTCCCTCTTTTCCTTTTTGTTATCCTAACATTTCCCTTCCATCCCCATAGCTGCTTTGATCTTAGCATGGTGCTCCTTTGACAATTAAGTGAGGGTACTGCCTTCCAACAAGTCATTATGAAAAGGGCTGAACTTTTAGAAGAAATAAACTAAACCTTAAACACCACTCGTGTTTGAGTCAGAAGAGACCATGTGCCACTACCTTGTCTTGGGCAGACAGTGGGTGGGCAAAATGACAGTGTATGCACAGTCTTCAGTAAGCACTCCTAATAAAGATCCCCCCCCCCCAGCTGAGATGATCAAAGGCTGCTTTTCCCAAAGCTAGCTTATGTATTGTGAAAGTCAGCCTGGCATCCAGAGGTCAGAATCACATGTCTCCCTGAAACATTTCATACAACCCAGAAACAGATCCTTGCTGTCATCGATGAGAAAACAAGCACAGGCTAGACATGATTTCAAGGCAATGGGCCTAATGAGATTACCAACAAACTCGGTCTCTTCTTATAACTCCATTTTGGGGGTGGGGGTGTTTCGTCTTGCAGGCTAATGTGATTATGTCTGAAAAGAAGAACTTGACATGGAAAAATGTGGGAATCTTATGAAAAGGCTCCTTAATAATTCCATGGAAAGTTCATGGAATTCTGATGGGATTTTCTAATCTTCCTGCTTGATTAAAGGAATATCTGCCTACATGTTTGTCTTATAAAATTGCTTGGGAACATTATGAATAGAAAAGAGGTTTCCGGAAACTTAAACTTATGTGTGCGTGCACACATTGGGTGCTCTGAGAATTATACTAAGTTTTATACAGGTTAAATCCTTTATTTTAAACAAATATGAGGTGGGCATTTGGGGAAACAGATTCAGAAAGGAAAAGTAACATGCCTGCATTGGCTCCATAGCTAGTAGGTGTCAAAATCAAATTTCTATGCACTTTCTATTATGCCGCCTGCCATCACACTGCCAAGTGAGTGCCTGCATAATGCTTAGATTCTCTGCTCTCACTGATTCCCTCTGAACCCATTCATTCAGCCAATGTACACTGGATGATTCATACATGCAAAGCTCTGGAGGGCATAAAGGTGAGGAACACAGTTACTATTCTCAGGGAGCTTACAGTAGTTTAGGCGAGGAGAAAAGGTGTAGCCTCACGTAACTAGAGCACAAGGCAGAATGGTCTTGGGGGACACCAAGGAGTAAGACACTTATGACCAGCCGGGAACACCCAGAAAGTTTCATAGAGGAGTGGCACTAGGTTGAGGGTGAGGAATTGTGAGTCTTCCCAGTTGTCTGGACTCTAAGGTAAGACCAACCAGATCTAGACCTCAGCCTAAGGAGTTTGGGCTTTGTGGTTTACTTTGTGTTAGATATTTGCAAGGGAAGAAATAAATAACAATGAAATATAAGGCCAGATGCATGATTGCAAGCAGATTACTAAAGGCTGAAGTGTTTTGTTTGACCAACAAAATGATTTTTAAAAATTCGAATATATTTAAAATAAAAGGACTTCATGTAAAAATCTGGATTTCTAAATTATGTTGGAAATTGGCTGGTATTTGATATAGCAACAATTGGCTGCCACTGAAGAGAAGCTGCCCTTTCTAGATAAGCCATATACTTCTTCAGTATCAGAGGTCCAGCTTAATCTGAACTGCTTTATTCATTTATGTTATCTACCTAGTTCCTGTAGACATTTGAGTTGTCAATCTCTGTCTTAGGTGGTCACTTATAGATTGCATACTGTCATAAAGTATAGAAAAGTTAGAGATTTAACTCAGTGACAACACTGAGGTTAATACGTGTAGACACCTCTAATTGTCAGATATTAATCAAAAGTCAAAAGAAGGACCTTTGGGAAATATGGATTGTAGACTCTGGCTCAAGAATCCTAGGACAGAAAATAGAAAGGTGAGCACAGAATGACAGAAAATAGAAAAATTACCAGCATTGGTGCTGAATGTGTTTTACGACACAATTTATTTACACTTACTATGCAGTAGGCTTTTACCAGCAAAATTTAATTTTATAATCCTGGGAGGCAGGTATCATTACCTCTATTTTGGAGATGAGGAAATGAAAGTACCCACATATAGTAAGTAAGTGGTAAAGCTAAATGAGAATCATTAGTATAAAATGACTCATATATAATATATTCTTATTCTAATATTCTTTTTACTATGTCTATAAACCTCTCATTAATCTTTTCTTTTATCTTCTAATCTGAGCTAGTTTTGGAACTTGGATTTTGTTAATAACATGTTTACTGAACACAGAAATATTTTAGATAGCTGGATGGCTGACTGAACTAAGTTATTGTAGCAGTTAAAAGACCATGCCCAGGAGACAGACTACATAAGTACAAACAGTTTTATTTTTTGACAGTTGTGTGTCTTTGTAAAATTGTATGACCTATCTGTACATTAGTTTCCTCATTTGTAAAATAGGGATAATAATATTACCAATCTCATAAAGTGTTTGTGAGGGTTAAGTATATGAAAACATGGAAAGTGCTTAGGAGAATTTCTTGGGACTATAGGGTAGCCTTTATTTATCATTATTATTATAATTATGATTTTTAACAATCCTTAAGAAAAATATGACTATTTTTATGGCCCCTCCCTTCCCACACTGAATATACATGATCGATTCAGCAAGCAGATTATTTATGTTCTTTGATAGGGTTGGCCTGCTAGCATTTTGGTTACAGAAGAGAAATGGGGGTTGGCAGTAGGTATGAACCACTGTGGAAAAAGATAAATCTAAGTGGACTCCCATGTTTTGGCCAGACAATTAGGGTACTCAGTGATGCTTTCACTAAGATAGTGAATATAGAAAGAGAAGCAGATTTCAAATGGAATACAGCTAGATTAGTTGGAAACATATTGAGTTTAAGAAGTGTGTGAGACCCATCAGCATGTCTCTTGGACCACTTGGGAGTGAGGATAAGGATGTGGTAATAGAGAGAGCACGAGTCTTAGCTAAGGTTCTGGGTAAAGATGCAATCACTGACTTGATTGCAAAAAGACTTGAATGCAGGTTGTGCTAACTCCAAAGCCCACACTTTTTCTATGTGCACAGTGCCATTTCCCAGGACAACAACATTTGCAATAGTTTATGCTGTTTCTTATGCTTGGAATGCACATTCTCTTCATCACTATGTCTTAAGATCTTAGCTGTTCTTCAAATCTCAGATCAAGTCCTACATCCTGTACAGTCCCACAGATTGTTACAGTCAGCATTCATCTTTCCTGCCCCCATTCATCCATTTTCTGTTTTTACTCCTCTAATAAAGCACTTAGAATCATAGAGACCTCAGAGGGTCTTGAAAAGTCATCAAGCCCAAGCCTCATTGTTTCATGAACCCCTTCTTTAATACCCTCTATAAGTCATCTTGCAGCCTTTCCTTTGACAATTCTACAAGCAAGTAATTCATGCTTTTGAGAAGCAATCCATTCAAACTAAAGCCAGTTTCAATTGCTAGAAAATTCTCCTGTGTCCATGGCTGTTTTAACATCTAGCCACTGGTACTGGTTTTACCCACTGGAGTCTACTCCATCTTCACATAATAGACCTTCAGTTCCTTAAAGACATTTATCATGTACCACATCCTCCCCAGAGCAAAACATCCCAGTTCTAAAGCTACAGAGCATGTTTTGTCAGTTTCTTCACTTTCACTTTTCTTTCACTTCCATTTCAAGATACACCAGTTTGTCTATATTCCTCTTTAAATATAATATTCAGAGCTCCACCCAATAAATAGATATGACCTAACCACCACCAAATAGAGCAAAATTTTGCCCTTTATTGTTCCGAACACTTTTACTACTTCATAGCATAAGGTTTTATAGGTATTCTCATGGCCCTTATGTATTGACTGATATTGAACTAACAGTAAATTACTTACTATAGTTGCTTTGGATCATGCTTATTTGTTAGTGTTCCTCTTTTTAAGTTGATAGATTTATCCAAAAACATGTATTATTTATTTCTCTAATCTCTTTGCCCTGCACAGTGCCTTTTATGTATCAATAGCTGAAGCTTAATACATGCTGCACCTTCAAACTAACATTGCTTCAAGTGATTTTCTTAAGTGTGTCTCCTTAAAAAGCTACAACTAAAACAGCTGCACCATTTTGTCTCTTCTACTTTTTTAAGATTTTATTTATTTATTTATTTATTTATTTATTTATTTATTTATTTTTAGAGAGCAGGGAAGGGAGGGAGAGAGAGTAGAAAAGAAACATCAATGTGTGGTTGCCTCTTGCACGACCCATACTGGGGATCTGGCCTGCAATCCAGGCATGTGCCCTGACTGGCAACCAAACCTGTGACCCTTTGGTCCTCAGGCTGGCATGCTCAATCCATGGAGCCACACCAGCCAGCTCTATTTTGTCTCTTTTATTAATGAAGGTTTTTGTCTGCTTGAATTATTATCAAAAAAGGGTTTTTTGAAACAATGTTCTACTAAAGAAGTTGAACTTTAAATATGAGTTAAGACTACTGAGTGGAAAGAAGACTGAATTTTCTCCATTACAGAATGGAATTTATGCTTCTGGTTCTTCAGAAACATGTTTAAACTCAGCTTTGATCTCTCCAAGTCCCTAAGAACCCTGTCTCTGCATTTTTTAAAAATAATTAGTTTCTAAGTCATCTGAGAGTAAGCTCTTCTCATCTGTCTTCCTGGCAAGACTTTCTTAATACAGTCCTGAGAATTAATGCAAAGGAACCCAATTCTGGTTTTCTAGGAGTAGAAAGATTAGCTATTCATGAGGAACACTGATGTCATAATAACTTGGAGTGTGTAAATTTCTCAAGTGAAAGGAACACATCTAAGTAACTCAAACTTTTTAAACATGATTTTAACTGGTCACTTCATCTAAGTGACAGGTGAGGACTATGACTCTGTTTGTCTGTAGTCAAGACACCTAGAATCTCCATGTTAAAAATATCACATTAGGCTCTTTAATCCAATATTTTAAAAAAACATCTTAAACCACAGTAAGCTACTCTCTGAGAACTGGCAACACTTAGGACTGCATTAGACAAGTGAGGTTTTTGATCTCTCCTACTTCTAGAATTGAGCTTTTTCCTAGCAGTTCTGAGTTTAGGATCATCTCTCACCTGCTCCCCAGCCTGGCGGTGCCATCAGAATAAATCATTCCCATTTCTTCTGTTGTATTTTACTCCATGTACAGTTTTCCTGGAGACAAATCATTTGTTAATCACAATGAATATAGATCTTTTCCAGGCTAAACTGGTTAGAGCCTTCACACATTACATCAAGATGTGCAAAAATAACCTCTTCATTATTTTTAAGGGTAGACTCAGTAAGACCAAAAGTGTGGCCTGGGAGAGGAGATAGGCATTAGAGTACTGTAATCTCCAAGACCAGACCAACCCCTCTTCAGCCACCATAAGTTAGTATACAATCTAAATAAAATCTTGTGTTCACAATCCAATCTTCCAGTTCCTAGAAACATTGCTTCTCAGAAGCCCTTCCTCTATAGAAATTCTGGAATCCTCACTGAACAGATATTTTGATTCATTTACAGATACCTAAATCACTTTCATTAATGTTACAAGGTTAGTTGACATTAGAATCACGTATTGATATGAGTGGAGTGCTCACTTAAGAGTAGATCAAGGCCCATTTACTTCACTGAGAACTTTTGGGCCTTCTGTATCACCTTTTCTAAAATGTTCTCCATTTACTGTGTTCCAGGTTGTCTCTATAATGCATAGGAAGTGATCTGACCGTGGTGGCTGTGAATGCCTCTGCTGTTTCAAGATGAGAGGAAATTAATCATTTGTTCAACATCCATTATTCCATTATATGAGTAAATGAATCTTGCTATTGGCTAGTTCTTTACATACATTATCTTAATTTTTAGAGATTATTTTCCTTCTGAATGAACATAAACCCACACATTCCTGAAAAAGTGGTCACAAAGATGAAATCACAAGTCTTTAAGTGCAAAAATTTTTAGCTAACTCTAAGATCTTTGTCTGGGGTTTAATGTCACTCTTGGCTTTAATGGTCCTAACATTATTTTACAGAATGAATAGTTATCTGGCCAAGATGAGGGATAGTTGGACACACTGTGCTCCTTGCACAACCAAAAGAAGGACAACAATAAATTTAAAAACAAAAAACAACCAGAGCTGACAAAAAATTGAACTGTATGGAAGTCTGACAACAAAGGAGTTAAAGAAGAAACATTCATCCAGACTGGAAAGAGGGGCAGAGACTGGCAGCTGAGCTGAGAGGACATGCGACAAGTCAGTGGCTGGAGGACAAGGCAGGCGGTAGCTGGCAGACAGGGTGTGGCAGTGGTTGTCAAAGTGGGCAGTCCCACATTTGCCTGCTGATAAACTGAGAAGAACAACTGAGGAGTGAGACAGACCAAGCAACCCAGGGTTCCAGTGCCTGGAAATAATGTCTCAAAACCTCTGACTGAAAAAGCCTGTAGGGATTGAAGTGGTGGGAGAAACTCCCAGCCTCAAGGAGAGTTCATTGGAGAGACTCACAGGTTCCTAAAATGTACACAAAGCCCCCCAGCTTGGAATCAGCACTAGGACCCATTTTGCTTGTGTGTAATGGAGGAAGTGATTGAAAGCTGGCAGAAAGCTGAACAAGTGGCATTGTTCCCTCTTGGACCCCTCCCCTACATATAGCACTACAATGCAGCCAAGTTGGTTGCCTGGTCCTGGTGAATACCTAAGGCTCTGCCCCTTAATATGTAACAGGCACACAAAGACAAAAAAAATACATAGCCCAAATGAAAGAACAGATCAAATCTCCGGAAAAATACAACTAAGTGATGAAGAGATAGCTCTCAGATATGGAGTTCAAAACACTGGCAATCAGGATGCTCACAGAATTGATTGAGTATGGTCACAAAATAGGGAGAAAGGGAAGACTATGAAAAGTGAAATAAAGGAAAATATATAAGGAACCAACAGTGAAGTGAAGGAAACCCAGACTCAAATCAATGATTTGGACCAGAAGGAAAAAATAAACAGTCAACCAGAACAGAATGAAGAAACAAGAATTCAAAAGTATGAGGAGAGGCTTAGGGACCTCCAGGACAACTTTAAACATTCCAATATCTGAATCATAGGGATGCCAGGAGAAGAGGAAGAGCAAGAAATGGAAAACTTATTTGAACAAATAATGGAGGATAATTTCCCCAATCTAGCAAAGAAAATAGACTTCCAGGAAGTACAGGAAGCTCACAGAGTCCCAAAGTAGTTGGACCCAAGGAAGCACACACCAAGGCACATCATAATTACATTACCCAAGATTAAAGATAAGGAGAGAATCTTAAAAGCAGCAAGAGAAGAGAAAACAGTTACTTACAAAGGAGTTCCCATAAGACTATCAGCTGATTTCTCAAAAGAGATCTTACAGGCAAGAAGGAGCTGGTAAGAGGTATTCAAATTCCTGTAAGGCATGGACCTGCACCCAAGATTACTCTATCCAGCAAAGCCGTCATTTATAATAGTAGGGCATATAAAGGGCTTCCCAAATAAAGTCAATTTAAAGGAGTTCATCATCACCAAGCCCTTGTTATATAAAATGTTAAAGGGACTTATCTAAGAAAAAGAAGATAAAAATATGAACAGTAAAGTGACAACAAAATCACAGCTATTAACCACCAAACCTAAAACAAATACAAAAACAAACTGAGCAAACAACTAGGACAGGAACAGAATCACACAAATGCAGATCACATGGAGGGTTATCAGCGGGGGAGGGGGAGAGGGAGAAAGGAGGAAATGATACAGGGAATAAGTAGTATAAATGGTAGGTAGAAAATAGACAGGGGAGGTTATGAATCATATAGGAAATGGAGAAGCCAAAGAACTTATATGTACCACCCATGGACATGAACTAAAGGAGGGGAATGCAAGTGGGAGGTGGTGTTCAGAGCAGAGGAGGATAAAGGGGAGAAAAAAATGGGACAACTATAATAGCATAATCAATAAAATATATATTTTTAAAAAGAAGGAATAGTTATTTACTTATCACACCTCAATAGTAACTACACCAAAGCGTTCCAGGTGTGGCATTAGGTGTTGAGGTATAGTAATTTAAAAGAAACTTGGCCTCTGGGCTCATGGAACTAACAACATAATATGAAAAATGACCATTAAACAAAAAAGAAATAAAATCAGAATGATCTAGCTTCCATTCTGACTTTGCCTCCAGCTACCTTGAGCAAGTTTTTTAGTGTCCCTGGGACTCAACTATCCTATCTATAAAATGAATTAATTTGATAATACCAATTCTTCATTGATTTGAAATTCTGTGGTTTATTTTTTGCCTTGAGAAAAATTCATCCCTCTCATATTAGATACCTTCCAATTCTTTGACTTGGTGATTTTCATGAGGTCTGTGTTGAAGTATCTTCCTAAAGAGAAGAAGTGAACAGTTACAGATCTTATTTATTACTCTTTTAAGAATCTCTGAAAAGTAGTTTTAGAGTTTGGCTGGCAATTAGACTAGCTCTTGCTCCATCCACTCCTATAACTTCCCACTATTTCTTTGTCCAGCACTATACTTTAGTGTTATTTATGACTCTTAATTTTGATTAAATAACTATAACCTTTATCCAGCCAATCAAGAATAATTTTGAGTACAAAATGTTTTTGACATATAATAAATACTATACATTCCAATTATATTATCAGACTGGCTTTTTATTATACCTACAAAATCTTGACTCTTCTGTTTTGCAATCTTATGAGGTATCATAAATATTTTTATAGGATTTCCTTAATAAGTATTCTGTTTCCTTTGGGTTACTAACTAATTCAAATATACATTATAGTGGACAGAATAATTTTTTATACTTTTCAAATTCTTTTCTTAAATCCATTTATATTTTATGTCTCCATTCCCCTCTCTCTGCTTTCAATTTCCTCTCTTAGACCCACAATTCTTAAAAACAATGGTCTGTAGTTTAGTGACTTCATTAAGTGCTCACCTCTGGACTCTAGGATGCAAATTTCCAAGTCACCATGATTTATTCAGGTTTTCTAAGCATTTTTTTTACCTACCTTATATTAATAGCTATTTTTACAAGGTCTTCATTACTTCCTAATTCTGCAGATTCCATTTCCTTATTTATCTTGCCAAAGACAGTTGAAAGAGGAGTTCATTATCTCAGCTGTTTTAGAGTCATTATTAATTTCACTTCTCTCCTTATTTGTTAATGGCTCTACATATGTTCAAATATTTCTTTTCTGTGGTACAGTTGTAAAACACCCTCTTACTCCCTTTAATGTATTTGGCCAGCACTAACTCATTATCCCTTTTGGCTATCCTTCTAATTCTATTATTGGGAGTCTTGAGAGATTTTGTACCCTTTGGGGGAAGAGGTAGGAGCAAGGGCAGATCCAGGTCTTTGGGCCAACCTTACAAAAAGAAATGAAATGTAGGTATAAATGTATTAATTCAGGACTAAGCTAGAAGACAATCATGAAAAATAACAATGGTTTTCTCATAAACCTTTATTCCTGCATTTTTTGGTGGGGATGGGGGGTAGGCTACATTCTCTTTGGTCATTTCTTCATATACTAATGAATTTTTAATTTATAGGGTTATCAGGTATAACAAATAAAAATACAAGATGTTTACTTAAGTTTAAATTCCATGCAATATTGGGAATACTGATGCTAAAAATTTATTGTTTATCTGAAATTTAAATTTAATCAGGCATCTGATATCTGGTAACCTTAGTAATATTACTTTTTACAAATAATAAAAGGAAAAATAATCTGGTCTCTCCTCTGGATTAGTCAAAGAATTTTTAATTTATTGGCAGTTTAGAATCATTCCTGCAGCCTCATAATTTGTCACTGGCAATATGCAAAACTTCAGAATTGTCAAATTTGGGGAAACTTTTATCTTTTGTATATGAGCTATAATGTTTTGAAGAATTTCTCCAAAGATAGCTTCTAGCTCTGTTTGTATTAACCATCCTTTTTCTCTTCCCCCAGCTACATCTTTCTGGTGCTGAGACCATGGGATATATTCAAAAGCATAAACTTTGGTCTTGTGACTATGAAGTTCATGAATATATCCTACTGAATTCAAACCAAAGGAATCTCTAGGTTATTTTCCTCTTAGTCTGACTCCTAAATATTGAAGGTCCTCCCAGTGCCACTTAACTCAAGAGGAAGATGCAGTGTAAAGAGCCACCGGTTTTGACTGATTGTAGTTAAAAGAACTTAGGTTTATGCCCTGGCCAGTGTGGGTTCAGTGGGTTGGAGTATTCACCCACAGCTGAAAAATTGTGGGTTCTGTTCCATCAGGGTGCATGGCTAGGTTGCCTGTTTGCTCACCGGTCATGCAATCCCAGGTCTGGGTGCTAAGGGAGGCAACCAATCAATGCTTCTCTTTTGCATCAGTGTTTCTCAATCTCCATTCTTCTCTCTCTAAATCAATAAAAAATGCCCTTAAGTAAGGATAAAAAAATGAAATTAAGAAAAAACCTTAGATTGGAGGGATTGTAGAGAAAAGGAAACCCTAGTGCACTGTTGGTGGGACTGCAGATTGGTACAACCACTATGGAAAACAATATGGAATTTTCTCAGAAAACTAAAAATGGATCTGCCTTTTGACCCAGCAATTCCACTGCTAGAATTATATCCTAAGAACCCTGAACACCAATCCAAAAAAACCTATGCACCCCAATGTTCATAAGCAGCACAATTTACAATAGCCAAGTGCTGAAAGCAACCTAGGTGCCCTTCAGTAAATGAATGGATCAAAAAATGATGGTACATTTACACAATGGAATTCTATGCAGCAGAAAGAAAGAAGGAGCTCCTACCCTTTGCAACAGCATGGATAGAACTGAAAAGCATTATGCTAAGTGAAATAAGCCAGGCAGTGGAAGACAAATACCATATGATCTCACCTTTAACAGGATCTTAAACAAAAAAACAAACAAACATGCAAAATATAATCTAAGACACTGAAATAGAGAACAGGCAGACAGTGACCAAAGGGAGAGGGGAGGGAATTTCAGGGGAAAATGGGAAGTGTTTGCAGGAACAAGCATAAGGGACACATGGACAATAACAAGGGGGAGGGGTTGGAAATGGGAGGGAGATGGGGAGGGTTGGGGAGGTGGGCTGGGATGAGGGTAAAAAGCAGAAAACTGTACTTGAACATCAATTAAAAGAAAAAGAAAAAAGATCTTAGGTTTGTGAATGTAATAAAACATATGATTAGGAGAACAGATAGTTGAATCTAGCCTTTGAGTCTTGGAGAGGAACTTGAGAGAGAGGCTGTCAAATTTAAACTTTATTAGATTCATGCTAAATCTGCTTTTAGCAGTGGTGTGTGTGTGTGTGTGTGTGTGTGTGTGTGTGTGTGTGTGTAGAGGGAGTCTTATTGTCTTAATTTGTCATTCTCAGTGTAGTCTGTTTTCATTTCTTATGTGCTCATCTCTTCCTTCTCCTTCTCCTTTTTCTTCTCTTCTCTCTTTCTTCTCTCCCTTTTGTTCTCAAGCTCACTCCTCTCCTCATCTGCCTTTTTGAAACAATACCTTGCTCATATCTAAGAATGTAATATTACTTTTTCAGGTCAAGAATCAACTAAACCTCACTGATGTTGTCTTGGAAAATCTTCAGACTTTTCCACAACTTTTGGATTTTAATATATTTTCTTAATGTTTCTAATGTGCTATACTTTTAACTCTCCAAACTGTAATTCTTTGGAACCTGAAACTCTTCTAGGACTGTGACCTTCTATGCTGAATTCGAGTTTCTCTTTCTCAAGAATATTAATCTTCCTTAATAGTCTTACATGTTCAGTGGATTTGTTTTAGTTAAGAAGACTCTGTCTCAGTGGGATCCTCTTATGTAGGCTTTCTACTTATGCTGGGTGTGACCCAGATCCATGCATATCTTTAGGGTCAGCTGTATAATAAATATTATCTGAGTTCCAAATCTCCTAGACTGTGGAACTGAGATTTCTGCATACTGTGAGGTCTTTAGGATGAGTCTCTAAGTTATGAATTTGTGTGAGAACCTCTTGCCTTTATAATTAGGATTCCACAGTACATATGTCATTGCCTCAGGCATCTATTTATTTCTTCTTACTCTCTTCCCTCTCTTTGCTGTTGCTTATCATATGCATTCCAAAATTCTATTGTGAACACACTGTCTACAAAAATGAGGGCATGTGTCTGAAAACTGATGTCACTATTGGTTTTCTTTTTTTCAGCCAGTTAAATGATTAGAATAGATGGCCCACTTAGTTGGGAAGAGCTTTCACTTCCTGATAAAGTACTTGGAATTGGTTTGAATGAAAGTAAAAGTTGAATTGATTCTAAAACCTCTACTCTACTACCATTAATAATAGTTACAACTTATTTAATTTAATCCTCACAACAACTTAGTGAAGTGGAAATTATTATCTGCATTTTATTCACAAGGAAACTGAGACTGAGATTGACTCAAAGTCATTCAGGTAAATAGTAGATGGTAGAGAAGAGCTTCAAATCTAGGGCTGTCTGATTTTAAAATCTATGCTTTAATCACTAAGAATACTATAAATGTAACAGGTTTTCCAGTAGAACTGATCATTTCAAACCTGGAAAATTTTCAATTTAGAAAGTTGCAAACAATTTCTGTCTTCTAGGAAGGAGACTGGCTCTGTACTTGGAGCAGATTCTCTTTTTCTTTTAATGGTCATCACTCTAGTGGGTACTTCAGAATTTAAAGGTAGGAGGCAAATAACTACCAAACTGGTCTTTAATTCAGGGAAGGTGCCTAACTGCAGTTTATGAGACTAAGCCACTAAGAGTTCTTTTTAGTAATGTAAATTAGGGATTTCAGGAAACCACTTTTGAATAGGTTAAAAAAATCCACTTTCGGGTCCCTACTTTTTTTTTTTAATTTACTGAATTGGTGTAACATTGGTTAGTAAAATTATACAGGTTTCGGGTGTACAATATTCTATAATACATCACCTGTATATTGTATTGTGTGCTCATCACCCTAAGTTAAGCTTCCTTCCATCACCATTTAGCCCTTCTTTACCCTCCTCTAACTCCCTCACCACCCCCACCCCTCTGGTAAACACCATACTATTGTCTGTGTCTATGAGTTTGTTTGTTTGTTTGCTTAATGCCTTCAACTTTTTCACCAAGCACCCCAATTCTCTTCCCCTATGACTCTAAGTTGTTTAGACAGCCCAAATCCCTTGCTTCTGTTTATCCAATGTGCTTTCCTTTTCCTTGTAGGAATAGCACCTCCTTACCTTTGTCCTCATTTATCACTCTATTTGTATCTGGTGAAGCTGCTGATATCCTCTCAACTATGATTGGCCAGGGATACACAAATAACCAATGGTAGGTCAGAGTCCTTTTTTCTCTTCTCTTTAGCTGCTAAAATGGGATGGGATGACGGCTGGTCTAGGTTGTCTGTAGTCAGGACCCCTTCAACCTGCTTATTACATGGAAGAATTCTTTCTCAAGTAAGAAAGAAGCATAACATAGAAGTAGAGAAAGATGGAATCCAGATGTGACAATGGGTCAGTGTGTGGCATCCTCAGAGATTCTAGTACTTCCTAGTTATATAAGCCAATTAATTCCCTCTTCGGAGTATTTTTTTATTTGTTTGTTTATTTGTTTACAATAGCCTGGAAGATGAAACCAAACCAGCAGGGAAATCATACAGATCTGAGTTCTTTACTTAATGATAGAGGAAATAATGCAAAAAGTTATGGATGGAGCATAAGACAGTGCAAACTGGACTGGGCTCTGCATATTGAAAATGTCAATGATTTAAGATCCAGCAAGCTAGGCTTTAGGATAGTTACTCTGTTTTAATCGTGTGCTTCTAATGCCAAACCTCAACTTGTATATAAAGGTTTCCTCCTGAAGGAATGTATCTGCAAATTGTCAGTCCTCTTGGGAATGGGCTAGCCCTAGGGCAAGAAATAATAAGGTTTTGGACTAATGGAGGGAAAGGTTCCAGCAAGGTTTTTCTCCTATCACTGAAGCTGAGGGGATAGGAGTTCAGAGGGGCTGGATTCTGAGGCCAGAAGAAGCTTGGAGCATGCTCAGCCCTTGAAGAGAGTTGGGGGTTTCCACCTGGTGAAAGACCACAGTCCTGGCCAGAGATTTAGCCATGGGATGCCAATCAGCAGAGGACAGTATAACAGGATCTCGTGATGTTCATCAATAGCAGAGGCAGCCACTGATGGTGTGGAAAGCAGGAACAAAAGAATGTGAAGGACCAGAGTTCCTGACATAGCCTTCTGAGAAACTCAGAAATAGCAGGGGGTATTTTGAGGGGAGATATTTTCTGGAAATGAGGCAAGTAGAGACTCCAGGAGAAACTGAATATGAGTTTATTTTGTATGCATATACTATCAAGGACAGGAACATTCAGGTTTTATATAGATGTGTCTTCAATAGCTAACTCCTGATGGTTGTCACTAATTGGATTTTCAGAAACCCTCCAGCAGGGAGTTCTCTACTAAGAAGGGAGCTCAGTTTTGTTACGTTGTACCAAACCTCCATTAAACAGACTAGTTCTGAGAAAATGGTGCCAGAAAATGACTGGTTTTAAGACGTCTTCTTTTTTTTTTAAGATTTTATTTATTTATTTTTAGAGAGGGAAGGGAGGGAGATAGAGACAGAGAGAAACATCAATGTGCAGTTGCTGGGGGTGGTGGCCTGCAACCCAGGCTTGTGCCCTAACTGGGAATTGAACCTGCAACACTTTGGTTCACAGCCCGCGATCAACCCACTGAACTATGCCAGCCAGGAAGACCACGTCTTCTTGACTGCAGCTGTCATTATAAGCCATAGTTTATGTACTTTATTTAAAATGGAGATGGTGTTCTTTAAGTTTGAACTCTGAGTTGTTCATGTAGCTGGCATTTTTTTAAACAACATAAATAAAACTGACATTTTCATTCTTAGTATACCTAGGCTAGACTACATTTCCAAATCAGCTATTTCACTAAAACTAGATCTCATTGGCTCACTTATTCGTGTCATATAACAATGATTATCACACACTGTTTGAGTACCACTTTAACATTTACAAAGAGTTTGAAGATCCTTTATCTTTTTTGTTCATCAATAGGCCAGGGAGGCTTACAGGGCAAGGATTATTATTATTCCCAGTGTGCAAATGATACAATTAGGTTTAATGAAGTGAAATATTTTGGCTAAGTTCACAAAGAGAGTAAACAGTGTTTCCCAGGTCTTTTGAATAGAGATTCTACTCTTTCCATTAATCTCCCTTATTTCCTACCTAAGCTTAGTTGGTGTCACTTATGACCAACAATGAGATGTTCCAAATCTCATTCTACCAAGGTTAGGTAGCCCTCGGGTAGGACAAGATGTTCTCCTTGAATTCCATATATTCTCATCAGAGAGAAGGTGGAAATGAGAGCCAGAGCCCTGAGTCAGGAGTGGGTGAGTGTTGGTTCTACTTACCTTCTGTCACATGAAAAAGACATTTTTTCTTCTCAAGAACTAATTTCCCCATATATAAAATAAAAATGCTCCACTAAATTATATTTAATATCCTTGTAGCCAATGCATATTACATTCTTCTGATTGTGAACTAGTATGTATGTCTTTTATTTATTTTTAAGTTTTATTCTGTGCTGTTTATTTGTATTAAGTACTTTTATCTTATTTCTACTTTCTATTTTTGAAGCAATGGGGTTAGATCTAGTAGAAATACCTCTAATTACCTTCATAAAATCTTTTTATAGTGTTTCGGTTTCAAAAATTTTCCAAAGCAATCTAATTGTACATGACCTAGTATCCTTCCATTCCTGTGATAAGCAATGATTTTATAGAATTTTGGATTCCATTGCACCATACTTTGAAGTTTGTAAGGGATTTAGAGAAATTTACACTCCATGAGATATGTCTTATTTATTAAAATCATGTGTCACCAAAGTCATGTGACCACCCAACAGTAATTCCTCTGTGAAAGAACCTCTTGAGAACAAAATTCACAAGTCTCTGAGGTTAAACAAACTCATAAAATAGTTTTTGCCACCAAAACAGAGAAGTGGATGTTATGGACTTAATTGAGCCACTCCAAAATTCATATTTTAAAGCCCTAACATACAGTATCTCAGATGTGACTATGTATATTTATAAATAGGGCCTTTAAAGATGTGATTAAATTAAAATGAGGCTGATGAGGTGGACCCTAATCCAATCCAACCAGTGCTCCTATAAGAAGGGGAGATGAGAACATAGGAGACTTAAGAGGGAGAAACATGCTCTAAGTAAAGGTCATGTGGAGAGGGAGCAAATGCTGGCAGTTTGCAAGTCTAGGAGAGACCTTTGAGGAAATCAAACCAGCTGACACTGATGTAGGACTGCTAGCTTCCAGAACTATATGAAAACAAATTTCTGTTGTACAAGCTTCCCAGTTTGAAGTATTTTGCTCTGGTAGTCTCAGCAGACTAATGCACTGGCCTTACTCAAATTTTTTATTTTATAGAGTCAGTGAAGGACTTTATTCATACCCACCTGAATGATTATGAATTCACTGTAACCTAAAAGTATCATGGAGCATGTGACCTGTTATCCCAGACTACTAGACAATGCTGGTTCTTCCTTTTCTCATACCCACCCTCCTTCATCTTGTACCCAACGGCTTCTCCTCAACTTTTACCATCCTCAAAATGGTGAATGATATGAGATGGTCTTTTGTACTTACTTATTGACAGGTTTATACTTCAGTTTTTTATTTTGATTTCCACCCAAGAAATATTTATCAGGCATCCATTACATGCCAGATGCTGGAGAAACATCAGAGAATGAATCATATATATTCATTCAAAGTCCCTATATGTTTGGAACTCTCATTCTAGAGATGGGAGAGACAAAAAGAAACAAATACATAAACTATCTTAGTATTAAGACAGTGATAACTACAGGAGAAAACGACAGTAGTAAGGCCTAAGGAGGCCAGAAGGTAGTATGAAGAAGGTTGCTTATATGTGGCATCAAAGTCTCTGTTTTGTAAAATAATAAGTGTCAACAAGCAATGAAGCAGAAATGTGGGGTGAGAAGGAGCAGATAATGATCTAAGGCCCATTATAAGGCTGGCCTTGAAGAAGAGCCTGATTAAGTATTTTACAGAATAAGTTGGTAGAGGGAGGTAGAATCTTTTACAATGATCCATATTTTCCCAGGGAAAAAGGCCAGAAGCCAGGGTTACCAAGGCTCACAGTTTTTTTATCCCTAGCACTGAATGAGTTGAAATTTCTTGATTCTGATGATATTTTAGACTTGGGATCCTGAGCCTGGATTAGCTACATGGATAGAGGTGGAGTCTTCATAATGCTCCAGCCAAAATCCTAACTGAGCGAGTCAGTCCCTTCTTATCTGCTTTTAAGTTGGCCCTCCATCAGGGTCTTTTTCTGTGTTTACTAAGTATGTGATTGATATTTTCTGAGAAGTTACCACCACTTTAACCCAGCATTTAATAAATTTCCTTTGGCAGTTATTATGGGTGATGGTTTTTTTCTTCTTTTTCTTACCTGATTGTCTGTTTTCTACCATAAAATCAGAAGCTATCTATATAAAAGGGCAAAGTTTAAATATATAATATAGATTTGATGAATAAATTATAACCCCAGAAACTGAGACATTGTTCATGATTACCCACAATTCTATCATTATGACCCACTATTTAAATTTTTTCATTTCCTTTCAATCCTTATCAAAATGCATACTTAATGTAAAAGGGTTTCAAGGAGTAGAGCAATAATAAGAACTTGAATATTTGAAGGCCTACTATGAACAACATGTGTACAAAGCACAGATTTCTCAATTAATCCTTACAATAACCTTATGAGTCCCCTATTATACAGATAAAGAAATTAGGCTCAAAGTGTTTGGCTAACTTACCTAAGATTGCACAGCCATAGAGTGTTGGAATGTGATTTGAACCCAGCAGTCTGTTCCATCCCTCGATGTCACGCCTACCTCATGAACCCTGGCATGCAAGGACTTTAGTATGAACAACTTTGGGACAGACAATCAGGCCCCAGGATTCTTTAATATTAAGAATTTTAAACAAAAGTGACAAAAACAGCTCCCAAATTGGCAAGAGAGTTTTTTGGAGGTGGGACAGGGTTGACATGTCCATGTGCAATCTTGAGACCCTGGTTGATTACCCCCAAGATGATACTTATGGCTCCACAATGGAACGGTGCTGCTCAAATGGCTTCCACACTGGCCTGGGGAAAAGTTTTCATACCTTCTTACAGAGTTTTAGAGACTCTATTTTGATAAAAACTTCTAATTATGTGTTCTATGCCTATCTTCCCAATCACACTGTCAGCCATGAAGACCTTTGTGTTCCTGGTTTCTAATACAGTGTTTTCCATATAATACACAATTAATAACAAATGTATTGAATGAAGAATGAATTAAATGAGAGAAGGAACTCTAAGGAATGGAAGTCTTTGAGGAAGACATCTCCCACCTCCATGAGGACATCATTGGGGATACCTAAGGGGTAAAATTGGTGTTGATGTATCTGGGAGTAAGCATTCACTGAATGTGGTTGGGCCAGGTGAATCATGGTTGTCATTAACACAGAAACTGTTTTCATAGGCTTCTTGCCTCAGGGCACAGAGCAGCCCCCATAGCAATGACAGGAAAACTTGAACACAGACCCTGTCAGGAGAGGGGAGAAAAACTGGGCTATGAGCCACCTCAATAGTTTTTGCAGGTAGAAATGCACTGGCTGTCATTTGTTTAACTTTGTACCAGTATTTATACCTTTTTTCTTTCCATCTGCTCCTGTGGTCTGGGGAATTAAATATAATTCATAGGGTTTACAGTTTTAACCTACTTATAGTTAAATACCTGACACTGGCTTTGTAATTTTTCAGAATAGTATTTAATAGCATGTGTGTTTACATCACCTTTTTATTCATGTTCACAGCTACATGTTTGTCTATGTCTTATATTATTTCTACCAGTGGGGATTAGAGCATTTTCTTTCTAAAAGTGATCTTTCAGGTCATCTGATCCAACTCTCATTTTGCAGAAGCAGAAGCTTACATTGACAGAGTTTAATGCACTCATGTGTTAGGAAAATTTGCACCAAGGGATGAAGATGAACCCATGACTGTTTTAATTCAATGCTCTTTCCATTCTGCAACTGCGCTGCCAAGATCACTGGGGGAATGTTCACAAGAATGTTCCTTGGTGCCACGGACAGCAATGTCTCAGACTTTATTTACACCCTCAATTCTTTTGGAAGAAAAAACAAAATACAAAAACAAAATTACATCTATTAACTTTTCATTGCCAACTACTAACACTGCATATTGCAGTGTAGAAAGAAGGATGGAGAAAGGATGGGATCTTCTTGAACTAAAACTGTTTTGTTAACATAGCATCAGTGTGTGCTTTGGAAGATCAAACACATTCAGAAATAAAAAATATTCTTTCTTTCTATTGATATGTCAAAATAGAACATTGGTTTCTAAGAGATAATTATTATAGATTAAGAAACAGAGAAATTAACTTTTTCAGATACTTTTAAGGCAATACCACTTTGATAGTCCAAAAGTCTATTTAATTTTATTTCATTAAAAACAATTTATTACCTTCTGTTACCTTCTAGTTTTCAATATATTTCCTTTAGTGTTAAGATGTAGTCCAAGTGCCTAGAGTATCACCTGGTATATAATAAGCATTCCATAACTGTTTCTTTTTAACAAATGTGGAATATTTGTTAAATATGTTTAAATGACTTGCTCGTAGTCTACATAGTGTAAGAGGCTAATTGTCAACTTTGTTTTTTATTATGATATTGAAAAGTCAAGTTTTTGAATCTTTAATTTCAAGGATTTTATCTTTAAAAATTCCATTCTGAGCAGCATGACTTTTCTTATCACGTAGATTTTCATTTGTACTGATACTACATAGTCTTAGTATATAAAGCACTCTGTGTTTGGACTTCACTCAGCTCTGTGTGTGCATTTAAGTAAACATGTGAGAAAGACTTTCTATTTAAATAGTTGAGAAATCACATTTAGAATTAACTTTATCTCCAAACACTTGGTTTCAAAACCTAGTCATGAAACATTGGCATTGGGGAAAAAGGAAATAGAGAGTGATTTATTTCCTTAACTAGATTTCATTAAATGTGACTGTTTACTTGCCTTTTCCATTTGTGATAGATTGACTTTTTAGTTGTCATTAATGGACTCATTTAGATTTTTTTTCTCCTGTAGACCTTTAGCTGAATTTTTTAAATCTTGAATTTGTTGTAAAATATTTTCTTTTTATAAAGATAAAGTGACTGGAAATGTATTTTATGAGAAGGGATGTGAGTTCAAAAGTTAAATGTAAGGTCAGAAGAAACCATTGGGTGGACTTGAAGATAAACACACACATGAATAAATATATCTATATCTCAACTTCCGTTTAAAAAGAAAGAAAATCTTACATCGTGTCAACCTTTATTCTCTCTAAGTACTTTCTTACCTTGTTTGACCATTATACCAACTCAGTAAAAAAATGTAGGATGTGTATTATTACCTCCATTTTATTTTAGACAAGGAAAGAGACCTCTGTGGTGTGATTAGAACTTTTTGTGCTCATTGAATCAGGACCAAACTCAGGTTCTATGACTGCCTCTCTGCAACTCTGTCACAGCATCCACCACTCCCTGTGGTGTCTGAATGGCCAGACCTCTTTCACCTCCATTCTGTAAAGCATGAGTGGATGACCCTTACACCAGGTGAATGGAAACATGCAGCATGACTTGCATTAGGAAAAAACAGAGATCTGTTTCTGCCCTTGTTTCTCCTCATTAAATTAGGCCCTAGAGGAGGAAATAAAAGTCCTTTTCATGACTAGTAACATTGGATGAATCCCCAATTACATTGTTATCACCTAAATTAGACAAAGAAGAACAGATCTTGGCCTTAATAGAGTGTGTGAAAATATGTATTAGAGAAGATAATATTTTCCATCTTAAACATGAAAACAATAACTAGGAAATAGCTGCCACTTCAAGCTAGAGACATTAAAGACATGGTTGTACTGGTTGAACTAGAACTAAAATGCTGTCATCACAAGCACTCTCTCTTACAGGCCTCTGGACCTCATTCCTTCCTTCCCTCACTTGACACACACTACAACACACAACCCCCCACACACTGGTAGTGTGTGTTAGCTGAGGGGCTGCATACAGATTTGGTGAGAAATGGAGGCAGTTACTGTGGGAGTTGTTCACCTACATCCCTAATAAACATTAGCTGCAGATGACTTGATTGGAATTTATGTAACTATTTATCCTGTGAGAGTCATAGTGCCTGACAAAAGGGAACCTGTCAAGGGATTTTACAGGGATGTTCCCCAGAGTTCCCTAGGTCCTGACATTATAGAAGTACACAATCTGCAGAGGTCTGTGACCATGGCTACTTACAACTTGTGTTCTCCCTGCTCGTCACAAGGCTTGAGCCATCAATGGGATATAAGGTGCGTTGTGACTTCAGATGTCATGATGAACTTGCATTGATCCCCCAACACTCTCATCTTTGTGATGACAAGCATGGTTTAATACAATGGCTCGCCAGACTAAGGGGTTACAACCTATGACCAAAGAACAGCATGGGATTAAGTAGATTTTTCTCAGGGTGTTCACTTTCTCAGCAAGTACACTTATATTGCTTTGAACTTTTTGGTTGAAAGTAACAGAAACAAAGATTCATATAAAAGTACTGAGGTACAACAAACAGTGAAGGAACCCAGATGATAGGAGAGGCCATTGAAACTCATCTTTCTACTTCATTTTTACCTTTCTTCATGGGTCTAATATCCCTCTCTCTCTCTCTCTTTTTGCAGATCTATTTTTTCATTTTTAATGCACTTGAAAGGTAAACAAATTTTTCCTGTAAAGTTCTCACATTTACATGAGGTCAAACTGCCTGCTTGTCTTTCCATCACAAACCATGCTTCCAGGAGGGAGAATATCATTTGTTCAGCATGGGTCATGTCCCCACCTCTAGCCCAGACAGTATTGAGGACAGAGTTATGCACCTTAAAGATAATGGCAGTTAAAACAGTCCATGTTGGTCAGGCAAGCAATTTCTAGGGAAGGCAGATATCTACTACACTCCTCTGAAATAATCACCCAAACGTTGGTCCTCCAAGAGTGCTATTGAAACAGTAATGACAAAAATTCACATTTATGTGGTGTTGTACAATGAAATGCCTTTGTAATAACTTATTATATTAGTTTAGTGATAATGGAAAAAAGGTTTTTTTGGTGAGTGAGAGCATAAATTATATTCATAAATATTTCTAAATGCTGGCACACATATTTAAAAAAGCATCTCTGTACTTTGAGTTTGTATTGTAGTTTAATGAATTATTCTAATATTTACCTGTGTGTGTGTGTGAATATAAGGAGAGATGCAATGAAAAACAAAGCAATAAAAACAAAGAAAACCATCTCTAATATCTTCCTAGAAAAAACAGTACATTGAAAAGAAAACTTGAAGAATGAAAGAAAATATGGTAAAACATAAGTGGTATAGCTTAAAAATTATAAATATTCATGGGTAAATAATGCTGGGGATTTGGGAATTGATATTTTACTTCACTAATCTAAAGTGTACTTGAACCCTGAAGCTACCCAAGAAAGGGATCCCATTAAGTGCATGACTCAGGGATTCCAGAGCATGTAAAGAGCCAAGCTAAAGACAAGAGCAAGGACAAGAAAGACTCAGAAAAAATATGAGAAGATCAGATCTCAGGGGATGAGAACCCAGCAGGTGTCACCCATCAGGATGGAGGCTGATCTGAGAAGCTGGGAAAAGCTGATCAGGCATTTCCTGAGCTAGGAGACCAGGAGACATTGGCCAGGATGGTGGATCAGGTACCTGTCAGGGACAAAATTCACATTTGAAAACAATGGAAATGAGATTGAAGTTCAAAAATGCAAAATATCCATTCTGTTTTTCAAAGATAAGGGCACGAAATACAGCCCAGCCTCAAGGTGGGGCTCTGAAAGGAAAGCTGTGACAGGAAGAGGGAGTGACTTCAGGGACTTTCTAGAAGGGTTTATCACTGCTTACCCCTGTTTTAAATAGCTCATGTCGTGTAAGGGTCTATACTTGAACACTGGGCTGAATTTTTAGTTTCTCCTCTGAAGTTTGCACCCATGATAGTTGAATATTTCTTGTGTGGCAGTGAGCTGGGCCTGATGGTGGCTCTAGAGCTTCCCTGTCCAATGCCGCTAGTCACACATACTTACTTAAATCTAAACTTAAATAATTAAATTCAGATACTTAAAATCCAGTTCCTCAGTCACACTAGCCATACATCAAGTGCTCAACAGCCACATGAGATCACCTATTGGACAGCACATATATACATGGAACATTTTTATCATCATAGAAAATCCCATTGGGTAGTACTACTTTTGAGAAAAAAAGATCAAGAGAGGCTTTGAATCCAAAGTTATCATCTGAGAGGGGATAAGCCTCCTGTGGATTTCTGGGAGGATTCCCAAGTTAAAGGAATCCTGCAGGAAAGAGGATCCCTCACTTGATTTTAGAGCTGCCAGTTTGTCACAACATCAAAACCCTCAACTCTCTCCATCTTCTTTCCTCCCCTGCCCTTTCAATATACTCTACTGCAGAAGGCAATGGGACAGACTAAATAAACAGAATGAAACACTGCACAGTTGCATCAGCAAGCCTTCAAGGATACATATAGCATCACTTTCAGTACCCATTGTTTGCTGCCTCAAAACTTTGTAAATATGCAGACCTGGTTCATGGATCCATAAGGATCACCAACACTACTTTAAAAAAATCTTGGGATTTTTCTCAATATGTGTCCCTGGTAACCATAAACTATAACATTCCCATTCACTAATCCCAGTTATGATCATTCAATCAACAGGGTTATTCATCACTTCTAATTGAGAGGATTGGTGGGCAGGGGTGGTGGTACTCACCAGGACAGAGATTCATATATGCAAAGTGAAGGCTACTCTGTGGTTAGAGACACAGGGATGAGAATAATTACCAGCAAAAAATAATAATTCCACTGACAGTTGAGGGCAATTAGTTTCCCAGGGAGAAATGCTGGTGGCAAAGCGCTTTACACAGGCAGGCTTTTGTCATTTTATGGATGCTCATCTGTCAACTGTCAGAATGTTTCAAAGGGACTCAGGCCATAATGTTTTCTTCTGCACCTTTCCCATCACAGTGGCCCAAATTTCCCTGACTAACCATTCGTCTTCCTATTTGCCTAGTCTGGTCATTTACAATGAGTGGGAATGTAGTGGTGATTCTGCAGCTGCAAAGAGGGAGGAAGAGGGGAGGGTGGCCTGAGGGGAAGGACTGGAAGTAGGGGCTCTGGGGGTGGTTCTCAAAGAATCTGCTTAGCATCTCTATGGAAGTACTTCTGCCCAAGGAGGAGATGTTTTTGTTTGTACCTTGTTCCTTAAGAAAAAATGGTTGAGCCAAGTGTTAAGTTGTCAGTACAGAAGCAGGGATGCAACAAAGCACAGTAAATCCTAACACCCACACACCCACCTTCAGGGTGCTTAGGGCTCCACCCAATCAACAATGCCTTTCTTCAAAGTTCCAACTCAAAATTAAATGTGTCTAAGACATGCCAATGCATGAAATCAGCTGTGATGATGGTGAACTGTAAGTCATGGTGTAAATATTATAAATATATATATTTCTAATCCTCAACTGAGTATATGTTTATTGATTTTTTTAGAGAGATAGGAGAGAGTGAGAGAGAGAGAGAGAGAAACATCCATTTGAGAGAGAAGCATGGATCGATTGCCTCCTGTATGCACTTGACCCAGAACTGCAATTGAAACCTAGGTTTGTGTCCTCATTAGGAATCGAACAAAAACCTTATTTTAAAATGATTTTATTCATTTACTTTTAGACATTTACTTTTAGAGAGAAGGGAAGGGAGGGAGAGAGGAAGAGAAACAGCAATGTGCAAGAGATACATGAATCTGTTGCTTCCTGTATGCCCCCAACTGGGGACCTGGCCAGCAACCCAGGCATGCACTCCAACTGGGAATCCAACCAGTGACCTTCTGGTTAACAGGCAATTCACTGAGCCACACCAGCTAGGGCAACCTTTTGATGTACAGGACAGCATTCCAACTAACTGAGCTACCTGGCCAGGGGTATAAATACTTTTGGAACTAAAATGATAAACTTCCACAGCTCTTCCACAGGCTTGATGTACCTTGGGCAAGTCCTTTCAAGTTTCTAAGCTTTTTATTTCCTCTGCTCTGAAATATGAATTATAAAAATATCTACTTTATAGTTATTTGAGGACTAAATAAGAAAATATGAAGAGAGCTTCTCAAACATTTTAACTTTGTCTTGACTGTTATCCTTTGTTAATTTTTCACGTTTCACCCTTTTTCAGTGTCATTTCTCTTAGACTTGACTTTTCCAAATTTTTGTTTTTTTAATACCATTCTCACCTTGCATGGCAAGCTGGACTCACACACAGCCACTCACAGGCCTGGTTCTGCAGCCCCAGCAAGCTCTTACCCACTAGATAGGACAGATAACTAGAAAATCCAAACATTTCTCATGTCCCTCCTGTACTTCTCCACTTATTCCACTTATTTTGCATTTCTTTAATGGAGTGTTTTTATATTGATTTTTGAGACATTTTTGTATGATAAGCTCATTAGAGGTTTATTTATCTTATGAATTACTCCACAATCCCATTTTTTCATTAAGGAATTTTTTTTGACATAAAATATTTAATTCTTTATTGCATATATTGATTTTTTTGCCTTTGCAGTTTTTTCTTCTGTTTATATTTCTAAAGTCCTTTCATTATTCTAAGATCTGATAAATATCAAATTTTTATTTATTATTTTTAAACAGATAACATTTAACTAACTGGCATAAAATTTTAGCTTTCTATAAAATGGAATATGCTACTATTTGCTTGGGGAAGTAAAAAAGCCAGACACTTGCTTTTCAGTGTTCAAAGCAATTAGGTTGTGGGTATAAGACTTAAGCTTGGCCAGCTGATGTCTCCCATTCAGGATTTCAGAATTGGTGAGGTAAAAACAGAAGAGCTTCTGACTTCCAGACAAGGTGGAGGCTTAGGTAGATACACTGTGCCTCCTCATACAACCAAAAGAAGGACAACAACAAATTTAAAAACAAACGAAAAAAAACCCAACCAGAACTGACAGAAAATCAAACTCTATGGAAGTCTGACAACCAAGAAGTTAAAGAAACATTTATCCAGACCAGTAGGATGGGAGGAGACTGGCACACAGTCAGACAGGACTTGCAGCAAGGCAGCAGCTTGAGGACCTGGGTGGGCAAGGCAGTGGTTGGTAGACTGTGTGGTCCCACAATTGTGTGCAGATAAACTGGCAGGAACAACTGGGAAGCAAGACAGACTGTGCAATCCAGGGTTCCAGCATGGGAAAATAAAGCCTTAAAACCTCTGACTGAAAAAACCTGTAGGTATTGTGGCACTGGAAGAAACTCCCAACCTCACAGGACAGTTCATTGGAGAAACATACAGGATGTTAGAATGTACACAAACCCGCCCACTAAGAAATCAGCACCAGAAGGGGCCAATTTGCTTCTGGGTAGCGGGGGAAGTGATTGAAAGCAGGTCAAGAGATAGGCAAGTGGCATTGTTCCCTCTCGGACTCCTCCCCAACATATAGCACCAATACGCAGCAAGCTGGATAACTCTGGCCTGGTGAATACCTAGGACTCTGCTCCTTACTAGATAACAGGCATGCTGAGACAAAAATAATATGGCCCAAATGAAAGAACAGACCGAAGCTCCAGAAAAAAATACAACTAAGCAATGAAGAGATAGTGAACAAATCAGATGCACAGTTCAAAACACTGGTAATCAGGATGCCCACATAAATGGTTGAGTATGGATGCAAAATAGAGGAAAAAGTGAAATAAAGGAAAATGTACAGGGAACCAACAGTGACAGGGGGGAAAGCAGGACTCAAATGAATGGTTTGGACCAGAAGAAAGAAAGAAATATTTAACCATCACAGAATGAAGAAACAAGAATTCAAAAATGTGAGGAAAGGCTTAGGAACCTCCAGGACAACTTTAAACATTCCAACCTCTGAATCATAGGGGTGCCAGAAGAAGAAGAGGAAGAGCAAGAAATTGAAAACTTATTTGAAAAAATAAAGGAGAACTTTCCCAATCTGGCAAAGAAGATACACTTCAGGAAGTCCAGGAAACTCACAGAGTCCCAAAGTAGTTGGACCCAAGGCAGCACACACCAAGGCACATCATAATTACATTACCCAAGTTTAAAGATAAGGAGAGAATCTTAAAAGCAGTAAGAGAAGAGGAGACAGTTACCTACAAAGGAGTTTCCATTAGAGGATCAGCTGTTTTCTCAAAAGATAGCTTGCAGGCAAGAAGGAGCTGGAAAGAAGTATTCTAAGTCATGAAAGGCAAGGACCTACATCCAAGATTACTCTATCCAGCAAAGCTCTCATTTAGAGTGGGAGGACAGATAAAGTGCTTCCCAGATAAGGTCAAGCCAAAGGAGTTCATCATCACCTAGCCCTTATTATATGAAATGTTAAAGGGGCTTATCTAAAGAAAAGAAGATAAAAAATATGAATAGTAAAATGACAACTAACTCACAACTATCAACAAGCTAACCTAAAACAAACAAACAAAAAAACAAACTAAACAAACAACTAGAACAAGAACAGAACTAGAGAAATGGAGATCACATGGAAGGTTATCAGTGGGGAGAGGAAGGGAGAGAATGGGTGAAAAGGCACATGGAATAAGAAGCATAAATGGTAAATACAACATAGACAGGGGGAGGTTTAGAATAGTATGGGAAAAGGAGAAGCCAAAGAAGTGATATGTATGACCCATGGACATGAACTAAGGGGTGGGGGAATGCACGTGGGAGGGGGGCAGGGAGGAGGGAAATAAAGGGAAAAAATGGGTCAGCTGTAATAGCATAATTAATAAAATCTATTAAAAAATAAAAGAAAATAAAATGTTTCATCCACTGGGGAAGAAAAAAAAAAACAAAACCAGGAGCTTCCATTTTACTTTAGTGGCTATGACCCTATCATGGATCCAGAGATATTAACTATGGCATCCAGAATTTTTGGATCAGAGGCTATAGGCCAACCAGATTAGTTCTATGATCAGCCCATGACTAGATGAGACAATGCCCTTAAGAAAATTAGAGGAGGGCATACCTCCAGGTGGATACAGACCCTTGGATGCACATCCTGGCAAGTTGATGGAGCTTTTGTGTGAAGACATAAAGCATCTTTTTGTTCTGGGTTGATATAGCATACCCCAGGACACTTGGCTTGGTGAGCAGAAGGTAAGCTGGGTTTCAGCCTCTCATTATCCTTTCAGCTAAATGCCTTTGAGCAGTGTATACCCTGCTTAACCATAATAGGTTCTCTATTCTCAAGACAGTTTCATGGGGTTCTCATTAATTGGGTGCTCTACCTAAAATCATTCCAATAAATTTCTTTTTAACTGAAATTATACAGAGTCAGTTTCAATTATTAGCAACCAAGAACTTGGATTGTTACAACGGTGATTTAGCTGTAGGTATGCAGATATGTATAGTTTATTTATTTACTCATCTATAAGATCTTTAACAAGTTGTTAGCCAATAGACCTAGAAATGTTTATTTTAATACATCTATTTCTCCTACTAATTTTAAATATTATCTTTACAGTATACACTTTTATATACTCTAAAGAATGCTTATGACTTTTCTTCCTGCCATATCAATCTGTTTATTCCTGCACCAGCATGTCCTCCCTCCTCAGCACACCTTATATAGTCTCACTTGAGACTGGAAGAAAAGGCAGTACCAACAGAGTTATGCACTGGAGAAAGTTAACTGGGGAAGTTCTTGCCTATAGTCTTGATTTTCCCTGAGAAATATGAAGCTAGGTCAAGGGTAGCCAACAACCGTCTTCTAAGCACAAGTAGACTTTTCTGGGGGCATCTTCAGGAAGCACATTGAGTGTGCAGGTTCATCTAAATGCAAATCCCTTACGCATATGAAGAAGAGAGACAATTTCCTATGACAGTGTCTGAGTGCTTTGCTTGGGCATGAATAAAATAAATTTTGAAATAATTGAGAAACATCATTAAACCTCCTGTCACCATGCCGTCATCAAATTTCAGCAAACTTAATGGCAGGAGAGGCATCACAACAAAGAATGTGTCGTGTCTCAGGGTCCATCTTCCTTGCCTTTTTGGCTTGAATGCCTCTGAGTTGTGGTGTGAAAGCTTCATAAGTACTCGGAGACCCAAAGCATGCAGAGTATCACTACATTTCCTTTTGTGGAAAAAAGTGAACATTGATTTTTCCAGGAAAAAAAATAAGAGAGGAAGAAAAACAAACAGGGAGTGCTACTATGCATTTCCATCTAAACTAACTGGACATTTCCAGGCAGCCAAGGAGAGTGTTTAAGAGCACAGACACTAGAGGAGAGTGGCTGGTTCAATCCTGTCTCAATGACATCTACATCCTAGCTCCATGACCTTAGATACACCCTAGCTGTGTGCCTTGGTCTCGTTGGTAAGATAGGTTGGTTTTCAAACTAGATAAAAGTCTTAGGACAGTGCCTTACACATAAATGTTACATAAGTGTTAGCTCTTATTCTCATGTGTGGCATAAGGCAGGCTAGAGGTGTTGTCAATGCTACAGCCTTTGTTTCTGTGAATGGGAACCAGTTGTGTTCTAAGCTTTAGGAGTCATGAAAACTCCTGATAATTGATTCTCATAAACCACATGCTCTATCATACATTGGAAATCAGAAACTTCCCAGTGGGCTAACATGGGGCTAGGCTCTACCATACCCATTTTAAATCACTATTAGAAAATTTAAATGTACACCCTAAAGAAGAGAGACCACTAGAGGTTATAGAGATAAGCACTTTTCATGTGATTAAAAAATAAGCTTGTAAATTGTGATGACACAATTTTAGGAACACAAACCAGATGTGGCGTTTATCAACAACTGGCCTTGTTCTCTAGGTATTGCTAGAAAAGGTAGAATGAGACTAAAGATCACTCCTCCAAAACCAAAGTCATTATTGTTGGCAAACTCACCTCAGCCTCAATCTGATCATCCTTAGTAGCAACTCACTTCATTTGAAAAAGTGAGAAAAATTTCATTGCTTGTTTTGTTGAAGGCACAAGAAGTCACACAAAAGTGCAACAGAAATTCCACATGGCATAAGCACTTTACTGAAATTTTTACTGCTTAATGTAGAAAAATCTGTTATGTATTTGTCCAATTTAAATTCTTACTACCCATACTTGATGGCAGGGACATCAATGTCATGTTATTGGTTCTTTGTGTCCAGGTAAATTTAAAGAATTACTTCTTTCTTGTAAATAAAAAAAGAATTACTTCTTGAAGGGAATGTTGGCCCTGCCTTGAGTCCTATCCACTCATCTTCAAAGGGAGATGAGATGACTTCTATCCAAGACTGCTTAGTTTTTATTCATCCTATCCCCAGCATAGCTGGCTTTTAAAGTATACAGCTCTGTACTTAACTTGCACTCCAAGCACTTATTAAGAAATGTAGTCTCAAAAGCACTGACAATCAATAGCTATTTAAGTCTCTTGACAAAATTATTGGTCCTGTTGATTTGAACTCCAAGACATTTCTCAAATCCATTATCCTTTTTCAAAAATAATTAAAATTTTTTTCTAATTACCATTGATATACAATATTATATTAGTTTCAGGTGTACAACCCAGTGATTGGACATTTATATACCTTATGAAGTGATCCCCTCACAAGTCTAGTACCCATCTGACACCATTCATAGTTATTACAATATTATTGACTGTGTTCCCTATGCTGTACTTTATATCCCCATGACTACTCTGTAACTACCAATTTGTACTTAATCTCTCCACCTTTTTCACTCATCCCTACAAATCCTCTCCCATCTGTCAAAATGTTTTCTGTTTCTATGAGTCAGTTTCTGTTCTGCATCTATGAGTCGGTTTCTGATATGCTTGTTTATTTTTATTTGTTTTTTTGAGTTCATTCTCCTCTTCATTTTCATCACAACACTGTAGTCTTAGCCACCATACACTTTTGCATCACAAGAGGTTTCTAACTCTTCTCTCCACGTTTATTTCTATTTTAACCTTTCCAGACTCCATACCTCACACTAAGTGATTTAAGAAGCCAGAAATTTGCGTGGATCACCCCTTGTTTCAAAACCTTCAATTATTTCCTATTATTCTTAGGTTAAATGTAAAATCTTTATCCTGCCCTACTAGGTGCAATACAATCTGGCTTCTGTCTATCTCTCCAGTCTTGTCATATAACTTTTCATGCTCTCTAACCTTGAGCCATGCTGGCCTTCTCTCCATCTTCTCAAGTGTACCCAAATGCTTCCCCCTCAGGGCCTTCATATATGCTGTTTTCTCTGCTGACTGCTTTTTTGGTTGTTGGTGGTGTTATTTTTCACCTCTTCAAACCCTTCCCTCCTTTTATCCCCTTGATACCACAACCTTCAGGCTGGATAAATTTTACTCACCTTGTCACCTTCTGTCATTAGTATAAACTAATAGATTTATTTTATCACTAACTTTCTAAGTGTTTCTATTAGCTTATTTATCATATTTAATCTTTATATTTCCATTTTCTCAGATTATTTTATTATTATCTGTCATCTTCCCCATATAAAGACAGAAACTAAGGTTATACTTTAAAGACTCTAAATTAGAACAAATACTTCAAAAGCTTATGGAACCACAAAAGACCTCAAATAGCCACAGCAGTCTTGAGAAAGGAAAACAAAGTTGAAGGAATCACACTACCTGGTACCAAACTATACTATAAGGCCATAGCAATCAAAACAGCATAGTACTGCCATAACAACACACATATAGATCAGTGGAACAGAATAGAGAGCCCAGAAATAAACCCACACCTTTATGACCAATTAATATTTGACTAAAAAAAGGTAAAAATATACAATGGGGAAAATAGAGTCTGTTCAATAAGTGGTATTGGGAAAATTGGACAGACACATGCAAAGAATGAAACTAGACTGCCTTCTTACACTATACACAGGAATAAATACAAAATGGATTAAAAACCTAAATGTTAGACTCAAAACCATAAAAATCCTAGAAGAAAAGATAGGCAATAAAATCTCGGACATTTCTCTTAGCAATATCTTTCCTGATATATCACCTAAGGCAAGGGAAATAAGAGAAAAAATAAACAAATGAGACTATATCAAACTAAAAATTTTTGAACAACAAAGGAAACTATTGACAAAATGAAAAAACAACCCTTTGAAATGCGAGAACATATTCACCAATGATACATCTGATAAGGGGATAATATCTGAAATGTATAATGAATCTATACAAATCAATACCAAAAAACCCCCAACAATTCAACTGAAAAATGGGCAAAGGACCTGAACAGACAGTTCTCCAAAGAGGACATAGAGATGGCCAATAGAAATATGAAAGTATGCTCAATGTCACTAATCAGAGAAATGCAAATTAAAATCACAATGACATGTCACTTCACACCTGTCAGAATGGTTATCATCAATAAGTCAACAAACAAGCATTGGCAAAGGTGGGGAGAAAAAGGAACCCTCATGCCTTGTTGGTGGGAATGCAGATTGGTGCAGCCACTGTGAAAAGCAATATGGATTTACCTCAAAAAGTTAAAAAAGTTAAAAAAATTAAAAAATTAAAAATGAAACTGCCTCATTATCCAGCAATTCTACTTCTGGGAATTTATCTAAAGAAACCCAAAACACTAACTCAAAAGAATATATGCACCCCTATGTTAATTGCAGTGCTCTTTAGAGTAGCTGAGATTTGGAAGCAGCTCTAGTGTGGATCAATAGATGATTGGATAAAAATGCTATGGTATATTTACATAATGGAATACTACATGGCTATAAAAAATAAGGGAATCTTACTTTTGCAACAGCAAAGATGGTCCTGGAGAACATTATGCCAAGTGAAATAAGCCAGTCAGAGAAAGACAAATACCATATGATTTCACTCATAGATAGAGAACTGACTGACAGCTGCCAGACGGGAAGAGGCTTGTGGGACTGGGTGAAAAAGTTAAAGAGATTAAGCATAAATAAAAAACAAAACAAGGATTTCATTCCCTACACTTAGCATTGTGCTTGCACACATAATATTCAATTAATGTGGAGGAAGAAAATGACTGCCACAAGATGTCATTCTTCCATTCTTCTAAATATCTCAGAATTTACCCTTGAATAGAGTCAGCTAAATATTTCCTCACCACCCTCAGCTATTAAATAATTATATTGGGGATATTATGAGAGATAATCTTATGAAAAATATATTTGCTATATAGCAAATTAAGGATGTCATCTATTCTGTGAGGAACCATAGGACCATGTGCCATTGAAATAATCATGCTTTTTTGGAGCTACTGATTGGTTTTTACTTTAAAAACAATATTAAAATATTATTAACGGTATCTTCTCCTTTAAACAGACAAAATGGTGATCCACTTTTAGCAAATATGTATAATTTCATGACATATATTTTATATACTCAATTTGTTACTAGTAACATCTTACTCTCGTACATTTTTAATTTTGCCTCAACTTTCTCACCTCTGGTGAACTTACTTGTGTTACCATAAACATCTTCATAAGCTGTATAAATCCTTTCTGGAATAAGGTGGGCTATATATAAACAAGAAATGTATAATATATGCTTCTCAGCAACACTTTTGTGCTTTTCCCTGGAGGTACCAAAACAATTGTGAAAATAAGGCCAACGACTTCTTTTCAGTTTCCTCTATGGTCACAGAGAATCGCTTAGGGCTTGCTGAAACCATTCCCTAGATGGAGTCAAGTTGCTTCTTTAGTAATTCCATTCATAAATACACATTGACTGTGTAGTAGAATGCTTGAAATCTTGATAATCAAAAGCTTATTGTATGTTTGAGAAGCTTGAAAAGGAAATTGAAGCTAATACCAAGGGAGAATAGAATAAAGTTAACTGTTTTCCCTCAAAACCAGCAGGAGGTCATCTAAAGTATAATGTAATGCACAGCTTTTAACTTTATGAAACTTCTTGCTTTTCTTCTCTTTTTGTTTTGCATTTACAGTAGTAAGGTTACTCAATCATACATAATTAACTTGCCATCTATAGAAGTAACAACAACAAAGCCTCAGGGGTCATACTGGTACTTTAGGATAGAACAATAGATGTGCTTGACATTGTAAATTTGTTATTTGAAAAGATATCCAAAGTCAAAAAAAATAAGGACTTAATATAGTAATATCTAAGTCAGTTATTTGTTTCCCCACCCACCCACCTGATACAGAATTGTGAAACAGAAACAGCATCACTGCAGAATAAAATGACAATTTAGTAGAAGAGAGAATGAGTAAGAGCAAGAGTCACCAGCCCATAGCAATAATAAAGTCCCTCTGGGCAAGAATCAGAAAGAATGTATTTAGTTCTTCTGGTCCCTAGAAAGCTCTCATTTACCTTTGTCCTTTGTGGTTGTTGGCTCTGCACTCTGGAACTTTCTTTTCCATTTTTCTCCATGACCACATCTGAGGTGGGCACTGGAGCTATGCCTTTTTGGGGGGCTTTCACAGTTTTGATATCCTGCTTCCCTTTGGCACAGTTTTGGAGCCCAGGGATTAGTTCAGGGGCTGAACAGAGTTTTGCCGACTAAGTCTGTGGTTTCTTTGGTCATGTAATTCCCTCAGAAACTTGGTAGGCTTCTGATCTGTTTGTCCCAAGTCTGTTCCATGTGTGGTTTATCCTAGCCAAAGATCTGGTCTTAATATGCTTTTTAAGTACAAAAGTTCCTGTTAGTTTCTTCTGTAAGGACTCCTTTGTATTTCACCATGCAGCCATCTGAAGATAACCTCCCTGATATGATATGTGCCCCTGAGGGTTCCCTTTGTCTTACAGTAAAACCATTAACAGAAGGTGCTTGAAAACCATGTTGGGGTAGAGTTCTGTTTGTGGTTAGGCAGTCCCTCCTTCTTAACAATTCACTTTAGGATACAAATAAAGTTAGGTTTTCATCCCTCAAGACCCCATATTACTGGACCTTAGGTAATTTGCAGGCTGTAAGCCAAGGAAGTTCCTTCTACTTTTATTTGCTGGTGAGCTAGTTCTGACCCAAGTTTATCTTTCTCCTTTGGGACTTTGCCAAAAGTGGCATAAAATGGCCAACACACACCAGTATACTAAAATGTTTCTATAGCCTCAATCAGTATATGCCTTGTTGCAGGAAATGATTTAACCAAATATTTGGCAACATTTAATAAATCATCTACTACCCTATTAAATCCACTAAGCCAATGACTCATTTTGAATATATTTAGTTGTAATAGTCTTCTCCCAGATACCAAATTCTGAATCAGTTAGGGTTAGGTTTACTTGAGAGTGACAGAAATCTCCAAATAACTGTCTCTTAACTAACATGGTATGGTTTTCTCATATGTAAACAATACAGTCCAGGCTAGTATGGTGGTTCTGTTCTTACGAACTTAGAAGCCCAGATCCTTTGCAACCAACCACTATGTTTCCCCAGGATGTTGCTCATTTCTCATGGTCCAAAATAGACTTCCTGGCAAAAACTTCATCATCCAAGCAGCTGCCACTTTCAGCAAAGTCCCACAGGAGGCAAGGAGGAAATGAAGAAAGGCATGCCACATCTCCACAATTCCACAAACTACTAGAATTTACTTACATGGCTATACCCAGGAGCAAATAAGTCTTATCTTGGGTAGCTATGTATTTATCCCAAAATCAGAGGTTCTATTATTAAAAAGCAAGATGAGACTACATTTTGGGAAACAATAAGAGTAATTGTTCACAACTGAATAGATTGGAGGGTAACAGGGATCAAACATTGGAAAGGCACCAGATTTGAAGATAGCATTCTGAAGCAGCATCCTTTGTTCCCAGGACAGAAGCCTGGTGGAAGGAGGTAGTTGTAAGGGCATAGACAAGCAGTTGCACTCAAGACTCAGGAATTAGAGAATAAAAGAGTGGCTTTGTTGGATATTCCATCTAGTGGGGAGAGGTCTTAGATACTTAATGGTGAGCATGATAAGATTCATCAAATCATTATATAATTTTGATGAATCATGAAGATATGAAAGATGCTGTTTGAAAAAGCCTATCAGGAAGCCCTAAATAGCTTGGGACACTAGTGTTTCTTCTAGTGGAAAACTGACTTTGGAAAAGCATGGAAGATTTCAGAATGGAATGGTTGTCTCTGAAATTAAAAAAAAATAGGTTGGAGGGGGAAAATGTGCTTACCTGATCAAGAGATTAAAATGAACTTGAGAATAAAGATCAGACAACAATTGAAACTCTAGATAATTGGAGGATAATATATATTGCAGGAAGAGAAGTAATTTCAGAAGAGTATAGAAAAATATTGTTTGATGAGAACCCTTGTGTTCTCATATAGATACATATTTTATATATATGATGTATATATACTTTATACTTTATATAAGTATTTAGTATATATGAATATACTTTATATAAATATTTAGAAGTGAACTTATATTTTTATTTCAATTGTATATTTGATCTTATCAGTATTTTCATGGCCTGGAGGTTTTTGAATAATGGCATGCCATATTATTGAAAAGATTTGCCTTTTTCAAAAGAAATTGATCTGAGAAATGTGAAAGGGGGACAACTGTAAATGATAATAAATATGAGATGGAAACCCACAAACCTGAGAGGAGAAGCTCTATATAAATCTCTTTAAGAAACAGAAGAAGAAATAGAAGAGGTTGAAGAGGTAGGACAGAGAACAATGGCTCCCAAACTTGATGAGACTTAGGGGAACTTATAAAAGGATTGATATAAGGGCCTCACTCAAGACCTGACAATTATAACCCAAAACCTTGGACTCAGGAATCTGTACTTATGATTTAACTATCCTCAGATTATATATCCTGCAACTGACATTTTGGAGCACCTACTACAGACATGCAGTGAGAGGGTTCTGAATGCATATCACAAAGTTGGCACAAAGAAAGAAAGCATAGCAGTGATGGGAGCAGCACCCACCTACCATCATCTGCATGTTTTATGAAGCAGAGCACATGGTACTTTCTGGACTTACCTTGAGACCTTAATGGGAATGTTGCCTCCTTGAATGTTGAGCAAAAGTGAGGAAAATGTATATCTAGATTTAAATTCAAAGAACAAGCAGATCTAGATAATAATGTGGGAGAGCTGAGAACCTTTCAGTTTGTGCCCTTAAGACAATCACAGACCAAGAGCAGCAAGAGCTCTCCCACTCTTAGGTCCTGAGAAACAAGAGGAGGGGTAAGTTACCAGACCCAAAAGGTGAGAGTTCTGTGGAGACGATGAAGTAGAGGAAGTTCCTCTATTTCACTAGGTCACTGGAAACAGAATCCTTCTAACTAAAATATTTCCAGTCCCTGAAACCTCACAGGAAGGTGCCCAAGGCATAAGTACCTGAACTTCACTTTCCTGCCTCCTTCCAAGCCCTTACCTGGGCTCCTATCATTGGCTGAATTGAAAGGAAGTCAGAGGGCTCAGGAGTCTAAGATGTGACCCACCCAGCTCAGCCTCTATAGAGGAGAGCAGGGTGAAATTGGACTGAGAGAGGCATATAAAGATTTCAGTGACACTGAATGAGAAGAAACTAGCTCAGACCAAATTTGACAAATATGTGTGGCCATTCTTCATATCACAATCAAATCTGTCTCCTACTCATCAACTCATCCTTGAAAAACCTCTTAAGAAGTTTCATTGCCATTCATAAGATGGAGCTGGTCTGGCTAAAGAAAAGAAGAGCAAGCTACAAAAAAGGAAATAGAGATGCTGAGGCAGGAAACATCAGCATGCCTGCTATGGCACACACATTTGTTTAAAATAGATCACTCACTCATTCTTACTTTCAGTGGTCTCTCTAACCGTGCTAATAGTTAGCACTATTTTCACTAGCATATCACTCAATGTACTCTGGGAGGGATAAGGTGAACCTCATCTCAAAGAATAAATGATGTAGGAATGGATATAGGGTATAGGAGTCTAGATTAAGCTTATTTATTTATCTGAGGTTCAATCTTTCTTTTGATATTCAGACATTAATCTCAATTAGAAAGGGAAACAAAGAGTTCATTTCAGTTTTATTTGCTAGCATCTCCTTAAAGCCATGTCTGCAGTTATCATGTTGAGATGAAATTGGTATGGTAAAAGAGGTAGGGAGTCAATTCTAGTCCAGGAAGGAACAGAAATGTACAGGCAGAATGAGAATTTGTAAGATCTAAAAATTGGTCATAAGGAGTTTCATGGAGATTATATAACACAAGAGTTATGAAGAAAGGATTAGAAGAGTTGTATAATCTATCCCTCTGGCTTCTGGCAGAATAAGTGACTATACTGTACTGGTCTTGAATTAAATATTTCCAATTTTTCAGTTGGCATGATGAGCAGAATTAGACAGTGACATGGGACAAGTGTCAGAGATTTTCCAAAGGCATTTCTCTGAGTTTTCCCTTACAAAAGATTAGCATATCCTGTCTTCTCAAATTATCTAGTACTCTTATTTGTTCTTATCACAGTGCTGGATATATCATAAGAAATTGATGTTCTTTTTTATTAAAATTTGCCAATGTACAAACACAGTTCTCTGTCAATATTTATTCAACAAATATATGTGAATTCCTACAAATATACATTAATTCCTGTGCCAAACCAGGCACTAGAGATAAAGTAATGAAACAAACATGGTCTCTCCTCTCAAGGGACTTAAATACTAGTGGGGGTAAGTGATGTTAATCAAAAAGTCATGCAAATAAATTAATAATTGTAAACTGTGCTACAAGTCATAAAAGAAAAGAACTAGAAACTATGAATGCTTTTAAAAAAGATTTTATTTATTTTTCAAGAAGGGAAGGGAAGGAGAAAGAGAGGGAGAGACACATCAATTTGTGGTTTCCTCATGCATGCCCTCCCATTGGGGACCCAGGCATGTACCCTAGACTGGGATTCAAACTGGCAACCTTTTGGTTCACAGGCCAATACTTAATCCACTAAGCCACACCAGCCAGGTGAAACTTTAAATGATTTTAACAGAGGCACGAAATTTGGTCTAAGGATCGAGAATATCTTCTTCAAGGAAGTGATGTTTGAGCTGAGATTTGGAGGTAAGCAGGAATCAATTCCTTGAAGGAAGAGGGTGTTGCAGACAAAATATAAAATCATAGAGGTGCCAGAAGGAGGAGAGGAAGAACAAGAAATTGAACTTATTGGAAAAAGTAATGAAGGAGAACTTCCTCAATCTGGCAAAAGAGATAGACTTTCAGAAAGCCCAGGAAGCTCAGAGAGTCCCAAAGGAGTTGGACCCAAGGCAGCACACACCAAGGCACATCATAATTATATTACCCAAGATTAAAGATAAGGAGAGAATCTTAAAAGCAGCAAGAGAAAAGAAAACAGTTACAGACAAAGGAATTCCTGTAAGACTATCAGCTGATTTCTCAAAAGAGATCTTATAGACAAGAAGGGGCTGGAAAGAAGTATTCAAAGTCATGAAAGGCAAGGACCTACATTCAAGATTACTCTAACCAGCACTATTATTTATAATGGAAGGGCAGATAAAGTACTTCCCAGATAAGGTCAAGTTAAAGGAGTTCATCATCACCGAGCCTTTGTATATGAAATTTTAAAGAGACTTATCTAAGAAAAAGAAGATGATCAAAACTATAAACAGTAAAATGACAACAAACTCACAACTATCAACAACTGAACCTAAAAAGAAAAACAAACTAAGCAAACAGCTAGATCAGGAACAGAATCACAGAAATAGAGATCACTTGGAGAGTTGTCAGTGGGGAAGGGGAGGGGGAAGGTGATGGGGGGAAGGTACAGGGAATAAGAAGCATAAATGGTAGATACAAAATAGACAGGGAGAGGTTAAGAATAGTACAGGAAATAGAGAAGACAAAGAATTTATATGTACAACCCATGGACATGAACTAAGGCTGGGGGGATATTGGTGGGAGGAGGTATGCAGGGCAGAGGGGAATAAATGGGAGAACAAAATGGGAGAACTGTAATAGCATAATCAATAAAATATATGATATACTTAAAATAAAAAAATAGAAAATTAATTTAAAAAATCAGGAATGATAAAGGCCTTGAGGTGTATAGAAGCAAAGTGAGTTCTGGAAGATGAAGACATAAGAATCAAAGAGTGATTAAGAGATGAAGCTGAGAGGTGTGCAGTGACCAGATCATGAAGAATCCTGTGAGATTTTAAGAGTCTTTATACTTGAAGAATAATTGAAAGTCATGACTAGAACAGGGTCATGATCTAAGCTGTTATTAAAAAAATCACTTTGAGAACTGGGTAAAGAACAGTATGAAAAGATGCTGTCCAAAAAGGAAATGGTGTTAGTTTAGGCTAGAGTTGTAGCAGCTAGTAAGAAGGAAGTAGAGGGAATTGAAGTCCACATTGACAGAACTTGGCAATGTATCAGATGTATGTGTGTTTGCTTGTGCATGGGATAATAAAGAGAACTGTCAAAAATAACAGTCCTGGTTCCCTGATTTTCTAGCTGGATGAATAACAGTGCAATTTTTTAGAGGAAACATCATGAGTTAAGCTTTTGGTATGTTGATTCTGAGCCGCCTTCAGAACATGCAAGTGGAGAGGCTGAATAGACAGACTAGAGATCAATAGATATGTCTGACAAGATGTGGAAGAACTAAGTTAAGTGAGTCAACAATGTGCATTCCCAAGTCTTTCCTCTTTTGTCTGACTCTACTATATCAGCTGTGTAAGCAACTAGAGTGATGTTTTCCTTGCCTCTTTTGCATATAAGGATGGTCATGTGACAAAGATCTGGTCAATGCACCACAAGTTTGAGTTTGTTAAGGCGCTGTCAGCAAAGCTTTGTGCCCTGATGTATATACTAGCTCATCTTTGCCTTATTATTTTTCTTTGGATATGGATATGATGACTGGAGCTTTAGCTGCCATATTCCTGCCATAAAAGAAAAGGTAAGAGAATCATAAAGATTTCATTCATATGTTATTGAAGAGCTGAAACATGCCAGCCAAAATTACCTCTAGACTTTATGAAAATAAAAAACTTATTCATTTCTGCTACTCTTATTAATTATAACAAAGATCATTTCTAATATTGGTAGCATTATAAATTTGAAAATCAGCAGCATATGGATGACAAATGGAGGCAGGAACCAGAAGAAGGCTCAGCACAGACCTGAAAAAAATCCAACAGTTAAAGTCTGGATAAACAACAATAAGCAAGAACAGGGAACTGAGAAAGTGTCTAAAACTATAGAAAGGAAACTAGGAGATTGTATAAAACATAGAAAACATGTTATAAAAGTTTGAAAGGTGGAAGAGGATGTAATGAAAAGCAAAGAATGTTCAATGATGTCAGATGTTGCTGTTAGCCAAGTCCTCAAATAGCTATTAGATTTAGGGACATGAAGGTCAATGGTGACTATGATGACAGACATCGCAGTAGAGTTAGTGGACTGGGTTAAATAGAAAGAGTAGACCAAGATATGGAAATGAGGCATACAAATAACTGTTTTTGAGAGGTTGGCTAGAAAGGGAGAGAGGGTGGCAGAGGAAGTTAAATGGAAAAGTTTTTTTCCAAATGGGAGAGATTGAAAAAAGTTTAAATGTATGTGTATAGGATCATCCAGAATAGATAAAGAAATAGAAGGGAAAAAAGGTTATTGATAGTATTGGATTCCCAAAGAGGTGAGGGCTATTGGAGTTCATAGCATAGGAGGAGAGATTGGTCTTCAAATGTCAAAAATATAGACTCACAGAGAAATCTCAGATGAAATCTGACCAATGAGATATCCAAACATAGTCAAGCACTTAGAAGAAGCACTTAGTGCTTTCTGGATGTACTGATTATATAATTTATAATAGTAAAAAAAAAGGACCTCCATAGAAATATGGAGAGTTGCCATGGTAATTTGGGGATATTGCAGGACATACCATATTTTTCGGACCATAAGATGCACCTAGGTTTTAGAGGAGGAAAATAGGAAAACGTTTTTTGAAGCAAAACATGTGATAAAATAGTCAATAACATAAATAACATAATATTTCACCAATGTAAATGTAAAGCTATATTCAGACTATAAGACGCACCCCCTTTCCTCTCAAATTTGGGGGGGTGCACCTTATAGTCCAAAAAATACAGTATACAGTAAACCTGCTCTACAGCTGCTTCCCATTAAGTGGTACATATTTCATACTATAAGATCTATCTCTTAATCTCACTTTCATGAGTATAATTTATTCTAGGATATAGTACCCAATCTTACCATGAGGTCTATAACAGTCTAGAATCTCACTCCCAGTTTTAACTGGGTGTGTGTGATGGTCAGTTGTATATGTCAACTTAGCCAGGCTATAGTCCCAAGTTACTATTTCAAACACTGATCTAGGTGTGAAGATGTTTTATACATGTGACTGGAGTCCATAATCACTTAAATTTAAGAAAGGAAAAATATGGTAGATAATATAGGTGGGTCTGATTTAATCAGTTGAAGACCCTAAGAGCACAGTTGAGGCTTCTCTGAATGAAGAAGAACTTCTGTCTTTGGGCAGCAGCTTCAGCTCATGCCAAGAGGTCCAGTCTGTCCTTCCTGATAGCTTGCCTTATGGAATTTGGACTTGCCTTGGTAGCCTCCACAATTGTGCAACCAATTCCTAGTAACAAATCTTTTAATATATATCGCCTTCTTGGTTCTATTTCTCTGGTTCAACTTTGACTGCTGCAGTGGGTGTATCACAGTGTAAAATCTAGCCCACAGTCTTACATGCAACCTGATCTGTCAAAAATACCATGGATGGGTAGAAAACTAAAATGGTTAACTAAAATGCCGGGAATGCTAGTGTACAGTAAGAAAATTAGGTTACAAACACCAGAAATACCCAGAGTCCACATGATTGGTACATTCCCTCCCCTTCCCCACATAGCCACACTCATACCATCATCATATCTGCAGAGTCAGGCATGGAGGTTGGGGCAGTTGAATGCTGAACTGCCTTATGCATCCATCTTCCCTTTCCTTGCCAAATGAAGCTAAAATAAAGTCCATTTGATAAAGTTCTCTCCACCAAAGGGTGTTAAAATAGCCATTAACAAAATCTGCCTCTCTGACTTGCCTTTTTCAAACTTACAAAGTTAAGCAGTCCCTTTTTATAGATATGCTTCTTTACATATGCTGATACTTATGTGTTCAATGCAGTTGCTTCACCAGCCAGGGCATCTTTCTATCTCCTCTGGCAGTCCTTGTACATTTTTTCTGATTCCACTCTGTATTGAAGTTACAAACTGGCTCCCAGAGGGCAACAACTTCTCCCCACTGCTTGAAAGCCCACAGAAAGCTTTTGTGAAATTAGCACTGCCATCCTGGACGGAAAGGTTGAGGCTAACCAGAGAAGATGCTTTCATTGTCCAGAAAGTTGGAGAAGAGACTATGGTTCTCAAGCTGTCCTGTCATTCTAGAAACTAGTCAGACTCTGTCATATAATCCATATACCTTTTACTTCTCACTTTCCCTTCTAGAATCAGTGTTTAGAACATGCCAATCTGTTTGCTAATGGTTTTATATACATTAACTCCTATATTCCCTATAAAAATTTATAAACTCATCCTCATACTATGGATGGGAAATCAAGGCTCTGAACTTAAAGCAGGTCACCCAATATCACATACCTAGTAAAACATGGAGATGAGGTTTGGGCCCGGGCTTCTCTGACCCCAAATCCAGCATCCTCCTTCACAACACTTTATATCTGTTCCTTTAACAATGAAATATATTCACTATGAGGCAACACAGAATCCTCCTGGCACCTCAGAAAATTGTTTATTTAATTCCAAGGCATGTTTCCTCTTGGCATCCTGTTGAATCTGATATGTTAAGCAATGTTTTCATTTCTAGTTTCATTTTTTTACTACCTGATTGTATTACGTGGAATCTGATTTTTTTCTTTGTTGGGGCAAAATGTATATCAGTTCTTTCTAATTTCTCATCCTTCTTTTTCTCCCCATGTATTCCCTACTCACTATCATACAAATTCAAAAGATAGCATATGATGCTTTGAGTTTCAAATCAGTCAGCAGGGTATGTTTCAATTTAGAAAAAATTCACAACTTTGTCACTATTTTTTAGATGATATTTTACTTTGAAAATCATCCTCCAATTGTAATGCATATTTATTCTAGGCAAATAATTTTTATAAACATATTTTGTATAGTATTTACAGTATCTTTAGGAACATATTAAAACAGATCTTATTTTTATCATTTTGTAGACTAAGAAACTGAAACATAAAATTTTTGAGAAAATAGATTAGATATATGCAAGTTTACCTAGTAAACTAAAGCCTATTAAGGCTAATTCACTGAATTCATAGAAGCTTAATGGAGAAATCAAGTCATTAATACGACCACATAATGGTGAGAACAAACAAATCAAATTAGTGTGAATAGTCCCTGAAAGGAACATGTTGATTTTCCAATTATACCAATCTGATGTTAGTTAAACTAGGCTTTACTGACCCAAATTTGTGTCATTTGTCCTTAACTTGGACTTTTCGGCAGACTTTCGTGAGGCTGAGTGTAGAAGGAGAATTAAGCTTAGAATACATACCTTTTTCAAAAAGTAGCTTAAAAATGTCACCAGGTAAAGACATACCCTGAAAATCCCCCTAAGTTTCATATTTTTTATTCTTCCTCCTCTTTCTGCCTAATCAACCCACATTGTATTCCACAAACATACACACTTTCACATGCATAGCCACATACTCCACAAATAACTCAGCTATGTTTCAAGCACTAAAGGATATTAGAATAGCTCATTGACTTTCTTGAGTATGCGATCCTCTTAATGCCATCGAGTTTTCTTTGCTGATGAAAAGAAAAGACCTTTGTTTTTCCTCAGGTCCACCAACTGAAGGTTTTTATTTAAAAACATCGCCAGGAACAGTAAGTGTCTAGGAGAGCTGAATACAGTTAACCCCAAACTGCACCACATTAAGATTTTAAAACATGTTCCAAGCAATTTCTGATTGAAATGAAATGCTGATGTGGAGCTTTCCAAGTCTGTGCTAGGCTTCTTCACCCAGTAGGTGTAGATGTGAGCATGTCTCTGTGCAGAAATATGTCTGCATGCACTTTCTCAATAATGTATGTGGATGGCATTAGTGGGCCACAAAGCGACTTAGCTTATCATGACCCATTATCTTGAAACTATTTTGATAGCATTTTTAGTGTTTTTTTTGATTTTGGAAATTAAAAAGAAGAGGAAGAAGTGGCCAAAGAAGGTGAAGCAAGAAAGGAAAGAAAAGATTCATGGAAAGGAAGTCACCATCACTTCAATCTGATATCCAACCTTAAAAAATAAAAAGTTCAAACTCCAAACCCAATAACCGAGAAAAACTCCAAGAAAACGATAGATATTATAAGCTGAAAGTGTTCCAGATCTGTCTGACAAAGAGCCTCCTGAGGATTACAATGCAGTCAATGTTGCTTTAATTAAATTTAATGCTGTGTGAAATGCACTCCAAGAAACTTTGATGAATGACTGGGGCAATTCACAGAGCTCACTAAAGGGCATCCAGCCCTTGCTGGGGTGTCAAGCCACGATGAATTGGTTAGTACAGGCATGTTTATAGACTGCCTCGGGAACCTTGTATCTGTGTGGTAATGTCAGAGATAATGTTATGATTCGCTGGACCTGAGGAGGCTTTGATGACACGGTTAATGAGATGTCCCAGAGAGCATCCCAGCAGGTTGTGCTCAGACCTCCCACATCAAACGAGGCAGCCTGGCCCCTCCAGAGCTGCTGCCCTCCAAATCCCTCAGCTGGCCTTTTCTTTCCTTAGGGTCTTTTCCCCCGTTTTCTTTTTTACCCCTCACTTCTTAGTCAACATTCTCTTTGTCTAGCTGTTGAAATTCAAAAGTTGTTAGTTTTTAATTTGGCTTCTTGTTGACCTGACAGTGAACAAAAGATTTTCTGGGATTGTGTGGAAGCTGGAAGGAAAAAAAAGATGCTAGGGAAAGGGTAAAGAAAAAAGAGAAAGGAATCCTGGTGAGAGGTAGCACACAAAACCACTCTATTCAAAAAAAGAAAACAAAATTATTTTCTTCCCATGGACTTTGGTGATAAAATGTTGTCATTTGGTTGGAGCCTGTGATAAGGGAACTGAAATTTCATTTGCTTTACTCAAATCTAAAAGAAGAAAAATTTAGAAAATCAGTTGATAAAAATTAAAAATGTGTTGGCCAAAATAAGCACATAAGCAAGTGATTCATTTATGATTATAAGGGATATAGTTGTATTTTTAACAATTTTTCTCCTAGTTAGAGTTTGTGGATAGAAAAAAAAGTCCTGCTGGGAATTGAAGAAAGAAATAGTAGCTGGTAAATAAACATGCTTGGAATATATTCTCTGCAAAAAGTCCCCAGATGGGAAATGAATAGACAGTATTACCTCATTAAAGAGGATATGCATAGAAGGGATAACAGAACTATATCAAATAACCTTTCTTGAGGAAAAAATTGTTTTGTTTATTTTATACTTTAAAGACATTCTGAAACATTTGCCTATCTAAATGTAGCCAAATACTTCCTCCTCTGGGAAAAAGTAGCCTTTATTATTAATATTTTAATATTTTTATAGAAGAACAGATGAAAAGTATAACTCTCATGTTTAAATTTTATATTATACTTGCTATCACCATTTTTATTTCTATACAAATCATTTGAAAATTTATAAGAAAAACAAATGATAACATTTCTTTTTTCTATTGTATCTTTTTTAAACTTTTTATTACTACTACTGAAATATTCTTAATTTTTTATCACTGCAGGGTGAGTGAACTATCAATCTAGAAAGGCTCTTTTGTAAGTGACATTTAGTTAAAAACATACTTGCTTTTGCCTAATAGCACTATAATGAGGGTGAAATTAAATCACAGGGACAAAAGTGCCACACATGATTTGCTTGGTTGTTTCCTAAAGAGAACAGAAAAGAAGCAAGGAACTAATCTATTTTAAAATAAGTCTAGCTCCAGGGCGGTGTGACGAAATAATCTTTGTACTCATTAAGGATCAATTAGTGTTTCTGTGAATTAGACTCCCCCACAATTATAACACAAAGGATAGAAGATCTCAGGCAGCTGCATGGAAAATTTATACCTCAGCTGTAAGTTGAAAAGAGTAATTTTTTAGGTGAGGCAGTATTATTTATTACAACAAAGTCGATGTATGGGTTAGTAAAAAAAATTAACTAATTGGTGGTTGCTTTAGTAAAGAAAATGATTTTAAAATATTAAATGTTCCTTAAAAGGGAAAGTAAAAATTAAATTTAGATGATCAATAAGGAAGGATATTTAACAGAAGAACTGAAGGTAAACGTGCCTCTCAATAAGGAGCAGCTTATTAGAAGGTCTCTGCGGAGTGTATTTGCTTATTATAGATCTATGGACTCAAAGCCCTGACAATGGACAAACTACTTATGTGTTAAAATTTAACACAGAGTATCAGACAGTGTCAGGCAGGACTCTTCCTTTTGCAAGAGTCTGAAAGCCCATATCAACCTGGCTTAAATAAACTTTCAGAAAAAGAAATATATTGGCTTATATGAGGAAAATCTAGGCAAAATAATGCTTTTAGGTAGGGCTATATTCAGATTTCAGACAGTATCCTCAGAACTGGCTTTCTCTCTGCTGTTCCCTACAGGGAATATTGATTTCATTTACAGTTCCACAGGATTACAAGATAGTTGCAATTGTTCTTGCGTACAATTCTTCAGGTCCATGTCAAATGGATAAGTCAGATCTTAGGTTCACTCTGACTTCTTGAGCTTAGATTATATGCCCACCTCTGAACTGCTGTCACCAGAAGAATTTGGTGCGTTAATTGACTCAGGGCTGGGTCACCTGTGGATCATGAAGAATCATCCCACACATAAAAAATAGAAAGATGAGAACTTGTAAAATTTATATTTTGCCATGTGGTTCCAAAGATGTGGTCAACTGCTTGAGTTGGATTTTAAAGAAGAGTAAGGACACACAAAGATGTGTGTACATTCTAGGGTAGAAGGATCAGTAAGCACAAAAGCATAGAGCTAGGGGATCTGTATTGGCACAGAATAATATGAAATATAGAAAAATATTAAAATATTATTGTGGGAACACTGACAGCAGAACTGTTGGGTATGAGAAAAACTGGATGGGTAGATAAAAAGGGATTATAGGTGTTTTGCTTTCTATTCTAAGATAGCTTAATGTTTTACATAGCCTCAAAAATTTGAAAAGGAAATTTGAAGAGAGTAAAAAAACAAATGATTTTCTGTTTAAAGATTGGAGTGGGACCAGAAAGAAGACCACAGGTAGGCCATCACTGCATAGGCCTTTGTCATAACCCAGTTTGCACCTGGTGAAGGCCTGACTGAGGAGGCAAAGGCCGTGGTATGGAGAAAAGGTGATGGACACAAAAGGTGTTCAAGTTTCCAAAAAACTGCTATAGTGGAATTCTTTGTATCTAACAGAATCTGGCACTCTTGCAAGGAATCATTGCAGGGATGTTTTGGTAAAGCAGAGTCCCTGCCCTTTACCTTCCACTCATCCCATTGGGCATAATTTGAAAATCACTGTGAAACTACCAAGTTTTGGTAATGGTCTGAATGTGGGCCTGAGGAAGTGAGAGTGACCTACAGGCCTCTGGTTTCCCATTTTAGGTAACTTGGTCAGTGGAGGTGCTCTTCCACAAGGAGGGAACACAGGAAGAGCAAGAGACCATCTTCAGTTCTAACTGCTAAATTCCCTTCTCCTTGTCCCCAGTTTGTTCTTTGTTCAACCTTTCCACTTAGATTTTGTAATTAAAACTGTTACTGGGCAGGAATATGGGAAAGTTAGAAAAATTAGGTTACCATGAAATCTAATGACCTCAAAGTTCAAAAACTAAAATATAATAAAAACCATATTTTCTAGAAATACACAAATCCTAAGGTCCAAAGTTCTTTTTTAATATATTTTATTGATTATGCTATTACAGTTGTCCCATTTCCCCCCCCCTTTATTCCTCTCCACCTTGCAAATCCCCTCCCACATGCATTCCCTCCCCTCTTAGTTCTTGTCCATTGATCGTGCACATAAGTTCTTTGGCTTCGACATTTCTTATACTATTCTTAACCTTCCCCTGTCTATTTTGTACCTACCATTTATGCTTCTTATTCCCTGTACCTTTTCACCTATCTCCCCCAGCCCCACCTCGCTGATAACCCTCCACGTGGTCCACATTTCTGTGATTCTATTCCTTTTCCAGTTGTTTGCTTAGTTTGTTTTTGTATTTTTAGGTTTGGTAATTGATAGTTTTGAGTTTTTGTCATTTTACTGTTCAGTTTTTAATCTTCTTTGCTTAGATGTTCCCTTAACATTTCATATAATAAGGGCTTAGTGATGCTGAACTCCTTTAACTTGACCTTATCTGGGAAGCACTTTATCTGCCCTTCCATTCTAAATGAGAGCTTTGCTAGAAAGAGCAATCTTGGATGTAGGTCCTTGCCTTTCATGATTTTGAATACTTCTTTCCAGCCCCTTCTTGCTTGTAAGATTTCTTTTGAGAAATCATCTGATAATCTTATGGGAACTCCTTTGTAGGTAGCTGTCTCCTCTTCTCTTGCTGCTTTTAAGATTCTCTCCTTATCTTTAATCTTGGGTAACAAAATGATGATGTGCCTTGATCTGTGCTTCCTTGGGCCTAACTTCTTTGGGATTCTCTGAGCTTCCTCGACTTCCTGGAAGTTTATCTCCTTTGCCAGATTGGGGAAGTTCTCCTTCATTATTTTTTCAAGTAAGTTTTCAATTTCTTGCTCTTCCTCTTCTCCTTCTTGCACTCCTATGATTTGGATGTTGGAACATTTAAAGTTGTCCCAAAGGTTCCTAAGCCTCTCCTCATATTTTTGAATTCTATTTCTTCATTTTATTGTGATTGAATATTTATTTCTTCCTCCTGATCCAAACTGTTGATTTGAGTCCCAGTTTCCTTCCCATCACTGTTAGTTCGCTTTTCATAACCTCCACTCTTTCCTCTATTTTGCAACCATATTCAACCATTTATTTGGGCACCCTGATTACCAGTATTTTGAACTATGCATCTGATAGATTGGCTATCTCTTCATCGCTTAGTTGTATTTTTTCTGGAGCTTTGATCTGTTCTTTTATTTGGGCCATTTTTTTTTGTCTTGGCAAAGCACCTGTTGAATAGTGAGAGGCAGAGCCTTAAGTAATCACCAGAGTGGAACAACCACAGTCGCTGCATTGGGGCACTGTACATGAGGGTTGGGGGTCTAAAAGGGAACAATGCTGCTTGCTGGGCTCTCAGCAAGCTTTCAATAACTTTCCTCACTACTCACAAGCAAACTGGGCCCTTCTGGAGATGATTCGCGGGTGTGTAGTTTTGTGTTAAGTTTTAGACCCTGTGGGTCTCTCCAATAGACTCTCCTGTGAGCTAGGATTTTCTCCTGCTGCCACAACCCCCACAGGTTTTCTCAATCAGAGGTTTTGAGGCTTTCTTTCCCTGCACTGGAACCCTGGGTTGCATGGTTTGGCTCGCTCTTCAGTTGTTCCTCCAAGTTTATCTGCATGCAAATATAGGACTGCCCACTCTGCCAGCTGCCACATCACACATTTGGTGAGCCACTGCCTTGCCATACTCTATTCTCTAGCCTCCACCTTGCTGCAAGTCTTCTCTGCCCCTGCTGCCACCTAAGCCCCTCCTACAGGTCTGGACAAATGTTTCTTCTTTAACTTCTTGGTTGTCAGACTTCCATACAGTTCGATTTTCTGGCAGTTCTGGTTGTGTTTTTTTGTTGTTTTTAAATTTGTTATTGTCACCCTGGCTGTCATAGCTCAGTGGATTGAGCATGGGCTGAGAACCAAAGTGTCGCAGGTTCAATTCCCACTCAGGGCACATTCCCAGGTTGCAGGCCACGGCTCCCAGCAACCACACATTGATGCTTCTCTCTCTCTCTCTTTCTCCCTCCCTTCCCTCTCTAAAAATAAATAAATTAATTAATAAAATCTTTAAAAAAAGAGTGTTCTCTGTAAAAAAAATAAAAAATAAAATAAATTTTTATTGTCCTTGTTTTAGTTGTGGTAGGAGGCACAATGTATCTATCTATGCCTCCATCTTGGCCAAAAATCCCCTGATGTCCAAAGTTCAATTCTTATTATCATATAGTTATATTTTCAATGCAGTCTAAATTTATTTGGGGGCTGATTTCTAATTACATAATTACATGGTATATGTGTGTATATGATGTGTAACATCAAAATTTATATATAAATATATAGTTATTTAATATAAAGATTTTTCATTCATTAAATCAATCATTTATCCACCAGGTGCTAGTAAAGTATTTTTCAGGTACCAGAAACAAGGTGGTGGACAAATGCAGGTCGATTCTCTTCTCTAATGGAGTTTACATTATAGTGAGTTGAAAACCAATCATTTTTTGACTGTACTTCAAGAATAAGGTCTGTTAGAAAAGTGAAGCCCATTATCCACTCTACCATTCCCATCTGGCAGTGTTTGATTCAGTGTTATAACTTGCAGCAACATGATAGGGATCACAAGGGCCACAGAGTTAGGCAGTGACACCAGAGAGATGGAGCAGTTTGTCCTTTATGTTTCTCATCAACACTGCTTTGCACTTTGCATCAAATCTTGACAAGGATTGTCAACCTCTCTTCCACATCAAAAAGATAATATATGTTTCAGTTTTACTGAAACTTGGGATGTTGGGCAGGTAAATGATTACTCACTTTGGCTTGAGGATGATTGAGTGACAGTGACAATACCAGTGAAATTGCTTCCCACTGGACTGTGTTTTAGATGGAAACATGTGAGTTACACACCATCTCTCTCTATCTCTCTTGCTCTCTCTTACTCTTGCTTTCACTCTCTTTCTCTCCCCACCCTTTCTCATATGCCTCCAGATTTGTACACAGATTCTGTCCCTTTTTGTATTTCTTTATTATTTATAGGCTGAGAGAGCTAGGCCTCAAAACCCGAATGGGTTGCAGATTCTACTCCTAGTGTTTATTTTTCTTAAATTTTTAGGGCTTTATCCTGTTTAACTAAACAGTACAGTTTTGGAGTACCTATTGAACTTTCTTTACTTTGCCTACATAGTTAAAATCAGCCATTTCGCTGAGGTCTTTGCAATCTACCAAGTCACCTTGCTATTTCTGACTCAAGATTACTGTATCATTATAGTTCTTTTTCTAGTTTATGGCTTTTATTTATTTTTAAATAAATTTTATTGATTATGCCATTACAATTTTCCCATTTTTCCCCTTTATTCCTCTCCACCCCGCACTCCCTTTCCACTAGCATTCTTCCTCCTTATTTCATGTCCATGGGTCATACATATAAGTTCTTTGGCTTCTACATTTCCATACTATTCTAAGCCCCTCCTTGTCTATTTCATACCTACCATTTATGCTACTTATTCCCTGTACCTTCCCCCCTTCTCCCCCCTTTTCTTCCCATGGATAACCTTCTATGCGATCTCCATTTCTGTGATTCTATTCCTGTTCTAGTTGTTTGCTTAGTTTGTTTTTGTTTTAGGTTTAGTTGTTGATAGCTGTGAGTTTGTTGTCATTTTTTCATATTTTTTATCTTCTTTTTCTTACATAAGTCCCTTTAACATTTCATATAATAAGGGCTCAGTGATGATGAACTCCTTTAACTTGATCTTATCTGGGAAGCACTTTATCTGCCCTTCCATTCTAAATGATAGCTTTTCTGGGTAGAGTAACCTTGGATCTAAGTTCTTGCCTTTCATGACTTGTAATACTTCATTCCAGTCCCTTCTTGCCTATAAGGTTTTGTTTGAGAAATCAGTTGATAGTCTTATGGGAACTCCTTTGTAGATAACTGTCTCTTCTTCTCTTGCTGATTTGAAGATTCTCTCCTTTATCTTTAATCTTGGATAATGTAATGATGATGTGTGTTAGTGTGTGCTTCTTTGGGTCCAACTCCTTTGGGATTCTGTGAGCTTCCTGGACTTCCTGGGAGTCTATTTCCTTTACCAGATTAGGGAAGTACTCCTTCATTATTTTTTCAAATAAGTTTTCAATTTCTTGCTCTTCCTGTTCTTCTTCTGGCACCCTTATGATTCAGATATTGGAATGTTTAAAGTTGTCCTGGAGGTTCCTAAGCCTAGTCTCTCCTCATTTTTTTAAAGTTGTTGTTTCTTCATTCTGTTCTGGTTGAATGCTTATTTCTTCTTTCTTGTCCAAATCGATCTGAGTCCCAGTTTTCTTCCCTGCACGGTTGGTTTCCTGTACATTTTCCTTTATTTCACTTTTGATAGCCTTCACTTTTTCCTCTATTTTGCAACCATACTCAACCATTTCTGTGAGCATCCTGATTACCAGTGTTTTGAACTCTACATCTGATAGGTTAGCTCTCTCTTCATCACTTTTTTCTGGAACTTTGATCTGTTCTTTCATTGGACCATTTTTTTTTTTTGTCTCAGCATACCTGTTACATAGTAAAGGGATGAGCCCTAGGTATTTGCTAGGGCAGGGCAACCCACTTCGCTGAGTTGTGGAGCTTCATGTGGGGGAGGGGTCCAAGAGGGAACAACACCACTTGCTTGGCTCTCAGCAGGCTTTTAGTCACTTCCCTCACTAGTCACAAGAAAATTGGGTCCCTTCTGGTGCTAGTTCCCAGGTGGGTGTGTTTATATACATTCTAGGAACCTGTAGGTATCTCCAATTAACTCTCCTATGAGGCTTAGAGTTTCTGCCAGTGCTGCAACCCCCACAGGTTTTTACTGTTAGAGGTTTTGAGGCTTTATTTCCCGTGCTGGAACCCTGGGTTGAGTGGTCTGCCTCATTCCCCAGTTGTTTCTCCTGGTTTATCTACATGGAAATGAGGGACCACCTCATCCACCAGCTGCCACCTTGCCTGGTCCAGCAGCCTCTGCCTCATCTGCCCCAATCCTCCAGCTGCTGCCTTGCTACAAGTCCTCCCCACACCAGCTGCCTGTCTCTGCCTCTTCTACCAGTCTGGATGAATGTTTCTCCTTTAACTCCTTGGCCTTCGGACTTACATACAGTTCAAATTTTTGGCAGTTCTGATTGTTTTTTGTTTTTAAATTTGTTGTCCTTTTGGTTGTGCAAGTAGAGAAGTATATCTACCCACGTCTCCATCTTGGCCAGAAGTCCTTATCTCTATAGTTCTGATTATTTAATTTCCTCTGTTAAATAATAAATAAAACCCTTCAAAATTTTCCCATTACCTATCATACTCCTTAGAAGACATTAAAGATTCTCTAGTGTCATGATCCAATCTTTCTTTCTAGTCAGATGTTTTTATCCCCACAATTAAGTCCTCTATAAGGCAGTGAGTCACATACCTCCACCCCTGCTCATATTGTTAGTTCCATCTGGATGCCCCTTCTTTGATTTTCACCTGCCAAAATAACTCAGCTGTGACTATGTGTCACTAATATCCCACATTATCTCTGGCCTTGAAACCTCTCAAGTAGACAAGAGACCATCCTATATGATTCAGTTGGTTGATATATTTCATTTTCCCTTGATATTTCTTTTCTTTAAACAAAAATACTTATTTCAGAGTTCCAGATTTGTGTTACTTTTATATGTCATTAGTGTTATGCTTTTAATGCTAGCATAGATAAAATGAGTCTAATTTTATTCTTAGAGAATGCTTTCTCATAATGACTGGCCGTGAAAATATGCATCATTTGAATGGGATTCTGTAGTCCAACCCATACAGGATGAACACAATATAGAAAGCCTTAATTGCCATTTATGGGCATGAAATTGTGAAACATAAAATGAGTAGTGAATTGAGTCCCCATAAGGAAAGAACAGAATTGCCTTAAAGATCTTGAATGTTAAAAGGAACTGAATTTACATAATTCTCTAGAATCTGGACACAGACTGGCTTTTCTTCTTAGTTCTCTGAGCATGATATAGATCTACAAGGCCCAGAACAGTGCCTGACACATGAAATGTACACAATACATACTTATTTACTAATTTACAATGGGCTCAGAAGGAAAGACCAGGAGGGTACACCCCAAAAGTGAACAAAACAAGGAGCAGAGATGACATGATTTGAAGAGAACTATCTGCAAAAAATACCTCAACCACCTGTAATTCCACCAGGGTTACCTCTTTAAAAATACTTCACCTTCTTTTCTTTCTGTATTTTCCACAGGACCTGATAATAGGCTAAGGGCAGTCCTTCAGATATTTTCTTTGAAGCCTGGAGGAAGCAAAGGCTTGTTTCTTAAATGTTCATTTACAGCTCTAGGAATAGCCCCTGCTTCACCATCTGACTAGGCCCAAATTTAGGGGCTCAGATTTGTTAGGCTTATGCTAGAAGTCCTTCACTCTGTTCCACATTCTTATATAATGTTTTAGGCCCAGGAACTCTGGACTGAGATCATTTGGATTCAAGTGCTGACATCGTTTATCTCCATGTGACCTTAGGCAAGTCACTTGACCTCTTGTTTTCTCAGTTTCCTGTCTATAAAATTAGGATTAAAATAATGCCTATTTCTTAAGATTGTCATAATTAAATGGGATACTGCATTTCATTAAAGTGATTAAATTAAAATTCAATGAAAATTATGAAAGAGTTAATATATGAAATATTTTTAGAGCTAAGCCTGGCCCATGGTAAATGTTCAGTAAATATAAACTATTTATCATCATCATTGCATTAAATGTTTGACATTTTATAAAGTGGATAGAAGTATTAGCTATTTTATCATTATTTTTCCAAAGCTTGTTATTCTAACCATAACATTTTTCATTAATTCCTTTTTCATGAGAATATTTGCTTGGTTAGTAAGATGCACTATTGGATGAAAATCTTAACAGTAACTCTATTTTTTTTCCAGGTAGAAATTATCTGCTCATATCTTGATTTTTCAGGGGGAGAGTAAAAGGTATCACAAAAGATATGTGTATGTATAAGTTTCTCAGTTACACTGTTTTCATACACTTTTCTTGTTCTTTTTGCCTTTCTAAAATATTTGCTTTTGGTAGGTAATATTTAATTCTGGTTATTTAAATGTTAGCATTTCTAAATAGTCTTCTATACTGTACACATGAAATATAGGAAGTTAAAAAAATAAGTGCCAAAATTTTGAATTCAAAGAAATTGTAGTTCATTTACTCAAAAGATGGACTATATCTGCCTTTATTCCCATCACCAACACACTGTCACCCATGACAGACATTGCTAATAGATGGTCACAATCATTCACACAGTCTTGGTTACAGCTTCAGAATTTCAACACAGCACACCAGGATACTGCTTCTAACAGATAGTAAGATAAGACCTAGTGGGCAAAAATACAGTCCCTCTCCCAAAGAAATCACACATCCAGATAGTAAAAGAGTTACATCTAACATTCACTATTTCCACTGTGGGTATTCATTTTTACAACACTGTGTGAATAAAAAGGTGCTTAAAACAAATTCCATGAGACTCTCCAAAGATATTTCTATCTTCCAGAGTGAATTGTATGATAAAAAAGCTTAAGTCACTTCTCATATGAAGTTTGCTTTGGGCCTTTTTCTCTACAGGAGTCTGTAGACTGTCTTAAAAATATGTGATTTTACTTACTTCATATCCCATTTAAGCTTTCATGAAAAATCAGCCAGATTCTTAACAATCCATGTGAAGATTTGTTCTGTGTCAAAAATGAAGTTGACTGATGAGCCAGAGACTTATTTTTGTCTTCAGCATTGGCAATGGTAACACTGATGAAGTAATTTTTGTACTTAACTGGCTCCTTGAGCTTGCCCACCCCATCATGGGGCTTCTTTGAGAGTCTCCCTCATCCACTTCTCCAGCAAGTTCAGTCCTGGGTGCTTCAATTCTTATTTGGCTATGCTGAAAAGCCTAGCAAGTGTCAGTCTGCTGTTGCCTCAGGATTCAAATTCAGGGAATATTTCTTTAATTAGCAGGTGACATCAATCTGAAATAAATCCAACAGACTTTCTGGCAAGAAAACCAGCCAGTATCAGGAGGGAGCAATATTAGAAGGTTGTGTAGTCATCAGATGTAATACAGAGAATGGCTCTGAGAGCTGGAGGGAAAGAGAGAAACTACCTTGGATGATGCAGAATCTCATTGGTTTTTGTTGTGAACAATGGCATCTATTTCTTCTGCCTCTCACACCAGGCCTGATGTGCAACAGTTATGGGAAAGGGGATAGTGCAAAGGGAGTATTGGCTATCCCTGCAACTGCATCAGCAGTTAAAAAGAAGTAAGTAAAATATTGTTGACTAGTAGATGATGTCAGGCAACATGAATTCCTGGTGAAGCCAGTATGTACAGTATGTATGATATCATGACTTGCAAATACCACAGGATGAAGGAGTGGAAGTGTGGCAGTGGAGGAGAGTAGATAAGGAGCCTCATTTTGGCTAGGAGGCTGGCAAGGTGATGTTAGCTGAAATGAACAACAATTAGATCCATTCTAGGTTGGTGGCTGATTGGCTGGTGGGTAAGTAGTATATGGGTTTTGAAGTAGAAATTCTGAGTCTGAAAATGTTGAGCTCATGTTATGTTTCAGGAGAAACAGAGCAGGCTGGTATCTTAATCTCCCTAGGTCCATATCAGAGTGACACAACAATCTTGAGGAAATTATTTGCTAGATCCCACTTTTCTTATCTTTTAAATAGAGTTAATATTACTGCAAAAGCAGTTTTAATATTGTAGAAGCAATTTGAAGTGTGAAGGAGAAGTGATACCCAAATGCAAGTATTATGATTTTCAAATTTTTTATTTTGGTATTTTGAGAGCTAAAGGAGTTGCTTGGTGAAGTATCTTTCATAAATCCAATCAGAAATGTTCAATTTCTGCACATACAAATAGGCAGCTACAACTGGGAAAATGATTCTGTGATTCCACACATTTCTTTGACAAGCCACAAATGGATTTTAGTGACCAGCTGCAGCATGTGTGTTAAATTCAAATAATTCATTCTTGGCAGTTATTTTTTACATTCCTTTGTATTTGAAAAAAATTATGCTGCCTACCATTACACATTGTAAAAGCGATAGATTATATCTATTTGGAGAGGATAGTGCATGCTAAATGTATAAAATTAAATGTCAATAAATTCAACAATATGATTCTCTTGTGATCAGTGAGGGCAAACCTTCTTGAGATTTTTAGTCAGCAGGTCTGCTAAGACCCTTAGGGAATTTTCTTATCTCATAAACCACAGGAAATGTAAAATGGAGATGACTGTTGATTACATTCCAGGTACTCAAATGGAAACTAATTTTTAGAGCTTTGGTTGATCTAGAATTCTTCCCCCCTCTCAAGGGTCTGGAGCCAATAATAGCAACACAGACAGACCATGGATCAGCTTAGTACACGTCTGGTTGCAGAAGGGACATTTTCTCTTCAAGTCAAAAAAGGATGTTCTCACATTAGATTAAATTCTTATTGTCCTGAGAGCCATTCAACAAAGAAATACATTTCAAACTTATTTTATCTCCATGCTTTTTCAAGTCCATGATCATGCAAGTACATCCTAAGTACAACAAGAAAAAAATATATATCCAGAGTAAAGTGAGGGATGTTTCAAAATTGTTATAAGAGAATAATGATGAATATTATCACAGTGGAGGTAGTTTGATAGAAAAGATTCTTTGGTGTTTGCATGTAGTTCCTGACTAAATGAACATAGAATTTCTCCCTACCTAATTAATCTTAAATTAAGCATTTCTACTGTTTACTATGATTACCTCATCAGACAAGTTGTTTCAGCGTCTGTTTTTCCTCATGCTGAAAAAGGTTCTCTTTTACTTCAAAAGTGAGTTTCCCTCCTCATAAGCTCAGTTGTTTGGCCATTTCTATCCAAAATAAATACTTCTTTCTCACCTATTAGCTGTTTAAGGCTTAGTTGTGTCTTTAAATGCATGTGCACGACTCTCAGGGCAGACTTTTGACTTCAGTGGGAGCTCTGAATCTTTGAGAGCCTGATTTGACCCTGTGTTTGTGCTAAGTATATATGTATTTATGTAATGTTTTCATTTCCTGACCCACTCAGTATTATTTTTTTTGGCAAAATATATTCACTTCCCTCACATTTTCCCCATCTGTTATATTCTTAAATCTGTGTATTACTTAGCTTATTTTCCTTTTATCTTTTTTAGTCTGGATATGGTTTTCAAAGGACAATCCAGGAATACACACATGTAAACCAAAAGAATACACAGCATTTTTTTCCTGCTGTACAAATATATACATTATCTAGTGTAACACATAGATTTACATATAATATGATATGCATTTATATACAGATTTTTCCTTTACATATATCTCTATGCTGATACAATATCCTTTCCTTGTTAGATACAGTGAGCTCTCCATTTCTTAATTTTATGGGAAAGAACTTGATATGATAGAGAACTAATAATCTGAGGGTTTTTTTTCATTGCCCTTCTTTTGGTCTAATTCTGGGATACTATCCAGGTGGACAGATTTTTCAGTTTTTCTTTAGGTGAATTAGTATTTGATTTCCCTTTGTTCCCAAGTAGTATGTTTTGAAAGCACTGCTTGCTTACCATCCTGAAAGACTTTAACATTCAAGAAAATAGCAAACGGGTACCAGGGATCTGTAGAATCATTCTGGATCCAGGTGGGTATTGGAGACACACCAAATGAAAAGCCCCATTTTAATATATTTGCCCGCTCTTGTTTTCTCACTTGACTTCCCAATCTAATTTCTTTGCTGCCAAGGGTTCTCACTCATATCACCATTTAAAATTTAAAAGCAATATATATTTAAATGCAAAACAATGTGCTTACATGGAGACTGCCAGTGGAAAGTATGACATTGGGTTTCATTTCAGAGAGTTCTGGATGATCTCCCAAGTGGTAGAGCCAGAAGTAAGAGATGTTGGATTATTCCAAATGACTGGAAATAAAACAAACACTATTTCTTTTTTAATCATGGTCTGCATTTTTCCACATTCAGAAATTTTTGTTTTTATTCATTTGCTCTTTGTCATCTTTGATTGACCATAGCTGCTGTGAATAGCAGAGAGAGCACTTTCCAAATTTATTTTAACAGTAGGAGAGGTTATGTCATCCATTTTCACATTTTGAGAAAACAGAGAAATCTTATTAGTAATGTGCCTGCATTTTAGGTTTTCTTTAAAAGTCTCCCTATTGACTCAAAACACCCTCTTGAAATCTCATGATTCTCTGCAATGATCATGAAATTCAAATGGGAAATTTTCTACTTAACATCCCATCTTATCAATCTGCTCAGGAACACCCTAGTAGAGCAATCAATTCCAGGGAACTTGCTGCTGTACAACCTTCTGCCACAAAGGCTAACAACAAAACCAACATATAAAAAGCTCAATAAAAATGGAAAATATTTTATATCATGCAGCTTGAATATTTACCAAGAATGTTTGTATGTTTTGTAACAGTAATTTTTAGAAGATATTAGTTTATGCCTAAGGTCAATAGTCAAAAGTGAGCTCCCAGAGCAAATACCAAATTATTCCAGTAGTGAAATAAGTGAGTGGACTACAAAATGGATAATTTTGAGTATACTTATTTCAACTGCTTCAGTCTTTGTTTTGATTAAATATGCCTTAAAGATAATAAAGATATTCTGCTCTTTCCTGTGGAAGCAACACCAGTAGTTATATGAAATAAACCTACTTGTCTGGTATACACTTTTTTCTCTTCTCAGAAATTCAAAACTGGTGTGTATGCATGTTTATGGAGAATCTATGCATGTGTGTGCCCATACAGTGTATGAGGGCCATCTACATTTCTGAAAAGTTATGTATATGGAGATAAATAGAAATGAAATTGTATTTGAAATGTTCTGTGGAAAGTCAATATAATGCAACTCCTCTGGGATTACTTTTAAGTGAAAGCTACTTTAATAATGTAGTTACCCCCACAGGTATACTGGATAGGGACTTTTTTTGAACACTGCATTTTCTGTAATTAGTTATGACAATGTAGAAATACTGATAAACTTTGAAACTATAAAACTAAAAAGTAACATGGAATATTTGACATTATGTTCTAGCAGAATGAGCATCACTATTTCTTCAGCTTTCTGAAGTCAGTATTAAAAATTAAGAAAATGAACATGAAAACCAATTATCTGTGAAATTCAAACTAAATATTTAAAGGTGATAATGCAACATCATGTCAGAAACTGATCCTCAAATTGTTCTGATAAAAAATAGTCTTTAATACTTCTATAGTCTTATAGAAGTCTTATAGTTTTTAATACTTTAATAGTCTTTAGTACTTGCAACTTCTCTGTAAGTTTGAGATGGTTTCAAGTTTTTACAAACTTAAAAGCATACCTGTCCCTGGGGAAAAATAGAAAATATATATTTATACATACACATACACATATATAATATATGCCTTATATATACATATATAAATATTTGTAATACAAACATTAATATTATGTAAAGTGATTCTTAGGCTTTACCTTTAGAGATCCTAATTGTTATTTTTACATACTTATAGAAACTCATTGTCATTTTTACAAAGATCCCAGGTGATGCAGGTACATACTTTGACACCCATCTAAAAATTCTTTAATCTATCTCCACTCCTCTATTTTTCAGAAGAGAAAACTAATAAGGGAATAACATTTGTTCAAGGTTATATAATTACATACTGGAAGGAGCAATATAATGTTACTGACACCTAAACCTTATTAAGGTATCAGTAACATTACTGGCACATGTTAACTAAACAAACAAATAAACAAATAAAAATATATTATTACCATTTTACAGAAAAAGAAACAGGCTTATAATGGGTAAAAAGTTGCCAAAGGTCATATGGCTAGTAAGAGATAGAAGCAGAACTTGAATCCAGGTCTGCTGGATTCCAAAACGTAAGTTCTTACTATCACTTCATGGCATATCTAGCGCATAGTAAGTGGCCATAAATCTTTTTGAATGAATGAATGTTGAATGGTGTCTCAAAGGCATGTTCATTGATAATCTTTTCTATAAGCTTGTAAGTCATAGGAAAAGAGTGACAATTTAATTTAAACTTGCCAAATAATGGTTTGATTATTACCATCTATGCTCTTTCTTTCTTTCTTTCTTTCTTTCTTTCTTTCTTTCTTTCTTTCTTTCTTTCTTTCTTTCTTTCTTTCTTTCCTTTTTTCTTTGTCCTTGGTATCAAAATGAAAGTTTAGGTGGGGCACACCTTTGGCACAAGTTACTTAGTGCTAACCAAGCCAGTGCTTAGCATGGCAGTATTAGATGCTAAAAAAATGTTATGTGACTTTATCTAAGTCCTTAATTCTATCGAAGATAAAGAGTATTTTATTAATTTTCAAAAGTCTTGATTCAATTGTTTAGTTAGAAAAAATGGCAGAGAGATAGAAAAGGAAGCAGGAAAATGAGATAGGACATTTCACAATCTAAGAAACTGGACTCCAACTTCTGGCCAAGATGGAGGTATAGGTAGACACACTGTGCCTCCTCACACAACCAAAAGGAGGTCAACAACAAATTTAAAAACAAAAAGTAAACAGAACTGAGAGAAAACTGAACTGTATGGAAGTCCAACAACCAAGGAGTTAAAGAAGAAACATTCATCCAGACTGGTAAGAGGGGTGGAGATGGGCAGCCAGAAGCAGAGGACTACTGGCAAAGCAGTGGCTGGTGGACAGGGCTAAGTGGTGGCTGGCAGACAGGGTGGTCCCACATCTGAGTGCAGATAAACTGTAAGGAACAACTGGGGAGCAAAAGACCACATAACCCAGCGTTCCAGCTTGGGAAAATAAAGCCTCAAAGCCTCTAACTGAAAAAAACCTATGGGGGTTGAGGCAACAGTGGGAGAAACTCCCAGCCTCACAGGAGAGTTTGTTGGAGAGACCCACAGGGTCTGAGAATGTACACAAACTGACACACCCAGGAATCAGCACCAGAAGGACTCAATTTGATTGTGGGTAGCTAGGGACATGACTGAAAACCATCAGAGAGCAGAGCAAGTGTCATTGTTCCCTCTCAGATCCCTATCCCACATACAGTGTCACAACACAGCAACATGGGTTGTCCCGCCCTGGTGAACACCTAAGGATCCATCCAACCCTAATATGTAATAGGTGTGCTGAGACAAAAAAAAGAATGGCCCAAATGAAAGAACAGATCAAAGCTCCAGAAAAAATACAACTAAGTGATGAAGAGATAACCAAACTATCCGATGCACAATTGAAAACACTGGTTATCAGGATGCTCCAGGAACTCCCTGGGTACTTCAACAGCATAAAAAAAGACCCAGACAGAAATGAAGGTTGCATTATGTGAAATAAAGAAAAATCTATAGAGAACCAACAGGGATGAGAAGGAAAACAGGATTCAAATCAACAGTTTGGAGCAGAAGGAAGAAAGAAACATTTAACCAGAACAGAATGAAGAAAGAATTAAAAAAAAATGAGGACATGCTTAGGTACCTCCAGGACAACTTTAAACATTTCAACCTCTGAATCATAGGGGTGCCAGAAGAAGAAGAGGAAGAGCAAGAAATTGAAAACTTATTTGAAAAAATAATGAAGAAGTACTTCCCTAATCTGTCAAAGGAAATCCAGGAAGCTCACAGCGTCCCAAAGGAGTTGGACCCAAGGAAGCACATACCAAGGCACATCATAATTATATAATGCAAAATTAAAGATAAGGATAGAATTTTAAAAGCAGCAAGAGAAGAGGAGACAGTTACCTACAAAGGAGTTCCCATAAGACAATCAGCTGATTTCTCAAAAGAAACCTTGCAGGCAAAAAGGGGCTGGAAAGAAGTATTCCAAGTCATGAAAAGCAAGGACTTACATCCAAGATTGCTCCATCCAGCAAAGCTATCATTTATAATAGAAGGGCAGATAAAGTGCTTCCCAGATAAGGTCAAGTTAAAGGAGTTCATCATCACCTAGCCCTTATTATATGAAATTTTAAAGGGACTTATCTAAGAAAAAGAAGATCAAAAATATAAATAGTAAAATTACAACAAACTCACAGCTATTAACAACCAAACCTAAAACAAAATGAAACAGAACAAAACAAAAAACAAACAAACAAAAATACTACACAAATAATTAGAACAAAAACAGAGTCACAGAAATAGAGATCACATGGAGGGTTATCAGAGGGGCAGTGGGAGGGAGAGAGAGAGGGAAAAGGCACAGAGAATAAGTAGCATAAATGATAGGTAGAAAGTAGACAGGGGGAGGGTAAGAATAGTATAGGAAATGGAGAAGCCAAAGAACTTATGTGTATGATCCATGGACATGAACTAACGTGGGGGAATGCAGGTGGGAGTGGGTGTGCAGGGCAGAGGTGAATAAAAGGGGTAAAGTGGGGCAACTGCAATAGCATAATCAATAAAATATACTGAAAAAAATTTATTTAAAAAGAAAAGAATGTGGAACCAGGGGTGATGGAGATAGTACCCATTGAAGCGATAGAATCTTCATATCGCTTTAATCAATGTCTCTAAGAATGTTATCAGATGAAAAGAAATTGTAATATGTTTCCCCATATGGTTGGTTCTCTTTTCATTTTAATGCTATTTTCTTTAGCTGTGCAGAATCTTTTTGTTTTGATAAAATCCCATTTGTTTATTCTTTCCTTTATGTCCTTTGCTCTATGGGACATATCGACGAAAATGTTGCGTGGAATATCTGAGATTTTCCTGCCTATCTTCTCCTCTAGGACTTTTATGATGTCCCAACTTATATTTAAGTCTTCTATCCACCTTGAATTTATTTTTGTGTATGGTGTGAGTTGGTGATCGAGTTTCATTTTTTTTGCATGTTGCTGTCCAGATCTCATAACATCATTTGTTGAAGAGGCTATTTTTATTCTATTTTATGATGCTGCCCCCTTTGTCAAATATTAATTGACCATATAGACTTGGGTTTATTTCTGGGCTCTCTATCCTCTTCTATTGGATCATGTGTCTGTTCCTATGCCAGTACCAGGCTGTTTTGATTACAGTGGCCTTGTAATACAGTTTGATATCAGGTATTGTGATCCCTCCCACATTGTTTTTCTTTCTCAAGATTGCTGTGGCTAGTCAGGGTCATTTATGGTTCCATGTAAATTTTTGAAATGTTTGTTTTATATTTGTGAAATATTCCATTGGTACTTTAATAGAGACTGCACTGACTCTATAAATTGCTTTGGGTAGTATGGGCATTTTGATGATGTTAATTCTTCCAATTTATGAACAGGGTACCTGCTTCCATTTATTTGTGTCTTCCTTAATTTCTTTCTTCAATGTTGTGTAGTTTTTTGAGTACAGATCTTTTATCTTCTTGGTTAGGTTTGCCATTGATATCTCGGACATGGTTTTTATCTCCAAAATATATAAAGAACTCACATGACTCCACTCTAATAAGACAAGGAACACAATTTAAAAATGGGCAAAGGACTTGAACAGACACTTCTCCAAGGAGGACATACAGAGGGCACAGAGACATATGAAAAGATGCTCAGCATCACCAGCCATCAGAGAGATGCAAATTAAAACCACAATGAGATACCACTTTACACCGGTCAGAATGGCCATCATAAACAAATGAACAAACAAGTGTTGGAGAGGATGTGGAGAAAAGGGTACTCTTGTGCACTGTTGTTGGGAATGCAGACTGGTGCAGCCACTGTGGAAAACAGTGTGGAATTTCCTCAGAAAACTAAAAATGGAACTACTTTTCCATACAGCAATTCCACTGCTAGGATTATACCCTAAAAACACTAAAACACCCATCCAAAATTACTTATGCACCCCAATGTTCATAGTAGCACAATTTACAATAGCCAAATGTTGGAAGAAACCTAAGTGCCCATCAGTAAATGAGTGGATCAGAAAACTACAGTACATTTACACAATGGAATACTACGCAGCAGAAAGAAGGAGCTCCTACCCTTTGTGACAGACAGCATGGATGGATCTGGAGAGCATTATGCTAAGTGAAATAAGCCAGGCGGTGAAAGACAAATACCATATGATATCACCTATAAATGGAACCTAATCAACAAAACAAACAAGTAAGCAGAATATAACCAAAGACTTGAAATTAAGAACTGATAGTAACCAGAGGGGAGGTAGGAGGAGATAATGAAGGGGGAAAGAGGGAGGGGTTTTCAGGAATATCTATAAAGGACACGTGGACAAATCCAAAGGGGGGAAGAATCAAGGGTGGGAGGTTGGGATGGCTGGGGTGCAGAGGGTAGTGGAGGGGAAATGCATACAACTGTACTTGAAAACAATAAAAATATGTAAAAAAATAAAGAAAAGAAGAAGAAAAAAGAAAAGAATTTGTAATTACAGAGATGAAACTGTGCTTTCAGCCTTAGATAGGAAAGAGAAACATAAATGTGTTTGTATATATTGATGAAGCAATAGGCACTAAAATGGTAATTAAAATGCACTAAAAGAAAATATTTTAAAATAAAGATATTAGCACATCACTGTCAGCACATTATGTATAGTAAAATTCATACAATAAATTAAGTTTAACCGTTATCATTACAAAAGTTAATATATAAATGTTAAGTAAAAAGCATTCATCTTCATGTAAGAACTATACACCAAAAAGCACACTAGAAGTACATTTCAACATTAACTTTTAAATTTAAGTTCCTAAAGCAAAGTGGGTGGCATATCTTTGCTCTCTATAATTCTTTTAACTTTCCACCTTCTTTTATAATATTCTATTGGAGTACTAGCAGAAAAGAAAGTATCATGATTTATAATGTTCAGCCTCACTGGAGGATGTATTAGACACTTAATATTAAAGGCTAAATAATGTATATTGTTTAGTGTAAATAATATATTAAATAAATAGAAGTATCTATATAATATTATACTCATAAAAGAAACTTAGATGGCAAGTAGTTCTCATTTAAAGATCCCTGTGGTTCACTATAAGTGGTTGTATGCAGCTGGAACTTACTTAGCAACCAGGTGCATGGGCTTAGGTTCTATAGCAAAAGACGTGCTGAGTTGCTAGTAGCAAACTCTAAAAAATAAAAGTGCAATTAAGGCTGTATGAAAATTGCAGCCAAACTATTGCCATACAGATCAATAAGACTAAGCAGTCAAATGTAACTAGATTATTACATTTAATTTAGTCAAATCTATTATATTCTATATACAACCTAAGTTTTAAACTCCAGCCCTGTCTACTGGGCCCACATATACTCTGAAGGATGAAATGCCATTATAATCAGATTCTTTAGGTGTATGTTGTAGATATATTCTCCTGTATTCTTCTAAAACCTGACTGAAGGCCTCAGGCAACTAAATGTGTACTGATCAGCAAACAGTCATAGCAGTATATAGCTATTAAGGGTTGATGTAAGAAAAAGCCAATTGCAGATCATTCCTGGATTTGTTATTGCTAAAGACATTGCTCATAATATACATGATAATTCATGCACCAAGTATCTACTAGTGTAAGGGTTATTATACAATTCTCTCAGAAAAGTAGAGCTTCCAATTAGATATCAAAAAACAATCTTTAAAATGTAGTATATTTATACAGTGGAATACTATTCAGCAATATAAAGGAACAGGCTACTGATAAGCATAATACTGTGGGTTAATCTCTAAAACATCATACTGAGAGAGATGCCAAAAGAAGTCTATACAAAAAGTGCATATTGCACAATCCTATTGATACGATTTTCTAGAAAAAGGAAATCCATGTTGAAGGAAACCAGAGCAGTGAGGAATTGACTAGAAAGAAGCAGAGGGACCTGTTTTGAGGTAGTGGTTATGTTCTACATCTTGGTAGGTTACATGGATGTGTGCATTTGTTAAATCTCCTGAATTTGTAACACTGAAGATCTGTGTAGGTCACTATAGACAAATTATCCCTTAGTATAAAAGATAATGTAAGAAAAATATGGTTTTATTTTATTTGCTGTTTTACCTCTGCTTTCAACAAGGTTAAAGGTTAAAATTTTTTGCATTCTTAAAAACATTTTTATTTCAAGTTATCTTAAAGAGTTCACAATAAGCATTACAGGACTGGTATCATATCCATTCACTAAAATATCCCTGAGCTGAACACACTTTGCTAGTGCATCTATGAAAACAGCATTCAAGGATTGGAAAGCAAGAACCATGCAGATCTTTTCTATTTTAATTTTTTAAAGACTTTACTTATTTATTTTTAGAGAGAGGGGAAGGGAAGGAAAAAGAGAGGGAGAGAAACATCAATGTGTGGTTGCCTCTCACACGCCCCCTACTGGGGACCTGGCCTGCAACCCAAGCATGTGCCCTGACTGGGAATCGAACTGGCAACATTTTGGTTCATAGCCTGCTCAATCCACTGAGCTATACCAGCCACGGCATCATGCAGATCTTAAAAATTCCTTCATGAAATGCAACATGAAAAATCCCCTTAATAATAGGACAGCAATTTGAACATAAGAGTACTTGATTACCTTAAAATAACCTTTCCCATTCTTTAAAAAAATGATTGCAAAAGTATGCACTTCATATCTATATCCACTTGATATGATGAGCATACTGAAAGGGACCAAGGAAATACCATAGCTTTCAATTAGCTACTTTCAGTAATACAGGAATTAATGCACTTTCCTTTTGCTTAAAGCCCCCAGACTTTTATCATCCTCTTTCTTATGTAGTTTTGATTTAATGTTACTACACTTTTATTTTCTTCATATTCTTAATACCTTTATGCCACACAGCTCATGCTAAAGAATTTTTAACATTATATGCTTTTAGAAAAGAATAGGATGCAAAGCACATATGTAGACATAGGTTTCCCAGGAGACATAAGAAAGGAATGGGGAGAGTTTTTTCAAGAGAGAAGAAAAATGCAACAGTTTCTCTGAGAAGGAAGTTAGCATATATAGTGTTAAAGTGCTTCTCTGACGATAAGATAGTAATTGTTTTTTTTAAAGAAAGGATTGATGTAGGTGAGATCTCTAACCTTTTTGTCATTTTAATTATTGTGTCTATGTAACTGAATTTTAAACCTAAGGTAGGGTTTAGGTAAAGATTGATTATATAATAGGTTAATTCTACAAGGTGATTAAGCTATTCCCCTGAGGGAGGCAGGCAGTGTGGGGAGATGTATTAGTTCTTGCAGACCCTTATAGTGCCATTTAATCCAGCTGTTCAAACATGAAGCTATTTAAAGGGCTTTCTACCACTCAGAAGGAAATACTTGATAATATCAATAATCAGCACTAATGATAAGTCAGTGTGGCAGGGGATCTAGATGGAGGTTGAGCTGGTAAAGGGTCAGAACTGAGCAGTATAAGCAGGTAGTAAGCTCCATCACAGGGCTGGGAAGCAGTGTAAGAGGGAGATTGCTCCATAGATAATGAGTCTTAAGAATAATTATCTATATAGACCCCAGGTTACCAACTAAAGAGTACAGTTAGGAACAGGGAGAAGTGGCTATTTGCTTTCTAACAAGGTGATTATTGATTTCTGCCACCAAATTCCTGCTGTAATTCTTGTTCAGAACTAGTAAATATTACACTGCATTATTTTGAAGGCATTACTGATTTTGACTATTGTTTTATCGTTCGGCTCTTCTACCTTCTTTAGTCTAAGCAGAATGTGGGATATGGAGGATTGACATGGAATGTGGATATCAAATTGAAATTGTTAGGTAGGTGACTGGTTCCTGTTTAGGTTCACTATTCTTCCAGCCCACAAGACATTAGCACCTAAACTGGAACTATCAGGCCCAGATAGTATATTCAGGTTCCCCATTAAATCCAGTGAATGTAAGTATAAGAAGTATGCATGGCTCTTGCCAAACCCTGCACTGAATACAATTGAGTTCAAGATGTCCTTTGTATATACAAGCATGTATAGAGAAAGAACTACATAATTTGTAGTGGCAGTGGCTACTCAGGATCCCAGTACACCCTTCAAGTTGGTTATATCCAGTATTAGAGCTCAGACATAGTAGAGATAAACCTATTATTCTACATGAAGAGCCTCATATGCAAAGCTGTGTAGCAGATTTTTGTACTACTAAATGTGACCTGAAGATTCCAGGGTTCACCAAGTTCTGATAAGTCAGTGTTTCTCAAACTTAGTAAACATGAGAATAGACTGGGGAAGGGGGCTTGTTAAAAGGGCATAGCTCTAAGCCCCACTCCTGGAGATGATGAGTCAGTGCACCTTGGGATTGGATGGGGTCTCAGAATCTGTATTTTTAACAAGCACACCTATTGACTCAGCTGTAGATGGACCATAAAACATACTTTAAGAAAGGGTGTCCTGGGAGGTCACTGATGGAAGTCATTCAAGTGATAGATGAGAGTGGAGAAACATACTGTGGTTGAAACCTAGCAATTTTTAGATGACTGTACGTTCTGGATTGTGGTTAAGCATGAACTTCAGAAGACTTCAACATCAGGAGAGAAGGCAGGATAGTAGATTTGCTAAAAAGGCATAGAGCTCTAGGTTCTGGTCCAGCTTCCTACGTTGGTATTTCATCTGTCTCATGGATGGTGTATTAAAAACTGGAGGGCGAGGACACTAATGGCTGGAACAACTTAGAGAGTCCTCCAGAAATGGGAGGCAAACTGAAGACTGCCTAACATGAGGGAATGTATCAGCTGAATATTTCTGGAAAGTAAAGGCTCCTTTGGAATTGGGGCTTGGTTTCTATTTCATCCGTGTTCTCTCTACTACAGCAGATGTCATTCCCAAAAGACCAGAGTTTGTTTAGTGAAGCAAATCTCAAAGCCAGAATAGATGCCTCCTTTTCTTCTTCACACCCTGTAGGTGCAGAGGGTGGTAAACTTTCTAAAAGGTGTGAAATAGGTTTTGAGCCAATGTTATCAAGATCTCAAAATACAAAATGACCTGTTGATATTTTGATTATATTTAAATTTGAAGCTAATAAGTGTGAACTTTCTATCATATTCAGAGTCAAACCATTGAGCAGTTGTGAATATAAGGAGTAATTTATTTGAACACTGTGAATAATTATTGTCATAATTTGGGTTAACACATTTTAGGAAAAAATTTATTTTTAAGTAGTAGGAACTTTAAGAATTTGACTCCTTTTAAATGGGTCCAGAGTTTGGGATAGACACAGTAAATACATGATTTTTTTGAAATGGCACAGTGGATTAGGGAAAACATTTTCTTTCACAGGGTTTGGTTTTTTAAAAGAATATTTTGTACAGATGCTGGCCTATTGATTTTTTAATTTCTCACTTACAAGAATCTTATGTAAATATACATGTATATGTGTTTAATTTATGGTCAGTAGCAGAATTTTGGGCAAGAAAAACTTCACTTAATTTTTGTTGCTGAATATAAAACATCTGACAGTACAGTATTTACCGAGAAAACCCAGGTCACCCTACTTTGTTTGCATAAGCAAAAGAAAAAGTCCAGGGCTTCCATCTGCAAATCAACATCAAAGGCTTTCCACAAAATGCAGGGAGGGTGACATATATTTAGAGAAGCAGTATGAGATCTTTCTGTTACTAGGGCACTGCTGGCTGTGGCTTTCTATGTTAACCATGGCCAAGGACAACTGAGGTTTATGTATCTTTATTGCTGAGGTAGCTGGTCTTTTAGAGCTGAAGCTCACAGCTCTGGCTTTCACCCATTCCCCTACCCTTTAACATATGTTAATGACGGAGATATGCAGCACATTTTATATGAAATGAAGCCATTCCAAAAGTTTTTATGAAGTCAAAGGTTTGGGGGAAAAGGAGAAAATGTCATTAAGTAAGCACATCTTTTCTGAGACCTGATGCCCAACATGCCATCACCTCATATGAATTTTTCAGTGCATAAAAAACTTACTCCACTGAACTATAGTTTTGACATTTGATCAAAAAGTCTCTATTTATTTCCTATTATTAATTGGATCAGGTATTCTTTTCACATAATGAGATGGCCACAGTCATGCATTTTAGAGGTAAGGTGATAATTCAGATCACCCATGTGTTCCAAATTTCTAAATTTTACAAATACATATTCTAAGCAAGGGATATAACTTTGCAGACATTGCTAATCCTAAATTAATATTTTGGAATACAGATGATTCACACTGTCCCAAAGCCATAATGCTATTACAAGTTATGAAATTCCTTCTTCCATCCCTCCCTTCCCATTCCTTCTTTTCTTTTTCTCTCTTTCTCATTTTTCCCTTTCTTTACCTCTTTCCCCTTCCTTTTATTTCTTTTTCTGTCCTTTCCTCCTCTTATTTCTCCTCCTTCTCTTTCTCCTGTTCTTTTCCTTCTCTCCAGCTTGGTAAATTTTTACAAAGTGAACAGCCTTGTGTAACTAGCATCCCAGTCAAGAAATAGAACTATAGTAGTATCCTATAAATCTGCTTTGTGTCCCCTCAGATTATTAATTACCTCTACAAAGCCCCCAAAACTCCCATAACTATTCTAATCTGTAGTACAAAGATTAGTTTTACTTGTTTCTAAATTTTATGTAAATGGGTTTATATAGCATGTACTCTGTTGTAATTGGCTTATTTAATTAACATTATGTAAAATCTATTCATTTTGTTGTTTATAAAATAGTTTATTCATTTTCATTGATGAATGATTAGAAAAAAGAACAGGTTTGGGAAAACATTCTTTCATGAAATTTGTTTTTTAAGAAGAATCTATAAATAAGGATATACCACAGTTTATTTATCCATTCAGCTGTTGATAGGCATTTGTTTCAGTTTTTGTTTTTTAAGATAAGCTGCTAAAATCATTCTTGTACATGTTATTTTTAAATTTCTATTTTTTCCCTAGGAGTAAAATTGCTGAGACATAAAGTATAAATATATTGTGCTTTTGTAGATAATTTCAGAGTTGTCCAAAATGATTATACCAAGGATTCCAGTTACTCTACAACTTCATCAAGACTTAGTACTGTCAGATTATATGTTGCTTTAGCACTAAGTTATATCATAATGTAGATTTGACTTGCATTTCCCTAATAACTAATAAGGATGGTCCTCCATTCATCTGTTTATAGGCCACTTGAATATCTTCTTTGTGAAGTACCTCTTCAACAGCTTAAGAAAAAAGCTTAAAAAGAAAACTGTTTCCTTACTCACAATACTTCTGATACCAAATGTATAGGTTTTTCACCTTTGCAATCCTTCAATTCTCTGTACATTCCAACTGAGTGTTTTACAGTTTATTTCAGTTCTGACACTACCTGGAGTCAGTGCCAGGTTCCACAAGTTAAAGGCTCAACCCCACAAGATTGCCCTCACTTCAAATGCCAATTGCAAGTGCAAGGTTTTTACATGTACAATTGGCTGACTTACTATAAATTGGGGGTTTCAATAAACCCCTCTTCAGGTTCAATAACTTGCTATAACAGCTCACAGAACTCAGGAAACACTTTACTTACTCTTATCACTTTTTAAATAAAGGATAAGAACTCAGGAGCAGCCAAGCAGAAGACATTAATAAGGGAAGGTATAAAGGAAGGGTCACCTCCACATGTTCACCTACCCAGAAATTCTTTGAAACTCATCATTTATGAAGGTTCCATTACATAGGCATGATAGGCATGGCCATTAGTGACAGAACTCAGTCTTCAGCTCCTCTCCCCACCTTAGAGGTTGGACTAAAAGTTCTAATTTACTTGATTAGTTTTTCTAGTAACCAACACCCATACTGCAAGAGTCACTTCATTAGCATAAACTCAGGTATGGGTGAAAGGGGCTCATGAATAAATGAAAGATGCTTTTTTCATCCCTATCATTCAGGAAATTCTAAAGATTATATATATGTTTTCAAAGTTACAAGACTTTCACCCATTTTAAAATTAGTTTTCCCATCAGTTCTTATTTATTTTGAGGAATTCTGAATATAGTTTGTGAATCATTTGACAGAAATGTGTGTTATAAATATCTTCTCCCATTCTGTGGTTTGCCTTTTTCACTCTGCATTCTTTTTTTAAAGATTTTATTTATTTATGTTTAGAGAGGGAAGGGAGGGAGAAAGAGAGAGAGAGAGAGAGAGAGAAACATCAATGTGCAGTTGCTAGGGGCCGTGGCCTGCAACCCAGACATGTGCCCTGACTGGGAATTGAACCTGCGATACTTTGGCTTGCGCTCAATCCACTGAGCTATGCCAGCCAGGGCTATCACTCTGCATTCTTAATAAAGTCCAATATATCAATAATTTACTTCCATGATTAGTTTTTTATTGGTTCTGTTTGAGAAATCATTTCTCACCCAGAGTTCATGAAGATATTCTCCTTGTTAACATCTAGAAATTACTGTTTTACATTTCAAATGTAGGTCTTCATTCCAATTTGGAATTGAAATTTGTATATGGTGTAAGGTATGGGTCAAGATTTATTTTTTGCATGTACTGTCCAATTGACCCAACACTACTTATTGAAAAGACCCTCTTTGCCCACTGCTGACTTTATAATAAATTAAGTTTTATATATGTGTAAGTCCATTTCTGAAATCTATGTTATTGGTTTATTTGCCTATTTTTACACCAATACTATACCCTCTCAATCACAATAGCTTTGAAATAATTCTTGATAACTCATGGTGTAAGCCTTCCAAATTAGAATTTTCCTCAATATTGTCTTGGTTTTTCATGTCCTTTGCATTTCCATTTAAACTTTAAAATAATGTTAATCCACCACATCCCACACACATTTTCTGAAATTTCAATTGAGATTAGATTGGATCTATAGATTAGTTTGGGAGGATTGTACTATAATATAATGCTAGGTGATCACTTTCTCTGATTCCTTTCCTCAGCTTGAGATATAGAGTTATAAGTAAAATTATAAGTGTTTATAGAAATATTAGATGTAAAAGCAGAGTTGTAACATTGCCTTTTAAATATAAAATATCTTAAGTTTGGTATTTTCAAGAAATTTTTTCCTAGAATGACTTTTCTGTCATTATGTTATACATCCTCCTTCCTGCCCTCAAACTTCACTGAACAAGACTTATTCAGTAGGAGTGGGTAGTAGGGAAAGAGAGAGGGGACAAGTTGCCCATTGGGGTATATTTTTGGTTACCCATTGCTCCAAAACTTAGTAGTTTAAAACAGCAACAATTACTTATCATCTTTCATGGGTTTTTGGATTTACTGGTTTCATTTGAGGGCATTCAGACAGTTTGTGACAAGGTTTCAAATAGATTATGACAGAAGCTGAAGTTTCCCTAGGATCAACTGGACACAGACAGCTGGTATTTCTCTGTACCCATGTTGTGTCAGAATCACTTCTCTCCATGTGGCTTCACTAGCAATGCAGTTGTACTTCTTGCATGGCAGTCCTGGGCTTCTAAATCAAATGTTCACAGATTATCTGCCTGCTCAGACAGAGTGTGGGAGGGCACTCTTCAAGGCTGTGAATACCTGGAAGCATGTCTCATTAGAGACCATCCTTGGAGATTAACTGCCCCAAGGGGTATATCAGAGTCTCTGAGGAAGTGTATGTGTTACTTGATTACAATAATTTTAAATATTATACTAAAATACATGGGAAAATAGTAAAGCTATTACTTCTGTAATTAAAAAAGAAAGAAAGTTTAACCAAACATTTTTGTCCAGTGGAAATACCCCAATCATAGTTCACAATTTGCAACCTACGAAATATAATTACCTAATTAGTAATAGAATCTTAGGGAAGATGTCATGAGTTTGTTGTTGTTTTGCTTTGTTTTGTTTTATTTTTGGAAAGAGAGTAGCACATCAGAAAAAGTATCACAGGTTTAGCTGTTAGCAATTAGGATATCAAAATGAAACTCTGATATGCTGACTTTCTTGGCTTCAGTGGAGGTTTACATTTATATTGACTTTCTACTCAGGCAGAGTCTTTTACCATGTATTTTTATTAGATTAAGAAAACAGTGTGCTCAGGACTAATGCATATTTGCTTTTCTCTTCATCTCCACAAACATGTTCAAAGTTGAAATTTTTGCATTACTCTACAAAAGAACATGCAACTTTTTAATCCAAATTTGATCCTGCTTTCTCTTTACAGCCATCTGACTTATTCCCTGGACACAGAATTAAAACAATAAAACTCCCATTAGTTTCCACATTCATGAGTGACACATCTAAAATTTCAGACTTTCCTTTAACTGGGAAATTTTCCCCACTCCCCAGAGACTGTGCACAAGGTCATTGAGCTCCTCATTAAAGAGCCTGACCCTTGGGAAGGTGTGAAGAGGCCTTATTCCAAAGATGATATTTTCACTACCCCACATGGAGTTATACTTCTATAAATAAAACAACCTAACTTGAGTAAGTCAGGTCACTTAAACTCAGTCTCCCAAACTACAAGCTGTGCCAAATAGTATAGGGAAATACGTGTATGAAGCAAACAATATTTTGAGTGAAAAAAAATGTACTGGAAGACTTTTCAACAGCACTTATAGTAAGCCAAAAATGGTTGAGCAAAAAATTTGTTTGAGAATGGCTTTGTCTTTTTTGAGCAATAAATACTGGGACCATTGATTCAGGTTCTAGTCAAAGCTGTGGCATAAATATTATTCATCTCCAACTTTCAAAAGCCTAACTCACTGCCTGGCACTCAGAAAATATGTAAACAACATTTGATGAATGAATTAGTGGATATATGTATTATGTAGATTAACTTTGTCTTGATTTTAATGATATTGGAAATTAGAATTATAACAACTTAATGACTAAGCTTTGAAAAGTTGTGTTTTCTCTTGCCTCTTACCCCCAAACTGTAATGACTTGGATATTGTTAAATGTTAGGGAATCATGTTTTTTTTTAACTTTATTATTATTTTATTTTTTTAGATTATGTATTTATTTATTTATTTTTAAAGAGGGAAGGGAGGGAGGGAGAGAGAGAAAGAGAGAGAGAAAAACATCAATGTGTGGTTGCTGGGGGCCATGGCCTGCAACCCAGGCGTGCCCTGACTGGAAATTGAACCTGCGATGCTTTGGTTCGCAGCCCGTGCTCAATCCACTGAGCTACGCCAGCCAGGAGTGAATCATGTTTTTGAAGTGGAAAGATGTGCCAATCTTTACTCATAATTTGGCTCCTACCATGTTTTTCCACATTTGAAGAGATAATGTCTGAGGGTATTCAACAGCTGATGGAAGATACAAACTCCTAGGTTGTAGAAGCACAGTGACTTCAGAGAAAAATAAATAAAAATAAGTCCAAAGAGCAGAAAAATTATAAAACATTAAAACCAAATATTTAAAAATATCAACATAACCTCAGTAGGAGAGAAAGGACATATTATTTTTTTAAAATAATAAATCTCATCAGTAACATAGGCCAAAGGACAAGGGAATACTGTCTTCTAAACTCTCAATTAAAAAGGAGGAAAAAATGAAAGTATTATTAGACACACACTGAGAGAACTGAGCACACAGAGATCCACTGTAAGGGATACTGAAAGATATACTTTAATAAGAAGAAATTAAATTTAGAAAGAAAGAGTGAATTGTGTGAAGGAATATAAACAAATTGGTAAAATAAGTAAATTGATAAGGAAAATTAAAACAAATGTTGAGTTTTTAAAAATGAATAAAGACAAAATTGAATGGGTGTTAAAACAAGGAAAATGATAGAAAACAATCACACAGAAATAACAGTTGGTGACAAAAGTTGAAGTAATGTAAGTGTCTCCTATTTTTTGAAAGGAGTAAAGAGATGTTAACTTTAAACACTGTTACAGTAAATATGTTGTGTTAGGTAAAGACATGAAAATAACAGAGATTTAAGATATAACATTCAAATCAGTAGAGAATTTGGAAAAAGAGATTTAAATAAAAACTGAATCTAATAAACAATAGAAAATTTAAATAAAAACATGGTCTCTAGAAAACACAAAATAACCATGATAACAACTAATAGATCAGTAATCATAATACAGGTAAACAAATTAAACTCAACAGTTAGACACTCAAAATAGATTTTAAAAATTCAGTAATATGTCGTTTATTTTTATTCTTTTTATATATGTTTTATTGATTATGCTATTACAGTTGTCCCATTTCCCCCCCTTTACTTCCCTCCATGCTGCACACCCCTCCCACCCACATTGCCCCCTTTAGTTCATGTCCATGGGTCATATATATAAGTTCTTTGGCTTCTCCATTTCCTAAACTATTCTTAACCTCCTCCTGTCTATCTTCTATCTACCATTTATGCTACTTATTTTCTGTACCTTTCCCCCTTTCTCCCCACCCACTCCCCTGCTGATAACCCTAATGTGATCTCCATTTCTGTGTTTCTGTTCCTGTTCTACTTGTTTGTTTAGTTTGTTTTTGTTTTAGGTTTGGTTATTAATAACTGTGAGTTTGTTGCCTTTTTACTGTTCATATTTTTTATCTTTTTTTTCTTAGATAAGTCCCTTTAACATTTTATATAGTAAGGGCTTGGTGGTGATGAACTCCTTTAACTTGACCTTATCTGAGAAGCACTTTCTCTGCCCTTCCATTCTAAATTATAGCTTTGCTGAACAGAGTAATCTTGGATCTAAGTCCTTGCCTTTCATGACTTGGAATACTTCTTTCCAGCCCCTTCTTGCCTGCAAGATTTCTTTTGAGAAGTCAGCTGACAGTCTTATGGGCACTCTTTTGTAGCCAACTGTCTCCTTTTCTTTTCCTACTTTTAAGATGGTCTCCTTATCTTTAATCTTGGGTAATGTAATTATGATGTGCCTTGGTGTGTGCTTCTTTGAGTCCAACTTCTTTGGGATTCTCTGAGCTTCCTGGACTTCCTGGAAGTCTATTTCCTTTGCCAGATTAGTGAAGTACTCTTTCATTGTGTTTTTCAAATAAGCTTTGAATTTCTTGCTCTTCTTCTTCTCCTTCTGGCACTCCTATGATTTGGATGTTGGAACATTTAAAGATGTCCCGGATGTTCCTAAGCTTGTCCCCATTTTTTTGAATTCTTGTTTCTTCATTTTGCTCTTATTGAATGTTTCTTTCTTCTTTCTGGTCCACACTGTTTATTTGAGTCCCAGTTTCCTTTCTGTCACTATTAGTTCCCTGTACATTTTTCTTTAGTTCACTTAGCATAGCCTTCATTTTTCCATCTAATTTTTTACCATACTCAACCAATGCTGTGAGCAACCTGATTACCAGTGTTTTGAACTGTGTATCTGATAGTTTGGATATCTCTTCATTGCTTAGTTATATTTTTTCTGGAGCTTTGATCTGTTTTTTCATTTAGGTGTTCACCAAGGCAAAGCAACCTGCATCACTGCATTGTGACATTGTATATGGGGGAGGGGTCAGAGAGGGAACAATGCAGCTTGCTCTGCTCTCTGCCACTTTTCAGTCACTTCTCCCATTAGCCACAATCAAATTGGGCCCTTCTGGTGCTGATTGCCAGGTGGGTGGTCTTGTGTATGTTCTAGGACCCTATTGGTCTCTCCAATGAACTCTCCTGTGAGGTTGGGAGTTTCTCCCACTGCCACCTCAATCTTCAAAGGTGTTTTTAATCAGAGACTTGAGGCTTTATTACCCATGATGGAACTCTGGGTAGAGATATCTGTCTCACCCTTTAGTTGTTCCTCCCAGTTTTTCTGCACATGAATATGGGACGACCCCCCCCCCACAAGTCTGCAATCAGCAACCCACCACCTGTCCAGGTGAGCTGGGTCTGTCAGCTGCTGTCTTGCCCACCCCGGTTCTCCAGCTGTTGCCTTGCTGCAAGTCCTCTCCACCTGGCTGCCTGTCTCTGCCCCTCCTGCTAGTCTGGATGAATGTTTCTTCTTTTACTCCTTGGTTCTCAGACTTCCATACAGTTTGATTTTCTGTCAGTTCTGGTTGTTTTTCTTTTTTAAATTCGTTGTTGTCTTTTGGCTGTGCAAGGAGGCAGTGTATCTACCTATGTCTCCACCTTGGCAGAAAGTCCTCAGTAATATGCTATTTAAAAAGGAATCAAAATATTTGCTGCTCATAAGAGGAGCCATGTTGACACTGATGTTTAAAAATAAAATTATGAAAATAGAATTATCACAGAAATACAAATTAATAGAAAAATTATGCAGCCATACAAACATTAGAAAATTGTAACTTAAAGCAAAATCATTAAAAGAAAGTTACCAAGGAGACATAAAAATCCCATGCCTATGTACACCTAACACTATAATCTTAAACTCTATAAAATAAAAATATATATAGTGTAATTACAAGCAGAAACAGAAGCATACATAATGATATTAAGAGATTTAAATATTACAGAAATTAAAAATATAGCAGCCAAAAAGTAGTAAAAATATAGAAGATTAAAATAACACAGAAGGAAGAGACATTTCTTTATAAGGATTATATCTAAAAACTTATATAACCTATATATGGAAAATTTCTCTTAAAATTTTTTTGAAGCTACTAAGGAAGTCTCAAAAACATCAAACAATTAATATAATTGCAAACAAAATTCTTTTTAACACAATATAGTAGAACTAAAAATTAATAGAAAGAAAATGCCAGAGGAGAATGGGAAGATGGTGGTGTGGTAGGAGGGAGTGTATTTCCCTTCCCTTATGCACGGGAGAGAAACCGAGAAACTGGCCAATCTGCAGAAGGACAGAGCAAGGGGCCAACAATATCACAACATTTATGAAAATAGGACATCAAAAATTATAGTGGATACTGAAAAACCAGACAGTAAGGAGACTGCTGCAGGTCAATAAGGGCCCAGGGATCAGTGCGGTGACCAGGGAGGTTGCAGCCCCCAGGCCCCCACTCCCTCCCCTGCCAAACAAGGATTGAGCAGCACCAAGGGAGGCCTTGTTGCTTGAAGGCACAGAGAGGGGAGTGAGGTCTGAGAGACAATCACACAGGGGCTACAAGCACCCACACATAGCCCTGGGAAGAGTGAGTGCCCCAGCCTGCACAACCAGGGGCAGCCTGGCCATAAGTCCCTGTCCCCAACCTGGTGAGAGTGTGGTTTTGCAGAAGACCCAGACCCCACAACCCTGAACAAGGAAAGGGCAGAGGCATTAGAGGGATTCTGGAGCCTGCAGCGGTGAACTCAGGGAATCATGTGCCCCTTCTGGGATTCCCGGGTCTTGCATGGTGAACCCCGGACATGGGCACTTCCCAGGTTCCTGGAGCCCGAGGCTGGGAAATTAGGGGAAGGGTGCAAACCCTCTCTATCCCCAGAGCTTTCACTGTGAACCTGGAAGAGACATGGGTGCTCTGCAGGACCCCAGAGCCTGGGAGACCACCGCACTGAGCTCCAGAGACCTCGGCAGTGAGCTCTGGAGAGCGTGCTTGGGAGCGCCCAGAACCACATCCAGAGCCCTGAGGAAAGGCTTGACCTGCTCTGGGGAGAGCTCGCAGCTGGCCCTGGGGACAGTACCGGAGAGACTGACTGAGTTCTGACTGGAAAAAGTGAAAAGCACTCTGATTGCCCCTCAGCCTACTAAAGCCAGCAAGACCAGTTAGAAACCAACAAGAAGTGTTTTTTGTTTTGTTTTGGTTTGGTTTGGTTTGCTTTGTTTTTTTTTGCTGTTGTTTGTTTGATTTTATCTTGTTTTTTAAGTAACTTTATATTTTTTAATTCTTATTATTTTTATGTCTCTCAATTCCTTATGTTTCTCTTCCTTTCATACTCGTGTTATTCCTCCCATTCAAAATTTATCTCTCTTGCATTCCATTTCTGCTTTTTTCCCTTTTTTTTTGAACCTGCAAGTTACTGCAAATTTGTATTATCTTTTTCTCATTTTTATGACATTTTTAATTTTAATAGTAATTTGGTATTCTTTTTCTTTCTGTATAATCTTCTTTGCTTGGCTGGTTATACTGTATCATTTGATAGTTTCCCCCTATTATATCATTCACAGTGTGTTGCTAATTTACTGTCCTTCATTTGTGTTCCATTAGTACACCACTCAAGGTTCTATACTCCTTATTCTTGTTATCTAGCTCTTATAGATTTTGCCACATGATTTTTACTTTAATATTACTGTAAATAAGACCTAGTTCATACAATTGTGAATGCTACACAACACCTCTCCCAGATCTCAGCCCACTTCATGATTTCCTGAACACTATTATTGTAGTGGTTATCTCTATTCTTTTATACACTACACCTATTTCCTATTCTTTATTCCCACCCTAACTCAGAATCTGATCTCCCACAGTCTCACTGCTTTTTACATCCAACTCAAAATCCTTCCTTCCCCAACAAGAGTCTTATCTTCTTTCCATCCGTTTTAAAATGTGGCTAGGAGGGTGGAAGATCATGGTTAACACTATACATAGCCAAAGGATCTCCTATCTCTTCTCTACTGGCTGCTACTGTAAATATTATTAAATACTGTCTTGCTGTCTTAAACCATTTTTCCTTACTCCTCCAACTGATCACCAAAAATAGTAGGGGATAGCTGTGAACACCAGGATACCTGAAGGAGACTGCACCACTGAATCTCACAGGTATTCTACAACAGAAGTTCACACCACACACCCAGGGAGCCAGAACAGGTCAATTTAAGAAGCAGAGGCTAACAAGAAGAATCTCACGGACAATAGGAAGACAAAGAAACAATCCCAAAATGAAAGGAAAGGAGGAAGCCTCAAAAAGAATGCTAAATGAAATTGAGGCAACTCATCTATCAGATATTGAGTTCAAAGCAATGATTATCAGAAAGCTCAATGAGCTCACAATGAGCTACCAGAAACTACAGGGAAGCTACAATGAACTCACTGCAAATTATATTAGCATGAAAAAAAATAGAAACTATCAACAAGGGCCAAGAGGAAATGAAGAATACAATTTCTAAACTGAAGATCACAGTATAAGAAATGAAAAGCAGGATCGATGAAGCAGAAGATCAGATCAGCGAATTGGAGGACAAAGTAGAAAAAAAACCACCCAGAAAGAACAAGAAAAGGAAAAGAGGCTCAAAAAGAATGAAGAGGGATTAAGAGAAATGCAAGACAATATGACACGTAATAATGTCCATATAATAAAGATACTGGAAGGAGAAGAAGAGCAAGGGATAGAAAACCTATTTGGAAAAGGTAATAATGGAAAACTTTCCTAATTCAATGAGAGAAAAAGTCACAAAAACCCAGGAAACACAGAGAGTCCCAATCAAGAGGAACCCAGAGGCCCACTTCAAGACACATCATAATTAAAATGACAAAATTTCAAGATAAAGAGAGAATCTTAAAGGCAGCAAGGGAGAAACAGGAAGTAACATACAAGGAAGTCCCAATAAGGTTAGCAACTAACTTCTAAATGGAAACACTCCAAGCCAGAAGAGAATGAAAAGAAATATTCCAAGTAATGAGAACCAGACGTCTGCAACCAAGGGTACTTCACCCAGCAAGGTCCTCAATCAAGATAGAAGGCCAAATAAGGAGTTTCCCAGACAAAAGAAGTCTAAAAGAATACACCTCCACCAAACCAGCTCTGCAAGGGATGCTAAAGGGAATGCTTTAAGGAAAGGAAGGAAGAAAGACAGAGACAGGCGGGGGGGGGGGGGTGGAGAGGAACATAGGTACATAAATGGCAATGAATAAGTACCTATCAATAATAACCTTAAACGTAAGTAGATTAAATACTCCAATCAAAAGACATAGAATAGCTGAATGGATAGAAAAAACATGACCCACACATATACTGCCTACAAGAGACTCACCTCAGAACAAAAGACCTACACAGACTGAAAGAGAAGGGCTGGAAACAAATTTTCCAAGCAAATGGACAGGAAAAAAAAGCCAGGGTAACAATACTCATATCAGACAAAATAGACTTCTAAAAAAGGGCCATAAACAAAGACCCAGAAGGTCACCTCGTAATACTCAAGGGAAGAATCCACCAAGAAGACATAAATATTATAGATATATATGCACCCAACATAGGAGCACCCAAAACATAAAGAAAATCTTTGAGGACTTCAAGAAAGATATGGTTAGCAACACAATTATAGTGGGGGATTTTAACACCCCACTGTCAAAAATGGACAGATCTTTCAAACAAAATATCAACAAAGATATTGTGGCATTGAACAATACCCTAGATGAAATGGGCTTTACTGATATATACAGAACCCTCTATCCCAAAGAAGCTAAATACACATTCTTTTCAAATGTACATGGAACATTTTCAAAGATAGACCACATGATAGGACAGAAAACAAGCCTCAACAATTTCAAGAAAATTGAAATTATACCAAGCATTTTCTCAGACCACAAGGGACTGAAACTAGAAACCAACCCCAAGGGAAAAAACCCAAACACTCAAAATCATGGAGATTAAATAGCATGCTATTAAACAATGAATGGGTCAAGAATGAAATTACGGAAGAAATCAAAACATTTCTGCAAACAACTGAAAATGAACTCACAACAACCCAAAATTTATGGGACACAGCTTAAGCAGTCCTGAGAGGGAAGTTCATAGTGATACAGACATACCTCAAAAAGATAGAAATATTTCAAACAAACAACCGAACCCTACAACTATAAGAACTTGAGGAACAACAACAAAGACAGCCCAGAGCAAGTAGAAGGAAGGAAATAATAAAGATCAGAGAATAAATGACATTAAATGACACAGAGACTAAAAGCACAATTCTAAGGATCAATGAATCCAGGAGCTGCTTCTTTGAAAAGATGAACAAAATTGGCAAGCCTTTAAGCAGACTCATCAAGAAAAAAAGAGAGAAGACCCAAATAAACAAAATCAGAAATGAAAGGGGAAAGATTACAACTGATACCATAGAAATACAAAGGATTGTAAGAAATTACTACGAAGAACTGTATGCCAAGAAATTTGAAAACCTTGGTGAAATGAACAAATTGTTAGAAAAATATAATCTTCCAAAACTCAATGAAGAAGAAGCAGAAAGCCTGAACAGACCAATAACAGCAAAAAAAATTGAAGCAGTAATCAAAAAACTCCCAACACACAAAAGCCTTGGACCAGATGGGTTCACAGGAGAATTCTACAAAGCATTTAAGGAAGAGCTAACCCCTATCCTTCACAGACTATTCCAAAGAATCCAAAAAGATGGGAGACTCCCAAACTCTTTTTATGAGGCCAACATCATCCTAATTCCAAAACCAGATAAAGACACAAGAAAGAAAGACAACTTCAGGCCAATATCACTGATGAACATTGACACTAAAGTCCTCAACAAAATACTGGCAAACTGCATCCAACCATACATTAAAAAGATCATACACCCCTGGCTGACATAGCTCAGTGGATTGAGCGCAGCCTGCGAACCAAAGCATCGCAGGTTCGATTCACAGTCAGGGAACATTCCTGGGTTGCGGCCATGTCCCCAGTAGGGGCCATGTGGGAGGCAACCGCACATTGATGTTTCTCTCTCTTTCTCCCTCCTTTCCCCTCTCTAAAAATAAATAAATAAAATCTTTAAAAAAAGGCATTTAAAAAAAAAGATCATACACCATGACCAAGTAGAATTTATTCCAGGGATCCAAGGATGGTACAATATTCACAAATCAGTAAATGGAATACATCACATAAACAAAAGCAAACACAAAAATCACATGATCATATCAATAGACGCAGAAAGAGAATTTGATAAGGTACAGCACCCATTTATGATAAAAACACTCGGCAAAGTAGAAATAGAGGGAGCATTCCTCAACATAGTAAAGGCCATATGTGAAAGACCTACAGCCAACATCATAATTAATGGACAAAAACTAAAATCTTTTCCACTAAGATCAGAAACAAGATGAGGCTGTCCACTTTCACCACTTCTATTCAATATAGTACTGGAAGTTTTAGCCACAGCAGTCAGACAAGAAGAGGAAATAAAAGGCATCCAAATTGGAAAGGAGGAAACAAAACTGTCATTGCTTTCATATGACATGATAGTAGTACATAGAAAATCCTGTAGATTCGGGCAAAAAGCTGCTTGACCTAATAAATAAATTTGGCAAAACAGTGGAATACAAAGTCAATATCCAGAAATTAAAGGTATTTCTGTACACCACCAATGAAACAGCAGAAGCAGAAATCAAGAAAAAAATCCCATTTGATATAGCAAAAAGAAAAATAAAATATCTAGGAATAAACCTAACCAAAGAGGTGAAAGACCTGTATTCATAAAACTACATAACTCTGAGGAAAGAAATGAAGGAAGACATAAACAAATGGAAACATATAACATGTTCATGGATTGGAAGAATTAATATCATCAAAATGTCCATAGTACCCAAAGCAATTTACACATTCAATGCAATGCCTATTAAAGTACCAAAGGCTTATTTCACAGACATAGAACAAACACTTCAAAAATTTATATGGAACCATAAATGACCCTGAATAGCTGCTGCAATTTTGAGAAAGAAGAGTAAGTAGGAGGGATCACAATACCTGGCACTAAACTATACTACAAGGCCACTGTAATCAAAACAGCCTGGTACTGGCATAAAAACAGACACATGGACCAGTGGAACAGAACAGAGAGCCCAGAGATAAATCCAAGTCTGTATGGTCAATTAATATTTGACAAAGGGGGCAGCAACATAAAATGAAGTAAAAATAGCCTCTTCAACAAATGGTATTGAGAGAACTGGACAGCTACATGCAAAAAAAATGAAACTCCAGCACCAACTTACACCTTACACAAAAATAAATTCTACGTGGATAAAAGATTTAAATATAAGCTGCTACACCATTAAAGTCCTAGAGGAGAACATAAGGAGGAAAATCTCAGATATTCCATCCAGCAATATTTTCACCAATATGTCCCTGAAAGCAAGGGACATGAAGGAAAGAATAAACAAATGGGATCTCATCTAAACAAAACCTTTCTGCATGGCTAAAGAAAACAGCATTAAAATGAAAAAAGAACCAACTGTATGGAAAAATATATCTGCCAATGATACCTCAGACAAGTGCTTGATCTCCAAAATATATAAGGAACTCACAGGCATACACTCCAGGAAGACAAACATCCCAATTAAAAAATGGGCAAAAGACTTTAACAGACATTTCTCCAAGGAGGACATACAGAGGGCCTGAAGGCATATGAAAAGATGCTAAGCATCACTAACCATCAGAGAGATGTAAATTAAAACCACAATGAGATACTACTTCACACCAGTCAGAATGGCCATCATAAATCAACAAACAAGTGTTGGAGAGGATGTGGATTAAAGGGTACCCTAGTGCACTGGTGATGGGAATGCAGACTGGTATGGCACATTGATTGTGGAAAAGAGTATGGAATTTCCTTAGTAAACTAAAAATGGAATTGCCTTTTGACCCAGCAATTCCACTGCTGGGATTATATCCTAAGAACCCTAAAACACCAATCCAAAATTACCTATGCACCCCAGTGTTCATAGCAGAACAATTCACATTAGCCAAGTGTTGGAAGCAAACTAAGTGCCCATCAGTAAATGAGTGGATCAAAAAACTGTGGTACATATACACAATGGAATACTATGCAGCAGAAAGAAGGAGTTCCTACTTTTTGTGACAGCATGGATGGAACTGGAGAGCATTATGAAATAAGCCAGGCAGTGAAAGACAAATGCTGTATAATCTCACCTTTAGTTGGAACCTAATCAGCAAAACAAACAAACAAGCAAAATACAACCAGAGACATTGAACTTAAGAACAAACTGACAGTAACCAGAGGGGAGGTAGAAGGGGATAATGGGGGAAAAGGGGGAAAGTTTTTTCAGGTTATCTATAAAGGACACATGGACAAAACCAAGTGGGGGTGGAATCAGGGCAGGTAGGTGGGGATGGCTGGGGTTGGGGGGCAGTGGTGGGAGGAAAATGCACACATCTGTACTTGAACAACAATAAAAAAAAATTTTAATCAATCAAACTATGAATGATATTAACAACTGAAGTACAATAAAAATACTACATATCAAAATTTGTGGTACAGCTAAAATATTATTTAAAAGATAAATTTATAACTTTAAATGGACATTACAAAAAATAAAAATTGAACATTAATGAGCAAAGTACAAAATCAATAAGTAAAAATATTTACAGCAAATGAAACCTGAAGAATGTTTACAAAAGAAAATTGTCAAAATAAAAGCAAAAATCAATATAGAAGATAAAAAGAACTAGCCAAATGAAAGGCAGCTCTTTGGAAAGACAAAAGACACAAACTCTGCCAAATGAGACACAAGTGGGGACGGCAGGAGTGTGTAGATCATTAGGTAAAGGAAAAATTTCAAATATCAAATGAAAAGAGATAAAAGCAAAAATTATGATACCTAATGTAATTAAAATAATTTTATGCTAATAAATTTTAAAATGTGTACAATATAGATAAAGTTGTGGAAAAATTCATAGTTAGCAAAATTTCTTCAGTAAGAACTTAAAACACTGAATAGGCAGATCTATACCCATTAATGAAATCAGATCAGTTACCAAAACTTGATCCCACATAGAAGCAAAGGGCTCATACAATTTTATATGTCTTCCCCTTGGAAGTTTTAACAAACTTCTAAGCTTCCAAGGCAAAAAAAAAATCCCTCTACTTATATAAATTGTTTTGTGGACTAGAAGGAGAGTTGAAAAGCTCTTTAACTTATTTTGTGAATGATAATATACTTCATAAATAAAATGGAGCAGGAGAGTACAAAAAAATCATGTTACTCTTAATTACAGAAGCAAAAATTCTTAAATAATTTACTAGTTAACTAGTAAATAGTTTTACTAGCTTAATAGTTGACTAGTAAATTATTTCAGTACTTATTTTTTAATTAATTATGACCAAAGAAGATTCATCTTGATATCAAAAGAATGATTTAACATAAAGATGTTTGTTGAGTAATTAAATATATTAATTCATTAAAGGTGAGTTGTCAAGTGCAGAAAAATTATTATATAAAATTTAACAACCATTAATGATTATACAAACAAAAAAACAAAAAGTAAACCCAGAAGGAATTGAAGAGAGCTTTCCAAACTTGCTGAAAGATGTGTAACAAAAGCCTCTAACCAAAACACCCTTCAATATGCAATATAAAGAACATGTCAATAAAGTCAAGGTAAAATAAAGTATGCCCATTATCAGTACTTCTGTTAACCTTGCATTAGTTATCCTAGTTAAAGTAATAAAGAAAAAGAAATAGAATATATGTGAGAACTTTATAAAGAAAAATATTAATTGCTGTTAAAGTGGATAAAAGAAAAGCTAAATAATTATAAGGAATATGGTGTGCCTAAAATGGGAAAGCTAATGTCATAAACAGGTCAGTTGTTCCACAATAAATCTGCACACCCACTGCATTTTCTAATTCTTTGAAAACTTTTGCAAAGATTTTGATAAGTTGGAAATACAATTAAAGTAGAAGAAGAAATGCCCAAGAATTGTAAATAAATAAATAAATAAATAAAAAGGATCACCCTACCACATATCTGAAATCTGGTAATAATTAGTAGCAAATAATTAAAATAATGAGATACTATATAAGGACACACTAGTAGACTACTGAAACAAAATACAGCACCTATAAGAAGTCTCATGAATTTATTGGACTTTAAAATTTATAACAGAGTGGGCATTAAAACCAGAGAATAAAATAGACTGCTCAATGAGCAAAAATGAGAAAATTGATTATCTCCATGGAAAAAATAAAATTATGTGTCTTCCATACGCAATATACAAAATTCCAATATGCTTAAAAAGTAAAAATTTAAAACATAAAGTGATACCATATTTTATGACCTAGTAAAAGAATAAAATCTTAAATAAGACAAAAAGGCATAAACCTTAGAAGACTGATAAACGTGTGCAAAACTTCACCTCTTTTATGTCCTCTTAAGTTTGGTGAAGCTATTCACAGTACATGCAAGAGACAACAGAGGTGAATGTAAAATATATTTAAGACAAAACTTAAAAAAGATGGGGTCTGGAAGAGTAAGCAAGGAAAGGAAGAAAGTCTTTCCAATAAAGGGTTCAATAAAGAGTCCAATAAAAGTATTTCCAATAATTGGAAAGTCTTTCCAATTAAAAAGGCTTTATTATAGTCTTTCTCTGAAAAACTCAAACCATTTATAAATGTATTTCACAAATTATGCCTAAAAGATAAAAGGAGGGAAAAAGCCCATAGAGTTCAATAATTTAGAAGCTGTAGAATTTAAGAACTGAAAGTACATCAAAATTTAACTAATCAAGTTTTCTGGTTTTACCTCATAAATGTAGAAAGGTGGGAAGACCATTAATTATTCTAACCCTTAAAATAAGAAAAAAGCCAGCCCTCACTGGCGTGGCTCAGTGGCTTGGGTGTTGTCTCACAATCAAAAGGTCATCAGTTTGATTCCCAGTCAGGGTACATGCCTGGGTTGTGGGCCAGGTCACCAGTTGGGGACATGTAGAGGTAATGGATTGACATTTCTCTCATACATTAATGTTTGTCTCCCTCTCTTTCTCCCTCCCTTTCCCTCTCTCTAAAAATAAGTAAATAAAATATTTTAAAAAGAAAAAGAAAAGGCCAGACAAGTAGCAAATTAATTACTTTTCTTAACCAACCTGAGAACTGAGAATTCAACAACTAATGAGCTATACGGAGAGACAGATGTCTTAGGTAGGAACAGGGTCTGAACATTTCCTTACCTGTGGTGATGCCTCCAGATAACATAGAAGCTAGAAAGGTGATTCAGTGAATACTTGTTGACAAATTGTTAGAGGCCAAATATGGGGGATGCAAACATAGAGGCTTTTCACCCTCTTATAGATTTTTCCCCATACATATTCCTTGACATGCTCTTAGGGAAGGTCAGAGAGAATCCTGAGAAAGCTTTCCTTGCTTGTAGTGCTGGCTCAGAAAAGAAAGAGCAGCCCTTGCTAAAATTTCCCCCTGATTCACCTCCACTATTTCCTTGGGGAAACATCTTAATCTGCAGAGGAAAGAGAAACAAAAACTGCCACCTTAGTACACTAGTTCAAGTCCACTGCATCTGGAGTAAAGAAAGAAGACAAATACAAGAGTCCTTCCTCTTTGGGAGAAGCAGAAATACATGCTAAGGCTGGCCCTAGAGCTCAAGGAGAAGCAGAAGCACTTGGGAAGACCTCAGATTCCCCATGTCTGCTTTTGACTAGGGTTTCATATAGCATCAGAGAAGGCTCTCTGTCCCACACCTCCTACCTCCAACAGTAAAAGGGGTTGAACAAAAACAGTGATGAAGTACAGTATTTCTAAAGGGACTACAAAGACAGGTTCTCTCTGAAGACCATACACTGAGAAAAACTCAATGGTGCACAAGTGTACATTTTAAACACAAGATAGCAGCAAAAGAATGTAAGGCCTATGATTCACTCAGGGGTATCATAACAGCAACAAACTTCAAAGCCAGCTCAACCCCAGACAACATTTTTTAATTTTATTTTAATTGTTGTTCAAGTGTAGCTTTCTAGCTTTTACTCCCATCCCAGCCCACCCACCCAGCCTTCCCCACCTCCGTCCCATTTCCACCCCCTCTAGTTTTTGTCCATGTGTCCTTTATATTTGTTCCTGTAAAACCTTCCCCTTTTCCCCCTGAAATTCCCCTGAATTCCCCTAGACAATATTAACACAAACTACCACAATAAAGAACCAGTAGAAGGAAAGGTGTACTTATCCACAAGCATAAACTATATTTATCTCAGTGTATACTGTTCTATGGAACGTATCTAGTTTTCATCAGTAAATTAAGAAGCATAGAAAAATGCAAGAAAAAAATACAGACTAAAGAGAAAAAGCAATCATGAAAATTAGAGTAAGAGTCCAACTTACCAACCAGGAGAAATAACAAATTAAACCCAAAGCAAGCAGAAGACACGAAATAACCAAATAACTGATTATGGTGGTAAGGGCTTTAATGGAAAAGGTAGACAACAGGTAATAACAGGTAGGCAATTTTAGCAGAGGAATGACAAGAAACAAATGGAATTACTAGAAGTCAAAAGCACAGTAACAGAGATGAAGAATGACTTTAACAGTCATGTCAGTAGACTCAACACAGCTGAGAAAATAATCAGTGACTTTGAAGATAAGTCAATAAGAATTACCCAAATTGGAATAAAAATGGAAAAATCAGACCATCCAAGAGATGTGGGACAAAATCAGTCTAACATACACATCATTGGAATCTCAAGTGGAGAAGAGAGAGAATGAGATAGAAATAATATCTGAAGAAATAACATGAGACTCTTTCAAAATTGATGACAGATACATACAAAAACTAGATTCTAGAAGCTCAGAGAAAACAAGCAAGATAAATATCTAAAACAAACAAAGACATAGCACATTCATACAATAAAAATGCAAAAACATTTTAAGTTGTAAGTCCAGCCAATATTCCTCATGAACAGAGGTAAAAATTCTCACCAAAATACTAGAAAATTTAATCAAAGGATAATATATCATAACTAAGTGGGGCTCAACCCAGGAATGCAAGGCTGGTTAAATATTTAAAAATTAATCAATGTAACCCACTATATTATTACACTACATAAGAAAGTTCATATGACTATAATAATATATGCATAAAAGACATTTGACAAAATGAAAAAAATTTACATTAAATATTATTTCATATTAGCTTCAGGGGTGCTGCATAGTGGTTAGACAATCATCGACTCTACAAAGTGCTTTCCCCAATATTTCCAGCACCCACCTGGCACCATACATAATCATTATATTATTGCCTATATTCCCTATGGTATACTTTAGGTCCCCATGACTATTTTGTAACTACCTATCTTTACTTCTTAATCCCTTCACCTTTTTCACCCAGTTCAACCTGTCCTCCGTCTGGCAACCATCACTTTTTTTTTTCTGTATCTACAAGTCTGTTTCAATTTTATTTGTTTCAAAATTCATTCTTTTTTATTTTATTTTAATTGTTGTTCAAGTATAGTTTTCTAGCTTTTACTCCCATCCCAGCCCATCCCCCCAGCCTTCCCCACCTCCCTCCCATTTCCACCCCCCTTAGTTTTTCTCCATGTGTCCTTTATACCTGTTCCTGTAAACCCTTCCCCTTTTCCCCTGAAATTCCCTCTGATCATCCCTCTCCCCTCCAGACACTGTCAGCCTGTTCTCTGTTTCAGTGTCTTTGGTTATATTTTGCTTGTTTCTTTGTTTTGTTGTTTAGGTTCCTGTTAAAGGTGAGATCATATGGTATTTGTCTTTCACTGCCTGGCTTATTTTGTTTAGCATAATGCTTTCCAGGTCCATCCATGCTGTCACAAAGGGTAGGAGCTCCTTCTTTCTTTCTGCTGCATAGAATTCCATTGTGTAAATGTACCACAGTTTTTTGATCCATTCATTTACTGATGGGTACCTAGGTTGCTTCCAGCACTTGGCTATTGTAAATTGTGCTGCTGTGAACATTGGGGTGCATAGGTTCTTTAGGATTGGTGTTTCAGGGTTCTTAGGATATAATCCTAGCAGTGGGATTGCTGGGTCAAAATACAGACCCATTTTTAGTTTTCTGAGAAAATTCCATACTGTCTTCTATAGTGGTTGTAGCAGTCTGCAATCCCACCATCAGTGCACTAGATTCCCTTTTTCTCCACAACCTCTCCAACACTTGTTGTTTGTTGCTTTGTTTATGATGGCCATTCTGACTGGTGTGAAGTGGTATCTCATTGTGGTTTTAATTTGCATCTCTCTGATAGCTAGCAATATTGAGCATCTTTTCATGTGTCTCTGGATCCTCTGTAAAATTCATTCTTGATTAAAAAATAAAACTCAGTAAAGTTGGAACAGGAAAAACTTCCTTAACCTCATAAGAGACATTAACAAAAAACTTACAGCTAACATCATACTCAATGATGAGAGGCTGAATACTTTACCCCTAAGATAGGGATCAATGCAAAGATGTCCTCTCTCACCACTCCTGGAAATTTTACCCAGTGCAATAAGACTAAATAAATAAATAAATAAATAAGATATAGATTGGAAAGAATTAAATAAAACTGTCTCTATTTGCAGACAACATAAGTGTCTACAATAAAAATCCCAAAGAATCTACAAAAATTCTTCTAGAAATATTAAGTGACTTCACCATGAACACAGGCTACAAAAGCAATATAAAAATGTCAATTATATTCTTATACTTGGGCAATGATAATTTGAAACTTAAAAAAGTATGATTTACAGTAGCAACAAAATAATAAATTAGGTATAAATTACAGGAAAGGTGTACAGCTCCCATATAAATTACAAAACATAATGAAAGAATACAAAGAACTAAATAACTGGAGAAGTAATATGTGCCCAATGGATTTTAGGACTCAATATTGTTTAGTCTGTAGATCTACAAATTCAATGCATTTCTAATCAAAATTTCAATATGCTGTTTTGTAGACACTAACAAGTTGATTCTGAAATTTACATGATAAGTCAAAGGAACTAAAGGAGGCAAAATGATTCTGGAAGAGTAAAGCTGTTGTTTAGTTAATAGTACAGTACCAATGTTACTGTCTTAGTTTTGATAAATGTGTTATGGCTATGTAAAATGTTAACATTAGAAAAAAGTGTATGGGAACTCTTTATACCATCTCTGAAATTCTTCTGTAAACATAAAATCATTTTAAAAAATTCAATTCTATTCCTAGCCACCAAACTTATGAATACTGGGGAAAAGAAAGTGGTAATCCCAAGCCTGATCTTCTGGTTAAGCCATAAAACTGTATTTTGTAGGCAGACATTTTGCAGATGGACTAAGGCAACGTCCCATGTCCTATTGACTGGGTTTCCCCACTCTCCTCCTCCGCATCACCACTGCAATGGCTTTGCTGAGGGCATTGGTGATCAAAAGGGCAGAACTTGTGCCATTGCTCATGCTTTCCATGTAAACAATTTTTCCCTCATCTTGTTTTCCCTAAACCCTTGACCTAATTTTTTTCGCATGCTGATCTAATTTTCATGACCATTTAAAGGCAGCTAAAAATATCAGCAAGCTGTGCTGAAGTTCAGAAATGAAGACCCCATTCATTTAAGCCCTGCACTCTTGAGTCATCATTTTTTTAAATGCATGACACAAATATGTTCTTTTCTCTCTTCCATGGATATTTTACATTAAGACATCATTAGAAAGCACCATCCAGGCTACTTGTCAAACCACACTAGCTTAACTCATCTTTTTCCTCTTTACTAAGAAAAGGTGCTTAGTTCACATTATGGATTTTCAATTAGCAGTAATAATAAAAAGCAGTATATGGTGTTCAGAAAAATTAACTGCTGCTTTCAAAGCGAATCTTTAAGTTCAATGATCAAGTTGCTCCTGATACTTAACAAAGGCACATGTTTATTCTCCAAGAAAGTTAGTGCATTTGTGGGTTCATTTTTTCAATAATCTTAATTCCCAGGCATTTCTTCCCACATGGGAATATTTGTTTCTAGAGAGGCCCCATTCATTGTATTTCTACCAACAGAGAAGCAACAAGGTTGATACCTTGGGCAGAATTCAAGGAGTGGAAAAAGATCTAGAAATCTTTATTCATTAAAAGAAACCATCAACACAAATATGATCCTTTATGGCAGGTTACAATGACTGATAATCAAATATTAGCTTTTGCAAAGTACAAAAGAGTCAAGTTGATTGCTCAAAGTCCCCATTTACCCCTCTTGAATGATCTTTCCTCTTCTCTGGATAGCATCCTTCTTGGTTTCAGAAACAACTCTTTCAAGCTTTGTGCTGTCCACCAAAAACATACTTTCAGACAAACTCTACTAGCATTCACTCACAATTTAATATATTGATTTAATTCACTAAGTTTTCACTTCCAGGAATACCTGCAATTTGAACTTTAGTGTTAATTGAGGAAAAGTGATTTGTTTCCAACCTTAAAAGGATTTTAGCTATTACTGAAACTAAAAGACAGGTGGACAGAAGCTAGACAAAAGGAGACCTTGTCATGGACACCGGTCTGCAGTGCCTGAGGTGTTATGGATGAGACAAGATACATTCACCGGGACTCCCGAGTCCTGTGGAGGAAAAAGGACAGCACAGCTACTCTCTCAAGAGTACAGCTCCCCGATCCTTGCCTTGACAGGTTTTTGTTGGCTTTCAATTTGCATAGGAATACGGGTAAAGCTCATTAATCATTGTTAGGCAGTAAGGATCAAACAATAGATAGCATACAAAGAACCACGGGGGCTTATTCTAAGTCAGGGTCTGTTAGCTAAAGGGCTACAAAACTTTGGGAAACAAATTCATTTCCTACTTGGACCCTTATCATTTAATTGAGAACATTCTTAGCAAAGGAAGTTTCATAGGAGTTTATGTATTCTTTCTTAGGCCTGATCACCTCAGGGAACCTGCCCTTTCCAGCACAGGGCTGCACCACCCTCTGTCATTGTTTCTGGCCTAAGTCAGGCAGGGAAGTAAGGCAGCCAAGAGATTAGGAGACTTTTTGCAGACAGAATGAGGACTCAGGCTATGTCAAAGCTGAGGAATGAGTGGCCATCACCCCCTTTTTCTATAGGCCCCCAAGACCTTCCCTGGGGCCTCCCTGTGATCGTGTCTGTCTTAGATGGTTCCTCCTTTGAGGAATCTTACCTGTCATTGGCCAACTGATCAAGCATTGGGGACCAAGCAGGGTGAAGTAAAAGGGGCAGGGGTGGCACCCCTTCCATGGAGATAAGCTTTGTCTCCTTAGTGGCTTATCGTCCCAAGATCTCTCACTCAGCCTTAGGCATGGGGCGGGGGGGGGGGGCGGTTTCAGCTTCTGAAACCAGGTAGGGAAGTCCCCAACAGAGAACCAACCCTATGTGAAAACAGATTTGCGAATGACACCTCAGACAAGGGTTTAATCTCCGAAATATATAAAGGACTCACACAACTCCACTCTAAGTAGACAAGCAACCCAATTAAAAAATGGGCAAAGGACTTGAACAGACTCTTCTCCAAGGAGGACATACAAAGGGCCCAGAGGCATATGAAAAAATGCTCAGCATCACTAGCCATCAGAGAGATGCAAATTAAAACCACAATAAGATACCACTTCACACCTGTGAGAATGGCCATCATAAACAAAGCAACAATGAGTGTTGGAGAGATCGTGGAGAAAAGAGAACCCTAGTGCACTGTTGGTTGGATTGCAGACTGGTGCAACAACCGTAGAAAACAGTATGGAATTTCCTTAGAAAACTAAAAATGGAACTGCCTTTTGACCCAGCAATTCCAGTGCTGAGATTATATTCTAAGAACCCTGAAACACCAATTCAAAAAAACCTATGTACCCCAATGTTCATAACAGTACAATTTACAATAGCCAAGTGTTGGAAACAACCTAGATGCCCATCAGTAAATGAATGGATCAAAAAACTGTGGTACATTTACACAATGGAATTCTTTGCAGCAGAAAGAAGGAAGGAGCTCCTACCTTTTGTGGCAGTATGGAATGATCTCGAGAGCATTATGCTAAGTGAAATAAGCCAGGTGGTGAAAGATAAATCCCATATGATCTCACCTGTTAACAGGAACCTAATCAACAAAATAAATAAGGAATAAAAATATAACCAAAGACATTGAAACTGGGAAGAAGCTGACAGTAACCAGAATAGAGAGGGGAGGGGGTAATGGAGGAAAGGGGTGAAGGATTTAGAGGAACAACTATAAAGGACATATGGATAATAATGAGGGGAGGTGTAAACCGGGGAGGGAGGTGGGGGAGGCTGGAGTGGTAGGGAAGGTGGGAGAAGAGGCAGAAAACTGTACTTGAACAACAATAAAAATCGAAAGTATTAAAAAAAAATCCTAACCCCTTAATGTGGCTTTATTTGGAAATGGAGACTTCAAAGAGATAGTTAAGGTTATTGAAGTCATTAACAGTGTGGCTCTAATCCAATAGGATTAGTATCCTTATAAGAAGAAGAGATACCTAGGATGCACATACACATAAAAAAATGCCATGTGAGGACACAGAAAGAAGATTGCTCTACACAAACCAAACAGAGAGACCTCAGGAGAAACTAGCCACATCTACATCTTGATTATGGAGTTCCGGCATCTAGAACCATGAGAAATAAATTTCTGTTGTTTAATACCCAGTCTATGATATTTTATTATGGTAGTCCTAGCAAATTAATATAGTATTAATGAGAAAATGTGATTAACTTTAAATATAGAATATATCAAAAACATAAGAAAATATAGATAATGTGATGGTAATAAATTAAAATTATTTTCACATTTTTATTATTGTTTAAGTACAGTTATCTTCATTTTTCCCCCACTCCAGCCATTCCCACTTTCCACCCTTGATCCTACCCCCTTTGGTTTTGTCCACGTGTCATTTATACATGTTCCTGAAACCTTTCCCCCTTTAAAAAGAACTATTTTCTGGGAGTATGAAAAGTTGTCTAAATCATCTCAATACTGATATAGTATACATTCCAGAATATCAAGGAAGCATTCATTCCTGATACAATTTCTTATTAAAGAATAAATTAAAATGTACTTCCTTAAAATGAAAATGATTTATGTGAAACCAACAAACAATATCACAATCATTAGCATAACTGTAGCCTAGAGGACAGGTCAGAAGCTTGCTGCATGAATGCCAGATACAACCTACAAATAAGTTTGTTAGGCTGGTTCATTGTTTTGTTTTTAATTTACCCTGTTGCCAGCATTTAAAAATCATATTTCACATGAACTTCCAGATTTTTTGGCTTCTGGCAAATTGGATCCACATGACAATTAAGTTTAACTAAATAGGGGTTACTCACTGCAGAACAGGTATGCATGTTCTGGTTTGCCTGTTTCCAGCACTCTCTACTCTTCCCTCTGCACAGACAACAGACGGCAGTGACTGCATTTTATGCAGCTTTTCTTGTTTTCTTATCTTGGTCTGTGTTACTTGTTTGTTCCTTACCAGCCATTTGAGTTCACATCACTTCTTCAAAGGCAGTCCCATTGAAGTCAAGAATTAGAATGTCCATTATGACCATTGTTATTCAACATTATTCTGAAAGTTTTAACCAAGGCTATTTTGGTTTTTTAAACAAAATCGAAGGCATGAATATTTGAAAGAAGACATATTTGTAACCATTTGGAAATCATATAATCATCTATCTGGCTATTCCAATTCAAATACTATTGGGGGAAAAGGTACAGGGAATACAAAGCAAATTGATCAGCACAAAATAGACAGGGGAAGGTTAAGAACAGTAAGAAATGGAGAAGCCAAAGAACTTATATGTATGACCCATGTACATGAAGTAGGGGGGGAATACTGGTGGGAGGGTGCAGAGTGGAAGGGAATACAGGGGAGAAAACAATGGGACAACTGTAATAGCACAATCAATAAAATATACTTAAAAATAAAAAAGAAATAATAATTTTCAGCAAGATGTATTACAAAACAGATATGCATATAGCAATAGCTTTTCTATTTAATACTAATAACCAGTTAGAGAATATCATGAATTTTAAAAAATCCCATGGCAGTGATAAAACACTTTTTGTATAACAATCCAATGGGAAATGTTTTGTACTTGCATGAATTAAAAAATGGATTTTAAAGTTCAAAAATACAAGTATGTAAGAATTTAAAACATAATAATGGCATTTTGAACCGAGAAAAATAGGTTGTATCATTCCATAAATCATGACAGGATAATGAGTTAAAGTTAATGGCAAAAAATGTTCTGATACAACTCATGTACATGGAGAACAAAAACCATAACAATCAAAGAAGAAAATGAAAGTTAATGCTGTATTTATTTTTGTAAAAAAGCCTCCTGAGTCATGTGAAAATTAGAAAATAAAAAGGTTTCATATATATGGAAATTTAAATGTAATATGTATATTTAAAAAGTTAACAAAATAACAAGGACACTGAAAACAAAATTTGCATCATATCATAACCAACAAGTATATATTTTTATTATAACAATAATATTTATAAAATGATAATAATAAATTACCTACTAATAAAAATAAACAAAGGCATAAATAATAATTTATAATAAAATGAAAAATGGATAAGCAATATTTTTATATATCTAACCTCATAGAATACCAAAAAATTATGCCACAATGTTTGTTAAAACAATATTAAGCATTTATTTTTATTACGGCTACATAAGTATCATTCACTCCAGAACCAACTAGTGTTTCCTGATTACATTCCCTTTCTTACACAAATTTCTATTTTCCTGGAGTTAATACTTGCTCACTAATTTAACATTTGATCTCTTAAATGGTTCCTAATTTTCTTATCTGTTCTCTTCTTACTATCTGTATTTTTATTTTCTCAGTTCTTAAGTTTAATTTTCAATTCTTTTCCTGAAATTGTTGTTTTTCCCATATGTGGTATTACTTCCTAAAGCTATTTCTTATTCTGTGGTATTTATTTTTATCTCTGTCATTGCTTCCCATATAATATCTTCTCTCACCTTTTGGAAAATAATATATTTTTCTTCTATGTTTTCTTTCTACTCTCCAAATTCCCCAACTTCCTTTTTCTGTTTGCTGGTTTTGGTCTCTGGCTTTAATGTTAGAGGCTTTTCTCACATGTCCTGAGATCCTTGTATATCTGTTCATACAGTTTAAAGAGGAACTAAAAATCTGATTGGATACTCTGGGGCATGGTGGATTCTATCAAATAGTGGTTAGGGAATTAGGACACTGGACATTTTGTTAAGGCACTCCAAATTGTGAGAATAGGTCTTGTGAGTCATTAAATTTCTCCATAAAGTTACCCTCCAATCTCTTGCCTCATTGTCAGTATTTTGGGAACCAAGGGAAAGATTCTGGGTCAGAAGGATAATTTTCCCAGTAAATCTCCTTGGTTTCAGCACAGTACGTCAGCCCTGCCTGCTGCCTGCTGAGGGCCTGGATTCAGGGACTTTGTATTTCAGCTTCTCCAAAGTAAATTGCTAGTCATCTGGCACCTTGGGGGCAGGTAGTTATGTTTGTAAATAGATATGCAGGGGTGACCACAGGTTCTTATAAAGACTTTGAACCAATATTCATGTTTTATATACTGTTTTCCTCAGACATAACTAGTGTCTGTAAATCCTGAAACTTTCCATTGTTCTGTGGGTACATTGACTCCCTTTTTGTTGGCCTCTTTAGGTTAAACTTTTGACTTCCTCCATTCCAATGTTCATTCATCTTCCAGCTTTCCAGCTTCCAGAGTTTTGCTGGCATCTCTCATTCACTGTGTTTACCAACTCTGGTGTTTTTTAATTCTTGTAAGTTTATGCCTTTTTGATTCTTCATGATGATTTTAGTAGGAGTTCACAACAAACTGAGATATAAACTGTTGGGTTCAAATTGACTTGCTTAACCAGAAGTTTATGTTACAATGGAAAAGAATTAGTTACATGATAGGACATGTTCACAGCTTTGACAGCTGAAAAGGAGTTTAAATATCATCTTTTCAAAATATTGCCTTAAATATAGAGGAAACAAGGCACAGAGAATGTAATGAATTACCAGAGACATTTAGGTTACTAGAAGCAAAACCAGAACTCTCTGAATATGTACCTGTGGCAAATGCCTTTTGGTTGGGTCTCAAAGAACTGCCACTCACTGGGAACTGCCTTCATCTGCAACATGCAGTTTCATATCTCTGTTTCCTTTGCATGGGCCCAATAATTTGGGGATAGCTGATTGGAGCAAGGAAGGTGAACAGATCCAACCTGGACCCAAAATTGTATTCCATGGGAATTTGGATTTTGGACCCAGAGATACTAACCTACTTCCTATTCTGAGATGGTCTTTTTAAGAAGGGTCAGAAAATTCAGATGTGCAATCTCACCATATCTGTAAGTGGGATTATATTACTAATCTGGTATATACTAAGTAAGAAAGCCAATAAAAGTGTGTGTGTATGTACACTAGCATTCAGAAACATATGTGAAAATATGCTATCAACAAATCTGTGTAATTGTGGGTGGAGAATGATTGATGAAGATATATCTATAATGTGTACTTTTTTAAAGGAAGAAACAACAAAAACAAAAAAATACCCAGTGCAGCTGGCCCCCCTACTGCTGTCCTTTCCCCCATCTCTTTCTGGGCTAGATATATGGCTTTAGTTTCTTTCAAGTGTCAGCTGGTGACTGCTGGGGTTTGCTGTAACTCTCCAGGACTCTGGTTTTTACAAGCATTAAAAATGTTCCCAGTGACTTAAAGAACCACACACATACAAGCACTTGAAGCTCAGCATGAGAGCAGTTCCACCGTGTTGATTCTTTCTCTTGTCTTTGGAAGCTGGTTGTTTTCATCTCTCAAATCTCATCATTCTACTTTGTGAGTTTGGTTGAAGAGAAAATTGTAACAGAGGTGGAGAGGGTTGCTGATTAGTGAAACAAGAGAAGAGGAAAAGGAGTTTTCAAATCCTAACCTAATGATTTACATTGAAGAAGTGGGAATGCTCCTTGTGTCCTTCTTTCCTGCTTCCTAAGCAGCTAGAACCAGGTAAAGCTGCCTGAACAAAAGATTTAGATCACATTTCCATGGTTTCAAATAGAAACAAATATGGACCAAGTGAAGGAGTATAATTCATGAAAACAAAGGAGCAGAACATAATAAATGTACTATATTCATTTCAGTCCTTTCTGGTTCTCATGAAAAAAGTAAACATGTATGACAATGTGTGGGCTAGGCTCTGGAAAGGTTATTTTCAAATCTATGTTCTCATTTTTATGTAAGTCTTCTATGAAAGTCATCTTCATACCTGTCCCTGCTCCCAAGCAGAACTAACTATTCCCTCCTTTGTCCACCCACAATACCATATCGATTTATTATAGAGTCACAGACACTGTTTTGCACTTATCTGTAGGCATATCCATGTCACTGCTACTCCCAACAGTCAATGAAACTTTTCAGAGAAACAAAATTTTTTTATTTGTCTTTGAATTAACACACAGTATAGGACTAGTGTAGTTGATGCATTTAATATTGAAGAAATAAATGATTTTAACATAAAGAAACCATTTAATTTTAGGCAAGTTTTCTACCCCAGTCTTCACAACTATTTCCAGACTATCATGTGGAGGAGACAACAAACTTTTGGAGCAGGCAGGCCACCAGTCAACCATGGTTACCCTGACACCTGGTCCTGGACAAAGAGGAACATGGTGCCCATTACAACCGAATTCTTTAATTAGTAATAGGCCATGAGAAAGTCACTCAGCTTAATTCTTTGAGCTTCATATGTTTATCAGCCAAGTGGGCTCGAGTATTATAGAGAATAATAAGAATAACTAAATAAAATGATGAAGTCTGTCACTTTACCTAGCTCATAGAAGGAGCTCAGCAAAGATTGATTCTCTATAAGCCAGAACTTTCTCTACTAAGAAATTCTGGGGCAGGGTGAGGATTCCTGATTAATTGTCCTTCCCTTTTAAAAATAATTAGTATAGTTTTGTGGGTGAGATTATTTGAAATGAAGAATGCATGCTGGTATGCTAACTACTTTAACTTTATAATTGAAGTGCTGACACAGATTTTAATTTCTTGGGGATATGTCTAATGTTGAGACCATGACTTTCTTAAAGTAGTGAACTAGTAATTCAGGAACATGAACAAAGCAAGAACTCCACAAACATGCAATACATGACTGAATAAAGAAAGGAGTCAATCAATTAATTGGTCAATCAATCAATTGATGTGGCTAATGATGTTACCTGGAGGACAGAGAATAGCTTTCTCTGTAGACAAATATAAAAACTCTCCTCTCAATGTTCCAACTAGAGAAAATATGAGACAGTACAGAAAATTAAGGAAGACACTGAGAATAGTTCTTTTCAGTTTATATTTATGATTCTGTTTTATGATCCTGGCCTAGTCCCTAGCCAAGGAACTTGGATTGCACATGGAATTTTTGCTCCATGAGCTATTTTGCCCATTCATGGGTACGTGCTTATGAATCCACCTATCTCACAGAGGACTGCATCCATTTACTTGGCTCTAACAGCTAAATCGCCCTAGCATGAGAGTCAAGAGATCTAGCTTTGCAAAATTGCATTCTATGACATTTTTAGATTCTTTGCATTCTTACCTTTGAAAAGAGATATTTAGAATTGACTAAAATAAATCTCTCTTCTGATTCTAAAATTGGAAGATTATTCCACAAAGTATCTGTGGGGATGCTATACTATTAGAAAATTCAGAGAGCTGAGCAGAGCTCCCCACACCCTCCATGCAGGGGAAGGCTGGTTCTGCTAACACTGGGAGCCCTCATGACAACCCACTATGTGTGTTTAGTACACTGGTGTCAGCTTTGTGAACCCAAAAACCCTCTTGCTTGGTTTCTCACCCTTTGGTTTACCTGGCCTCTTCTTTTTTTGGGGGGGGGGGGGGGTATTTTATTTTTTATTTATTTATTTATTTATTTATTTATTTATTTATTTATTTATAATCATTGTTCAAATACAGTTTTCTCCTTTTTACTCCCAATCCATTCCCCCCTCTCACCCCTCCCCACTTTCCTCCCATTACCACCCTCCCCTTAGTTTATGACCATGTGTCCTTTAAGTTTGTTCCTGGTGAACCCTTCCCACTGTCCCCTTAAATTCCTTCTACTCTCCCCTGTGGTCACTGTCAGCCTGTCCTCTATTTCAGTGTCTTTGGTTATATTTTGTTTGTTTCTTTGTTTTGCTTTTTAGGTTCCTGTTAAAGGTGAGATCATATGGTATTTGTCTTTCACTGCCTGGCTTGTTTCGCTTAGCATGATGTTTTCCAGCTCCATCCACGCTGTTGCATAGGGTAGGAGCTCCTTCTTTCTTTCTGCTGCATAGAATTCCATGGTGTAAATGTACCATAGTTTTTTGATCCATTCATTTACTGATGGGCATCTTGGTTGCTTCCAGCATCTAGCTATTGTAAATTGTGCTGCTATGAACATTGGGATGCATAGGTTCTTTTGAATTGGTGTTTTAGTATTCTTAGGATAGAGTCCCAGCAGTGGAATCGCAGGGTCAAAAGGCAGATCCATTTTTAGTTCTCGGAGGAAGTTCCATACTGCTTTCCATAGTGGTTGTACCAGTCTGCAATCCCACCAACACTGCACTAGGGACCCCTTTTCTCCACAACCTCTCCAACACTTGTTGTTTGTTGCTTTGTTTATGATGGCCATTCTGTCTGGTGTGAAGTGGTATCTCATTGTGGTTTTAATTTGCATCTCTCTGATAGCTAGCGATATTGAACATCGTTTCATGTGTCTTTGGATTTTCTGTATGTCCTCCTTGGAGAAGTGTCTGTTCAAGTCCTTTGCCCACTTTTTAATTGGATTCCTTGTCTTCTTAGAGTACAGTCTTGTAAGTTCTTTATGTATTTTGGAGATTAAACCCTTGTCTGAGGTATGATTGGCAAATATGTTTTCCCATACTGTTGGTTCTGTTTTAATTTTGATACTGTTTTCTTTGGCTGTGCAGAAGCTTTGAATTTTGATGAGGTCCCATTTGTGTATTCTTTCCTTTATGTCCCTTGCTCTAGGGGACACGTCAGTAAAAAAGTTTCTTCATGAAATATCTGAGATTTTCCTACCTACGTTCTCCTCTAGGACTTTAATGGTGTCACCTTTTATATTTAAGTCTTTTATCCACCTTGAATTTATTTTTGTATATGGTGTAAGTTGGTGCTCAAGTTTCATTTTTTTGCACGTGGCTGTCCAGTTCTCCCAACACCATTTGTTGAAGAGGCTATTTTTACTCCATTTTATGTTGCTGCCTCCTTTGTCAAATATTAATAGACCATAAAGACTTGGGCTTATTTCTGGGCTCTCTGTTCTGTTCCATTAGTCTATGTGCCTGTTTTTATGCCAGTACCAGGCTGTTTTGATTACAGTGGCCTTGTAGTATAGTTTAGTGTCGGGTATTGTGATCCCTCCTACTTTACTCTTCTTTCTCAAAATTGCAGCAGCTATTCGGGGTCATTTATAATTCCATATAAATTTTTGAAGTGTTTGTTCTATGTCTGTGAAATATGCCATTGGTACTTTAATAGGAGTTGCATTGAATGTGTAAATTGCTTTGGGTACTATGGACATTTTGATGATATTAATTCTTCCAATCCATGAACACGGTATATGTTTCCATTTGTTTGTGTCTTCCTTGAGTTCTTTCCTGAGTGTTATATAGTTTTCTGAATACAGGTCTTTTACATCTTTGGTTAGGTTTATTCCTAGATATTTTATTTTTCTTTTTGCTATTTCAAATGGAATTTTTTCCTTGATCTCTGCTTCTGCTGTTTCATTGTTGGTGTACAGAAATGCCTTCGATTTCTGGATATTGACTTGGTATCCGGCTATTTTGCCAAATTCATTTATTAGGTGAAGCAGGTTTTGGTAGAGTCTATAGGATTTTCTATGTGTACTATCATGTCATCTGCAAACAGTCACAGTTTTGTTTCCTCTTTTCTGATTTGGATGCCTTTTATTTCTTTTTCTTGTCTGATTGCTGTGGCTAAAACTTCCAGTACTATATTGAACAGAAGCGGTGAAAGTGGACAGCCTTGCCTTGTTCCTGATCTTAGTGGAAACGATTTTAATTTTTGCCCATTGAGTATGATGCTGGCTGTAGGTCTCTCATATATGGCCTTTATTATATTGAGGAATCTTCCCTTTATTCCCACTTTGCCGAGTGTTTTTATAATGAATGGGTGCTGTACCTTGTCAAATGCTTTTTCTGTATCAATTGATATAATCATGTGGTTTTTGTCTTTGCTGTTGTTTATATGATGTATTACATTTACTGACTTGTGAATATTGAACCATCCTTGCATCCCTGGAATGAATCCCACTTGGTCATGGTGTATGATCTTTTTAATGTATTGTTGGATGCAGTTTACCAGTATTTTGTTGAGGATTTTAGCATCAATGTTCATCAGTGATATTGGCCTGAAGTTTCCTTTCTTTGTTGTGTCTTTATCTGGTTTTGGAATTAGGATGATGTTGGCCTCATAAAAAGAGTTTGGGAGTCTCCCATCTTTTTGGATTCTTTGGAATAGTCTGTGAAGGATAGGGGTTAGCTCTTCCTTAAATGCTTTGTGGAATTCTCCTGTGAAACCATCTGGTCCAGGGCTTTTGTGTGTTGGGAGTTTTTTTATTACTGCTTCAATTTCTTTTGTTGTTATTGGTCTGTTCAGGCTTTCTGCTTCTTTTTCATTGAGTTTTGGAAGCTTATATTTTTCTAGAAATTTGTCCATTTCACCTAGGTTTTCAAATTTCTTGGCATACAGTTCTTTGTAGTAATTTCTTACAATCCTTTCTATTTCTGTGGTATCTGTTGTAATTTCTCCTCTTCCATTTCTGATTGTGTTTATTTGGGTCTTCTCTCTTTTTTTCTTGATGAGTCTGCTTAAAGGCTTGCCAATTTTGTTCATCTTTTCAAAGAAGCAGCTCCTGGATTCATTGATCCTTAGAATTGTGCTTTTAGTCTCTATGTCATTTAATTCTGCTCTGATCTTGGTTATTTCCTTCCTTCTGCTTGCTCTGGGCTGCCTTTGTTGTTGTTCCTCAAGTTCTTGTAGATGTGGGGTTAGGTTGTTTGTTTGGAATGTTTCTAACCTTTTTAGGTGGGCCTGTATCGCTATGAACTTCCCTCTCAGGACTGCCTTGGCTGTGTCCCATAAGTTTTGGGTTGTTGTGAGTTCGTTTTCATTTGTTTCCAGAAATGTTTTGATCTTCCCTAATGTCACTCTTGACCCATTCATTGTTTAATAGCATGCTGTTTAATCTCCATGATTTTGAGTGTTTTTGGTTTTTTTCCTTAGGGTTGGTTTCTAGCTTCAGTCCCTTGTGGTGTGAGAAAAAGCTTGGTATGATTTCAATTTTCTTGAAATACTTGAGGCTTGTTTTGTGTCCTATCATGTGGTCTATCTTTGAGAATGTTCCGTGTACATTTGAAAAGAATGTATATTTAGCTTCTTTTGGATGGAGGGCTCTGTGTATATCAGTAAAGTCCATTTCCTCAAGGGTATTGTTCAATGCCACAATGTCTTTGTTGATATTTTGTTTAGAATATCTGTCCATTTTTGATAGTGGGGTGTTAAAATCTCCCACTATAATTGTGTTGCTGTCCATATCTTTCTTGAAGTCCTCTAAGATTTTCTTTATGTATTTGGGTGCTCCTATGTTGGGTGCATATATATTTACCATATTTATGTCTTCTTGATGGATTCTTCCCTTGAGTATTATGAAGTGACCTTTTGGGTCTCTCTTTATGGACCTTTTTTGGAAGTCTATTTTGTCTGATATGAGTATTGCTACCCCAGCTTTTTTTTCCTGTCCATTTGCTTGGAAGACTTCTTTCCAGCCCTTCACTTTCAGCCTGTGTAGGCCTTTTATCCTGAGGTGGGTCTCTTGTAGACAGCAGATATATGGGTCATTTTTTCTTATCCATTCAGCTATTCTGTGTCTTTTGATTGGAGCATTTAATCCATTTATGTTTAAGGTTATTTTTGATAGGTACTTATTCATTTTCTTTTATGTACGTCTGTTCCTCTCTCTCTGTCTCTCTCTTTTCCTTCCTTTCCTTAAAGCAGTCCCTTTAGGATCTCTTGCAGAGCTGGTTTGGTTGAGGCGTATTCTTTTAGACTTCTTTTGTCTGGGAAGCTTCTTATTTGGCCTTGTATCTTGATCAAGAGCCTTGCTGGATATAGCAGCCTTGGTTGCAGACCTCTGGTTCTCATTACCTGGAGTATTTCTTGCCATTCTCTTCTGGCTTGAAGTGTTTCCATTGAGAAGTCGGCTGTTAGCCTTATTGGGGCTCCCTTGTATGTTATTCCCTTTTTCTCTCTTGCTGCCTTTAAGATTCTCTCTTTGTCTTGAAATTTTGCCATTTTAATTATGACATGTCTTGAGGGGGGCTTCTTTGGGTTCCTCTTGATTGGGACTCTCTGTGTTTCCTGCATTTGTGTGACTTTTTCTCTCATCAAATTAGGAAAGTTCTCCTTCATTACTTGTTCAACTAGGTTTTCGATCCCTTGCTCTTCTTCTTCTCCTTCTGGTATCCCTATTATACGGATATTATTACGTTTCATGTTGTCTTGCATTTCTCTTAATCCCTCTTCATTCTTTCTGAGCCTCTTTTCCTTTTCTTGCTCTTTCTGGATGTTGTTTTCTACTTTGTCCTCCAGCTCGCTAATCCCATCTTCTGCTTCATCGATCCTGCTTTTCATTCCTTCTGCTGTGTTCTTCAGTTCAGAAATTGTATTCTTCATTTCCTCTTGACCTTTGTTGAGAGTTTCTATTTCCTTTTTCATGTTTATGTAGTTTGCAGTGAGATTGATGTAGTTTCCCTCTAATTTCTGAAAGCTCAATGTGAGTTCATTGAACTTCCTGGTAATCATTGTTTTGAACTCACTGTCTGATAGTTGAGTTGCCTCTATTTCATTTAGCATTTTTCCTGAGGCTTCCTCGTTTCCCTTCAGTTGGGGGTTGTTTCTTTGTTTTCTCATTGTTCTTGTGTTTCTTCTTTTTTATTCTTGTTTGTTAATTTGATCTGTTCTGATTCCCTGTAATTATGGTGTGAACTTCTGTGGTAGAATATTTGTGAGATTCAATGGTGCAATGTCCTTCGTGTATCCTGGTGTTCACAGCTTCCCCCTACTCTTTTTTGTGATCAGTTGGAGGAATAAGGCAAAATGGTTTAAAACAGCAAGACAGTAAGTATACTATGATATTTACATTAGCAGCCAGTAGAGAAGAGATGGGTTATCCTTTGGCTCCTTATAGTGTTAACCGTGATCCTCCACCCCACTATCCACGTTTTAGAAAGGGTGGAAAGAAGGTAAGACTCTTATTGGGGACGAGAGGATTGTTAGTTGGATCTAGAAAGCTGTGAGGCTGTGGGAGGTCAGATTCTAAGGTAGGGTTGGATTAAAGATTAGTATATAGGAGTAGTGTGTAAAAGAATAGACACAACCCCCACAATAGTATAGTTCAGAAAATTGCAGAGTGGGCTGAGATGAGGTAGGGGTATTGAGAAGTATTTGCAATTGTATAGACTAGGTCTTACTAACAGTAATAGTAAAGTGACAGTCTTGTGGCAGAATCGATGAGGTCTAGATAACAAGAATAAAGAGTATAAAACCTTGAGAGGTATATTAATGGAACACAGATGAAGGATAGTAACTTATCAACACCTTGTAACTGAGATATCAGGGGGAACCTATCAAATGACAGTATAACCATCCAAGCAAAGAAGATTATATAGAAAGAAAAAGAATACCAAAATAATATTAAAATAAAAAATGTCAGAAAAGTGAGAAAAAGATAATACAAATTTTCAGTAACTTGCAAGATAAAAAAAAAGAAAAAGGAAAGAAAAGCAGAAGATGTAGTGTAGGAGAGATAAATTTGGAGTGGAAAGAATAATATTAGGATGAATGGAAGAGAAACATAAGGGATTGCAAGATAAAAATAATAAGAATTAAAAAATAAAATGTCACATAAAACACAAGATAAAATCAATCAACTAACAACAGCCACAAAAACCAAACCAAACCAAACCAAATAAAACAAAACCAAACCAAACAAAAAAAAAGGAGAAAAAAGGAAAGAAAAGGAAAAAAAGAACAAAACAAAACAAAACAAAAACAAACAAAAAAAAACCTCTTGTTGGTTTCTAACTGGCCAGACCAGTTTTTCTGATCTTGCTGGCTTCAGCTGGCTGTGGGACCTTTGAAATGCTTCTCTCTCTCCCAGCCCAAATCTCAGCAAGTCCTAGACTTGCTGTACCCTGGGCACTCCGGAGCACACTGGCTCTCGGGATCTCACTTCCATATTCTTCCAGATTCCGGGGTCCTGCAGGATTCCAGCTCTATGATTTCAGGAGGCACCCATGACTTTTTGGGATTCACTGAGCCCTCCCTGGGAATCGTAAAAGTGTGCGCCCTTCCCCCAAACTTTTTGAAATTCGGGGTCTAGGACCGCCCTAAGTGCCTCGCTGCGCCAGTTCCGGGTTCACAGAGAGCGAGAGACAGTCTTCCCGATGGTGCACAAGCCGAGCCCTTTCCAGCTCCGTGGTCACCACTGAACCGCACTCTGACTGGGTGTTGGCGCCTTTCCCGGTCCCCTGTCGGGCTGGCTGGAAATTTCTGAGCCACTACTGTAGGAACGCACCAAGCACCACGTCCCTCCCAGGATCCTGGCGCTAGATTCAGGCCTCCCTATGGGGCACAAGCCGGGCGCAGCCCGACTCTGTGTTCTCCACCGATCTGCACTTCCTCCTGGCTAGGGGTGTGGGCTAGGGGTGCAGGCGCTCTTCCCGGCTGCCCTTGGTCCTGTCGGCTAGAGGCCCTCACTTGTCCCAAGTCTCTGGGTGGGTGTTCATAGTCCCTGGGCGATTTTTTCCCAGTCCAACTGGCCAATCTGTTCCTTCTAGAAACATGTTCTCCCCTGGAGTTGCTCACCCCCCGTATTCGGGGGAGGGAGCAGCAACTCCCCTCTCCCAGGAGCCCCGAGGCAGACCCGGGAGCACCAGGCCTGGGGACTGCACACCCCTAATCCCCGCGCCGATCCCTGGGCCCCTTTTGTCCTGAAGAAGTCTCCTTACCATGTGGTTTTTCCGTGATCACAATAATTTTTGATGTTCTGCTTTCAAAAGTGATTCGGTAACCTAGTCCACTTGCTCTGTTTCTCCACTGATCCCTGAGTTTCCCTCCTCTTCACAGAAGCCGAGAAAAACGCTGCCTAGAGTAAAGCCGCCATCTTCCCGTCCTGGCCTCTTCTTTATTCTTCCCCTTCCTCCAATTTTTCTCTCTCTCCCTTGCACCAGTTTTTTGTTCATAGTTGTGAATAAAACTGCCTCACAATTTCTTCTGCTCTCCTGGGTCAGGATCTCCAGCCTGAAGGTGGGATTTACATGGTCCTCTGGATGGGTCATTCTTTTCTGAGCTGCTGACAGGAAGGAAGAAAAAAAAAACAGCAAAAGCTCCAGCTAGAGCTTTTGGGTATTGAATGAAAGATTAACAACAATAAGCCCTGAACATAGATGTATTCTAGAGAGTTCCTGGAAACTCAATGCTTGGTGTCTGTATGCTACAGAAACATTCTGAGCTCTCAGTAGGAAAGCAGCCCTGCAGTTCCAGTGCTAAAGAGGGAAACTGCCACTGAGAAAAAATTCTTAAAGACTTAGAGCAATGACAAAAAGTCTTTAGCTGTCCTGTGACAGGAAGTACAGCTATCTAAATATACAAACATCCTACTCTCAGGTGTCAAATACTAGTCAAAAGGATCTCTCCTTGTCTCAAAAAATAGTCTGTATCTCGAAGATTGTGGTTGAGAAGACACGGTTATTGATAGAGATGAAAAGATATTTTAATTTTTTTCTCTTTCTCTGAAATTAGGTTAAGCAAACTCTTAGATGCATGCTTTCTAGACTATCTCCATGTTTTAAATATCCTGTCTTCAATTCAAATTATTTTTATTTTAACTTCATCCTGGAGTGGGACAATAAGTTAGAAGGGGTTTCAGCTCCTAGTATAATGTCTGGCCAATAGCAAGTGCTCCATAAATGCCTGTTGGATTAGGTGTTTGATGAAGGCAGAAAAGTTGACTTGTTTATTTAACCAGGAAATAAATAGGAAAAATCTAACAAAGACTCTTTATTTATAAAACTGTGCTTTTAGGAAACCTGAAGTAAAAGCCTTCCCAATCAGACAAGTCCTTATAAAAGCTCTCTGGCTGAAAAAGGACCTTTCCCTAAAAAAGAAAAATAATAATTTGAGTTGAAGCCAGAGAAAGAAAAGGGGTAATTCTGCTTCTCTTGGTCACTTGAGAGGCAGAGAATCTGCTCAGCTAGGGTGATGCCACAGCTACCACCACAGTGCCGGGCAAGTGTTACTCATGCCCAGGCACTCCTGTCATTTTCATTGATAATTATAAGACATATCATTTATTTCACCATAACCTCTACCTGGTAGAAACAAGGCTCATTATTCCTGCTCCACCAACTTCAGCTAATCTGTAAATATTGAAGCAAGTCTAAGGAGCCAGGAAGGGGCTGTTGATTACTACATTAATACTAATGAGTGGAATGGAATTTGGAATGTGTTTAGCTAATGTTGCCTTTGAATGAGATGACTTAAAAAGGAGTAAGAAAAAACAGGATGATTATTGATTTTGAAAAAATGGCAAAACATAAAATCCAATGAGGTAAGAACTGAAGAGAGAAAGAAAGATTGTGGCTCTAAGAAACCTGTGTGTGTGTTAATGTTTTGTTTACTCAGAAGACTTTGTGTGGGCTCCAGCAGGCTACTACCTGCAAGTAAGAGCAGTTTACATGCAGCTTTCTTGTTCTTCCCTCTTGTTTGAAGTTTTTCTTGGTACATACAAAAGACATATATATATGCCACAGAAAATGCATACTGTTATTTACATGTGCCCTGACTCTTTAGTGGAAGCAAAGAGTCCCAAAGCTGGTAAAGTCTTAGGGAAAGAGAACATGGAGAGAATATAATGACAGCCATGTGAACTAATGAAAGTCATTTTTCCCTTGCACCTCATTAAATGTTGTAACACCATCCTTATCAAACCCACCCAATACTCAAACAAAAGTCATTTATTTGGGAGAGAACATGGTGTTTATTTACTTTAAGGGCTCTGCCCCATATTCAATGGTTGCAATAACTCTTCACATCTGTCATTTTGGAATGCTTGCACTTCAAAAGAAATTAAATTTCTTGGGACCGTAATAGAGCTTTAGAAACAGGCCTATTTTCTAAATACTTTTTTAAAAAAGTAAATATAACCTTCAAATTCTGCCCAAGCTTTAGAGAGATTTTGTCAGCAGCATTTTATTTTCCTCTACAGAGCATCAAGGACCTTTTGAGCCTGGCACAGAGGTCTGCTGATGACATTCAAAGTCCTCAGTTGTCAGCACCCCCTGAAGCAGACAGAGACAGCGCTTTAACTAGGCTCAAACCAGTGCTTCTCTCCATGGACACAGGGAGGCAGTGCGGGAAAGCACGGCTTCCAAGCCAGAGTTAGTCAGAATGTTCTGCACAGCTTACTTCCCTTTTACACTGTTAAAGTCTTAAAGTCTTCTCATTTGCTTATTTAATTTTTATCTAAGAGCTTGTAATGGGAAAGATCAGGTTACCTGAGCAATTAAACAACCCTCCCCCCAAATTTTAAGTGATTTCACATTCAAGGACAATGACAATATAAAAGCTATTGAAAGTGACAATTATCTAAAGCAGTTTTATGTCATAAATCCCATATCCAACACCCAACACCCATCACAGACATATACCGAGTTTCCTTGCTGATCCTGCTTTCCCAAGAAGATTTGCAAAGCACTCTAGAATATATAATCTCACTAAATTTTTCCTTGAGATTATAATTATCTTAGTCCTTAAGGTTACAATAATCATGGACTTGCTTCCATTTTATGAGGGAGGAAACTGAGGTTAGAGAGTTTGCGTGGTTTGAGAAAGTTACATGCTGACCAGTAAGCAGTAAACTGCTGAGAGCTGTAAATCAGGATTTCAATCTATGTTGTGTGACTCTATGTCAAAGGTTCTTCACTTTACCCAACTTGTTCAGATGTATACAGAAATCGGAAATCAGTAATCTCCCAGACTGATCCTCATAACATCCTTAAAGCAGAGTGAATTAGGCGGTATTATCTTTCCTTTAGTTAGTGCAAAAAACAGGACATAAAGTTTAAAACCCCATCATCATAATCCTTACCCCACGTGTAATCACTCCCCCATCTCACACTCAGTTTTCCTCTCCCAACTCTTGTTGAAACCAGACTTTTGCTCTTATTTTCCATTCTGTTATCCTCATTCCCACAATTGCCTTTTTCTCCCTTTTCTACATCCTGAAACTGTTGATGAGTTTTCAAAACAGGTGGACATCTCTTTTGCTGTAACTCTCCCCCCACCCTCACTCTACCCCTTCTCTCCATTCCTGCAGTGATCGCCATTGCTCTTATGCATCTCTTTTCCTAGAATTGGAGGTTTCCCAGCACATGCCCCTACTCCATTTCTCCCCTGTTCTAATCTATCCTATAAGGCACATCGAGATGAACCATCCTAAACCATATTTGAATTAAATCACTGCCCAGCTTCAAAACATCCAGGGGTTCCCATTTGCTTATTCAAACAGTGCAGAAACTTTATCCCAGCAGTTACAAACATCCCATAATCTCACTTAACCTAACTTTCTAAATGAAGCCCCTCTATTCTCCTTCACGCAAACTTGGCTCCTTCTAGCTTATGTCCACAAAACCTATGTACTTTTTTCTTTGATCATGTACAGTTGCTTCCCTTTCTCACTATGCCTGCACCTTGAAATTCTGTATTCATCGTACTTGAACATTAGGTTATTTATGAAGTCTTCCCTGATTCACCCAGAGATAAATAATTTTCCTCTTTGAAACTTTCCTCTTTGAAACTTTCACTTCCTCTTTAAAAAAATTGCAAAATTTTTAAACTTAATTTTCACTTATAGTTAACATAATAATATACATTAGTGTCAGGTGTACAACACAGTGCCAATGCAATTTGAAAAAAAATAAGTATAAATAGTACACAAATGAAAAAATCTTCCAGAGAACTTCTCTTATGAATTGTCTCTTGAATTGTAGTTACTGGTATACATATTAATCTTCTCTCCCAGGGCATAATTGTATGAGGGTAGGAACCAGGTCTTCATGAAGTCACAGCAGCCCCAGAACAGCTTTCACATATTTGGCGCTTAGCAAGTAAGTAGATTAATGTAGCAAACAGAACTTCCTCATTTACCTCCTCTGTACCATATATTTACATTTATATTTATATTTATGTTATTTCATTGATGTTCTATCACTCAATAAATTAATTTTTAACATTTACTGATCATATTATATGAGTGTATGTCAGGCACTGCACTAAGTGCTATAGTAAACAAAACAGACATGCTCCAAAGTACTAGGGAAGATAAATAACAAATTACTAACTTTCCCAAATAGTAATGGGACTACAAAAACATGCAGCATAGGTGAAGTGTTCAAGGAAGGGCTATGAAGGAAACCTACTCAGTCAGGCAGGGGGTTCAAGAACAGTTTCTCAGCCCTGGCTGGCATAGCTCAGTGGATTGAGCACGGGCTGGGAACCAAAGTGTCCCAGGTTCGATTCCCAGCCAGGGTACATTCCTGGGTTGCAGGCCAGAAGCCCCAGCAACCGCACATTGGTGTTTCTCTCTCTCTCTCTCTCTCTCTCTCTCTCTCTCTCTCTCTCTCTCTCTTTCCCCCCTCCTCCTCTCCCCCCCTCCCACCCTTCCCTCTCTGAAGATAAAGAAATAAAATAAAATCTTAAAAAAAAAAAGAACAGTTTCTCAAAGGAAGAACTAGACTATAATAGTGAGAAGAAGCCAGCCATTCAAAGACCAGGAGAATGTTCACTCCAGACAGAGAAAGCTACAGGAAAAAAGCCAAGAGGTGGGGAAAACCATACCACTTTTTAGGAACTGAAGGGGGACCACTGAAGGGGTACAGCTAGATTACAATGAATGCATAAGGGGAAACAAAAATTAAATGGGTGAGGGAAGTGAGGGTCAGACTATAGCAATCTTGGAGACACTGTTAAGGAAATGGATTATTTGTGAAGTCTGGGGTGATGCATCCTAAGCTTTCAGCAGAGAATATCATTATCCATTGGTGCCTTTATATGATTCTGGGGGCTGTGAAAAGAACAAATTAAAGAAAGGTGAAAGTAAAAGAAATGATATGCCTTAGTCTTGCACAGCAGTGGTGCTAATATGGAGTGGAGATCTAAGAGAGCAGATCTAAGGGAGCAACCACAGAGCTTGCTAAATGTGAGGCATAAAGGAAAGAAAGAATCAGTGGCAATGCCCAGGTTTCTGGCTTAGCAATTGAGTAATTAGTATTAACATTTACCAAGATAAGAAAGATTGGAAGCCAAAGTTAGAGGGAAACACAGTTTATTAGCTCAAACTTCAAAGCCACATTAAATTATAACTATTCATATGATAATTACTTGATGCATGTTTCTGAACAAGTATCATGTGCCTTACACTACATTAGAGCCTACAGTAAAGAAGAGGCTGAATCCCTGTCCTCAGAGCTCACGCCATCTGGAGAAGAGTGTCGAATGTTATTAGTATGGAATTTCCTCAGAAAACTAAAAATGGAACTGCCTTTTGACATGGCAATTCCACTGCTGGGATTATATCCTAAGAACCCCGAAGCACCAATCCAAAAGAACCTATCCACCCCAATATTCATAACAGCAAAATTTACAATAATCAAGTCCTGGAAGCAACCTGAGTGCCCATCAGTAAATGAGTGGATCAAAAAACTACAGTACATTTACACAATGGAATACTACACAGCAGAAAGAAAGAAGGAGTCCCTACCCTTTGTGACAGCATGGATTGATCTGGAAAACATTATGCTAAGTGAAATAAGCCAGGAGGTGGAAGACAAATACCATATAATCTCACCTTTAAGTGGGACCTAATCAACAAAACAAACAAGCAAGCAAAATAAAACCAGAGACATTGAAATTAAGAACAAACTGACAGTAACCAGAGAGGAGGTAAGAGGGGATAATAGGTAGAAAAGGGGGAAGGGTTTTCAGGAACAACTATAAAGGACATATGGACAAAAAACAAGGGGGGCTGGAATCAGTGAGGGTAGATGAGGGTGGCTGGGATGTAGGGGAGTGGGGGATGGAGAAATACAGACAATTACTTAAACAACAATAAAAAAATTTTTTTAAATGTTTAAAGTCACATGGCTTACATGTTGCAGGTGTGTCCAAACTTTTGGTGTCTTCAGGACACACTGGCAGAAGAATTGTCTTTGGCCACACATTAAATACACTGTGACACATAATCACAAAAACAGTCTCATAATATTTTAAGGAAATTTACGATTTTTGTTGGGCCACATTCACAGCTATCCTGGGATGCATGTGGCCTGCAGGCCACGGGTTGGACACCACTGATACAGGATAGTGTACAGGCATGTAGATTCTGTGGTTGGAGATTTTATACAAAACAAGGTCACACTGCTTTTAAAATTTTTCATAGACACTTTGTTCATATTTGAAAGGCAAAATTTATTTACCATTTTGAAAATGAACCCTAGCAATTCATGGAAACAGAAGTCCAAACCAAACATATAATCACGTTGGGAACAGCTGTGACTTTTAACTTCCCCTCTCCCCAGCCCTGAGCATCTTCCTAGACAGGCATGGCTGGAGCATGACCTGAAGTCATGTTGGATCTCTGCCTCCATGGCTAGGCCTCTCACATGCTGCTTCACCGTTTTAAAGTGACTGCTTTGAAGAAAAGGAGAGAGCACAATGTTATCCTACAACCTTATCAAAGAGAATTTTAGGCAAAAAAATAAATTCATATTGGAAAACTACTTAAAATTATACTTAAATTCTGCTTTTCAGTCAGAACAGAACTCATATCCTAAAAATTTCCTCTGTTTACACCATAGTTCATATTCAAATTGTTCAAAGAATAATCCATATAAGGTTAAAGGAAAATTTGCTTCTCACATGTCCTCTTCTTAAATGTTTTACCTAAATCCCCCCCAGCATAGCTGCAACAAATTATATAACCAAATGCAATACACATTCATTAACTAACCATGTATAGAAAAATCAGACATTGAGTCCAAGTTAATGAAATACTCATAAATTGAAATTTGGCCACAGGATCTTTTTCATTTCTAGGATGGACTGACAATTTATTTATAGCTCTCTTGAAATTTCTGTCTATGCTTGCTTAAAATATCATATCGTTAATATCATGATTTTTACTTTATACTTCATAACATTTGTCTACTTCAAAGGATTCCTTTTTTCCCCTTAGCATGCACAGAATTGGGCTCATTAATTTTCTAAAAAATAGTTTACATGAAGTCACATTCTAATAGTCACCCTCCTAATGCTGAAAATCTTGTTTTCCTTACAACATATCACTCTGACTTTCTGTAGTTGCTTTCCTGGCTTATTCTCCAAGTGCTTTCATTGTTCATGAGTCCAGCCAAAAAGCTCTGACCAGATGCACTGACTAAATCACTATACTTCTTCTCTACTAACATCAAATATATACAGCAATCATCTGTCTCCCTTTGATCTTCAGCTAGCACAGCCTTTTCTCACTAAGTTTTCTTCCAAGGTTTGTTTTTGATATTTAAACAATTTGGACATCTCTAAAAGTAGAATGACATTGACACCAGGATAAGGTGCTAATCAATTTATTAAGTGATTTTGTACAAAAATGGCAAATTTAGTATGACCCTGGAGTATGACTGATTCACCCAATGAGAAGCGTGAAGAAAGCCATTCATCTGGTTTTGTTCCTTCTGGCTGAGAACATATATATAGAGCTCTTTTCTAGAGTTGTAGCTAATAAAACTGACCAGAAATAATAATCTGTTTGAATTAAATGTTTTAATTAATTGGCATCAGCAATATTTCTTATTTTTATATTTCTCTGTATAGTTGAGTTGTGGATGTAGAGTATATCATGCTCCATGTCATTATGAAGGACATTGTTTTTCTAAGATAAGACTGCAATGCTTTGCAAGCCATAAAGTCCAAAACTTGTCATAATTATACTAAATAATTTCTAAATAAGGAAAAATGATGTATAGAAGGGAAATGGGTTTCATTAGTTTCAAACTAACACAGCCTTGGTAGCCTAGAGATAAACCCAGCAGAAGAGTGGGTTTATCTAAATAATGTTTTTCAGCATTTAGTATTTCAAAGCAAAATAGTCAATGTCTATGTAAATAAGAAATATGATATATGAAAAAATGCTCAACACCACTGGCCATCAGAGAGATACAAATTGAAACCACAATGAGATGTCAACTTACACCTGTCTGAATGGTAATCACTAACAAATCAACAAACAAGTACTGGCAAGGATGTGGAGAAAAGGGAACGTAATGCACTGTTGGTGGGAATGCAAACTGGTGCAGCCATTGTGGAAAACAGTATGGAGTTTCCTCACAAAATTAAAAATCTTTTGACCTAGCAATTCCACTTCTGGGGATATATTAAAAAAATCCTGAAACACCAGTTCAAAAGAATACATATCCCTTATGTTCATAGCAGCATTATTTACAATAGCCAACATTTGGAAAGAGCCTAATGCCCATCAGTAGATGAATGAATAAAAAATTCTGTGGTACATTTACACAATGGAATACAATGCAGCAGTAAGAAAGAAGGAAACCTTACCTTTTGAGACAGCATGGATGGAACTGGAGATTATTATGCTAAAGGAAATATGGCAGTCAATAAAAGACAAATACCATATGATCTCACTTATAACTGCAATCTAATGAACAAAATAAATAAATGAGAAAAATAGAATCAGATGCATATTAACATGGAACAGACTGACAGCTGTAGGAGAGAGGGAGGTGGGGACTGTCGAAAGAACATGAAGGGATTAGATGAAGAACACAGATGCATGTCCCATGGACATGAACAATGGTATGGGGATTGACTGTAGGAATGGGAGGAGGGCAGGCAAAGTGGGGAAAATTGGGAAAATTATAACAGTACAAGCAATAAAAAATACTAAAAAAATAACTATGATTATTTTTGTTCCTTATTCTATGTGAATGCCAAAACAATAGATTACCTTGAAATAAAATAACCAAAAATTAATGACCTTTAGATATCATTGTTCTTAACAAAATATCTAACTCTTAGAATGAATTGGCCTGACTGTCTCACAAGATCAATTTTACATAAAATAGACTCAATCATCCCTGCATAGTAAACCAAAGAGCAAGTATGGTTTAAAGCAGTTGCCTAATGGCCAAACATAGACGACTATGGAACAATTGACAATCCAAATAAAATGCCACATTTAAGGCATAGATGAGAAAGAAATTATTAAACATAAGGAAATCAGGGAAATAGCTGGAGAAGAGTATGTAATAAAAATCAATTAAGGTGGAAACTACCAGATAGCAGGGTCTAAAAAGTGATAAGAATAATTCAATTATTATTGATCCCATGCCCAGAGAATGTAGATTGTTCTAGTTCCAAAGGAGGGAGATTTTCAGGCCTGAAAATATCCAATTACCATCTTCCAAACTGCACATAGCCCTGTTATGGGTTAAACTGCTTATTTAAAAGATATGTTTAAGTCCTTACCCCAAGTACTTTGGAATGTGACTTTGTTTGGGAGGACAAACAAAGGCCCTTTACAGAGGTAATCAAGTTAAAATGAGGTAGTTAGGGTGGGCCATAATTTAATATGACTGGTATCTTTATAAAAATTGGAAATTAGGATACAGAGACAAATATTCACAATGGGAAGACAGTCAAGTAACTGGAGTAATGTGTCTACAAGCCAAGGAAGGATTGCTGGTAAACTCCAGAAGCTACAAGAATCTAGGAAGGATTCTCCCTTACAGATATCAGAGAGAGCACAGCCTCACTGACACCTTGATTTTGGTCTTTTGGCCTCCACAGCTGTGAGATAGTAAAATTTTATTAGGTTAAGTCCCCCAGCTTTTGATGATTTGTTATGGCAGCCCTAGGGAAATTATTTGCTGTCTCATCCTTAAATAACACCATAATGACAACTATCTGATATCCACCAACCTAATTGCCAGGCAGGAAGATTTACAACCAGAAAGATATCATTGTATCAAGCTGCCCAAAGCCTGGATCTAACATGGATATCATTCTTGCTGAGTGCTTACAGAATGTCTTCTAAGTTGGACCTTTCACCATACCCGTGACTTGTCTACCCATTAGTGAATGGCCTAGAAAGAGGAGTGGGTGGGCCATAGGTGTATATATAAAAGTGAGCAAGGGAGGAAGTATCAGAGGCTTAGAGCTGAGATCTGAAAGTTTGAATTGTCCATCACTTATACAACCATTACCTCAACAAATATTTACTAAGCACTTTTTATGTGTTAGTCAGTGTGCTGGTCACCTAAGGATATAGCTGTAAACAAGACTAAGACACCATCCTCACAGAGTTTATGTTCTAGCCTGATTTCACTCAATCTCATACAGATAAATCTTTACTCCTCACATGGTTTGGAATGATTTTAATACACTTTTAGTTAATATTCATCTTCTGTAGACCCTTTAGTCCAAATAAGTTGATTTACAGTTTCTTAAAACCTGACCTAAAAGATTAAGCTATCACATATCCTCCAACAAGTATGTGTAAGAAAGAGAGTGGATAAGAATAAAAACATAAATTATACTTCTAATACTTGTATGTGCAGCTGGCATTTCTATTGTCTTGTCCCTTATGACAGTGCCCTCCTCTGGAAGCTGTTAGGATGAGAGCTAATGTCGGCTGTGCCACACAAAGGTGATGGTGAATTGATGAGCCTGTAAAGAGATGCAGAGGCGAATAAAGAAATGCATTGTTAATGCTATTAAATATTACTTAGCCTGCAGCAAGCTGCATGTTCAACAGTTTAAACTTTAATTGCTAGTGATGCAGAAACAAGCCTGGATATATGTAAATCCTATTGAAAGCTAATATCATTTTGGCTGCTCAGATAGATTAGCAGCCACTACAATTAGCAGCATGTGCAGCTAATGATATTAGGAGGGAATCCATCATGCAGCAGTCTGGGCCTTTAAATCTGAATAGAAGTTAAGGCTCTTCTCCCCACCAAAACTCCGTACTGGGGAATCTTGCCAATTGATGCAGCAGACTCCAGGGGGTGAGCCAAGAAGCCTACAGAATTCAGGAGTCTGACTCCACTATTGCCTTGGATTTTTCCTCTTTTTGTCCTTTACCAGTAATTCTAGCTACACATTATGGCTAATGCTGCCTCTTCCCCATCCTCTGGGGAGTCTCATTGGATCACATAGTATAGGCAAAAGGATCATCTTCAGTTTTTGAACTTATGATTTACTCTGGTCATTGTGGTTATGATGGGAGAGAGAGCAGGGAGTTTTCTCAGAACTGGCACCACCAGAAGCAGGTTGCTGTATGGAGTACTTACTAAAATGTTTATGACTGCTTTAAGGGAGCCCCATTGAAAACAATCTCCATTTAAACCTTTAGGGTAATATATGGAAACTTTCATATTTTTAGTATAATTCTGTATCTGCTCCATAAAAATAGGCTTTATGATGCCTTTGAAGTCACCAACTATAAGGCACAATGGAGCACAATGAAGTCACCAATTATAAGGCACAATGGAGCATAAGGCACAATAGACAAATGATCTATTTCCTTGACTGGATGGTAAGCTTTCTATTTCTAAAGACTTATATTCTGACCCTGATGAATATTAAAATCAAAGTACTTGAAGGAAAGGTTGGCCTTTATTAGTGAAACTTCTAAAATACAAAAGGTGATGGTTTTATTAATCTGATTGTTAAAAACTACTAGAGTTACTTACAATAGCACAGCACATATCAGAATTAAGCTAAAATGGCTACTTACAAATAATTTTAGATAATCTAATTTTGAAAAGAGAACTGTTTTATAATCAAAACTCTAAACACTCACATAAGATTCAGAGGGAGAGGGGAAATAAGGGGAAGGGTCAAGTCAAGGAACATGTAAAAGGACCAATGGACAAGGACAAGGAGAGGGAGGGTTGAATGTGGGAGAGGGGGAGTGGGCAGGTCAAGGGACAGTAATGGGGAAAAAAGAGCACAGCTATAATTGATCAACAATAAAATTTTTTAAGTAAATACTCACAAGAAACCATTAATATTTTGATCTTTGAGACTACTTATTTTAGACAGATTCCTCAATAATTATAAATTCTAATTTCTAACTCTAAAAATGTATAACCACAAATCCTGAGTTACTACTATCAATTAGTAAAGTCCTGCCTTATTAATATCACATGAGCAGAAATTATTAGTCTGTTTTTGGGAAGTTACAGTAAACTAAACTGTTTGGCAAGATGAAGTCTAAAGAGTTGTATATATAATTACAGTTTTGTGAAAAATGTTTAGTGTGGCTCATCTTGTTGCCTTATTAATGAGACTGTAGGATGTGATCGACTCTAAGTATATTTCATACAAGAAACTTATGCTGCAAAGTGATGGTGAATAAAGGACTAAGAAAATGAAGGTAAGGTTATTCTTTCTGTTTCTCATCATTTGGAAGAAACTTTGCCAATTTTTCTCATCTTGGATTTATCCTATAGGAGTCTCATTTTAGCATGGACAGCAGACCTAAATGAATAAGTATTCGTGCAGAACAGAGGTGATTTGATTTCACAGGCAGTCTCTTCATGTTACTTTGAGAAAGCTATTTTCAATAATCGTTCAGATACATCTACTCTAATGAAAATTTATATCCCATTACATGTACTTCATAATTTTTTATACCAAGATGACTTTAGAGTTTGGTTGAGCTAAAGAAAATTTATGGCATTTTTTATGAATACAATCTTTTTCACAAAAATATTTTTTGATATCAAAACTTTCCTCTCACCAGTCCTTCTCTGTTCTGCACCATATTCAGAAGCATGCCTTTACATTTACATTAAAGAGAATGGGATTCTAAGATACATGAAATCTTAGGTTACAAAATTGATTTAATAACAACCTTTGTATATATGAACAGCAAAAACAGCAATCAGAGGGGGCTACATTAATCTGTTTTTAAATTTAGAAGACATTTATTGAGGACCTACTGAGTGCCAAACATCCTAATGTAAATATACCTGAGGTATTTGCCTTTGTCCTCAAGAAGCTTAAAGTTTAATGAGGAGGATACAGAAGATAAATATAATCAAAATGGAAATATTTGCAGGCTCCATAGGCATGCATAACTTAGATTAGAGGTGGTCAGAGAGCATTATGCTAAGTGAAATAAACCAGGAGGTAAAAGACAAATACCATACAATCTCACCTTTAAGTGGAACCTAATCAGCAAAACAAACAAGCAAGCAAGATATAGCCAGAGACATCAAAATTAAGAACAAATTGACAGTAACCAGAGGGGAGGTTGGAGGGGATAATGGGAGGAAAAGTGTGAAGGGTTTTCAGGAACAACTATAAAGGACACATGTACAAAACCAAGGAGGGATGGAATCAGGGGAGGTAGGTGGGGGTGGCTGGGGTGGGAGGAGTGGTTGGAGAAAAAGGTAGACAACTGTACTTGAATAACATTAAAAAAAAAGAAGTGGTCAGAGTGTTAAAAAAGGTTAAATCCAAAAATTAATTTCTTGGTGAGAATTATGAAATGCAGTGTGGGTTATCAAGAGGAATTACAAGTTTGTGGGGCTTTTAAAAATAAATCTTTAGAATTCATATGGCTTGAATTATATACATTGAGTTTATCTGAAGCTTCCAAGACAGTCGGATCTAAGCAAGCCATACCAACTAGATAGTTGTGACCTTTGCTGTGACCTTTTGCTCTCTTGCACAGAAGACATGTTTCCTACATCCCCCACTTACCCCATCTAGTTTCTGCAAACTTCAACACCCTCTGTCTCTGTAAGGGTAGAGCACAGGTGTAGGAGGATGTTTTAAAATAAAGGTAATGGATGAACATGTCAGAAGGCTTGTGACTATGCATTTTTGGAGGGATCATTCTTTAAGACTTGAACGTAATGAGTTTTTGAAATGAAACCCTTGCCATCTCAAACCCAACATATCCAAGACTCATTAACTTCTTGTAAACTTACTTCTCTTCCTGTTCCTTCCAGCTTGGCATCACATGATAGTTGGTCACATGAGCTAGAGAACTAGAGTCATCCTTTGACTTCTTTCCTTACCTGTTCCATCATATTGGTCAACAATACCCATTAATCCTTTATGTTCAATGTCTCTAAATTCCATTTCCTTCCTTCTTTTTTCACTGCTGCTACTGCCGTAGTTGTCCTAATCATCATCTCACACCTGGACTATTAGAATGGTCTAAATGATCTCTTGCCCCCAACCTTCACTAATATCACCTTCACCTTCCACACTACTAGAAGAATTCCCTTTCTAAAAGGTACTATGGTTTAAAAACCTTATGATTTAAAAGATAAAATATGAAATCCTTAGGGTGGTATTCAAGACATTTTCCATTTGGAACTAAGAAATACTTTAGGCTCATCTATATTTTATAATTCACTATATGAAAATGAGTCTAAGCTCTAGCCAAGAATTATTGCTTTAGTTATGTTGAAAACTTTCATACTTCCATGTCTTTATTTAGGCAGGAGTGCCACTGCATTCATGTCATCTCACACACCTCAACTTAGTGAAATATTATCTCTGAAGTCTCACTTAACATCACCTCTTCTCCAAAGCCTTCCCTAATTCCTTACACAGACTACTCATTGAGCAGCTCTTAGAAGGTAAGATCCAACAGGCAAAATGAAAATACTTCATGACTTTTTTCCCTCAAAAACATTTAGGGAAAGCCAACTATATATCAAGTGTTGTAACAAGATGCTAGGAATACAGAGGTGAGCAAGAGAGAGGATTAATTTCATGGAACTTCAATTCAGTAGAGAAAATAAACAAATAGGTAAAAACAAATAAATCATTCTAGATACATGAACAGAATAATGTGCTAGAGTAACTAAGGAGACGAGGTACAATTTTTATATCAGTTGTTAAGGGAAAGTTTGTCTTGGGGGGTACTGTTTGAACTGAGATCCAAATAACAAGATAATGTTTCTCCATAACAGTTTTGGTTTTTCACTTTAGTTGAGTGTTAGTGTAGAACATTTTCATGAAGAAAAAAAGTCTCCATTATTTAAGGCTTCCATCCTTATTTCAAAGAATATTCTTGGAACCTTAACAGTAACAAAACAACCTAATTTTATCTATTGCTCTATAATAAGCCAATCCATGATTCATGGTCTTAAAGCAGCAATTATTTATTTCTCATGAGTCTGTGGGTCAGTAAGGGATTGAATGTACTAGGCTGGGCTTAGCCAAACAGGTCTGACTCTATGTTCTTCTTACCCTCTCCTTCTCATGGAAATGGCAGAGAGCCATCTTGCAAGAGCAAGAAAGTCCCATGGCACACATGCTCTTTTATGACTCCACATACAACACACCTCCCAATATTTCATTGGCCAAAGTCTTGTGGCCAAACCCAGGGTTGTGGTAGAAGGGCACAGCAAAGCTGCATGTCAGAAAGTATGGAAAGAGGGATAGGAGGGGAATCTTGCTAGAGCAGTAGTAACTAACATCCCTGAATTCCAGTATTGCATTTGCCACCAAATGTATCACTTAAGTCATGTTATTTGTTCTCTCTGGGTCTTAGTATTCTCATGTATAAAATGAGGTCACTTAATTAAATAATTCCTAGATGTCATTCAAGCTCTAAATTACCCATAATCCTTTCATTTCAGAAGGTTAGATGGCATTTAAAGCAACTGTGCAAATAAATACCCAAATCTGTTATAAAAAGAACTAAAATCTATTATTGGTTTATATAAATGCTTCAGTATAGTGTGTTAACTTTAGTAATGCTGCAAAGTGGTGAAGACATCAATGGAAAATGAGAATAAAAATGGGAAGGGGCATCAATGGATCACAGTTCATTGGCAGACTCCTACTTGGACTATTTTCAACCCTTAGAAGAAGATGGTTGCACACTCAGAAAAAGGTAATGGTTAAAAATTCTGGGCCTTGGAGTGAGCGTCCAGATGATTGGGTAGGAATCCTGGCTGTTCTGCTCACTCCCTGAGTGATTTACCTTTCAGTTCTCATATATCAAAAGATAAGATTATGTACTTCATTTTGTTGATTCGAGTATTTAATGAAATATTGCATATAAAGTTCAGGAAGAGTACCTAGAACACAGTGCTCAATAGCTATCAGCTACATATATTACTTGAAACTACATGAAAAAAGTATATGTATATTTATATACATGTACATATATGTATGTGTATTTATTTTATTATATATGTATACTTGTATATTGTTTATGTATATGTGTATATGTATGTATATGTATATATGTGTATGTGTGTGTAAATTATATATATATATATATATATAGAGAGAGAGAGAGAGAGAGAGAGAGAGAGAGAGAGAGAGAGAGAGAGAGAGAGAAAGAGTCTACATAAGTCTCTCTATTGCCTTACTTCCAACCTACTTTTCCTGGCCTCTGTAGACATTTGCATTTTTCATCTTTATTTTAGAAAATACTAAGGGCTCCTTCAATTTCTCCAGATGAGCACTGGGCTCTGAATGTGAAATCACTATAGACTGGTCAGTCATCTCCTCAATGGTTCTTCAAGAAGGCGAAGAAAACTCAAAAGAAACATATTCCAATTTTTTTAAATGCCCAGAAAAAGAAATAGCAGCTTTTTTTTCTCCTTACTGTAGGCTTTTAGGCATCATGGTAATGAAATATGGTTGTAACATTCTTTTAAATCCTTTTAAGTAGCAGTCACCCTCCTCTCCCCCTTTCTATTAACCCCCTCCCTGATACTATTAAGCCCTTCACAGGTATCAATCGTTGAGAAGTAGGAAGAACTGCACTTTAAAAGGATTTTAAATAATGTCTTCAAGAAATATGGCAGCAGATTGTTCAATGGGAATTATCAGGCAAGAGTGTGCCGAAGGGGGGAGAATTCTCTTTTAAAAGGTCTTTAAATAATGTAAGTGTCCTTCTTAGCAACATTACTCATGGCTGTTTAAAGAGCAGATATTTCTGCTGCACCCATCCACCAGGAGTGTGCACCTACAAAAGAGAAATGAGGGAGACACAAGGCCATGATGTGCCCATACTCTTGACATTGTTGTGACACAACAATTGTCAGCTTTATCCAAAATGTTGAGAATTCCAGTGACTTAGTTAATAAAGAGATCCTCCCTCCTTCCAGGAGTCAAAATCCAATAACCCTAGAGACTATTTGAATATTTATTCAATGACCTTTGATGGGGACTGGGGGTTGCATTTCTATGCTTTTTAAGAGAGTGTCTAGAAAGTTGCCATTGCTTTACTTTCTCTTCTCCTTTGCCCCTTCATAAAAACTAACTTCATGTCTAAAATCATAACCTAAACAGCATACTCTGCCTTTTTCTGATCACTCTATCTCCAATGTCCTCCCTGGCCCAGCCTCATTCACATCTGTGGAATGGGTACAAAAGAAAGGGATGTGACTTGTGGTAGAAATTAAGGGCTTTGGATTTGGAGACAGAAAGTCTTATTTTGAAATCTGGTTCTACCACTACTGGTGACTTTAGGAAAATGTTATTTCCCCCACTGGGCCTCATTTTTCTCACCTGAAAAACTATGTCTGTTCCTAGCATTGTTGCTAGGGTTAACTGTAATTGAAAAGTGGAAAGCACTCAGCACCATGCCTAGTACAGTGTAAGTACTCAATACATGGCACTGAGTACATGAAATGTTGTGACTTGAAGGCTGTAATTCTGTGAGTGTGATTTTAGTTGTTTAGGATACAGGAGGTGACTATCTTGATGTATCTGACTTTGGTGACCCCAAGTGTTGAGTCTGATATGCAGCTGGTACCATGGATATTTTAAAGATGGTTTTAAGGTTAGTTGTGTGCTGCCTGAGAACTGAAGGCCAGTTGGAACTTTCCTCTTGAAATGGAAGAATGAACAACCAATGCCATAGTTCAGAGTGGAGATAGGTTTAGGTCTAATGCCATTTTACGGATAGACCTTGCACAAATTGCAATGGGAAGAAATTTCAGGAGAACCATGTTTCTTACTTATCTCAGAGATCAGACATAGAAAAGATGGTCCAAAGACTCACTGTTTTACTTTACAGCCTAGAGGAGTTTCAGAAATGAGATGTGATTTTATTCGATAGATCTCATGTACGTTACATTACATTATAGGGAAACTGCGAAATGATAGGGCCAGGATCAAAGAATATACCCAAAAGGACACTGAGCTGACAAGTGAGTGTAAATAATGCAGCTCAAATGATGTGAAGGAAAATGATGTTTCTCTAGCATTCAGACAGTGGAACAGGTCTTGTGTCATTGACCACAATGACAGAAAATCAAACTGAACCCCATTAAAGGAAAAAAGCCATCTATTTTCGTTAGCCCAGCAGGCACCTGAAAGCTCCTCTCAGTATGAAAAAATGGAAGGGCATTTGAGAAGATGGAGGTCTCCGTTCTAATGACCATGCTTGCACCTTCTGGAGAGGATGGATCTCTCTTTTAAATATGAAGGATTGATTTTGAAAATAGTCTCCTCTGCTGTGTTAGTTCTTTTCCTGACTTTCAGTGACAAGAGGACATGATTAGGTGAGGACCTTTTCAGTTAACTGAGATGAACCAAAACAAGGAAACCATTTTTTAACAGCAAAAAGCTGGCATGGCCTTATTTGTTATAATCCTTTAATTCCAATGTATTAAACAGCAGTGCCACAACAGGAGAAATTTAAGACAAAAGCATCAGAGAAATAGAAGAAAAACAAAATGCTTTTGAAATTTTCTTAAAGCTCTTCAAAGAGCTTTTTATAGTATCATCTCTGCATGGAAAGGAAAGATAGAAATTATCTCTTTAACTTTTATTCTAGTTGACACTCCAGGTATCTTGGTCTTCCTGACCATCATCTATTGGTAGAAACACAGATTGACTCTTTGGCTCTTAGTCTGAAGCAAGTACCTACATAACTGAAGCCCTCTAAAAACACTGTGGTCTCAACTATGCTATGGGAAGGCCATAGAGAACTTTAAAAATTTTTAACTTCAATTTCCATTAATACTTCCCCAATGACTTTACTAGAATAAATACAAGGTTTTTTTCTTTAAAAAAATTCAATTGCAGTTTACAGTTGATAGCCTTTTGTAATAAAATTGTTAGAAAATCATACACTTTCCAAGTATTCCCACTGATATTTCCACTACCCAACTGGCACCATACATAATTATTTCAATATTATTTACTATATTTCCAACACTATAAATAAAAGTTTTTCATAGCTATAGGACCTGATCATTATTATTATTGTTACTATGACTGTAATTCTGCTTTACAAGCAAAAATGAAAAGGGTTACACTTACATACCCTTCAAGCATAATGTGTAAAAAGTACTTTTTCCAAACATCTTGTTTACAATTTATTTCTTAACTTCTTGGCAGAGTCACCAGACAATTTAGGACAATCAACCCCTTATTTGATTTGTTTTTCCAGATAGACTGTCTTTCAAGACTTTCAACTACTGAAAAAAATCAGTTCTGGGAAACATTTTACTTGCCTACTCATGTATTTATTTGAATTTGACTTTCTGGTTGAATATAAATAAGTAACAAGTCTACCATAACTTCTGCTGTGGAGCAAAACAAAGATATACATTTGTCTACTAAAAAACAAGATAAGTAACAATTAATTCTTCTGAGTATCAGATCTCAAAACCTGAGACCTGGGACCGTAAGAAGGGAGTGGGAGGTAGTATCATTTTAGTAGTAAAATGTTACTGGTTTTAGAGCACTTAAGTAGTTGTTGGGAAGGGAGGAGGGAGTTGCAGTTATGGAGAATGACTTTGGAAGTTTCTATCACACCTAAAGAATGACAAGGTAAAATCCATGCTTCTGAGTCCCAGCGTTGTTCTTGGAAAAAGAATAAAATTACACAATAAGATAACAGACAGAACCATGCACCCTTGTAAGGTAAAACATTTGGGGGCCAATGGTGGGTTAAAGCCCATGACTCACTGAAATACTAGCAAGTTCCTACCCTTGGCATTGATGCATTAAACAGGATAAGGAATTTGAAAGGTAGAAGATATGATTCCCTTGCAATGGACAAGCTGCATGTTTTGCCTGACTCAGCCTGGTGGTTGTGTGGATTCCAGTTCATATGAGGGGGGTAAAGTCCAGAGCTCCAAACATCCCCATGGCATCTCTATAATTAACTCAGAAGCTTGAGCTATTCCAAATGTTGCTCTCTTGTCAGAGAAAAAAAAATTGGGTGTGAGTGATGGCCAGTGAGGGAAAGCTGGAATGTTTGCTCAGCCTCAGTGTTCTGTGCGCAGAACAGCTTTCCAAAGCCACTTTTTTCCCTCTCCAGATGTTCCTGAGGAAGATGCAAATGAGCATCTTAATGTTGCAAAACTGTCAAATCCTGGCCAAGGAACCTGACAGGATTATCATAAAGTCCAGCTAGTTTCCTCTCTGATGGAGAATATCTGTATTACTGTGAACCATATAAGCAGAGGGTTCACAAGAAAATAGATGCTGTTTTCTTATTTCATAACAGACATTTCTCAAATATAGGTTCTGGCAGAAGTAACACCTGCTTGAGTGTTGTTGGTAAAGTAATAATATGGGTGCAATAATTTATAGTTTTAATTTGAACATTTCACCTAAAATATCATATGTTGTGCTTGAATGTGATGTGTTTATGTTATAGAATTATATGTTTATGATTTTGTAATAAAATATTTTGCTATAAAAGGGGTGTTATTTGTGCCAGACATTATCATGCATATCATCTATTATCATGCATATCATCTTAAATTATTTTATTTTCTCATTAATACTAGCTCCTAAGTGTCACCTCAGTCTGTGACTGTTGACACTTTGTTTCACAGTATTTGCTATGATAAGTAAAGGTGGGTCTACCTCACAAAACATAAGCAGACTTGTCCAGCCTCTTCCCTGCTGAAATAGGACCTAGTGTAAAAATCAACATTTTTCCTTTAGTATTCCCTCAAACCATCATTAGTTTTGCTTCTTTGTTGTCTTCCTAGGTCACATAATTTTTAAGGTGCTAAAAGTATCACAAGGTCTCAGTTCTCAGTATAGCAGATGAGAGTTCAGAGTTTCTCTGTTGATCTCCTGGCAGAAAGAAAGGGAATTGTAAGGTCTGTGTCCAATCCTAATTGATTCTACCCAGTGAGAGCATTTGTTCTACTTTGGACTAGCCAGAATTGAACTTTGAGAACATTTGAAAAAGAAGCAAAACTAAAGAAAGACCTTAGAATTTTGGCTAATTAAAAAATTCTGTGGAAAGATGGTATAGAAAATGCCACCAAGTTGTCCTACCTGATGGGTAGGAAACTGAGGTATTTATCCATCACTGTTAGAGAGGTGTTCTAAGATGTTAACATCCAGGCACCTGACCTGTCCAACACATGGGCTGAGCAGTGTCCTGCAGAAAGTTCACAGGAACTTATCATAAGTAGCTATGGGCCTGGTAATGTTGGTTGCAGAGGATATAGAAGGGGAGATGCAAATCCACAAAGCAAGAGTTCTTATGCTGGAGCCATGACTGGGTTTCAATGGTTCACCAACCTCTAGAACCTAACTATTTTTGAAATTCTGTATACGTGAACACATACGTATTTTTCTAGAGAGAGAAATCATGATTTCATCAGTTTCTCCAAGTGGTCTGTGAGGCAGAAATAGTTAAAAATAAGGAGCCAAGATAATTAAAGGAGTTATTCACTTTAGGCTCCCTTATATCAGATAACCAGAATTAATTTTGTATCTGTAAATATATGAATAATACTTAAACATTTAGTGGACAAAGGGATAAATTAGGTCACTATGAATAGTCTAAGAGTGACACATCTGAATATTTCTTTCTGAATAATAACACTTTTTATTAATATGAGATAAAATAATAGTACTACAAGAATATCCATAATAAGAATAGAAATCAATAAAGTGCATTGATAAAGAAAATTTCAAAATATCAGGCATATTCTTAGTGTCAAATTTAAGCAAAGTTTCCTTCTCTTAATCAACTCTCTTCAAATTTGAAGCAAGCAGGAGACCGGTTCCAGAGAAAAGCTGTGAAAGTATGCCTGCATGATGGAATTTGGTCATGTTATTCCATCTATTCAGTTAAATTATATTTAAAGATTACACTACCACTTCTTCAAAACCATATCCACTCAAGAGTACTGTTTAACAAATTTTTACTTTTCCAATTAGTTATGGTGGCTTTTATATATGGTTTACATTTACATTTGTAAAATTAGTACACCATTAATTGTATTCCTTCTAAATACTTCTCAAGAATTCTGTATAAATTCAAAGATAGTATAGGCAAAATGAATTCAAATGAGTATTGTTTATAAGTTTCTAAGACAAAAGTAAAATGAAAGTACTTCTAATTCTAATATTACAGAAGATACAACTTGCTTTCCTTTAATAAAAGATGTCTTCCACCTATATCTGAACCAGCTATTTCAAGCCAATCTTCCTGTCCTTGGAGCAGAGGGCTGTACCATTTCAACCCTACACTCTGTACACCCCTTTTCCCATACATCAAGTCTCTCATCTAAATGCTGCTTTGTTAATGTTTTCCTGAGTGTGTTGTTCAGTGCTAATTTGTTACTATGAAGCCCATAATGACTTTTAATTGTAGCACCTACTGTCAAATGCTATCACTTAAGTCTTAATGGATGTCACTTTTACTTTATCACTCAGAAAAAATATATTTTTCCTCCAAACATCTGCATTAGCATATAGTTTATGTTTTTCTTGAATAGGTTAAGTTAGTTAAAAATGCTAGCTTCTCAAATTATTGTCTAATGTGAATTAGCCTAAGTAGGAAAAACTGCTATATTTTTCAGTCTATCCATAATCTATATATAACAGATACAACACTACTTTAATGTGTACCAAAAAGAAAAAAAGTATTGTACTGTTACTGAAAAAAAAATCTGAGTTCCAGCCAAGATGGAAGCATAGGCAGAAATGCTTGGCTTCTTCACACAACCAAAAGAAGGATAGCAAGCAATGTAAAAACAAACAACCAGAACTGCCAGAAAATCATTTGCATGAATGTCCAACAACCAAGGAGTTAAAGAAATATTCATCAAGACTTGTAGGAGGGGCTGAGTTGGGCAGTCAGGGCAGAGAGGACATGCAGCAAGGGCACAGACTGTGTGGTGACCTCACATCAGCATTCAGAGAACGAACAAGAGGGGAGTAAGACAGACCTTGAAATCCAGAGTTTCAGTGCAGGAAACTAAAGACTCAAAACCCCTGGCTGTAAAAATCTGTGGGGGTTGCAGCAGGAGGAGAAACTCACAGACTCACAAGAGAGTTTGTTAAAGAGGCGCACAGGGTCCTAGAATGCACACAAACCCACACACCAGCAAATCAGCATCTGAAAGGGCACAATCCACTTGTGGGATGTGAGAGAAGTGTCAGAAAGTGGGACAAGAGCTGAGAAGTATCATTGTTCTCTTTATGACCCCTCCCCCACAGACAGCACCACAACACAGCAAAGAGGGTTGCCTCGCCCTGGGGAATACCTAAGCCTCCACCACTTACCATGTAACAGGTGTACCAAGACAAAGGGATAGCCCAAATGAGAGAACAGATCAAAGATCCAGAAAAAGAACTAATCAGTGAGGAGATAGACAACCTATCTGATGCAGAATTCAAAACACTGGTAATCAGGATGCTCACAGAATTGATTGAGCTTGGTTGCAAAATGAAGGAAGAAATGAAGGGTACCCAAAGTGAAATAAAGCAAAATGTACAGGGTGCCAATAGTGAAGGGAACAAAAGTGAGACTCAAATAAATGATTTCCAATAAAAGGAAGAAATAAATATCCAACTGGAATAGAATAAAGAAACAAGAATTTAAAAAAAAAATTAGGAGAAGCTTAGGAACCTCTAGGACAACTTCAAATGCTCCAACATCTGAATCATAGGGATGCCAGAAGAAAAAGAGCAAGAAATTGAAAATTTATTTAAACAAATAATGAAGGAAACCTTCCCCAACAAAGGAAAAAGGAAATAGACTTCCAGGAAGTCCAGGAAGCCCAGAGAGTCCCCCAAAAAATGGACCCAAGGAGGAACACACCAAGGCACATCATCATTAGCTTACCCAAGATTAAACATACAGAGAGAGCCCTGGATGGTATAGTTCAGTGGATTGAGTGCTGGCCTATGAATCAAAGGATCACCAGTTGGATTCCCAGTCAGTGCACATGCCTGGGTTTCAGGCCAGGTCTCCAGTAGGAAGTGCATGAGAAGCAACCACACATTGTTATTTCTCTCCCTCTCTTTCTCCTTCCCTTTCCTACTCTTTAGAAATAAATAAATACATAAAATCCTTTTTAAAAGATAAGGAGAGAATCTTAAAAGCATCAGAGAGTCTTAAAAGCAGCAAGAGGAGAGAGTTACCTACAAAGGACTGCCCATAAGGCTATCAGCTGATTTCTCATAAGGAACCTTACAGGCAAGAAAGCACTGGAAAAAAGTATTTGAAGTCATGAAAGGCGAGAACCTACATCCAAGATTACTCTATCCAGCAAAGAAATCATTTAGAATGGAAGGGCAGATAAAGTACTTCCCAGAGAAGGTCAAGTTAAAGGAGTTCATCATCACCAAGTCTTTATTATATTAAACATTAAAGGGACTCATGTAAGAAATAGAAAGTCAAAAACTATTTACAGTAAAATGACAACAAACTCACAACTATAAACAACTGAACCTAAAAAACAAAAACTAAGCAAACAACTAGAACAGGAACAGAATCACAAAAATAGAGATTACATAGAGGATTATCAGTGGAGAAAGAGATGTGGAGAAGAGGGAAATGGTACAGGGAACAAGTAGCACAATAGGTAAGCATAAAATAGACAGGGGAAGTTAAGAATAGTATAGGAAATGCAAAAGATAAATAACTTATATGTATGACCCATGGACATGAACTAAGGGGGGATGCTGGAGGGTGGATGGTACAGGGAGGAAGAGGGATAAAGGGGAGAAAAAATTGGGACAACTGTAATAGAATAGTCAATAAAATATACTTTAAAAAATCTTAGGCTATATTTTCATAGCTCATTAACTATTTTTGCCAATTAAAATAAATATTGTTTTAGAAATTGCTGTCATATATTTTAAGCATTTATCACTCTACATGGTGTAATTAATTTTATTGAAATATTAAGCTTTCCCTTATCAAAATTAAATTCCAATGAAAAACATGTGAGTACTGAACTTATCTCAAACTTTATGTTGAAAGATATCCCTCAAAAAGTTATATTATTAAATTATGAGCTCATATATATGTTTATGACGATCTCACCACATGATTAGACTTTAGATACAATTCAGTAAAAGCTTTTCTAAAATTGGTAAGGCAGTAGCTTTTTTTAGCACTTCAATGTTATAGAACCAGTGTGCTTATCTTTTCACTGATATGCCAAATTTATTGTTTCATTGAGCCACTTAAACTATTTGTATATGTGGAAATAATTTTTGCTTATATATAAGGACAAAGATTAGAAAAGAAATTATAATAATTTTTTCATCTATGTCCCAAAAGGTCGTGACTAGTTAAGGAATGGCATTAGGAAGAGTGACATATGTGTCTAAATTCTCCTTTGATGGAGGCAGGAAAAGATAACCTGTGGTGAAATATGCTGGTAGGGTTCTTTGGGCAGATTTGGGAGAGTGTATTCCACCTAAAATTGCAGACGATCAAAATCCTAGGTGTGCACAAGGTCAAGGGCTAAATGAGAGACACAAAGGAAACCAATCCAAAGTGAGAGGAGCCGTGGCTGGTGTGGCTCAGTGGATCTGAGTGCCAGACTGTGAACCAAAGGGTCACCAGTTCTATTCCCAGTCAGGGCACACACCTGGGTTGCAGGCCAGTTCCCCAGTGGGAGGGCGCTTGAGAGGCAAGCACACATTGATGTTTCTCTTCCTCTCTACCTCCCTTCCCCTCTCTAAAAATAAATAAATAGTATCCAAAAAAAATTTTTTAAAGAAAGTAAAGAGGAGAGGCTAAATAGATCCTTGAGACAAGATTTAAAAAATAAATAAGATCAGAAAGTCAAAATTAGAGAAGAAAATAAAAACAAAAGAAGTTGTCAGGATCAGAATGTGAAGAAGAAAACCATGGACCTGTGCTGATTTCTGTGCATTTATAGATAATTCTGTTGTACTGAATGAATGAAGGGCAAGTTACATGTGGGCAATCATTGGGCAAGGACAACAGCGGGTAAGGGAAGAGAGGCAGGACTGAATGTGGAAGAGGAGGGGTGGGCAGGACAGGGAAGAGCAATGAGGAGGAAATGAGGACAGCTGTAACTGAACAATAAAATTTTTTTTAATAAAAAGTAAAAAGCTTTGCTATCCTTAAAAAGAAATATCTGAGGGATTTTAACACCTGAAATGCCGGGAAGCAGTCATTCCCAACCTACAAATAAAATAGGAGCTGGTGGAAAGGAAAACCAACCACTAAACCCAAGTTGAATCAGAATGGATATCTGGAAGTAATGAAAATGGAAAGCATCAAAGCACGAGGATGAGTTGAGACAGCTGGTAAAGAACAAGGATGAAGAACAAGGAAACATTCAGCACCTTACTGCAGGTGTTCATGTCCTTCTGCTTCTTTTATGGAAAATGGAAGTAGGAAATAGTTGTTGCTTACTTTATTCAATGAAAGATAATCTAGATAAGGGAGTAAAGTACTTCCAGATACCTTTCTTGACAGAATTTTACTTTATATAAGAAGAAAGTAAATGGGTGGGATTACATTAGGGACAGTTCTATGAGAGAAAAAGCTGTAAATCACTGAAATTTAATGATAACATTGCTAGGCTTACTAATCCATAAAATAAGAACTCACTGAAACATGTGCATTATAGGTAAAATTTCAATTTCTACAAACACCCTATATTGTGAGTACAAGATCAAAGACTGAAATGAGAAGGCAAACATTTATTTTTTAAATAGGAATATTAGGAGTGATGGAAGCATTTTCTTTTAAAGATAAGAGCAATGTTTCTGTCAGGTATGGATAAAAAACTAAAGCTACAGGCTGACAGTGACCAGAGGGGAGAGGGGAGGGAATTTCAGGGGAAAAGGGGAAGAGTTTGCAGGAACATGTATAAAGGACACATAAACAAAAACAACGGGGGGGCGGTGGAAACAAAAGGGAGATGGGGAGGGCTTGGGGGGTGAGATGGGATGGGAGTAAAAGGCAGAAAATTGTACTTGAACAATTAAAACAACAACAACAAAAAAAGTAACTACAGCTAGCAACCTGGAAATCTTCCATCTAGTCCTGAAGCATTGTTAATTCATAGATAAGTACTCAAGGCATAAAAACATTAAGAATTTTCATCAGTGATAAATAATTTTCAACTTGAAAATATTATCAGCCTATTTTGAACTTATGATGAAATATTTTCTCTAATCTTTTAGCTCTTTTTTCCCCGGATAACTCTTATTCATTTTTCAGAATTCAGGTGAGGAGTTATGACTCAATCCCCCCAAACCACACACACACAACACACACACAACACACACACAACACACACACAACACACGCATACCTCCTACCATTGTGAAGTCTGATTCAGATACCCCTCCTTTAGTTTTTCCAAAACACACCCCGCCTACTTGTCCTCATGCACATGTCATATTTTAATTTCAACTGGTGTTCTTCCCACACTCAAATGTGAATCTCTAAGGACATAAACAGTGACTTCCTCTACTTACTGCTCACTGCTCAGTGCTTGGCACCTTAGTATTTATTGAATTAATGAGTACATAAATGCTTAGCAAGAGTTCACTGCATTTCACAGTACACTGAACAATAATCATAATGTATATACATACAAGGTCTGTCCAGACAGTCTCTAGCCATGTAACATGAAAAATAGTGATATTTACTGAAGAAGATATAATATACAAGAAACATTATACATAGGATGATGACACCTCAGCCCCCTTCAAGGTAGGCACCTTGGGACCTCACACAGCTTTCCTAGCATCTCCATCCACTGTTCAAAACACTTGACAAAATGCTTTGTTGGTATCACCATCAGCTGCCCCATTGTATTTTCCTAAATCTCCTGGGTGGTCTGAAATCTCTTCCTCTTTAAAGGTGATTTTAGTTTTGGGAAAAGCCAGAAGTTGCAGGGTGCCAAATCTGGGCTGCAGTTGGGCTGAGTCACCTGGGTGATTTGGTGTTTTGCCAAATATCTCTGCACAAGATGTTATGCACCAACAGGCGGGTTGTCATGATGAAGCTGCCGCACACCAGTTGCCCATAGCTTTGGCTGTTTTCATCTTATTGTCTTTCCCAATGAATGAAGAACATCAGGGTAGTACTCATTAATTGTTTGGCCTGGAGGGATGTATTTGTGGTGGACAACACTTTCTATCAGAAAACACAGTGAACATGGTCTTGATCTTGCTATGACTTTGCCATGCCTTCTTCAGGAGGGAAGAACCAGGAGACTTCCATTGGGGTGACTGGGCCTTCACTTCCAGATCATAGCCATAGACCCATGATTCACCTCTGGTTATGATCTTCTTAAGGAAATCTGGTTCACTGGTAGTGGTTTGAATCAAGTCATTAGCAACTGAGCGCAATGTTCCTTCTCCTCTGGTAGCAGAAGTGTACTATGAATTTTGCCATGACACATTTCATGCCAAGATCATGAGTCAAAATCCCAGACACAGTAGTTTTTGGAATTTCCAGATCAGCTTTTAGTTCTCACACTATCAGTTGCCAACCTTTGTTGATTGCAGCCCATTCACATTTAACATTCCCAGGTTCTTTACTTGTTGCAGGCCTTCCAGAATGTGGATCACTTTCAACATATTCTCCATCATCTTTAAAGTGTTTGTGCCACATTTTTATTTGCACTGCACTCATTGCATCATCCCTGAAAGCCTTCTGAATCATCTGAATAGTTTCTGTAGAAGAATGTTCAAGCCTAATGCAAAATTTGAAGCAGATTCATTGCTCTATTCCCTCAGTCAGTCATTTTGAATGCAACAACTACACAGCACATATGCTCATTCAATAGCAGCTACTGTCCCTACTGACTAACACATTGAAGTAATCATTGTTCATGTATGCACATCCTACTCCACTCTCCTTGGCTGCCAGGTTACATCTATGTCCGCAAACCATTCTTGTTAGATTAACAATGGCTGGACTTTTTTTCCAGGAGACCTCGATACTAAAACTTTGCATATGCTTTGCAGGGGAACCCTTATCCCAACCCCTTAACAGAGCAATTGAAGGCTTTTATAATTGGAGGCACACAAACTGGAAAAAAGCTTATCGGCCCCTCTCTCCTTTTCCCCAACTGTTCCTGGGATAAGCTGAGAATGGGACTCAGGGTAGTCTTTCTAAAGGAAAGGGTTGGACAAAGTTGTTGCTCCACACCCTCTGATTTCCATTTAATAGAATTAATTCTTACCACTTTTTGGGGAAAAGCATGTCACTTTTTGATCAGTGACTTCACACAGGGCTTTAAGATAGAACAGATCTCTGAACCACAAAAAGTCAGGGAAGCAGAAATGGAAGCAGGGAAAACAAACCTTACAGTTATTGAGTACCCTCTATGGCTGAGCGCTTGTGTACAAAGTTCATTTCTTTTTAAAAAAAAAATTATTTATTTTTAGGGAGATGGGAAGGGAGGAGAAAGAAAGGGAGAGAAACATCAACATGTGGTTGCCTCTTGCACAGGGACCTGGCCCACAACCCAGGCATGTGCCCTGACTGGAAATTGAACTAGTGACCCTTAGGTTTACAGGTTGGCACTCAGTCCACTAAGGCACACCAGCTAGAGCACAAGGTTCATTTCTTCCTCACAACCACCCTGCTAGAATATATGAACTCTCATTCTATTAAGGCTATGGAAGACTGCCTCAACTAGCTCTGTACGTTTGGTTTGACTTGTCTCTAACAATAGCAATGGAGGATAAAGCCCAACAATGATAAATGCAAAGAGATTACAAACAGTGAACAAAGAAACTCCAAACACTTTGATACTTACTTATCAAGGCAAACAGCCCTGTGTTTCTGAGAGCACCCTTGTATTCTAAGAAAGTTTAATGATGAATGTTAATAATGATTGTAAGTAACAAATAAAGATTAACATATATTCAGTATACTCTGTTTTGGAAAGTATATAATATGTTTTGTAATTTGTTATTATTAAGTTAACATTAAAACTTCAAAAATTTATAAGTAAGCTAGTCCTCAACAAACTGAAAATTCCAATGAAATCAAACAATTCACTCTTTGATGAGATTAAAGATTTGACTACTTTTTTTTGCATCAGATGATTGCTTAGATATTAGAGGCAGTTCTCAAAGTTATAGAATCATGAAGGCTAATGTTTAGAATGTCTATTTCTTTCAAGTCTGCCTATGAAACTGCAGTGAAATTTTATTAAATAATAACCAAGTGAAATGCAGTGTTAAATTACTTGCACAGGGATAGACAAGTTTGCATTTACATTATTTATGTACAATTACAGAAATTATTCATAAATCAAAATCTCTAAGTGAATCCTTAAGCAAATCAACAGAAGTATTGATTGGCATTCATTTCCTCTGGGTCTTGTCTTTGGAGATCATACTGAGATTTCCACATATCTAGAGGCACAGAAGGGGCTACATGAAAAAAATGAAGTGAAAAGTAAGATTTTTTTAAACAAATTATACAGGCTGAGAGGATTGTTCACTCTTAAATGGCTCTTCAAGTCACAAGAGAAGAATGAAGACTTTGTCACTTTGTTCTGGGTGACATGTTGACAGGAGGCCTTTGATAGCTCAGTGGAAAATGAAGGTTTTATATGCCTATAATAAGGACATTAATGAATTTGACAGTAGTCAGCAGCTTGTACAAACTGCTGTGCTGATATCATTCTCTATCCAAAGACAACAAATAATGATAATGATGAAAATTAAGCAATGAGGATAAAATCAATCAGTTTAGAAAGAATACTGGAAATAAAGTCACACACAGGGCTCCAATGCATCTGAGGTCTTTAGAATGGCTAATATTTCAGGTGTTTGGTTATTACCAGCCAAGTGCCTTTCCTTTATCCCTCAATCTTTAATCTCTTACCCAGCCTGCAAATGAATCTGAAAACCTTTGAGGCTGCATTTTGTATAGACTTATCTTTTGGAAGACAGTAGAGAATGCTTCAGAAATAAGTCACTATTGAGAATTAAAGGCCAGGAATAGACTATAAATTAAGTTTAGTAAATTATCTGTTACTAAATATAAATATCATATATGTATATGGTATGTTTAACATATGCCAAGCACTTTGCTAAATCTATAATTAAATAAAATAAACAAGGTTAGTTTTCTTAACATTTACATTCAAGTGATATAGAAAATTAGTCAAATAGATGAACAAACACATTAACAAATATGTACATAAATTTTGTTATGAAGGAAATAAATGAGGTGGTGAGCTAGAGAGAGTAACCAAGGAAGCATATGGTAGATAGGTGATCAGGGAAGGCCTCTCAGAAAAGGTGACATTTGAGCTGAGACCTAATGGGTAAACATGATCAAGAAAGAGATGGGGATGATGGAGGGGAGAGACAGCAGTGAATGTTCTGGAGAGAGGAAAGAGAAAATACAAAAGCCAAAAGATGGCGAAAGATTGAAAGAATCGAAAAAGAGTCAATGTGGTTAAAGCAGAGTGACCAAGAGGGACGGATAGCAATGTGAGAGGAATTTGATGATAAAAGGAAGAGCGAGTTATGCAGGACCTTTTAAACTTAAATATTGTCCTGGCTGGTGTGGTTCAGTGGTTGAGTGCTGGCCTGCAAATCAAAGGGTTGCCAGTTCAATTCCCAGTCAGAGCACATGCCTGGGTTGTGGGCCAGGTCCCCAGTAGGGGGTACATGAGAGGCAACCACACATTGATGTTTCTCTCTCTCTCTTTCTCTCTCCCTTTCCCTCCTTAAAAATAAAAAAAATCTTTTTTAAAAACTTAAATTTTGTTGAATGATTAATTGAAACCTAGGAGTTGGAGGAGGCAATCATATGTATGTTGATGGCAGCTTGAATGCCCATTGAAAGAAATAAACGAAGGACTTGCTTATGGATTGATGCTGGGATGAGGGAAATGGAAGAACCAAAGATGTCTCTTAAGTCATTGGCCTGAGCTACTGAGATGGGAAATTAATTGAAGAAAAACAGGTACAATCAGGAGTATTACATTATAGCTCATGTACAGAATCTACAAAAGGTGTTCTATACTATAATCCTTGGGATTCTTGACTGAACCACACAGTCAAGTAAGAAATAGGATGATATGAGAAATATTCTGTAATATAAATTAAAAACTCTAAGTATGAGTATTTATTTTACCACTTAACAATAGAACTGCACAATGGACATTATGGGTCATCTAGTCCTGTTTCCCACTGATCACAGCAATGCCTTTTAATATATCCAGTGATTAGACACTCACTACTCTATAAGGCAGCCACTTTATCTTAGACAAACTCCAACTGTTAAAAAGTTCTTAATATTGAATCAATAATCCATGTAACCACACACATAAAGATTAACCTCTCAACCACACAGCTGCGCTTGGTGTATTTTTTTATTGCTTCTGGTATCTAAGTTTGAATCCCAGTTCTAACCATGTCCATTCTTACTTAGTGTCTCCATATAAAAAATGTCAAAATTATAATTTGTGTAATTGTAATAATACTTATAATTGCCTTAAACATTTTGATATTCTGTAATTTAAAATTCTCAATCTCTTTATGACTCAACTTTTCCATTTATAGTGTAGATAATATTGGATATTATTTAAAGTCTTTAAGGAAAAAAATCATTGTAATTATTTTCTGGCCTGTTGATTTATCATCAGTGAAGCTAAAATATATAGCTGAACAAAAAAACAACCAAAATAATTTAATTTTCATCTGTTGATTGATTTTTCATCTTTTGAAAATTGCTGTCAGCTATCATTTTTTCATCTCCTCTCCTAATATCTTTTTTACTATTGTTTAGTTGAAGTTTGGGAGACAGTAGAGTTAAATCCATGTTGTTCAATGTCAGGATAAACCAGAAATCTATGATGCAAGTTTACATTCCTTTTCTCCTCTAAAATTATTCATTCATAAATTTAGTTAATGCTCCATTGTTAAATTTAAGACTTTCAAAGGAAAATTCTACTGGAATTATGTTTTTTAAGAAAATTGAGTGGTAGGAATAGCTAAGGCAATATAGAAGAATTAGAAGGTCTCTGGGCTGATTTTGGTGTGGATTTTTAAATAATCATGAAGTGATCCAAAGTGGATGTTAATAGAAAAGAGATGTTGCTATTATATGGGTTATTATTGTTACCAAGTTAGCAGCTCTGAAGCACAGAGGTGGTTACATGATAGTCACACAAAGGGAACCAGAGTCCATTCCAATGAAAGCTCTAACATTTTGGTAGTTAAGGGTTTCTGATGGTTTATGGCTACATGTATTCAGAACCCCAAGCTTCAGTGTACCTTCAATGTTAACCTCAAAACCCCACTGGTGAAATCTTCTACCACCACACACAACTGGCTTTCCATAAGAATAATATGTACTAGATATAATTGCCTATAATATATTCACTATCTTAGCAGTAATCACATCTCAAAGAAAAGTTTTCCTTGAAATAAAGTTTCTTTAGGAAAGTATAATAGGAAGGATACAGAAGTATGATAATGATTTGAGGGTTTCAGATCATTGATTTAGAAGCAATTCTGGTATGTGTTAAGCAAATGTTATAAACTCTGAATATTAAATGGTAATTTATGTCAAGTTTGGGAGACTGCAGATGGTCAAGTGTCTTACAATTCAGATTGCTTTATTTGTAACATAAATATCACCAAATACATCATGAACCATCTTACAAAATATTCAAAGTGAAATGATAAAAAAAGGTGTCAACATGGATAGTTACCAATGGACACAGGCAATTCTTAAAATAATTCTATAAAAGATGCTTGGAAAGATCTCAAGTCCTCTTGAACCAGCAAGGCATGCCATATTCTTTGTCCCTTCTTCCTCCTTCACCTTTGCAAATTCTAATGATGTTGTGTTTTATGTAGTACTATGACTGTATGTTGTTCTTTTTAGGATCTAAGTTTCTTAAACAGTCAGGTCCCACCTGTTATCCTTTCTTCTCTTTTTCCCACCTAAAAATTTACATTTTCAGTCCAAACTAAGTTGAAACATTTAAGAAGGAGCCAAGCTCACTTCTATTCTTACAAAAAAATATATAAGAATCCTTTCCACACACTGGAAGTCTTGCTTTATTCCTTGAGGCATATTCTTATTCTATGTTCCCATCTTTGCTTTGAAGACTTGTTCTTCCAATATTTTCCATCTATATGTAACCTGTGTGTATAACATTGCAAATATAGCCACAATTGTTTGCAAATGCCCCTATCAAGGAATGGAGTCTATTTCTCCACCCTTTGAATCAGGCTGGCCTTCTGACTTGTGTTGGCCACTAGAATGTAGCAGAAGTATTATATGTTGAGTTTCCATCCTAGAACCAAAGATATTTTGTGCATTTTTGTTCTTGCTGTTGAATCTGCCATCATGTGAACAAGCTCAGTTAAATGTGCTGGAAGACAGAAGGCCATGTAGAAAGAGGTCAAAGCCCTCCCAACTATTCCAACTAAGTCATCATAAAGACTTGTGACAACTTACCAAATCATCGTAGATGTATGAGCAAGCCCAGATAATATAGCTGACTTCCATCCAGACCAGAAGAACAACCCAACAGAACCCAGCCCCATAGTTAATGTATAGAATTGTGAGCTAGATAAATGCTGCTGACAGCTTAGAAGCAAAGACACAGCAGTAGCAACAGATACCTCCTGAGCCCAGATGTTGATTTCTAATATAAATATTCAATTAAAGAAATTGAGGATCCTTAGAGAAATGGCTGATTCTAGGACTAGGGCAAGGAATACCCAAGATGAACTAGAGCGTAATTAAAAGTTAAGAAATGCTAAAAAAATCCCCACAATGATGTGGGTATATTGAATAGATATAAGAACCAACTGAATGAGCTCCCAAGGGCCAAAGCTATAATGTAGCATTATAGGAATAATGCTACATATGTAGGAATAATGCTACATATGTAGGAATATATGTAGGAATAATGTAGCATTAGAGTATAACCCAAAATACAAAATAAATATCCATGATTGTATATTGATATAGATGACTGACTGACTGAATGACTGACTGAATGAATAAATAAGTAAATAAAGTAAAGTAGATAAATCTCCCATAGAAGAATTCCAAGTAGATTATGTAGACACCCCAGCTTATGTGTGACCCTGTGGGCAATAGTAATGAATATGCCCACAAGAGTTTCATTTTCCAGATATTTCCTAAACTACAAACTTCATTGACATATCCTCCAGAACATGTCATAAATCTGTCCACATCTTTTCATCTTCATGACTAGTAGCTAGTACAAGCCACCTGGACTCTCAATTCACCTGGACAACTGTATAGCCTCCTGATAAGCTCACTGGCTTCCACTCTTAAACCACCACAATACATTGCCCACAATAGCCAGAGGTCATTTTCAGACTGTATAAAATGAATAAACTAAACAATAAAATTCTGCTTTCATTTTTAGAATAAAATCCAAACTTCATGACTTACACCCTGTATACTGATCTTACAACATCCTATTTCATTCTCCTTGTCTTCTGTCATCTCCACTCTGTCCTTCTGTCATCTTTGACACACAAAGCTCCTTCCCACTAAGAGCCTCGGCATACCTGCTTTTTCTGACTACAATACTCTCTTTCTTAGCTCTCTGCATGGTTGACTTCTCCTGTCATAATCTTAAAGGCCCTCCTTGAGCACATAACACAAAATAACAGCTAAGTCACTGTGCATCATGAACCATTATTTTACTTTCTTGTCCCTGTGACAGTCTTAGATTGGTGGTGTCTTCAGCAGAGTAACTGATCCTCCATGAGGTCATTCAGAAACCCGTTGATGGTTGTGGTGCCATCTTAAACACATGACTTCTAAAGTCACCCTGGGAGGCCACACACATTCTAATCATCCCAAAAGAGGACAAAGCATGGAGGAGTACATGGGAGAGGTTTTCATACACTAGACCTGGAAATAGCAGACCTCACTTATATTCTACCAGAAAAAAAAAACTGACTCACATGTAACTACAAAGGAAGGTGGAAAATAAAATCTAGCTCTGTGCCCAAAGAAGAGGGTCTTATTTTCTATGAACAGCTGGTAGTCTCTGCTCCATGAAAAGCAGATCTAGGTACTTCATATATACTTTGGATAACTTAGAAGAAAAATGAGACATTTGGATAATATCTCAATTTAGTAGGGAAATGCTAGCTCCTGAAACCCCAAATATCCCACATTTTTAGCACCATAAAAATCTATTTATTACTCCAAGTTAGAAGGCACCTTTCTCCTATCTTGAGATCTACCATTCCCTAGGGCTTCAGAATCTTCTCTATCTATCCATGGATGGGAACAAGCACAAAGAAACCACACCTACTTCTTAAAAGTCCCAACCCAGAAATCATACATCACTTCCACTTATATTCTACTGATGAAAACTAGTCACATTGCTACATGTAGACATAAGGGAAGCTGGAATGTAGTCTCCACCTTCCACTCCATGCTAGGGAAGGGGAACATAAATTTTATTGGACCAATAGCCTTTTCTACCACAGTTAGTCTTACCAAAACAAGGCCCACCCATTTATTTCCAACTTAGAACATGCTACTGAAACATTAACAAAAATAAGCTATTTTGAACACAGTATTATCTTACTTCCTGTTATATTTGCATAGCATCAGATTTTCTTTGAGATACAGGATGTACATGTAAATATGCCACTTGTTTGCTTAAATTCCTTTAAGGAAACCCATTACTATTAGAATAAGTGCAAACTCTTTACCATGACTAAATGTCCTATGAATTTTATCTACCTATGACCTCCCCAACCTTCTCTCTTATATCCTCTCCTTGGTTCTCTTGGCTCTCACCACTCTAAACCCCTTTTTAGTTCTTTAAATGCTCCATTCCCCCTACCAGGACTTCTCACAGATATTCTAGAATGGTTTCTCCCTAACTCTCTTCATAGCTGACCTATTCTCTCCCTTAGTGCTGAAGCTCACTTGTCACCTCTTCAGAAAAGTCTTCACTGGCCAGATTTCTAGTGGGGCTTCCCAAATCTCTCTTCTTTCCATTACTCTTGTCACTTTATCATAGCAACTGTTTCAATCTGAAACAATGTTGCACAATGGTTTGCTTGTCTGCTATCAGTCTCCCTACTATAATACAGTTTCCATGAAGGCAGGGACCACATCATTCTTACCACTCTAACCCTGCTTTATGTGGTGCTTAGTACATAGTTAGAAATTAATAAATATTTGGAGAATGAATGAATGGACCCAGTCAAATCCAACCATACACCTTAAATGAATTAATTCATTATTACTGCTGAAAAAAATTTGAGAACATTACCTTCTGGCAGGAGCTCAGTAGTGTTGGGAAGCACCCTGCCTGATATCAGAAGCTGTAACCCCTGCCAAAGCTATGGCTAAGGGAATGACCTTGGACCATAAGCCACCAAGGAGACAAAAGCTTATCTCCCTAGCAGGAGCTCCACTTCTGCTCCTTTTACTTCACCCTGCCTGGCCCCCAATGCTTGGTCAGTTAGCCAATGATGGGTAAGATTCCCCAAGGGGGGAACGACTTAAGACAGGCACGATCACGTGGGAGGCCCCCAAGGAAGGACTTGGGGGGCTAAAGCAAAAGGGGCTGATGGACCCTGAGTCTTCATTGTCTTTGAGAAAATCTCCTAATCTCTTGGCTGCCTTATTTCCCTTGCTCCACCTAAGCCTGAAACAATGACAGAGGGTGGTACAGCCCTGTGCTGGAAAGGGTGGGTTCCTCAGGCAATCAGGCCTAAGAAAGAATATGTAAAATACTGTGAAAACTGCTTTGTTTAGAATGCTCTCAATGAAATGATAAGGGTCCAAGCAAGAAGTAAGTTTGTTCCTCAAAGTTTTATTGCTCTTTAGCTATCTGACCCTGACTCAAAATAGGCCCTCAGACTTCTTTGTTATCTATTGTTTGATCCTTACCTCCTGGCAATGATTAATGAGCTTTACCTGAATTCCTGTGTAAACGAACCCAATAAAAGCCTGCTTGGGCAGGAGAATGGGGCACTTTCCCCTAAGGAGGGTGGCTGGGGTGCTCTCCACTAGAGAGAGTAGCTGTTCCATTCTTATTCTCCCACAGAACCTGGTTGTCCTGTGTATGTTTTTCTCGTGTTTTGATGAGCCATCCGCAGCATTTCATGGTCACCGCAGGCCAGTGGTCATGTCACAGTACTACCATCTATATCAAGGAAGACAAAACAAAAGCCAAGCCACTACACACTGACACATCCCTGGCCCTGGATTACAAGTAATCAAAGACAATGCATTGACCCACTATGACTTTCTAAAATAAATTGTCAATGAGTCACCCACAGTGTACAAGATACCAAGGAAACCTTTTAGGGATGAGAGAAGTAGTGATGGGGTGGGGAAACAAGAAAATATGAGCATTCACCTCTCCACAGCTGTTTGAAACCAATGAGTTCTTCTGCCAACTGAATTTAATCTTTGGGCAGGCTTGAATAACTTGCTCCATAAAAAAAAATCAAAGGATGCCTTTCCTGGGGACAGAAAGATGTAAATACAGGGCTCTGGCAGGGAAGAGGGAGAAAAGGAGGTTGATAAACAGGGACAAAAAAATTTTGGCAGTCAAAAAAAGGTGCTGTATATTAGCTACTGCAATCTGAAATGGCCCAGTGGAGATTAGCGTAACATCTGCCTTGCTCATTTCCTGCATGTCTACATATTCATGCCCAGCTTTTGGAATTCTCTGGAGGCACTTGAGTATATAGAAAGATGAGTTCCAATGAGCTGCAGCCTCCTGCTTTGCTGAAGGGTTACAAAAAGAAATCTGGCTTCCCTGATTCAACTTCAGCCTCAAACATTTTTGAGCCTTTACTAACCCATGCATATTTTAGGTGCATGTGGGAGAAGAAATAAAGATCAATCAAATACTCCCATAAGTTGGATAAATGTACACAAACTGTCTTAAGGCTACATGTTAGAGAAAGGTCCCTGAATTCAGAAGAACTTGGGTTTCAAATCCTGGCTCCACCTCTTATAGCTATGTGGGGAAGTCACTTGCCTGCACTGAGCTCAGTGTCTTGATCTATAAAATAAGCAGATACATGTTGTGAGGATCAACTAATATCTGTGAAATATCAAACATGCAATAAGTATTCAATTAATGATATTGTTTATTATTTAGAATGATCCAAGCATCCATCAAACTCTTTCATAGCAAGTTGAGGGTTTGCCTAAATTATCAGCTCAGCCTTTAACCTTGGCTTTAGTCAACAAGCCACATGTTCTTGTCATTGAACAATATACTAAGTCCAATAAACCACTTCCACATGTTCAAGTTTCTGGTTATACTGTTCCTTGGGTCTCATCCATCCTACATCTTTCCTTTTAAAAGTTAATGTTTCAGTCAAGCTTTGCTGGGTATTCTTCCAGTCATATCTGTTCTCTTTTTCCTCCATACCCATTTCTCCATTTATTCTTGCTCTCCATAAGCAATTATTGAGGACCCGATAGATGCCTAGAAAAGAAAGATGAGTAAGACACAGCCACCATTTTCACAATCTAGTGAGAAAGATGGTTAATTGGACAGATGGTTACATCCAAGCATGATAACGAGCAATAAAGTGTACACATGGCACTTGGGAGCCCGTGGGAGAGACTGTCCTCCAACAGCAGTTGCTTATAACCTCTGGTTCATAGTCACTTTGATTTTCTTTGCCTCATAGTTATTGCTAATGTAATCACCTTTCTGTTATACTTGAAATTCTTGAGGCCAGATGTTGTCTTTGTATTCCTTTGTCTTGCACTATACATTTGTTACAAATAGTAGGTGTCCAATAAGTGTGGTCTAAATGTTTTATTACTATGTGGATGAACTAAAGAATCAGCAATGGGCACTTGCAAATGTCTTGGTTTGTCTTGAAATATTCATAGTCTGTGAAAGGCAATATGTAGTACATAAGAACTGGGGTATTAAAGCCACATAACCTGAGTTGAAATGCCTATACCAGTCTTTCAATAACTGCTTACATTAGCAAAGTCCCAATCAGGCTGTCCCGATTTCTTCATCTGTCAAATGGAAGTGATAACAATAATGTCTACCACATTAGATTGCTATAAGGACTAAATAAGTAAATCTACTATTTAAAAGTACTTAAAACATGCCTTAATTGTAGCTTCTAACAAATATTAGCTATTATCTCTTTCTAAACATACTTAAAGGCCTCCGTTCCTGTAGAACATTAACTACCTCAGACAGATCAAAAATTCAAATTTCAAGGATAAAACATTTTCAGTTTTGATCTTTGATACTTCTTCCAAGTCTAGTGGCAATGCCAGTCTATTACAAACCCAGAAACTGCTGACTTAAAACTTTTACAGGGCATATCTTTACCTTTTCTGACCACACTAAAAAATATAATGCCATCTTGGAAAAGTTCAATTTGAAATCACCACCTCTATCCATTGACTAATAAAAGCCTCAATAGAAATAATAAATGAGGACATCTGGTCAAGATGGAGGCACGGGTAAACATGTCTTGCCTCTAGGCATGACTACAGCAAAAAACAAATATCACCCAGAATTTTCAGAAAATAGAGTTGTGTAAAAGTCTGACAACCAAAAGTTTAAAGAAGTCACTTTCATACACACAGGTAGAAGGGGAAGAGATACAGACAGGCACATAGGGACATGGAGAAGCAGGGAAAGACACAGAGAAATGCGGAGAAGTACAGAGATACAGTGTGGCACAGAGAGGAAAAAAGAGGGGAATGGGTGGTTCCCTTTCCATATGTAGTAGATTAAAATTGAGAGTTATACTTTGGAAGCAAGGGATCCCGGCCCCAGACCAGACCACCCAGCCCAGGGTTCCAGCATCAGGAAGATAAGTCCTTATACCTTCTGTTTATAAAAACCTGTCGGGGGTGGGAAAGCAGAAGAAACTGTGGGATTCTCAAGACACTACTCTTAAAGGCTTTGCAATGCACTTAAGGCTCACACAGACCAACCCTCTGGTATATAGCACCAGGGCAACAGTTATAAGGGCACCAGTGGCATATTGGGAGAATGTGAATTGACTGGCAAAAGGGTGAGTGCTGGGAGACAGCTTCTGCCTGAGCAAAACTCCAGAGGCCAGGCAGTGATATTGTCCCCATTCTGAGCCCTCCCCCTCACAGAGCAACAGAGCAGTGACACAGGTTGTTTTTCCCTGGCAATTACCTAAGGCTCCACCTCATCCAACTTACCAGTGTGCTTTTCTACAATAGGCCCCCTCCTAAGACAGGGAGTCTACTACATAGGAGAACAAAAGCAAAAACAGGGAGGCTGACAGAATGAGGAGACAAAGAAATATGGCTCAAATGAAAGAAAAGAACAAAACTTCAGAAAAATAACTAAACAAAATGGAGATGTACAACTTGTCATACACAGAGTTCAAAACATTGATTATCAGATGCTCCAGGAACTCATTGGATACTTCAACATAAAAAAGACCCAGGCAGAAATGAAGGTTGCATTAAGTGAAATAAAGAAAAATCTACAGTGAACCAAAAATGAAAAGGATGGAGCCAAGAATCAAATCAACAATATGGAACACAAGGAAATAAAGAGCATTCAATCAGAAGAGCTGGAAGAAAAAAATTAAAAAAAAAAAACAACAAAAAGAATAGGCTTAGGAAACTCTGGGACATCTTCAAATGTACCAACATCTGAGGGTGTCAGAAAGAGAAGAGGAAAGTCAAGAAATTGAAAACTTATTTAAAAAAATAATGAAAGAAAACTTCCTTAATTTAGTGAAGGAAATAGACATACCAGTTCAGGAAGCACAGAAAGTCCCAAACAAGTTGTACCCAAGGAAAACCACAGCAAGACACATCATAAATAAAATAACAAAGGTTAAAGATAAAGAGAGGATCTTAAAAGCAGCCAGAGTAAAGCAGATAGTTGCCTTCAAACAGTTCCTATAAGACTCTCAATTGATTTCTCAAAAGAAACTTTGCAGACTAGAAGGGACTGGCAAGAAGTATTCAAAGTAATGAAAAGCAAGGACCTACAACCTAGATTACTCTATCCAGCAAAGCTTTTATTTAGAATTGAAGGGCAGATAAAGTGCTTCCTAACAAGGTAAAGTTAGAGTTCATCATCACCAGGCCATTATTATATAAAATTCTAAAGAGAATTATATAATAAAAAGAAGATCAAAATGACGAACATTAAAATGGCAATAAATTCATAACTATCAGTAATTGAATCCAAATAACAAACTAAGCAAACAAGCAGAACAGAGACAGATTTGTAGATAAGGAGATCATCTGGAGGGTTATCAGTTGGGAGGGGATGGAGGAAAGTGAGGGGAAATATGCAGGAATTAAGAAGCACCAATTGGTAGGTACAAAATAGATATTATCTATGTTAGGAGGATGTTAAGAACAGTATAAGTAATGTAGTAGCCAAAGAACTTATATGCATGACCAATGGACATGAACTGAAAGGGGGGATTGTTGGAGGGCATGGTGGTTCCTACCAGGTGGAGGGGGGCAAATGGGGAAAAGTTAGGACATCTGTAATAGCATAATTAATAAAATATATTTTAAATAATAATAATAATTGTTATTTACTATATTCCTATTACATGTCATATAATTTATTATTTTCAATTTTTAGAACAATATGCAAGGAAGACACTGTTATGTCCATTTTAGACATGATAAAATGAAGGCTAGGGAGGTCAAGTTCTTCACCTAGAGCTGCTACTGTTACAAGTAGTTTGATACATCCTCACTCTATCTCACCCCAGTCCTTTCACACTTTATATTATACCTCTAACTAGATTTAGTTTAGTCTTGGCTTCACTATCCTCCATCTGTTTATTCAGCACCACTGAGAAAGACAAAATTTCCAGACAGAAACAGAAATGGTGGAATTTAAACTTGATCATTAAAAATACTTTGCCTATAATTTCAACAATTTAGTGTTATTCAAGGTGGAGAGAAAGTTCCATGCCTACTGATGCCATTAACATCTTCCAGACAGTTCTATAGCAAGGTCAATTAACATGGCTGCTGAACTGATTTTCTGAGATTATAAGCATGGATGTTTCAGGATCTCTGTTTGCCAGTTTCAATATTTAATAGCCATTAAATCTAGTTTATCCTTTTTCACATATTCAAATTATCTTTGCATTTTAAACCCATTAGGTTTTATTCTGTCCACTACAAATTTAGAGAACGGTTGGTCATTGCCATCTTTATAATGACAATTCATATGGTCTAAGGCAGCACTGTCCAAGAGAATGTAATGTGAGCCACATATATAATTTTAAATTAACTATTAGACACACACTTTTAAAGTGTAAAATGGGACTAATGAAATTAATTTTAGTAATGTACAAATTTCCTGTGACTCCTACAATAAACCACCACAAACTTGATGAGTTAAAAGAAAACATTTTTTTTTGAGGTCCTGGTGCCCAAAAGTCCAAGGTCAGTATCACTGGGATGATATCAAGGTATAAGTAGAGCACTTTCCAGCCCTAGAGGCTCTAAGAGAGATCCATTTCTTTCCCCTTCCAGCTCCTGGTGGCTGCTGGCATTCCTTGGCTTATAGCTACATCACTGAAATTTCTGTCTCCATCTTCCCACTGCCTTATACTTTGTATGTCTAACTACCTGTATCTCCCTCTTAAAAGCACATACATGATTACATTTAGGACCCATCCTATAACCCACAATAATCTCCCCAACTCAAGATTCTTAACCACATCTACAAAGATTCTTTTTTCAGGTAAGGTAATATTTACAGGTTCCAAGAATTAGGGTTCAGTTTAGGGGGGCATTAATCAACCTATTATAAATAATATACAATGTCTGTCCAGAAAAATTCCAAGCATTGTTAATATAGTGAGAATGATTTGTGCAACATCCACGTAACCAGGAAGCCAAACAGAGTAGGTCAGAATGTGCATGTGTGAACAATGACAACTTTACTGTACTAGTCAGTAGAGCCAGTAGATGCCTTTGACTGAGCATGTGTACTCTGTGGCCATCACATTCCAAATGACTGAGGGAGTAGAGCCATGAATCTGCATCATATTTTGTATTAAGCTTGAACATTCCTCCACAGAAATTATTCAAGTGATTCAGAAGGCCACAGTTTTGGGCAACTGATGATTGGCAGCTTCATCACAATAATCTGTCCACTCAGGCTTCATATCTCAAGCAACTTTTTGGCAAAACATCAAATCACCCAGGTGACTCAGCCCCACTACAGCTCAGATATGGTGCCCTGTGACTTCTGGCTTCACTCAAAACTAAAATCACCTTTGAAAGGGAAGAGAATTCAGACAGTTGCTTAAATTCAGGAAAATACAAGGGGGCAATTAAAGGTGATTGGGAGAACTGTGTGAGGTCCCAAGGTGCCTAATTTAATGGGGAGTGAAGCATCATTGTTCTGTGTACAATGTTTCTTGTATCTTGCATCGTTTTCAATTAATGTCTTGATTTTTCATATTACATGGCTGGATACTCTCAGGACAGGCCTTGTATTTTATTTCCCAATATATCTAAAATATTAACATTGCAATGTGAATTCAACATTTTATCTAGTCTTCTGATTCTGGTTTGCTTTTTAAAATACTTATAATAATACATCTCAATTAGAATCAGCAACATTGAAAATGTTCAGTAAACACTTATGGTTATAGTACTAAACAGTGTAGTGAGGAATGCTTTAATTTTCTCATTAAACAATTTTCTCTTCTTGCTCAGAAGTAAGGATGCTTCTGCAATAAAGATGTGGTCATTCAATTTTTTTCTTCTTATCACAATGAGTATAATTTCAACCCTTCTACCTCATAGGATTTCTATCAAGAGTAAATCACAAAAACTCTTGGGAAAATGTAAATCACTATATAGCCCTTTAAAAGTCATATAGGGGGATCCAAGATGGCAGCAGAGTAGATGCAAGCTACTCTCTCTCCTCCCAGGACCAAACAGGAATTACAACTAAACTACAGAAAAATCCTCCTGAATAATGAACTGAACACTAGCTGGAGAAAAGCCTTATAACCAAGGACTTACGGAAGAAACCATATCACCACAATGAAACTGGTAGGAAGTATGGAGGCACAAAAGGGCTGGCTGGTCCCATGTGTGGCAGCTGAATTTCTGGAGGGATATTTCAGTGGCTGGGGTGGTTTTCCCTGAGAAGTGTTGGGTCTACACCCCAAACTTGGCTCCCTATCCTAGAGCACCAGAACTGAGAAAGGAACCCAAATGACATCTGGCTGTGAAGAGCAGCGGGGCTTCTCTTTACCATGAAGAGATAGCTAGAGTTGTAGAGAGCCATTTAAATGGTCAACAAACAAAATTTCATCTATATCCGCTTTTCTTGGGCTCCAGCAGAGGCCAGCCATAATAGACTAGAGCCGTGTGAGGAGAACCTGGGTTTGGTGACTTTGGGAAGAAAGTTGAAGGGTCAGCCACCAGGATCCCTGTGCTCAGTCATTTCCCATACTGCAAAATTCATCTTTCTCAGAAGAGCACTCCTCTCCAGGTGGCATCAGCCTGAGGGAAAGCAATAACCCTACCAGAAGGAATCCCCCATTCACCAACCTGTGGAGCTTGAGCCTGGCTGCTGAGGACTACAACTGGAGACACTTTTGCTGATTAAGCCTGCCAGAAAGCCTGCAGGAATAGGTGGATATCTAAGAGCATGAAGACTATAAATGGCAAAACTAAAGACAAGGAAAGAACCTTAAAAGCTGCAAAAGAAAAGCAGTCAGTTACCTATAAGGGAGCTCCCATTACACTGTCATCTGACTTCTAAACAGAAACATTTCAGACCAGAAGAGATTGGCATGAAATATTCCATGTGATGAAAAGCAAGGACCTACAACCAAGATTACTTTACCCAGCAAGGCTATCATTAATATTGAAAGAAAACTAAAGAGCTTCCCAGATGAGAAAAGGCTAAAAGAGGTTGTTACCACCAAACCAGCATTGCAACAAATGTTAAAAAGCCTGCTTTAAAAAAGAAGGGGAAAATGAGGAAAAAGTGTTAAAAATAAAATTGCAATAAATATATCTATCAATAATCATTTTAAATATAAATGACTTAAATGTTCCAATAAAAAATATAAGGTAGCTGAATGGGTAAGCATACAAGATCAACGTATATGTTGTCTCCACCTCACCTCTGAACAAAATATACACACAGACTAAAAGTAAAAGGATGGGAAAAGATATTTTATGCAAATGGAAAGGGGAAAAATCTGGGGTAGTAATGCTTATATCTGATAAAATAGACTGTAAAGGCAAGGCTATAGAAACAAAGGACACTACATAATGATAAAGGAAACAATCCAGCAGGAACATATAACCTTAGTAGACATTTGTGCACTTAACACAGGAGTACCTAAATATGTAAATCAAATCTTCATGGACATAAATGGATAGATCAAAAGAAATACAGTCATAGTAGGGGATTTTAACACCCTATTGACATCAATGGATAGATCTTTTAGACAGAAAACCAATAAGGAAACAGCAGCCTTAAACAACACACCAGATCAAATGGATTTAATTGTTATCATCAGAACTTCACCCCAAAGCAGGAGAATATACATTCTTTTCAAGCGCTCATAGAACATTTTCTAGTATAGAGCATGTTATAGGACACAAAAAAGAGTCTCATGAATTTAGGAAGATTGAAATCATACCAAGCATCGTCTCTGACCATAATACTATGAAGCTAAAAATCAAGCACAAGGAAAAACTGACAAATACTCCAAAACATGGAAGTTAAATAACATGTTATTAAACAATGAATGGGTCAACAAAGAGCCTGAGGAAGAAATGAAAAGATACCTTGAAACAAATAAAAATGAGAACACAACAATTCAAAATCTGTGGAACAGAGCAAAAGCAGTCCTAAGAGGGAAATTCATAGTAGTACTGGCATATCTCCAGAAACAAGAAAAAGCTCAAATAAACAATCTAACTTTACACTTACAGGAATCTGAAAGAGAATTACAAACAAAGCTCAAAGTACATAGAATAAAGGAAATAATAAAAATCAGAGCAGAATAGAATCTAAAAAACAATACACAAAATCAATAAAGCCAAGAGTTGTGTTTTTTGAAGAAGATTGACAAACCAGACATCTGTGTCTCATATCTTCCAGTACAGTGATTCCCTGGCGCATAGCCCCAGAAACACCTTGACCTCCTCAGTCTCCCTAACCTCCAGGAGCTCCACATCAGAGTGGTCCGGGACTAGAAAACCAGGCTCAAGCAATAGTGCTGTTAGAGTGCTGCACTGCCACCCACCCATGTTGTGCATGGTCTTGGAGGCACTGCAGGCAGGGGAGTGGTATGGGGTGGGGCACCTCTGTGGTGTCCATCAGTGTTTATATCCTGTAGAAGTACCCTACAGTAGACATCATCCAACTCAAGTCCCTGCTGAAACGGGACCTAAACACTGGCATGCAACACGGCCTCCTCCTCAGCCCCATTATCTCCAAAACCAAGGGGGCCACTGGCAGCTTCAAATCAGTTCCCAAGCACATACAAAAAAAATCAATCCCAGGAAGATGTCCACCATGTTGGCCTCCAGGAGACCTGCTGAGGCCAAGGAGGAGGCCTTCAAGAAAAATGGCCAGACCAAGGATGGCAAGGCAAGAATGGACAAGGCCAGGAAGGTCCCCCAAAAGCCAGACAAAGCTACAAAGGCCCCTCCTGGTGCCACTGGGCCCTATGGGAAGTGAAAGTTTAAAGGCAGAAAGAACAACCTAGCAGATGGCAAGGCCCACAGGAAAACCAAAGTTAGGACTCAGAGTTCAAAACCCATGGTCACCAAGGGCAAGAATGGTGCAGTTTTCCCAGCCAAAAAGAAGACTGGGAACATGGTCCCTAAAGAGGCTGCTATCCAGGGGGCTGGGCAAAGGTCGAAAGCCAAAGCTGCTACTGCTCCTAAGGACAGTGTGTCCAAGACCATACCTGCACCACTGGCCAGAAAGACAGAGGTCAGCAAGGGCCCAGGAGGCCTGGCATGTCTGCCAAGGCCTTGTAATCCAATGGGACCAGTAAGAAGACAGAAACCAAGAGCTAGAGGCAGTGGAGAGAGAGACTTAAGATTCTGCTGGAATTTTTATTTGCCCCAAAACCATTACTCTATTTATCTCACTTTAACCTATTAATTAATAATGACTATTTTTTCTCACACATAAATAAATTAAATAAATAAATAAATAACCCAAATAAATAAGATCAGAAATAAACAGGAGAGATAACAACTGACACCAAAGAAATATGAAGGATTGTAAGAAAATATTACAAACACTTATATGGCCAACAATTGGACAATCTGAGTGAAATGGATAAATTCTTAGAAACATACAATCTTCCAAAACTAAACCAGGAAAATCACAGAATCTGAATAGACAGATCAAACCTAGTGAATTTAAAGCACTAAACAAACAAACAAACAAAAAACCCTGCCAACCAAAAAAGTCCTGGACAAGATGGCTTTATAGGTGAGTTTTATCAAACACTCCCAGAACACTAACCCCTCTCCTTATCAGACTATTTTTAAAAATTCAAAAGGAAGGAAGACACCCAAGTTGATTTTATAAGATCAGTGTTACCCTATTCCAAAACAAGATAAAGACACTATGAAAAAATAAAATTTATAGTCCAATATTCCTGATGAAAATAGATGCTAAAATACCGAACAAATTTGAATACAAATTTGAATGCAAAATGAATACAGCAATGCTTCAGAAAGATCATATACCATAATCAAGTGGGATTTATTCTTGGGATGTAAGGTTGGCACAACATTCACAAATCATTAAATGTGATACATCATATAAATAAAATGAAGAATAAGAACCACACGTCCTATCAATGATGCAGAAAAAAACAGTTAATAAAATTCAGCATTCATTTATGATCAAAACTCTCAGCAAAGTGGGAATAGTGGGAACATACCTAAATATAACAAGATCATGAACAAAACAGGGATGTCTGCTTTTATCTCTCTTATTCTACATAATACTGGAAGTGCTAGACATAGCAATCAGAAAAGAATAAATGAGAGGCATCCAAATTAAAAAAGAAGAAATAAAAGGCATCCAAATTGTCATCTGTCTTTATTAGAGATGACATGAAACAGTACATGATATGAAACAGTACATAGAGAACACTAAAGATTCCAAAAAAGTATTAGAACTGATCAATGATTTAGTAAAGTAGCAAGATCCAAAATAAATATCAAGAAATCAGTTGCATTTTTATATACTGGTAATGAAATGAGAGAAAGGGAAATTAAGAAAACAATCCCATTCACAATTGCCTCAAAAAGAATAAATACCTATGAATAAATCGAACCAAGGATGTAAAAGACCTGTACTTAGAATATTATAAGAGACTGAAGACAGAAATTGAAGAAGATGCAAGGAGGTGGAAGGACATATCATGTTCATGGATAGGAAGGATTAACATCATTAAAATGTCCATATTACCCAAAGCAAACTATAGATTCAGTGAAATTCCTATCAGCATACTAATGATTGTTGCACAGATCTAGAACAAATATTTCAAAAAACTACAAAAGACCCTGACTAATAACAGCAATCTTGAAAAGGAAGAATCATGCTACCTAATATCAAACTATACTATAAGGCCATAGTCATCAAAACAGCATGATACTGTCATACAGACACATACGTCAATGGAACAGAACAGAGAGTCCAAAATAAACCCATGTCTTTATAATTGAGTAATATCTGAAAGAGGAAAAAAGCACATAGAGTGGACTAAAGATAATTTATTCAATAAATTGTGTTGGGAAAGTTGAACAGATATGTACAGAAAAAATGAAACTAGGACACTTTCTTATGCCACACACAAGAATAAATTCAAAATGGATCAAAGACTTAAATATTAGACCAGAAACCATAAAAATCCTAGAAGAAAACATTGGCTGTAAATCTCAGACATGGCTGGTAGCAATATTTTATCTCATTATATCTCCTCAGGCAAGGAAACAAAAGAGAAAATAAACAAATGGGACTACATCAAAATAAAAACATTTTGTACAACAAAGGAAATAATCAACAAAATAAAAAGACAGCTCACAGAATGAAGGACATATTCCCCAGTGATTTCTCATCTGATAAGGGGTTAATATCCAAAATTTATAAGGAACGTATACTAGTCAACACACACAAAAATAATCAAATGAAAAAACGGGCAAAATACCTGAACAGACACTTCTCCAAAGAGGACATACAAGTGGCCAATAGAAATATAAAAATATGCTCACCATTACTAATCATCAGAAAGATGGAAATTAAAACCACAATGAGATATCACCTCACACCTGTCAGAATGGCTATCATCATTAAATCAATAAACAACAAGTGCTGGTGAGGATGTGGAGAAAGGGGAACACTTTTGTATTGTTGGTGGAATGCAGATTGGTGTAACAGCTGTGGAAAGCAGTATGGAATTATCTCAAAAATTAAAAATAGAACTTCTTTATGACCCAAGAATTCCACTTCTGGGAATTTATCTGAAGAAATACAGAACACTAATTCAAAGAACATAAGCACCTCATATGTTCATTGCACTTGGCCATTTCAAAATTGCTAAGATTTGGAAGCAGCCTGAGTACCCATCAGTTGATGAGTAGATAAAACAACTATGGTATATTTAGGCCAGGGGTGTCAAACTCATTTTTGCTGAGGGCCACATCAGCCTTGTCGTTGCTTTAAAAGGGCCAAAATAATTTTAGGACTGTATAAATCTAACTACTCCTTAACTGTTAAGGAGTTGAAATTTCATTTGGCCCTTTGAAGGCAAACTTGAGGCTGAAGTGGCCCCCAGGGAAAATGAGTTTAACAACCCTGATTTATACAAAGGAACACTATTCAACCATAAGAAAGACAACTTCCAGCCAAGATGGAGGCATAGCTAGGCAAGCTGTGCCTCCTCGCATAGCTAAAAAAAGGGACAAAAACAAATTAAAAAAAAAAAACCAGAACTGAAAGAAAATTGAATGTATGGAGTCTGACAACCAAGGAGTTAAAGAAGAAACATTCATTCAGACTAGTAGGAGGGGCAGAGATGGGCAGCCAGGCAGAGATGACTCGTGACAAGGCAGCTGGAGGACAGGGGCAGGTGGCAGATAGCAGAGCAGGTGGTCCCACATTTGTGAGCAGATAAACCAGGAGGAACAACTGGGGAGTGAGACAAACCATGCAACCCAGTGTTCCAGTGCAGGAAAAGAAATCCTTAAATCCTCTGATTGAAAAAACATGTGATGGTTGAGGCAGCAGGAGAAACTCCCACCCTGACAGGAGAGTTTGTTGGAGAGCCCACAGGTTCCTAGATTGTACATCAAACCACCCACCTGGGAATCAGCACCAGAAGGGCCCAATTTGCTTGTGGGTAGCAGAGGAAGTGACTGAAAGCTGGGTGAGAGCTGAACAAGTGGGATGGTTCCTTCTCAGATGCCTCCCTCATATACAGTGCCACAACAGGGTGGGGAAATACCTAAGGCCCCTCCCCTTACTATGGAACAGGTGTGTGAAAATAAAAAAAAAATGGCCCAAATGAAAGAACAGATCAAAGCTTTAGAAAAAAAAACAACTAAGTGATGAAGAGATAGCCAACCTATCAGATACAGAGTTCAAAACATTAGCAATCAGGATGTTCACAGAATTGGTTGAGTATGGTCACAAAATAAAGGGAAAAAAATGAAGACTATGCTAAGTGAAATAAAGGAAAATGTAGAGGGAACCAACAGTGAAGGGAAGGAAACTGGGACTCAGATCAACAATTTGGAACAGAAGGAAGAAATAAACAGTCAACCCAAACTGAATGAAGGAATAAGAATTCAGAAAAATGAGGAGAGGCTGAGGAATCTCTGGCACAACTTTAAATGTTCCAACATTTGAATCATAGGGGTGTCAGAAGAAGAAAATGAAGAAAGCAAGAAGAGCAAGAAACTGAAAACTTATTTTAAAACATAATGGAGAAAAACTTCGCTAATCTGGCAAAGGAATTAGACTTCCAGGTAGTTCAGAGAGTCCCAAAGAATTTGGACCCAAGGAAGCACACACCAGGACTCATCATTACATTACCCAAGATTAAAGATCAGGAGAGAATCTTAAAAGCAGCAAAAGAAAAGGAGACAGTTACTTATAAAAGAATTCCCATTAGACTCTCAGCTGATTTCTCAAAAGGAACCTTACAGACAAGAAGGGGCTGGAAAGTATTCCAAGTCATGAAGGGCAAGGATCTACATCCAAGATTACTCCATCCAGCAAAGCAATCATTTAGAATGGAAGGGCAGATAAAGTGCTTCCCAGATAAGGTCAAGTTAAAGGATTTCTTCATCACCAAGCCTTTATTATATGAAATGTTAAAGGGACTTATCTAAGAAAAAGAAGATTAAAAATATGAACAGTAAAATGACAACAAACTCACAACTATTAACAACTGAACATTTAAAAAAAAGCAAGTAAACAACTAGAACAGGAACAGAATCACAGAACTGGGAGATCACATGGAGGGTTATCAGCCAGGGAGTGGGAGTTTGGAGCAGGGGAGTGGGGGAGAGAGAGTGGAGAGAGGGGGAAAAAGGTACAGGGAATAAGTAGTATAAATGGTAGGTAGAAGATAGACAGGAGGAGGTTAAGAATAGTATAGGAAATGGAGAAGCCAAATAACTTATATGTATGACCAATGGACATGAACTAAATAGGGGGAATGAGGGTGGGAGGGGGTGTGCAGGGTTGAAAGGAATAAAGGGGGGAAATGGAACAACTGTAATAGCATAATCAATACAACATATTAAAAAGTAAAAATTAAATAAAACTGAAAAAAAAAGAATTTTACCCTTTGCAACAGCATGGATGAACCTGGAGAACATTATGCTAAGTGAAAGAAGTCAGTCAGAGAAAGAAAACTACCATGTCATTTCACTCATATGTGGAATCTAATGAACAAACTGAACTAACAAGCAAAATAGAGGCAGACCTGTAGGCAGCTCTGGGGGTACAGTGTTAAGAGTGGAGGAATGGAGCAAAAAAGAAAAAGGACTCATAAACATGGAAAATAGTGGTGATTGTGTGGAAGTGGAAGTGGGCATAAGGGGGATAAGTGGTAATGGAAAAAATACAAACAAACAAACAAAAAAAAAAAACAGAAAAAAGACCACCCTGATTTATTGCCAAAGACTTCTCCTCTGTACCTCATACACATTCATACTCATACACTGACATAACTGGGACCTATAAGAAAATAGCAAAATTAAAAGAGGGGGCCACTCTGCAGAAAAGAGCTGGGAGCTTGATCAGCCCAGCTGGTCATAGATTTAGCAATAAGAGAAAAATAGGATTTATGTTTAGAGACATGTCAAAAAGAAATGTACCCATTTGACATAGAAAATATTATTTCATTCATACATTCAAAAATTTACTATGTCCTTGGCACAATGCAGGTGCTAGGAATGTAATGCTTATTGATGAGGAAAAAAAAATAGATATAATCCTCGTCCCACCCTGGTTTGGTTAGAGTCTAGAGAGCAAGTAAAAATAAATTAAATGGGAAAACTGCAACTGTGATCTCTTCTACCAAGTAGCAGAACATGATTCTCTGAGAGAGAGTTTGACCTTGTCGGGTAGGTCAGAGAGGGTTTCCTTGAGGAAATGATGATTAAACCAAGATATGAAACATAAATAAGAATTAATTCAGTGAGGAAGAGACATTGCAGGAGGGAGAAACTCATTCACAAAGATTATTTTGTGGGAGGAATCATGATGGGATGAGAGACAAATGCTAGGATGTCTGGAGTGCAGAGAATGAGCAGAGGAGACTGGGTACAAAGTGAGATCAGAGAGGTAGGAGAGGACTCACATATGTGACCATGTAAGAGAGTTTTGTCTTTGTCCTAAGGTACGTGTTAATATTCTTACAGGTTTTGTGGTTTGAAAGGGTCATTCTACTTGAGTATTAAGAATAGATTGTTTTGGGGACAAGGATAGACGTACATTGGAGAGGGACAAGAATATATTCAGGTGGAATAATGATGGAGTTATTATAGAAGTCTAAGTAATAGATGGTGGTGTGGTGTACTTGCAAAATATGAAGTCAACCTTCAATCTGCTTTTCTTTTCATATACCATACCTAATCCTTAAAGAAGTTCTATTTGGCTGAATCAGAATGAATCCTTTTTAAAAGTACATTTAGTTGATTATGCTATTACAGTTGTCCCATTCATTTTTCTCCCCTTTAACCCCCTCCTTCAAACAACCCCCCTTAGTTAATGTCTATAGGTCATACATATAAGTTCTTTGGCTTCATTTCCTATACTATTCTTAACCTCCTCCTGTCTATTTTGTACCTACCAATTATGTTTCTTATTCCCTGATGTGGACCCAGGCTCATGGGGTCTGCCACATTGTGGATGGGGGAGAGACATTCACACGGACTACTGAGTCCTGTGGAGGAAAAGGGACAGCATGGCTTTTTCCTCAAGGGGAGCAAAAGCCTTGACCCTCGCCATGACAGGCCTTTATTGGGTTTCTTGGCACATTACGTGATGGTCCCCATTTACTATGCACAGGTTTGCTTTATGTGGTTACCTTTTACAGAAAACAAAAGAGCCAAGATGCCGCTAATCACATCACAGAAGAAGGATATTTGCAAATGAAAAGGGAAAAGTGGTTGAACCAATTACACTCATCCTTGGAAGACAGCATGGATTTTAGGAAGTTACTTTGCAGTAACTGTCCTCAATTAAGGGTGAGGGAGTTTTAGCAAAAGCAAGTCTCAAAGCAGCCTAGGTACATTGCAGGCCTGATTCCCCACAGGAGAACCTATCCTTGGTTGTGGGTCCTGTGCACCAGACCTTGCTTTCCACTGGGAGCTGGGCCCACGCCATGCAGAATGGTCTCCTACAATTCCCTGTAACTTTTCCCTCAATCTCTCTCCTTCCCTTGCTGATAACCCTCCATGTGATCTCCAGTTCTGTGATTCTGTTCCTGTTCTAGCTGTTTGCTTGATTTGTTTTTGTTTTTGTTATTTATGTTCAAATTTTTATAGCTTTGAATTTGCTGTTATTTTACTCTTCATAATTTTGATCCTCTTTTTCTTAGATAAGTCCCTTTAACATTTCATATAATAAAGGCTTGGTGATGAAGAAATCCTTTAACTTGACCTTATCTGGGAAGCACTTTATCTGCCCTTCCATTCTAAATGATTGCTTTGCTGGATGGAGTAATCTTGGATGTAGGTCCTTGCCTTTCATGACTTGGAATACTTCTTTCCAGCCCCTTCTTGTCTGTAAGGTTCCTTTTGAGAAATCAGCTGAGAGTCTAATGGGAATTCTTTTATAAGTAACTGTCTCCTTTTCTTTTGCTGCTTTTAAGATTCTCTCCTGATCTTTAATCTTGGGTAATGTGATGATGATGTGCCTTGGTGTGTTCCTCCTTGGGTCCAAATTCTTTGGGACTCTCTAACCTTCCTAGACTTGTATGTCTATTTCTTTTGCCAGATTGGCAAAGTTTTTCTTCATTTTTTTTTCAAATAAATTTTCAATTTCTTGCTCTTCTTCTTCTCCTTCTGACACCCCTATGATTCAAATGTTGGAACATTTAAAGTTGTGCCAGAGATTCCTCAGCCTCTCCTCATTTTTCTGAATTCTTATTCCTTCATTCAGTTTGGGTTGACTGTTTATTTCTTCCTTCTGTTCCAAATCATTGACTTGAATCCCAGGTTCTTTCCCTCCACTGTTGATTCACTATACACTTGTCTTTATTTTACTTTGTATAGCTTTCACTTCTTTTATTTTGCAGTCATTCTCAACAATTACTGGGAGCATCTTGATAACCAGTGTTTTGAACTCTACATCTAATAAGTTTTCTATCTCTTCATCACTTACTTCTTTTTGGGGGTTTTGATCTGTTCTTTCACATGGTCCATATTTCTTTGTCTTGGTGTACCTGTTATGTTGTAAGGAGCAGAACCTCAGGTATTCACCAGGACAGGCAATCCATTTCACTTCATTGCGGTGCTGTATGTGGGGGAGGGGTTAGAGAGGGAACAATGCTGCTTGCTCGACTTACACCCAGCTTTCACTTACTTCCTCCATTGCCCACAAGTGAATTGCACCATGCTGGTGCTGATTTCCAGGTTGGTGGGTTTGAGTACATTCTAGGATCCTATAGGCCCCTTCAACAGACTCTTCTGTGAAACTGGAATTTTCTCCTGCAGCCACAACCCCCTCAGGTTTTTACAGCTGGAGGTTTTGAAGCTTTATTTTCCTGCACTGGAACCCTGGGTTTTGCAGTCTGTCTCATTCCCCAGGTGTTCCTCCTGGTTTACCTGCATGTGAATGTGGGACCACCTAGTCTGCCAGCTGCCACCTTGCCACACTCCCTCTCCACCCCAGCTTCCCATTTCCATCCTCCCTCCAGTCTGGGTGAATGTTTCCTATTTAACTTCTTGTTTGTCAGACTGCTATACAGTTCTGTTTTCTGGAAGTTTGGTTGTTTTTTGTTTTTAAATTGGTTGTTATTCTTCATTTGGTTGTGTGAGGAAGTGAAGTGTACCTACCTATGCCTCCATCTTGGCCAGAAGTCAGAATAAATCCTTTTATCAACTCTAATGTTAAACTGTGCTAGAAGCCTCTGGACCAGAACAACTATTTTATCTGGTTTCTTTGCCTCCAATATAGACTTTACAATTTATTCTTTTACACACAGAAACCAAAGGGATTTTCTTAGAAGGTAAGACAAGCCATGTCATTCACCAGCTCAGCACTCTTAATGCCTTCCATGTCACTCAGAATAAAAACCAAAGTTTTTCAAAGTGCATCATGGTCCCAACCCCTGTCAAACCTGACCTTATCTCCTACCACTTTCTCCTTTGCCACAATGATCAGCTTAAACAAACCTAGCATGGTCCTAATCCAGGGCCTTGTCACTCACTTGTCATATCCTATGCCTAAAACACTCCATGGCCTCTGATCTGAAACTCATCATTTATATCCCCACTTAGCCTCTTATCATTTAATTCTCTCATCTAAAATTGCAACTTCATTTTTTATACCAAAGAAGATGAGGGCACAAACCTCACAGATATCTGGGAAGAAAGCATTCAGGCTTAGGAAATAGCAAATACAAAACCTCTGAGGCAGGAATTCAAGGAAGAGCAAAGGAGCAAAGCATGCTGGCGGAAGGTGGACTGGGAAGGGGAAGCTGCTCAAGATAACAAGGACAAGCTCATGAAGAGCTTGCATGCCCATCATTGTAAGGCCATTGCTTTCACTCTGAGGTGAGAAGTCATGGAGGAAGCGGAGCAGAGGAGTGGTGTGACCTGACATATTTTTAAAGATTTTATTTATCTTTAGAGAGAAGGGAAAGGGAGGGAAAAAGAGAAAAAACATTGATGTAATAGAAAAACAATGATCAGTTGCCTTCCGGGCATGCCCCAACCAGAGACCAAACATGCAACACAAGCATGTGCCCTGACCAAGAATCAAACTGGCAACCTTTCAGTTTGAAGGATGATCCCAACCCACTGAGTCACACCCAATCAGGGCTGACCTGACATGTTTTTACAAGTAGGTCTGGATGCTATATTGAAATTTGACATAAATGGAGCAAGGACAGAAGCAGGGAGTTTATTTATGAACCTATCATAATAAACCAGATAAGAAATTATGGCAAACCAGACAAAGCTAATAGCAACAGAGGTAGGGAAGTGTTCAGATTTTGATATATTTTGAAAGTAGATCTTCTGAAATATTGGATATGTGGTGTGAGAGAAAGAGATTTGGGGCCTAAGCAATTGGAAAAGTGGATATTATCTGGGATAGGGAAGACTACAGGTTTTGGAACAGTTATCAGCAGCTCAGCTTTGGATGTTGACTTCAAATGACCACTTGACATCCAAGCAGAGATGTCAGGGGAGATATAAATATGGGAGTCTTCTGGGTATAGATATAGTATTTTCAGCCATAGATGAGATCACCAAGAAAATGGCAACTGCTAGCAACTAAAGGAGTCCTCTACAAAGTGGAAAAGAAAAGTAGTTTCACAGATGTAACATATTGGCAAAATGATAATTCTGGGCCATCACTTACTCAGCAGGAGGGGACCTCCAAGGGGTAGGTGAAGGAAAGGGAGTGATATGGGCACGTGCTTGTTCCAAGGGTCTGAACAACTGCACACAACTACCAACACCATGGTTAACTTTGCAGAGAACATGTGGCCAAATTAACTGCCAGCATTCAGCTATCTGTAATAAATGATTCAAGTCTCTTCCAGAACTAAAGCCCTTACATGAGATACAATGCTGAGGTCACCCCTGAGCTGATTTGTGTCCTGGGCACAATTTTATATGTATGCTTCTGCCAACTACCTCACTTTTACTTTTATACTCAGCTTTAGTGATTCATAAAAGTTCCTGGGTCATAATTACAAAGATGGTCGTGATGACCCCAATTCTCTAACACTGGCCAAAGGGAAAGGCATTGTAAACCATCAGAAGGAAGCTCTCCACAGACAATCCACAGTGGAGGAGACAACTGGCCTGATCCCTTACAACCATCTACTCCTCACTCCTAATTTACTGCCAGCTTGATCCTCTATGGGGTCTGACCTGGGTCATGAAATCACAGCACCCAATTTGTGGAGGTGAGAGATAATGAAATACATGGATGTCATGAATACAGGAGTGTTTCTAATCTGTCAAGTGTTTATACCATGTTCTTTCCACTACTAACACCTCTACCAACTTCATCATCATCATTATCATCAAATCATGGCTATATAACACACTTGGAATCCTAAGTTTCACCCTCCTCATTTCCACTTCTCCTTGCCTCAGCATGCTTACATTTCTAGTAAAAAAAGAGCAACAAAAGCTGTACCTCGGGCAACCAAAATCAAGCAAACAGTCCTACCTTCCTTACTTGCCTATCCCTTACCTTCATGCCCCATCTCCTGGCAGTCTGTAAAGTGGTTACTCCTTATTAACTTAAGGTTCTATATGTTATCTAATGGTAGAATTTTCCTTTTTGGTTGTGTTGGCTAAAGATCTCATGTGAACTGAACCCCAGAGCATTTGGATTGTGAGATGCACCTTGGGCACCCCAAGTGCATAGTAGCTAAGATTCATAAAAAACAGTTGAGAGTGACAAGGAGTTGGAGTTTCTATTGACACTATGAAATAATTAACAGAACTTTTATTTAGATAAAACCATTCATTCAATTAATTAACTTTAAAAATATGAGTTTTACCAACTATGTTCTAAGAATACAGCTGATGTATGAGTAAAGTTATGACAGTCAATGAGCTGATAACATACTGGGCAAAATAGATATTTTCCCCACATTCACGGAATATAAAGTATAGCAAGGGTAGCAGAGAGTAATTAATAAGTATCTCCAATATGTGTGTGTCTATACACACATACATGTACATATACACACACATACATACATAGAGGGAAGAAAGGGAAAATTCTGTAAGTGAAAATAATATGAGGCATATTTTAGTTTGGATATGATGGGGAGAGGGGATCAAAGAATGTTCTCTGAAGAAGTGCCAATGAACACTGAGCAGGCATTAGTCAAGAAAAGAGAAGTGTGTGGTATGGAAGGGGGTTGCTTCTCACAAAGAGAACAGCAAGTGAAAATGTCCTGAGGTAGGAAAGAGAAACTAAAAAAGACCCATGGCAAAACTAAGGCAATAGAATGGAGAATAGTGGCTTCCTGGGGCTGAGGGCCAGAGGAAGGGATTAGCTTCAAAGGAACACAGAGCATATTTCAGCTAGATGAAATGTACTTTTTTAAATTTGTGATCTTTTTATTACTTTTGAATTTTATGGTTGTTCAAGTACAGTTTTCTGCCTTTTCCCCTTACCCTCCCCACCACCCCAGCCATCCCCATCTCCCTTCCCTGTTTCCAAACCCCTTGTTTTTGTCTGTGTGTCCTTTATAGTTCTTTCTGTAAACCCTTCACCCTTTTCCCCCCATTATCACCTCCCCTCTCCCCTCTGGTTATTGTCAGTTTGTTCTTAATTTCAATGTTTTTGGTTATATTTTCTGCTTGTTTGTTTTGTTTATTAGGTTCCTGTTAAAGGTGAGATCATATGGTATTTGTCTTTCACTACCTGTCTTATTTCACTTAGCATAATGCTCTCCAGTTCCATCCATACTGTCACAAAGGGTAGGAGCTCCTTCTTTCTTTATGCTGCATAGAATTCTATTGTGTAAATGCACCATAGTTTTTTGATCCATTTATTTACTGATGGGCACTTAGGTTGCTTCCAGCACTTGGCTATTGTAAATTGTGCTGCTATGGACATAGGGGTGTATAAGTTCTTTTGAATTGGTTATTTGGGATTCCTAGGGTATATCTCCAGCAATGGAATCACTGGGTCAAAAGGCAGTTCCATTTTTAGTTTTCTGAGGAAATTCCATACTGTTTTCCATAGTGGTTGCACCAGTCTGCAATCCCACCAACAGTGCACTAGGGTTTCCTTTTCTCCACCTCTTTCCTTTTCTTTAACCTCTCCAACACTTGTTTGTTACTTTGTTTATGATGGCCATTCTCACTAATGTGAAGTGGTATCTCATTGTCATTTTCATTGAAATGAAATGTTCTTGATTGGAGTGCATACAATTGTCTAAATTCAGTGAAGGTCACTGAATTTTATTGTATATAAATTATTCCTCAATAAAGTTTGAGGAGGAAAAACCAGTGAGCTTTTTAAGTCTTTTTCTTTTTAAGTCTCAGTTTCAGTTTCATGCTAACCTGACTTTATCTAATATAAAAACAAAGGAAAAAATGCACAGAACTACTAAATTAAATGTATTTTTTATGACTTTATTCATTTGTGCACTTGTTCATAACTAAAGTGTTTAAATAATGATTTAAGGTCGAAAAGGCAGATTGAGATGCTAAGGGCAATTTGATATTTTTATCTTCACACCTAGGAATAAAGCAAGCCTCTGAACTTCTTACCTCATCCATAAAAATGGGGAGAAAAGCATCTCTCAAAAGAGGTTGTTAAGTGGATTAGCTCATTGGAAGATGCCAATTCCAATAGATGCATAGTAAGTCCTCCTTCACTATCAGTCTCCTTGGTTTCTAAAAGTCAAATACATTGCCAAATTATTCTGATAAAATCAGCCTCCATGAAAGGATACTTATGACTGTGTGTAATGTTCTGGCTATGGGGTACCTCTGCAGCATGACCCTAGGGTAGCAGAGATAAAGCTGTAGGGGATGAACATAGCTGGTGTTGGGTGCTGGGATGTCATCTGTCATTTCTACCTTAACCTGTCACCTGCCCCACCCTAATTTGACAGAAACATTACAATTCAGGGACCCACACACCATCTTCATAGAGAATCTGCCTGACATCACATCCTGTGAAGGGACAGAATAGAATTATACATGTTCAAAACTCTCCAAAGAAAACCAAAACAAAGAGAGCATTCAGTTCAGATTAAAAAAAATAATTGCACACTTAAAGAACCTATTACCCAATATCTATTTTTTCTCTTATTTTTTCTGTTTTTTTTTCCACTTCATTTCCTTACTCTGACTTTCCAAAGTCACAAAGATGAAATTTTCTAACTTTTGAAAGTCATAAATAGACAAAATTCTTTGTTAAAGGCTGAAACAATTCACTCTGACTCTCTTTAGTTTTCAATAACTCAAGAAAACCTTATTTTCAATGGATAAAGGCCACCCTTTCAACCAAGTTGGGATATCTCTGGAGTGAGGAATTGTGTTGATCGTCACCATAAAAATGCACAGGCAGAGGGCAGACAGGCAGAGAGCTTTGGGGAGACTTGAAGACAAAGAAGGTGTTATGTGTAGTACAACCATTCACTGCAAAGGGATTGTTTAAGTGGAGATGACTGGTCGACACTCACACAAGAGGGAGCCTTCATACATAAATAAAGGCTGCCTGCCACAGAAACCCCTCCATCTGTTGCTGCCCATTGCCTGACTTCCAAGGCGCTGGGGGGCACTAATTGAAAACATGGATGGATCTGTGCTCCACATGTTCACTTTTAGGAAATCACTGAGAGTTTGTTTTCACATAAGGCCAGCCCCAGGCTGACTCTCCACTACTCTGAGCCAATAGGGTATCCATCTGGGGGCTTTGTGGCTGCTGTTGCCTTTTGATCTTTAATTTCTGATACTTTTCTTCACTTAACTCCTCCCCCTATTTGGAGACCTCTAGCCATACTATAGCTAGTGATTTGTTAAGCTTCTTTCACTTTGGGGCCAAACTCAAGGCAAGGTCAAAATAAAGCACTTTTCCTGTGCAGAGAGAAAAAAAATAGAAAATGAATATGGCTATGAGCTCTGGAGAGAAGACTGTTTGGGCAGTTGCAGGCCATGCCCCTACTGTCCTCTGAAAGGGTTACTATATCCTAGTTTTCAGTGATTAGTCAGAGAGGAGTAAAGAGTCCTCAGCAATGGCAAACCAGTTGCATGCAACACTACTGGTACTTAAGTTCTTTATTCTTCCAGGCTGTGAACAAGTTCATAGGTGTCAGATCAGATGCTAATGCAGATCAGAAGCACGACATTGCCTGAGTGTGCACAGAAGTGGATTTTGAACCAAACATTGTTGACCAGTCACTTTATCCTTCCTCTCCATCTGATGAAGAAAGGGCACACAGTTTTGTTCAGCCCTGTTTTGCACCTAATGCAATGGAGGCTGAGGCACAAATATGTGAAATAACACACAGCCTCAAAGAGAAAGGCTAGTGGACTCGACTTCTCAATAATGAATTGGCACTCTTTCTGTTATATTACACAAGCTTGAAAATAGCCATGTGGCTCTTCCAAATAAGCTCTGTGTCTCCTATAAGACAATTACGTGGTGGGGGTGGGGAGGGAATTGGAATTTATGTTTATTCTGCTTACTGCTGAATCACACTCTTAATGTACTGTCACCAGGAATAAAGAATAAGGAGTACTCTGCTTATTTGCTGGAGGGAGACAATGTGTCACAGAATTCGTATAAGGATAGAATTAAGAATCAAAACTCTTTTTTGCAGTATCTCCTCATGTTTCTCATCAGGCCACCTGAGCACATCCTATATTATATGAAATATAAAGAATTAACTGTCTTCTGCACAAGGAGACTTTCTAAAGTTATTAAGATTTGAATAGCAAACAGAGGTAACTGGTCTAAGTTCCTAAAAGTTCTATTATTTAGCATTTGCTTATTCATACAAAGATTTTTATTGAACAATAAATGAAGGCAGTGTTATTCCATTTGATGCATTCTGGAGCACCTGACCTCTTTAGGATGGGTGAGTGAAGTTACTTAGCCCTGGGCCAGCTTTCTTTCAAAAATTAAATAAAAAAACAAAAGAGAATTTAAAGGGATTTTGGAAGTCACATAAACAGAGCTGAAAAAAAAAAGCATATTGTATTGATTTCAGCTTGAAATCCGTACTAAATTAGCAGGAAGTTTAGCAGCAACACCTCATTTCTTAAAACAGCAATTGTTTTTAGGTTCAGTTGCAGCACTATTCACTCTTGTGAAAATTTAAAAAATTGAAAACGTTTTAAGATTGCCCCAAAACATGCTCACAGATCCAGAAGATGCATGCACTAATCGTATTTGTTTGTTTGCCTGATATTGTTTCCTGGGTAGGCTGGCAAGCACTTTTATGTCGCTAATCGTTGCCATGAATATAATAAACTTAGAACTGTTTTGAGATTTTTAAAATATACCCAATAATCTCTTAAAACATTTAGTGTTTAAAGTACAATATGCAGATGTTATTGGAATAGTGTTAGGGTCCTAAAGATAGTTTTTGACAGGGAGCCCAAATCAGGATTTACGTAATGGATTTTGGTCTTGTAAAAGCTCTTCATAACTCTTGTCACATTTCTGAATGCTTTTCCTTTATTCAAGATCACCAAAGCTAAGAAATGGGGCTAATCCAAGATAAAGTAGGAACTAAGTTACTAAAGTGCCCCTCTATTTTGATAAGGGCACTGGGTTAACATGCAATTCTCATTGTTGATGTCAGCATCCCATGACCAAGATAAACACCAAGGGGCTGCTCTTACTGCAAACTCGGGTGACATTTCTCTTTGTTAATGAGCATTTCTTTTTCTGAAAAAGGAAGAAAAATTTTATCTTAAGTTTCATGGCTTCAGGTCAAGATAGAGCTTTGATTTCCTCTCTACCTTTGCCCTTTAATGAAAATAACAAAATTCTTTCTTTTTCATGATTATTTCTGTATGGTTGTATCCTTTACTTGCATCTCATTATGACTTTTACGCCTCTTATTTTTGTAGGGAAATAATGGACTCATTTAAATTAACATTTATTTTAGCCCTTTCTCTTGAAACCCACATTTAAGTAAGTTCATGGCTGTGAAAGGTACCAGGCTTCCTGGGTCTAAAGTTGTTAAGTGAGCATAACTTTGTGACCATGTCTCTATGGACATTTAAAATTTGTTTTCTTTTGTTTGGGTGAGTTTACTTTACCTCTGCTAGTTGTTATAAGAGTGGAGTAACTTTAGTCATTTGTTTCTAAAAGAATGTGGTTATTATCCATGTCTTGGATTTTAACACCAGTTTCAAAAAGACGGCTGAGTACACCAGAGGGCTTACAATAATACTTAGATCTGGATTCATACAGAGTATTTTGATGATCACTTCTTCCTACCAAGAGAAACACACATGTGAGAGCTTCTCTTTCTTTTCAGGAGAGGAAGGAATTGGTCCTCAAGTAGTATAATGGTGCCATATGGTGGAAAACCAACAGAGCCCATATTAAAAGACCTGCTGACTAAGCCCTAAACTGCCATTCAAGACCATTTCTTCTCTACTGAGAATCTTTTTTATCATTATCTTTTCCTTGGAAAGATTAGATCTGCCAAACACACAGTACTTACAAATTAAGAAATTAAATCTTCATTGCATTTTTTCCTTAATAAACAATACATATCAAGTATATCCTCAATCAAATGAATATTCCAGATAACCCAAGATGACCAAGTTACCATACTAAGCAGCCATAATACAATAAAAGTTGATGTTTTAATTACCTTAGATAGCTTAACTGAGTGTAAGTGTATTATTTCAATTAGGGTCTTGAAATATTAAAAAAACTCATGCCTCAACTTTCCACTTATGTAGTTATATACTCTACATGAACCCAAGACCCAACATTGGAAACCATTGGCATAATTTATCTGGTATAATTTACCAGTTTTTTCTTTTTTAAAATGGGGGAAAATAACAACTTTCAGGTTTACCTCAAAGGTTGTTATAAAAATAAAATTAAACCATGTGTGTTAAGTACCTATACAACATGCTAGAGATCAGTAGAAATTATTACTGAAGTAGCATAGAAACGAAATATAAAAGCTGAGTTCTGAGTTTAAAAAATAACCTTTAAATAGTTTCTTAAAGAAGGTAAGACATGAGCCAAGAGTCTTGATCTTTTACTTGGCTATACTAAGACCATCAGTGTGGAAATCCATTCTTACTGGAAATTTAAAACAGGTGAACACCCTCAAAACACTTTCTGAGCAAGACAGATAATCCCTTTAACATGACGTTTAACATGAGGTCCTCATGTCTTGACTGAACATGGACACTACTTAGGCTTATTTCCAGTAATAATTGTTGGTTTGGTGGCTATAGTAAACACATTTGCCTAACCGTCATCCTTTCTCTGGAAATTGCTTCATCCACAGTCTTTGTATACAGTCATGTTTATACTAAGTAATCATATCACTTCACCACGGAAAACTGGACCAGGAGTGAATGAATACCTAACTCAAAGGACAAAATGCTTTCTCATGATATTTTGAACTACAACACTCAAAATCTAGTTAAGTGATGAGGGGCACATACACCAAAAGACCATATATAATCATTCATTCATTCATTCCAAAACTCAGTACTCATCAGTCAGCTAACAGAAACCAGGCATTAGCTTGAGTCAAGGACAGAGTCAGAGTGAGCTACAATCTGTGGTAAGAAAAGCCAAGGTCACATATAACACAAAATTATGGGAGCAAAATTTAAGAGACTGCAAGAAGCCAATTTGCAGAGGTGAAAGGAGAACTGACATGACAAAGAAAAGCAGAGTAAGTGACCTGCAAGATAGGGGGCTTCCTGATGAGTTCTACCATCCCTGTACCCTCGCTGCATTTCTGCTCTTGGCTTCTGTAGCAGTCCCTGACATCCTTTTAATAAACCCCCTCTTGACAAACTTTGTGTGTGTATGTTCCTTACAAGCAAATTATCCCTGACTAAAACAGGTGCCATTGTTAATTTTTAATGTAAACTTGAAACACCTTTATTTTTTTCTCAAAATGTAGAGATGTTGTAAGATCAAAAACCATTAAAGTTAGTAATCAAATTCAGAGAGAACAGAGGAGCTTTGTGTCCCCTCCTCCCACCAACTCAGTTCCCCAACTTCTCATCCTGGAAAGTGCATGAATGGTTTGAAGGGGGGAGGGCAGTTAGCATATTATTCCCCTGGGTCCCTACTCTGAAGGGAAATGGGGCTAACTAGCAAGTGACCCAACTGACAAATTCTATTTCATAGCTAACACGTCTCCTCTGGCACAGACAGATTCTGATTTTATTTAAATCCTGATCAAAATTAAATTCCTGTGACATCAAGCTGAAAAGGAGAGTTAGGTATGAGATGGAGAGAGAAGCTGTTCCTAACTTGATGTGTCCTACTGAAATGGCCTGTAGCGAGATGACTACTAAGTGCCTGTCAGGGCAGATGGCAAGGGACAACCCTGAAGGCATTGCAGGTACCTCCAGGAGAAGACAGTAAGGGTAGGGGTTTTATTGTGTTAGGGTCTTTCCACACACATTTGTCTTTGAGTCACCTGCCAATGTTACTTGCTCAGGATGCAAATCTTGTGGAGAAAGAAAGCTACAACCAATTCAGAATATTTCATGGCCAAAAATGTTCCATGTATAGAGGACACATGGACAAAGCTAAGGAGAGGTAGGATCAAGAGTGAAAGGTGGGGGTGACTGGGGGGTGGAATGGAGACAACTGTACTTGAACAATAATAAAAGAAGAAGAAGAAAGACAAGAAAAAAAATGTTCTTCTGGGCTGACTTGCTAAGGCCCTAAAAAGTGATAGAAATGGAGTTAAAATTCCTTGTAGTCCATAATGAGAATAGGAGAGCAGGTTTTAAAGTTGTCTTCTCAGATTTTGCACCTTATCATTCCTGGTCCTTTGATTGCCCCTCTTCCTAAAGGTATCTCCCATTTTCTTTGGTTTCCAGTGTGTTTGTGAAATCATATGTACCCCTTGTAAAATCCAAGAATACGTCCAAAAAGTCATTCACATGTAGGCACAAAGGACTAATTAAGTTACAACTGAAAAACCTTTTGGAACCATGCATTTTAAATGCAAACAAAATTGACTACAGAATTGATCTCCAGGTATGAGGATTCAAGCATCAGTGGGTTGCTGGAAGATACACAGAAAGTAGAAGGATTTTCCCATGATTAATTTGAGGGTCTGCAGCTCTTCCACTGAGGCTGCATCTGGGTAAGCATCTGGCTACACTGAGATCTATCTGATGTACAGAATGAGAGTGACCAAGCATCATAGCCACTGACCCCTGAAACTCACTGCTTCTCACCCCTCATATTGCCTATCATAATGTCACCTCCCCAGAATTCCCCACTAATCTTTAAAGGATGAAGTTTTCCATATCTCTAAAAAACTTCAGTATCAGATAAACTTTGGAAAATCATCAACATATAGGTTCAAAATGCTGAACAAAGCCAGAAACTGATATTAAAATACTTTGTTAAAGTTCATCATTTGGAAAAGTGTAAAAGACCATTGATTTTGAATGATGGGAGGTTCTCAGCAACACCTGGTCTTTCTTCCTCCTGTTCATGTTCCCAGCGACCCCGTTTCCCCCAAATATTTCCCATCCATATTCACACTGCTGTCACTTTTATCTCACCACCCTCAGTAATACATTAAGTGTCCTTTTACCAATATCAAGGCAAGTATATTGCTAAAAACTCACTTGAGGTTTGAAGTTAGGATGGGGGAGAAAATGAGCTAGTAATTCACATGCGCAATTACACGAGTAATTCACAAAGCAGTTACTGTGCTATGCAGTTCTTCCTTTGTTTTGTTTTTTGACTCCAAATCCATTTGTTTTCAAAGCAGAATAAGCCACATCTTTGTAATAAATGTTTTTTCACATATTATAAGTTTTCAAACATTAAGTCTATTCCTGCAAAACTGAAAAGTCCATCACTGTAGTTTATGTGCTCAGTAATAGACACAACTTCATTGTTTAGGGGCAAATAGAATAATCCTTTGCATCATGATTCTTCCAGAAAATATTTGCTTTCATGCTCTTTGAATGTACCTACAATTAATTTAATAACATCCTGGTCAGAGAGATTTACCTTCTTTAAAAACAGGGTGAATTTTCATAATGTAAGGGTTTCCAAGAACAGGAAGTTACCAGTTTTTGAAGGGAACAAACATCTGAGAAAGAACTGATATCAAGTCCAGGAGATTTGAGTTTTGTTGTTCATTTATGTGATGCCTGTGCTGATGACCCTCAGAGTCACCATCTTTCTTCCTGTGAAAAGTAAGGCTATTTGGGGTTTTCTTTTGTGATAGCATGTACTGCCCCTACCTCCTCTGCTGCAAGGTAAAAGCAGAGTGAGAGCACCAAGCCTCTCTAATGATACAGCCATTTGTTTCCAGATAGCACATGTTATATCAGGCTAATGTGAGCCCAGATACTTCTCATATACATGATCTTCATCATCTGGTCCTCATGACCACTAGCTGCTTGCCTTGTCTTCATCCCCATCTTCCTCATTGCTCACACTGTTCTTAGAAGAAAACCCTATAAACAAAGAGAGGAAGCCCTGATACCATCGTGTTTGGCACCACAACCAGTAACCACTGTGAAAACCATTTATAAAAAGGCTATTATTCTGTTTATAATCTGCTTTCATGATTGCTTTTAACTAACTCAAGAAGTAGCTGCACTAAGGTAGGAAGGTTTGTGACCCATCTGTCGAGTGTATAATTTCCTTTTCATTGGCTAGCACAGCCCAATAAAAAAATATATTATTAGGTGCACTAACTCAATCAGCAAACAAATGACAGGCAGATGGTCTTCAAAAGCAATACTGACCATGAATGCCAGAGAGCCACCACGTGGGCCCCTGTGTTTAGGGAGCCTTTGTCTGAAAATACTCCACTGGGTTAAGTGATGCAAAATACAACAGAAGAGAGAGAAGCTGTGCTTAAATGAGGGAGAAGTTACCAGCTTCTGAAGCATTCAATGAAAGGCTATGGTAATTTTACTAGGAACAGAAAAAAAATCCCACTTAAATAATATATTTTTGTAATGGTGCTGAAATTCAATAGATAACATCCACCTGACACTGCTGCTCTAAATCCTTGTTAGTCAGATTTTTTTTTTCTCTTAAGGGCACTTTAACTCACAGAATTTTCTCAAATTTTTTTAGCTAAGTGATGCAATTAGTTGACTAAAAGCTTTTGTATGAGAGAATTTCACTGATTAAATGGAAGGAAAGAAAAGAAGTGAAGGAGGGAGGAAAGGTGAAAAGAGAAAGGGACTTTTAAGAGATTTTGAAAAATCATTGAGGTCAGAAACTGGTGTGGGTAATTTTTTCAAAGTCAGAGAGTTTAGCACATTGCCAAAAATAGCACATGGCACCCCTAAATAAATTATCAAGTTGTGCATCGATTATATAGAATATACAAAACCTTCAGTGGTTGGTAACAGTGAGCAGCAAACTAGCACTGTGTCCTGTATTGGCCACCATCCTCGGGGCATGAACTCTGGTCAATAGAGGCTAAGGATATGGGTTCACTAATCCACCATCTCCCTACTGGCTTCTGAGAGACCTTCCAGAGTGTAATGTCCATGGTCCATGGTCTGGAAATGGTGAGGTCTACAACTTTCTTTCTTTTTTTTTATCATTGTTCAAGTACAGTTTTCTCCCTTTTACTCCCAATACTGCCCGCCCGCCCACCCAACCTTCCCCACTTCCCTTCCATTACCACCCTCCCCCTAGTTTTTGTCCATGTGTCCTTTAAATTTGTTCCTGTAAACCCTTCCCATTCTCCCCTGAAATTCCCTCTTCTCTCCCCTCTGGTCACTGTCAGCCTGTCCTCTATTTCAGTGTCTTTGGTTATATTTTGCTTGTTTCTTTGTTTTGTTGTTTAGGTTCCTGTTAAAGGTGAGATCACAGCCTGGCTTGTTTTGTTTAGCATAATGCTTTCCAGCTCCATCCAAGCTGTTGCAAAGGGTAGGAGCTCCTCCTTTCTTTCTGCTGCATAGAATTCCATGGTGTAAATGTACCATAGTTTTTTGATCCATTCATTTACTGATGGGCATCTAGGTTGCTTCCAGAACCTAGCTATTGTAAATTGTGCTGCTATGAACATTGGGGTGCAAACGTTCTTTTGTATTGGTGTTTCAGGGTTCTTAGGACATAGTCCCAGCAGTGGAATTGCTGGGTCAAAAGGCAGATCCATTTTTAATTTTCTGAGGAAGTTCCATACTGCTTTCCATAGTGGTTGCACCAGTCTGCAGTCCCACCAACAGTACAACTTTCTATATTAGTAACTGATGTCAGGATTTTGATCACTAGCTATCAATTAGTTTTGGTTATAAAAGTGCACTTATGCCCTAGCATTTAATGGTTTATCTCCCATAATCTATTAGCCACCAGCACAGATCTTTAGGTTCTGGTATCTTGCTAGCCATTCTGGCCTTATTGCCCTTTTGGATAATTATACATGCCTAAGTGATGAAATGTTATCACTTGCTTTCTGTATTCCAGGGAGTTCCATTTCATGGTAGTATCCTTTATCGTCCATGCAGCCTGCAAATGTTATGAGCCTTTCAGGAATGCTAGAGGCCTTTCACCAGTCAATTCCACACCCCTCAGTGAAGGTGTTGTGTACCACGGCTTCCCAGGAAACAGAGTGGATGGTGGCATCCCTGTCCTTCTGTAGCAATCCATTCTATCACTCCTACCTCCCTGGCCTTCTGACTCTTCCCACAACACCCTGACAACATAGTCCAGTGTCCCAACCTCATATCTGTAGTTTTCTCTTTTCAAGTCTTTCAGAGAGTTAACAAATACCAGCCAGCTACACAATCCTATGGCTACCATAGTCCCTATGAAACTCAATTGTCGCATCCTTAAATAAACCTGACCATTATCTCAATCCACTATAGGTAAGCATCTTGGTAATCATGATGTTGCAATGTATTATCACCACTCCAGTCAGCAATGGGGTTTTTGCTATAGTCTGGCTAGTGAGGGATCTGACTCAAAAATCCCATTCTAAGGATCTGCAGTCTGGGAACTCCCCTAGTACCAATTGTCTTAGCCTCAAAGCAATGCCTTAGACAGTAATTTATTGAGAATGTGATTCCAGGGATCACATATGTTAGGATGAATAGACAGAGAAGAAAGAAAAGTCCATACAAGAACATACTATTGTATCAGCCACTATTATATGTTCTGGTTCTCAATTTCATGTGCCTATCTGAGGATTCTTCTAAAATGTGTGTCCAGTTCATCAGCTCAGATGATGAAATGGGGAAGCTGTCAGTTCCCATTTCTTGTTGGTCAAGGGAGGCCCCATAGGTATTAACTCCCTCACACTTATGGTTTGTGTAGGCATAAGTACTGAGCAGGTTATTCTTTGAAAATGTCTAATTGAGGAGCCCTTTGGCAAAGGTTTGGAGCTCTCTTCCTAAAGGGAATCTGCTCTGCTTTCTCCAAATTCTTTTTTTCCCCAAATGACTTAGATTTAATCATAGGAAGCAAACTAAATTGAGAGCTTATAACAGAGAAGAATTACATGTTAGTGCCCTTTGCAAACTGAGTTTGGACAGAAAGGGACTAGGGCTGGCCCTTGACTTGATCCCTTCCAAACAAAGACACCCACAGTGTCCCAGCAGTCTGGCTCAGTGAAGGGGGAGACTGTTGTCTCTGTGTGTTGAGGTCATGTTGCCCACCACTCACTCTGGGCCAGCAGAAGGAGCCCTGCCTTGCCAGCTGTGGTCATCACTCTTCTTTTTGTGGCCTTAAATGAAGTCACCAATCCACAACAGCAGAACTGCCATCTCAACTACTATCTTGTGTGTTTGCAGTTTCACAGCCAGTGGCTCCCAAATGCCCAGTTGTTTAATGTCCACCAAAGTACCATTTACCATTTACACCCCAGGTCTCACAGTTCTCCTGAGTATGCTTGACTTGAAGGGAGATAAGTAGATGAATGGTACTGGTTCCACAGCTCTGGATAAGGGTACGAGGGATGACCTCTAGGGCCTGGGAAACAGCCCTGTAAGGTCATTGCTCTACACCAGTAATGGCCTTGGATTTTTCTGTTAAGGCATGGGCCACAGCCATCTCACAGGCCCCACACCCTAGCACTAGCTGAGGGTCCAAGAGAACTTGTGACACACTTGCATGGCATCCTGGAGGTTGCACTCTACTTCCAAGGGAATCTTTTTGCTTGTCCCCTGGAGGAGGATGGTACAAGCCTTGGGGTCTCTACACTCATCTCCAATGAATATAAAAAAAATTGGAGTTCTAAAGTACTCATCTCCAATTTTCTTGATTTCCAACAGGCCCGTTCCTGTCCCAGCATCATCTTCTCTCCGTTCCTCTGGTCAGCTGACTGTCCGGGCCCCACAGGCTCTAGCAATGTGATTTTTGTCTGTCTTCCGGACTCTGCGGATGGCTGTGATATTGACCTGCATGAGGTAGTAGTGCTGAGCTAAATCTGAGATGCCCTTTTCTGTGATGACCACATTGGGTTTCAAATGAATAATATCTTCATAGAGCGTCTGGATATATTCTTCTTCCATTTGAAGGATTTGGGTGAAATCTTCCTCTCGTGGTTGGTCTCAATGTCAGTCTGGCTTTCTCCTTTCTTGTACTCAAGAGAAGAATCCAGCAGCACAATGTGAGTGTTCTTGATATAGTGCTGCATTTGTGGATGGGTCACATCTTTGTTAATCATGACTCCTCATAAAACATGAGTCTTCAATAATACCCTCAGGTATCTTTTCTACCCCTGCATGTTTCTTGATGTCAATCTCCTTCTGATCATTCTCCTCAAACTGTACAGTTTTGAAAGCATCCAGGGCAATGTTGCAAGCCAATGAGGACCACCAAATGATTGCTTTGGTAGTAATAGAGCTGTTGATAATGTTCAGCATCATATCTTGGTTATTAGTGTCAATGGAGATACTAATTTTATTAAGAGTGTTGATCATATCATCCAATGCCTTTCAGTAAGCACTGATCATCACAGTTGGATGCATCTGCTGCTCTAGGAAGTGCTCAGCCACAGACAGCATTTCCCCAGCAAGAATAATTACTGATGTGATCCCATCTCCAACTTCTTCATCCTGTGTCTGGCTAATTTCAGTCATGGACTTGGCTGCTGGATACTGAACTTGAATCTCTTGAAGAATGGCATTGCCATCATTAATCATCACAATGTCTCCCATTGGGTCCAAAAGGATCTTCATCATGGACTTGGGTCCCAAACATGTTCAAATGGTATCTGCAATAGTCTTGGCAGCACTTATGTCTCCAGATTGAACTTTTCTTCCAGATTGACACTTTGTGTTCTGGCTGAGCATGATCATGGGACAATGGCCCATTATGGCAATGTGATGCAGAAGAAGGTACCCAGAGCTGAGAGACAGAAGCTTCTCTGCTTCCTCCAGATTCTTAATTCACTCAAAGTGTTTATTTCAAATTAGGGAATCATCTTTCTCCTTTCTTTTTTCTTTTCCCTTCTCAACCTCCTACTTTTCACTGAACAAGTCCTAACACTCTGGACCATGTGTCCTTTTAGCATCTCAGGCTGAAATGAGACAATTGAGCAAAGAAAAAATGTCATCACAACTCACATCTAAATATCTATTATTAAAATGTGCACATGGGAACAATCATCTTTAACTCCAAAATTTTATAAGAACAAATGTGGGATTATCAGAATACTCATTGCAAGAAGAAAAAATAATAAAACAGTCCCGAGAGACAGCTCTGTGAAGAGTGGATGTGTGGAGCCAACACATGATCCTGACGCCTCTGAGCATTAACACATGGTCCCTCTAGCAAAGGTCTGTATATGCAACTCAGCTGCTGGACTGACAGAAGATTTGGGGTTGTTAACACACACTTCATTAAAATACCAGCTAAAATCCAGGTTCAAAATCCCATAGTTTGTGTTAGTTGATAAAACTCAATTGCTTCTAATTACTGTTAGTGCAGCTTTAAAATAATATTTTGTTGTAATAAAGGATTCAGTATGACAAGTGAGAGTTGGCCCACTTGACTACAAACACAGGGCTAGAGGGAAATATGCACATACAAGTGCTCTGCCTGGTTTGTTTTTCTGAAAACTTTCTAAGCATGCAACAAAGGAAAAATGACCAGTCTTCAGATGGATTTTGAAAAGGTGGGAATGACTCAAAAACTGGATGTTATTTGTATCTGTGACTAGTCACTGAAGCTTAAGAGGTGAAACACTGAGCTGAAATGAGGCAAAATTGTGGTTTTCCAATGCATTTATGGAGCATGCACCAAAATTACCCCACATCCTCTTCTTTCAACACATCTGTTTTCTCCCTCTATTTTCTTCCTAAAAGGTTGTCAAGATGGACACACTTGGTAAAATTAGACATCCTCAGGTATTGAAATTTCTTGCTCTTAGCATTGGAGAAAGAAAGGGAAATCTTGTCTCACCAATATCTTCCACTCACTGTAACTAAGGAACTCTGGTTGTCTTAAGATTTCTACAAAGGGCTAAACTACTTCCTACCTCCTGGCTGTCATACTTGTTCCTTTCCCAAGCCCTATCCCCTTCATCTAACACCTCCTAACTTAGCTAATTCCTATTCAAACTTTATTTCTCTGCTTAAACTTTAGCTCTGACAGAACTCTTCACTGACCCTCCATGTTTGTTAGGTCCCCATTGCTTGTACATTGTCATCATACCCTGCATGTCTCCTTCAAGTCACTTTTATCAAAACTGTAAAAGGCAGAAAACTGTATTTGAACAACAATTAAAATAAAAAAAACTGTGATCAATTTGCACAATATTTGTTTAATCTGCTTTCCATATTAAGCTCCAAAGCATGGGCACCTCTTTTGTGCTACCTTTTCTACAGCCATATCCAAAGTACATAGGACATCATAATTAACTGATTAAATAAGTATCCAAGATAATATAATTGAAGTATTGGTAAGAAAGAATAAGATACTAATATGGAGACCTTGACTAGAAGCAGTGTAAAATGTTTGGTGAAACAGAACTTGCTCAACAAGGAAGAAGAATCTTCTCATGTTGTTGGCAGAAGCCTCGGAGGAAGCTATAACACCCTCTTGGAGGAACCCAGGTTTGTATACTGACCAGTTGTTCTCTATCAGCAAAGACTATCCTCATTTTCAATGTCGTGTGAACAGGTGTCCCAAATTGGTCCATATCTGACATGTCTCTACTTCTGTTCAGGGGCTTCTGGTTGTTTGAGTCCTGCACAGCCATAAATTCCATCTTAGTCCTGAACTCTCACAACATTCTTTAGAGATAGGTCTCAAGCATAGATCTCCTTCAACCTTCTAGCAACTGAGAATAGAGATGATGGTAGCAAATATATTCATAATAACAATAAATACAATGGTGAGGTGGTATCTTTTGGCCGACCAGTATCCATTCCAACTTCTCTAGTAAAAACTTTCTGAAATCTTGCATGGAAGTGACAGTTTCCCAATGGTCCCTAGGGCTTCTCTATCTTCTCCTGGCTAGGCTATTCAATTGCTCACTTTCTGGAATTTGAATCTTGAACAAAGTAGCAATAAGACAGGAAATGGTTTGAGCTCATTCACTACAACAGAAGCACCCTGGAAAGACAACTGGGGAATTTCCTCTTCTTACACCCCTGAACCACAACTTGAACTGCCAGAACTCCTTGCATATCTAGATGTGGATTGCCTGTTTTTTTCTATCAGTTGTTCAATATTCTTCTAATAAATATTCTTTTAATTTAAGCAGCCAGAATCTGCTCCTATTAGTTTCGACTAAAATTTCAACCAAATTACCCTGATGCAGTGAAGATACGATGATGATGATGATAACAAGTACCTCATGAGATTTCATGGAAATCTTCTTTATTGGAGCTCAAAACATTCTAAAATGATCACACTCTCTTATTCAGATAACTTTTCCATATTTAAGTAGTTCTAACAACTGAAGTCTTAATAGTTATTCATTTAAAATACAAAAATCAGTACACCAAACATTTCTACAAAGACTAGAATTGTGCTATAATTTAATCTTTATTATTTGGCTTTATACTGTTATTTTAATTTTTATAAGCATTTGTTAGATCAAAGAATTTATTTTTCCTAAAGTTATCTCACTAAGGAACCCCTTATTAATATTCACATTGCAAATATGTCAATATTTTTGTGCAAAAATATCAACAGCTTTCAAAATCATTGCTAATCATTGTAGAACTCTTAATAACATGCATTTATGTGCCAACTGAATAATAGAATTTTATGAGATATAGCTCTTAAGAATAGTTTCACTGCAAGTTAAATTGTGAATGATTACCTATATTTAAAAGTGAATATTCACCCTGGCTGGTGTAACTCAGTGATTGAGCGCTGGCCTAAGAAACAGGAGGTCACTGGTTCAATTCCCCATCAGGCCACATGCCTGGGCTGCAGGCCAGTCCCCAATTGGGGGTGTGTGGTCAATGTTTCTCTCACACACTGATGTTACTCTACTTCTCTTTCTCCCTTTCTTCCCCTCTCTACAATAAGTAAATAAAACCTTTAAGAAAAAGGAAAAGTGAATATCATAAACTGTATTAGACAGCTATGCTATACAACCAACCCTAAGATTCAGTGGCTTAAAAATTACAAGTATTTATTCTTGCTTGTATATGTGTAGGTCAGCTGCCAAGTCAGCTGCATGTCAGCTGATCCAGTCTGGGTGATTCTGTTCAAGCAGCAGGAGTAGCTGAACTTGGCTCCTTGCTGCAGCCTGGGCTCAGGACTCCTCCACAGGTGGGCATTCTGGACCTCAGGCTGATGGAGCAGCAGCAGCTCAGAAGTTCTTCTCATGGCAGTGGCAGAGATGCAAGATTGCAAGCCTAACTACACAAGCACATTCCAAGCCTTTGCCTGTGCCACAATCACTAACATCCTATTGTACATCACATGGTCACGCCCAATATTGATAGGGAGGGGAGAAGAGGGAATATTTCTTGAATAATAATCCAAACTACCACAAAAACTAGTAATGCATCTGAAAGACATACCTTGCTTCTATAAATATTATTTTGCTGACTAGGCGTGATATTAACTTATTTGATCATGCACAAATTCAGAAGTGACCTTGAAAATGGCATTTAGCTGATTGGCTGTCCAAAACTTAAGGCCAAAAATAGCAGACTAGGGATGAATACCAAAGCCAAAACTGAAACTTCAGTTTATCCAAACCTAACTTGGCAAAAGTTGTCCCACTTTGTAGTGGCACAGCTGGAGGTTTACCCAGCTTTCCCGGAGTGGAATTCCATGTTCTTAAGCACTGGGCTGCAGTGTTCCACAGTAAGCATCATGTCCCTATTTGGAAAATAACAAATTGAAGCATTGGACATTGAAGCCTTAGATATTTACAGTGTGCCAGGCTTTGAGTCAAAGGGTTTATTTATGTTATTTTATTATATCCTTAATATCATGAGGATGAGGTAATTTTTCAGAATTTACAGACAAGGAAATACTTGTTCAAGAAGTTTTAAAACTTATCTTTTAAGTACAAGCAGGTAGAAAACAGAAAATCTAAATTTGGAACCAGATCCATATGACAACGAAACTTGTTTTTCTGTTAAAATATAATCTAGAATATTCAGGACTGAAAGCTAGTTCCTGAACCCCAGCATCCCGACCTAATGATTTCTCTATTATTATTCTAGCAGCTGTATTTCAAAACCATACATTTTGTTTTAATACATAGTTTAACAACTGGTAAAAATATTTGAATTTAATATTGTTTCACATATCTTGGTTGCCACAAATACATGACATGCTCCCTTCTTATTAATTCAATCATCATTTTGAGTTTTTTCAATGTGAAGGGAGTATAGCTATAATAGGGTCCTGCAGAAGGAAGGCCTGCTTGAGTGTGGTTGGTAGGGTAATAATATGGGTGTAATAATTTACAGTTTTAATTTGAACATTTCACCTAAAATGTCATATGGTGTGCTTGAGTATGATATTGTGATGTTAGAGAGTTACATGCTTATGACTTTGTAATAAAAGATTTTGTAATAAAAGGGGCATTAATTGTGCCAGACCCTGTATATTATTTCAAGTGTATTATCTTTTACCATTAAGAAAAAATTTAGCCCTGGCTAGCACAGCTCAGTGGATTGAGCGCGGGCTGCGAACCAAAGTCGCAGGTTCGATTCCCAGCCAGGGTACATGCCTGGGTTGTAGGCCATATCCCCCAGCACCCACACATTGATGTTTCTCCCTCTCTCTCTCTCTCTCTCCCCCGCTTCCCTCTCTAAAAATAAATAAATAAATAAAATCTTAAAAAAATACTTGAACTGCATTTTAAAAAAAGAAAAAATTTATATTGAAAAGGTCTAAATGTTGCACAAAACCTTCAATTTACATGTTCCATTGCACCCATATATTATATTATTGCCTCCTGTAACTAATAATAAGACTTATAATAATGACATAAAATTATGCTCTTAAGAATTTTCAGCTCATAGAACTTAATCAGGATTCTTTTAATTCACATATTAACAATTCTTTTCCAATTACTGCATTTTGGTGGATTTTATAATGTAATCCTCAAGAAAATGTAAGTTTTGCAAAACTTTTGGTAAGTTCAGCTCTATTCTATGAATATGTCTTGTATTTTAAAATATAAAATTAAACTCTTCAACCCTGACAGGTGTGGCTCAGTTGTTTGGACATCGTCATGAGAGGTCACTGGTTCAATTACTGGTCAGGGCACATGCCCGGGTTGCGGGTTAAATCCCCATTCAGGGCATATGTGAGAGGCAACCAATATTTCTCTTTCACTAAAAATAAATAAATAAATATTTAAAAATTAAACTCTTCTACAATATTCCATGGTGATTTACTAGACTCCATAAATAGAGAACATCAAACCAACAAGTTAGTCTCCTTTAAATAATGATTCATTGTGAATTATATTATCTGCCGATTCCTTAAAATTAGAATGACTGCATCAACATGAAAATAAAGAAAAATCATTTGTTGTTCTAACCTGAGGTGATAGGATAGAAAAAATAATGTAAGAAATAAACCATTTTCCCAGCTTTATTAAGGTATAATTTACAAATTACATTTGAAATTCTTGTGAGGAATAAAATGCAATGGAAAGGACAGTGTGCCAGCTCTGAGCCTGGGTCTCCAAAGGCCTTGGATGCTTTGGCCTTATCTTTTGGAACCCTGCCCACACACCCATACGACCAAGCCTGGGCTAGTCTGTGGGGATATGAGAGCCAAGTGTGGCAGGGCATAGCCAGCCAGGCTGAGGCCATGCTAAACTACCCAGCACTTAGTCATGTTGGCACTTGACCTTAATTCATGAATGAATTCAGCCAAGGTCAGAAGAATAATGCAGCTAGCTCAGCACCAATTATTGGCTTATAGAATTGTCTATATAAAAAGAATTATATAAATACTTCTTCTAAAACACTAAGTTCTTGGAGTAGTATTTTATTCAGCAAAACTAACCAATTAAAAGAAATCTAACTGATATAAGACTCAAGGCAGGGAACTAGATTAGGCAGAGCTTTAAATAGAAAGGAAAAGTGCTGAAATTTGTTCCTGGTGGTGAGTACACAGGTATTTGTTATATCTTTTGTAAATTTTATTGATTTTAATGTATTCCTCATAAAATTATGAGTTAAGTTGTGAGTTTAAATTTATAACAAAAAGAATAAATGTTGAAGTACCAAAAAAAATTTTTTGTGAGGACATTTAAGATATTACATATGCAATGTAGAGAGATGCAAGAAAGATATTAATCAAGACTAGAAATATAGAAGCTATAAGAGAAAATATACATGCATGGGACTATATATAAATTTAAAATTTTTGTGTAGCAAAAGAACCATAAACAAAGTCCATCAGTTGGGACAAAGCAAAGAACAAGCAGAGGTGTAATATCTATGAGATATACACTGGTCTGCAAGTCACCAGGAGAGAAAAAAACAACCCAATAGAAAACAGGCAAAGAACATAAAGAGTCATTTCAAACGAGAATCTATTTAAATAGCCATCTGACATAGCAAACCATCTTCAAACTAGTCAGGACAATGCAAATTAAAATAAGAGTAATATAGCACTTTAGACTCATTATACTGAAAGGAAAATATTTTGTCATCAAAATGCAGGAATTCCACTTTCAGAATTATATCTGCAGAAAGATAAGCATCAATATAGAGGATACTTTATTGTATTTTTGTTAGTGGCAAAAAAATTAAAATAAAACAAAAATAAATAAATATATGGAATACCTATCAGCAAAGAAATGGGTAACTATAGAATATCATACAGAAATTAAAAAAGAATAAATTAGAAATATACTTGGATGTAATACTTCATTGGAGAGAGAAATAGCAGAGATAGAAATATGTCAACAATATGATCTCACTTAAAAAAAATAATGCTTCCAAAACACTAAATATATATACAAGGTCTGTCTGGAAGAATTCCAGCCATTGTAAACATAACAAGAACAGTTTGCATGACATTAATGTAACCTGGCAGCAAAGGAGAATGGACTGAGATGCTCATGCATGAACAATAACAATGATGACTTCACTGTGCTAGTCAGTGGGGGCGATAGACACTGTTGAGTGAGCATATGTACTTGCATGGCCATTACATTCAAAATGACTGAGAGAGTAGAGCAACAAATATGCATCAAATTTTGCATTAAGTTTGAACATTCCTCCACACAAACTATTCGGATGATTCAGAAGGCTTTCAGGCACAATGCAAAGAGTGCAGTGCAAATAAAAGTGTGGCACAAATGCTTCAAAGATGGTCAAGAATCTGTTGAAAGTGATCCACATTCTGGAAGGCCTGCAACAAGCACAACACCTGAGAATGTTTAATGGGTACAGGCTGCAATCCACAAAGATTAGTGACTGATAGTGTAAGAACTTGAAGCTGATCTGGGGATTCCAAAAACTACTATGTCTGAGATTTTGACTCAGGATCTTGGAATGAAACATGCTGTGGCAAATTTATTCCATGGTTTCTGCTACCAGAGCAGAAGGAACATTGTGATGCAGTTGCTAATGACTTTATTCAAACCACTACTGATGAACCAGATTTCCTCAAGAAGGTCAAAACCAGAGATGAATCATGGGTCTATGGCTATGATGCAGAAATTAAGACCCAGCCATCCCAATGGAAGTTGCTTTCCCCATGCCCAAAGATGTGACAAAGCTGCTGCAAGATCAAGACCATGTTAACTGTGTGTGTGTGTGTGTGTGTGTGTGTGTGTGTGTGTGTGTTATCAGAAAGGTATTGTCCATTACTAGTTTGTACATCCAGGCCAAATAATCAGGAGTAGTACCTCAATGTTCTTCATTGATTGAGAAAGGTGATAAGATGAAAACAGCCACAGCCATAGGAAACTATTGATTGTCAACTTCATTATATAACACACCATGCATCTCATCTCATGCAGAGTTTTTTGGGAAACATCAAATAATCCAGATGAACCAGTTCCCCTACAGCCCAGATTGGCACCCTGCAACTTCTGGTGTTCCCCAAAATTAAAATCACCTTTGAAAGAGAAGAGATTTCAGACCATCAATGAGATTCAGGAAAATATGATGGGGCAGCTGATAGCAATTCCAACAAGGGATTTTGCAGAATGTTTTGAATAATGGACGGGATGCTGAGACAACTGTGTGAAGTCCCAAGGTGCCTACTTTGAAGGGGACTGAGGCATCATTGTCCTATGAACAATGTTTCTTGTATCTTCAAGAAATGTCTCTGTTTTACATGTTACATGCCTGGCTACTTTCTGGACAGGTCTAGTATGTACATGTCTAGTATGTACATGTCTATACATGTGAGTGTATTTGTATGTTATATGAAAATGAAACAATTTGTAAGTAGATAGACCAGATTGTTAAACTAGTTTATTTCAAGACAAAGGGTGTAAAATAGACTAATGGGTCAGAAGGAAGAAGAAACCAAAAATGAGAAAGAAGAAAAAATAATACACTAAAAAAGTGATATAATGAGATCACATTCATATATTTGTGTACACTTACATACATAGATTTTATGTACATTTTACATACAACTATATCACATTTATATGCTTTTATGAGTGTATCTACAAACAAATACATGGGGGAAACCTTTACGTTAATTATTTTTTAAGATTTTATTTATTTATTTTTAGAGGAAGAAGAAGGGAGGAAGAAAGAGAGGGAGAGAAACATCAATACGTGGCTGCCTCCAACATGCCCCCACTGGAGACATGGTCTGCAACCCAAGCATGTGCCCTGACTGGGAATTGAACTGGCAAGCCTTTGGTTCGCAGGCCCATACTCAATCCACTGAGGTATACCAGCCAGAGCTACATTAATTGCTTTAATAAAATAAACCTACTGTTGCACTGTGTTGAATAGTGTCCCTCAAAAATTCATGTTCACTGGGAAATTCTGAATGTGATTTTATTTGGAAATAAGGCTTTTGAAAATTTAGTCATCAAGGTGAGGTAATCCTGGATTAGAATGTGCCCTAAATCTATAGTTAGTGTCTTTATAAGAAGATCATATGAAAACATATAGGGAAGAAGGCTATGTGAAGACAGAGGCAGAGATTGGAGTCCTGCTGCCACAAGCCACGGAGCACCAGGAGCCTCCAGGAGATGCTGGAAGAGGGAAGGATTTCTCTCTAAAGCCTTTGAAGTGAACATGGCCCTACTGAGACTTTCATTTTGGACTTCTAGCCTGCAGAGCTGTGAGAGAATAATTTATGCTCTCTTAAGCCACCAAGTTTTTTTACAACAGTGCTAGGTAACTAACACAACCACATAGTATAGATTTTATATGTTTAGCCACATGAAAATAATTTATCCTGATTCTATCTCCAAATGAAGTTACAAATATCAACACAGGCCATGCTATGTTGCAAATTCCATGACTATCTTGTCCATCCATGTGCCCCTAGTACCTGGTACAAACTCGGCACATAGTAGATGCTTAATAAATATTTTCAGAATAAGTATTAATAGATAAATAAATAAATATAGTTCCAAGCTTTTGAATTTTGAAAGTAATGTGATTTCTATGTGCTGTTCAAGTATGAGGTCAGCTTACTAAAATACATTTTGTTTCTGACTAAGCTTCCTGGCTTTTATTCAATATAAGTGTTGGAGCCAAGATTCAAGATCCAATATCCCTGAAAATAGTAATTGGGAAGAAAAGGTAATAATAATAGTAATAGTAGTAATGGCAGCAAAGTCTAACAAGGAAATCCAGCCCTTTCATCTACACATTATACTAGTCCTTTCAAAATCCCTCCAAACAATTTCTCAGAGTTATCAGCAAAGCTGAAAAACCTAACCACAGAATATCCACCAGGACGATTTTGACCACCTGCACCCATGAGATCTCTTCTCCAAAAAGAAGCTTGTGTTGCATTCTGTAATAAATTGTTACAGAAACCTTTCCAGAACATAAAAGTTATTCTGGCATCTGACTGAAGGTTACTGTGAGCAGTCTGGAAGAATTTCAATAGGAATAGAAAGACCAGGCAAGTGAGTAAAGTCATTTCAGAACCATTGTTGAAGGGTAATGCCAGCATTCCACAGGGATTTCAGCGTTCAGCTAGAGGGCAGCAGAATTATTGCTGAAGTATTCCTTATGGGGAGCTTTAACCTCATGGCCGAAGTGTATTCAAAACAATTCTGCTGCGATAGTAAAAAATATATATCCGTGCTGTGCATTCCCAGAAGAGCATGCTGTCCTCCTTACTTACATGAGCCAAGAACAGAAAAAGAGCTGAGGGGATAAATTGGTAAAGTGCTACCACAAAGGTTTCACTCTACATATTGGTTGGGAAAGCCCCATGGTCCCAAAAGGTTAGAGACATTAGATGTTTTACAGGCTATGTGCTGAAATGAATAATTCACAGAAAAATACTCCTAACTCTATTCAGGTAAGATTACGTGGTAAAGTAAGAGAAAATACCAGATAAAATATTCTCTTTTATGTGGTCTTTCTGGTGAGCCCCTAAAAGAATCCTTCACATGTACCCTGTGTATAGCACTCTCCTAGTTACTGAGGGGTAGAGCGGTTGTAGCTCAAGCTAACTGAGCATGTGAGACATTCATATTTTCAAAGAATATTTAACTCTAGTCTGCAAAATCAGGGGAGTTAGTGAGCTTCTAACTGGCCTTCTTGCTTCTAGTCTGGTACATTTCTTTTCCCCACCATACACAGTTCAGAACTCCTTCCCACTGCCTTCCAAAGTCCTGGATGTTCAGAACTTTTTCTTGCCACCTTTACCTCCTGCCACTCCCTCCCACTCACAACTGCTTCATCCAGTACCTTGCCCACAAGCCCTATGCCTGAAGCCCTTTTAAACCACCCCATATCTATTAATATAGTAGGTTCATCCCATCCCTTATGTCTCAGCTTCAATGTCATCTCCTTAGATAAGCCTTCCATGACCTTGTCTATGAAGTATGCACAGGCTTATTCCCTATCTCAGTTATTTTTCATTGTTTTTCTTCATAATGCTGACTCATAATTTCTAATTATTCTATTTGCTTATTTAGAGGCTTCCATGCCAGGTCATATGTCTTGTTCACCACTGTATATTCAGTGCCTAACATAGTAAGTAGCTAATAGTAATGACTGAATAAAATTAATATTTTACTAAGTACAACAGTTGCTTAATAAAATGTATTGACTGAATGAATGATCCAAAGTGAGCAATGCTGACTCTACCTCAACTAAACACAAACAGAGATCAAATCTCAGTTGTAAACTCCCATTCTCCATAAATTTAGGTCAAGATGGTGGGTTGCAGATGATGAAAATGCAGAAGATGAAAGTCAACTTTTAGTTAGAAAAATGTTGCTTCTGTTTTCATTTCAAATTAGAAACTGTCACAGCAATTTGATGGAATTGATTCATGGCTCTGGAAGTTGCTAAGACTCCTTTCCAGACTCCTTTTGACTCCCATCATCCCACCCACTTGCTTCAAAAGAAAATAAGTGATGATGTAAGTAGGTCAAGGTCAAACTGGGATACTTACAGTGCTAAAAGTATCAACAAAAAGAGTGTAAATAAATCACTGTTGGGGAAAACATTCTCTTTCCTCTTTGTTTCTTAATGTAATGTACCATCTCAATGTTAAAAATGAAGAGTAATGTTAACACATATTTGGACATGGGCCTAAGGATGAACAAATCAAGGAGGTCGCTCTGCCTTCTTGATCCCAGTTTCAAGGCTACCTACTCCAAGCTAATGGAACCATGTGATTCTGTGCACTAGGTGTATTACTAGGAAACTACCCTTGGCTTGAGATGAAAAAGAGGGAAGTTGGGGCAAACTGAAGTTTTTAGATGGAGGTATAACCTCTCCACATCATACTCAGATTCTTTATACAGCTTTGGTGGTTATTCTATAGCTTGGACTAGTTCCTGGGAAAATAACTTAAAGAATGATTAACACAGATTATCCCACCCCCACCCCCTGAAATTTGCTGGTAATTAAAGAGAAAAATAAGTAAATTTATTAGAATTCTGATGGAGGTAGTTGTTGGCAAATGGCAAGAGTCCCAGGGAGAATGGCAATCTCTGTTACAACTCCCAGGGAGCTGCATGTCTAGGGAAGACACCTGTCAGTAGCTCAGATTTATTAAAATGCAACAGAAGATAATGTGGGGAAACTAGAAAATGGTGGGTGGTTTCCATGTAGTAATACACTGCCTCTCTGTTCTCCACAGATTTTCAGTAAAGTTATCAGCCTTGAAGAGTTCATGAATGGGTTTCTTATTGGAGATGAAAAAGGGGCTGAACCTTTAGACTTGCTGGGATGGAGCCCAACTGAGAAGACTCATGTGGAAACAGCCCAGAGGCACTGGTCACTTAGAGAAACTGTGTTGTAGAATTTGTACTAAGCTTTAGGTAGGGACAAGATTTGTACAAGTTTTGGTATTGGGTTTGAGTCAAATGTATCTAAAACTTGAAGAGCCAGGGAAGCCCAGAAGGCATTTCGGTTAATTTTCTAGGTCCCCACCTGGGATTTCACTTCTGAAGTACCTAGATGTATCTTGGATTTAATCACCATCCTAGAACTGGGAAGAGTTAACCTTCTCCAAAATTGAAAATCTCTGGAGGTAGAGAGTGAGTCAGCATAACTGTCATTAAAGAGAGTGATTCAGGACACACTGAGAATTGGAGAGTAGGGCCCAAGTGTCTCTTAATGGACAAAGTGCTGAGATAGCTAGCCCAAGAGTTTACAACATGGCAGCCCAGCCTTTGAAAGCCAGTAATTCAGGACATTATAACTTTCTCTTATGTTAACATGGATAATCAAGAGTTGGTTTCACCACTTGGTAGCATCTGACTTTGGGGGATATCATGTGTCTGCAGTTACTTTCCTCTAATGGTTATTAAAATGAAGATTTTTGAGCCTTGGTTGGGACCTAAATGAATAGGAAGATCTGAAAGTGAAGTCCAGGAATCTTTATTCTAAACGGCAACTCAAAAATTCCTAAATTCATTGAAACTTAAAACTACAGTTCTTTCCCTTTTATTCCCACAATGTGAAGTGTTTCTTTATATATCCACTATGGATCTCACTTTCTATGGGCAGATACCCAATGTCTGCCAGCTCCTTCTGTTTTTCCATTCTTTCTCTATTCTTGCAACCTCTGTCAAACAAAAGATACAGCCTCAAAACAGTGACCCTTGGTAAATCTTTGTATAATGATCTCTATCTCCAGATATCCTTGCACCAAAACCCCCACTCGTAAGTTTTTGACATTTACTTCCACTAATGGAGTGTTAGCAACTTGTTATACATGGGATAATTAGCCTCCAGACTTGACATACATGTCCTCAGCACCATGCTACAGGGAAGGGTAATTCTGTAAAATATCCTAAAATTCTAAAAAACCGTCTCTGTCCTCGAGCTACCTAAAATCTAGTTATAATTTAATAGTAGTCTGAGTTAGGACAAATATATAGTAAAGTATAACCACAATAATAATAGCAAAACAAGTTGGTGATGCAGGAACTATGGAAAATAGTATGGCAGTTCCTCAAACAAATTAGAACTACTATATGACCTGACAATCCCACTTCTGGGAATATACCCAAAAGAATTGAAAGAAGGGTCTCAGAAAGTAATGTGCACACCTGTGTTCATAGCAGCAGTATCTGCAATAGCCAAAAGATAGAAGCAACTCACACATCCGTAGATGGATGAATGGATAAACAATATGTGACGTATGCATACAATGGAATATTATATGAGGCCTCCACTTATATGAGGCCCCTGGAGGAGTCAAATTCATAGAAACAAAAATAGAAAGGTGGTTGCCATGGAATGGGGAGGAAAATGGGAAGTTATTGTTTAATGAATTTAGAGTTTTAGTTTTGCAAGATGAAAAAGTTTGGGGACTGGTTGCACAACAATGTGAATAAACACTACTGATCTGTACCCTTGAAAACAGTTAAGATGGTGAATTTATGTTAGGTGTACTTTTAATTTGATAAACAATTCAGGTGTTCTTTGGTTTATCATATCTTTGTTGGAGACCTTAACACGTCAGGCAGCTGCTCTCCTTTATATGGCACTATTTTACCTGAACATGGCTGCAGCTGTCATCTATTAACCTACAGGCTTCCTAGATGGCCTAGAAAATTCCTCACATAAGGTTCGAGCAATGAGCCTCTCTAGGCTCCCAATTCGACCATTCTCCTTCCACACAGGGTGGAGGGCTATCCTCATGTGTTCCTCTTGCATCTTCCCTCAGACAGCCTGGAAGGCAGGAATTAGGTGGGTCAGCACTTTAAAACAATGGATATCCTTCAAGGTCACACCTTGTCCGCAGAAGCCATCAAGGGAAAGGTAGGTACATTAATCATCTCCCAGGCTGGAATTGAAGGAGAAGAAATAAATAAACAGCCCATCATCATGATCAGGTATCAAAGGTTTGTTTTAGGTCATACCCCCATTAAAATGAATTTCAATGCTGTCAGGAGCAATGTCATGAATCTTCTTAATGAGTAATTCATGCTGGGAGGAAGCATCTTCCTATGAGCTCCATACTGAGGGCCCACATCATTTACCTACCTATTCATTTTTGGTGATCTCAAAGGAAGCTTGGAAGAATGCTATACATTTACCCCTGCATTAAGTGCCTGAAATAATAAATGCAGTTAATGCAACTGATAGGAAAGTCAATAACTTAGGAAATACTATCAGCATTTTTTTCTGTTGTACCTTATGGGGCAGGTGTAATAATTTTAATATTATTTCTTAAATACTTTTAAAAATAATTAATCTTTTAAGTATGCATATACATAAATGTAATAAAATGAAGTGAATGAAAAATAAACATTCATTCTCCCATCTTCCCAGTGATAGTAAGCATTGGCACCTTGGTAGGTACTTTACAAAATCTTTTTTTTTTCATGTATTCATTATAAATATTTTGGAACAAATGAGATCTTATTGCCCATTTTGGTAAACAAAATTTTGAGATGGCCACAGAATTTTCTTCCAGACACCAGAAGTGTCCTAAAGATACAGCTTTGGCTTCTGAAAGTCCAGGAAAACAGCCCCAAGAACATATTCCAATGATGCAGAGTCAGCAACACCATCTTTATTCAGGAAGAATATAAAATTGTTTCAATTCCTTTAAATGGATGGATTAGAGAAAGGGAGAAACAATTTTTTAAAAAACATGTTCCCACTTCCCATTCTAAGAAGTAGCTTAGGAAAAAAGATCATTATTTGTTAAAATCAATAATTCTTTAAGAAAAAATCAAGCAAGGGACATGTTGTAGATAAAGTAAGGTTATAGTTATTGGATTGGAAAACAAGTATCTTTCAGTTTGAAATTCTTAAACAAGTGCCATCATTTTTATTTATGTGTTTTTATAATATGGTAGTTCACTCCCACCCCACCATGCCTCCCAAATTTAACCAGTAGCAAAGAGCATTGAAATAAAACCTGAATAAATAAAAAAATTTCTGAAACCTCATTCTATGTGAAAAACAAAACAAACCCCAAACTGACTTAGTCCCTTTTCTAACAGAATGCCCAAAGAAGAAAATGTTCTCACACTGTTAAACCCAACCATCATCAAATTCCCATGGGCAGCAATGCTAAGCTTGCTAGTATCTAAAAAAAATTACATGGCTTTTTTCTTTTCTTAGAATGATGTAAAACTCAAGGAAAAACATAGGCTAATGCCTGAAAAATTCTGATTCCTGTCAAATTATTTCCTTAGAATGCTTTATTTTTATTTTAATTTTTATTATTTATGGACTATGAAAGGATTCAATATATCTTATTTTGTTTGCACTCTTTTTAATTGTGAAATACACATTCACATTTAAATAACTTATTTTTTCTGAATAGATTTATTCCTAAAGAGATGGCATATATAAGGTCTATCCAAAACGTATCCAGCCAGGTAATATAAAAAATAGAGATATTTACTGAAAAAGATACAAGATACAAGAAACATTGTACATAGGACAATGATACCTCAGTCCCCTTCAAGTTAGGCAGCTTGGGACCTCACGCAGTTCTCCCGGTTGCCATCAGCTGCCCCATGGTATTTTCCTGAATCTCACTGATGGTCTGAAATCTCTTCCCATTCAAAGGTGATTTTAGTTTTGGGAAAAGCCAGAAGTCACAAAGCACCAAATATGGGCTACAGGAGGACTGAGTCACCTGGGTGATTTGATGTTTTGCCAAAAATCTCTGCACAAGAAGTGATTCATGAGCAGGTGCATTGTCATGATAAAGCTGCCAATCACCAGTTGCCCATAGCTGAGGCCTTCTGAATCACCTGAATAGTTTCCACAAAGGAATGTTTAAGCTTAGTGCAAAATTTGATGCAGACTTGTTGCCCTATTTGCTCAGTCATTTTGAATGCAACGGCCACACAGTACACATTCTCACTCAATGGCATCTACCACCCTCACTAACTAGTATGGTGAAGTCATCATTATTCACACATGCACATTCATTCTCCTTGACTGCCAGGTTACATTGATGTCATGCAAACTGCTCTCCCATTCTCATTGTATTAACAAGAGTTGGACTTTTTCCAGACCTCATATATAGTCTTAAAAAGAAAACTCTGACTACATTGGAGTAACTAGCACCAAATTTTCCTTCCTGATATAAACAAGTGTAGAACAAGATAAATCTTATGCAAGTGGTGTTTCAGGTACTGGACACCATATGACTGTGATTATGAGAGAGGAAGTAAATCAACCAAGCCCAGCAATTCCCCTGCATTATGGCCTATCAGAGTTAAAAAGACAGAAACTGCAGTTTATGGAGGCTGAGGCAGCTAGAATTTGTGGGCAGGGCACTGGAAAAGAGGGAGGTAACCAGAAAAAGAAATTTTCAGAAATACATATAAGGATTCTCTCAAGTCTGTTGCTCATGCTGGTGGAAGTGATTGAGTTCTGACTAACCAGGGTGGAGCATCTGCATTGAACACCTAGGGGAATTCAGTACACATCCCAGAATAGCCATGTCTTACTTGGTGGACTAAACCAGCCCTAGACCATAAACTACTCTAGATTTCCCCTATCAAAACTTTAAACAACACTCAAGAAAATCAAACTGAACAGCAAGTTACATTACTGCCTAGGAAAACAAAGCCCAGTGACCTTTAAAAGAAGACAAAGAAGGCCAGACAGTTGACAACATAAAATTCATGATTTTCAGTACTCAATCAAAAAGTACTAGACATGACCTCAGAAGCAGGAACATGACATCTAAAATCAGGAGAAAAATCATGAAACCAGAACTGTATGTAATTAGAGACAAAAGAATTTAACAGGTATTATATATAAATATTGTCAAAGGAAAACATGAACGTGATGAGGAGAAAGCTAAAGTACACAAAAACAGAAACATTTAGTACAGTCAAGATTCATTAGGTGGGATTAACAGAAAGTTAGACATTAAAGAAGAGAAAGTCAACAAATTTGTAGATATAGAAATATGTTACCCAAAGTGAAGCTCAGAGGAAAAAGAGAAAATGATAAAAAAAAGTCAACAAAATCTCAGTGACCATGGGCAACATAAAGAGCTAGAGCCCCAGAAGGAGAGGGGAACAAATATTGAAGCAGAAATCTTTGAAGAAATAAGGGGAAATTTGTTTTCAAACCCACAGATTGAAAATGTTAATATCTCCTAAACAGGATATCACAAATAAAGCCATACTGAGGCACTTTATTATAAAATAATAAGAATAAAAACATTTTTAAGGCACCCTATATACAGAGAAATGAAGATAAAAATGATCACCAGCATCTCAGAAAAAATACAAATATAAAATAGTATCATTGAAGTTCTAAAGAAAAAAAGAAGGCTCTCAATCTAGAATTCTATATCCAACAAAATCTGTACCTTGAACAAAAACAAAAGGGAAAGATGGAGAATTTGAACTGCTACTAAATTATAAAAAATATCACAGGAACATTTTAGGCTAATGGAAAAAAATCCAGATGAAAACATTATTTTAAAAGAAAAAAAACATAGAAGAGAGAAGCCACAGAGTCTGTATGATGAACATCACAACAGGATTTTGAATTCTAACATTGATACTTGTGGAGCATTACCTACTTCATCGGCAAATGTGAATAGTTGTGTCTACATAACAAAGGTGTTGCAAAGGTTCAGTGAAATAAGGTAGTCAAAATACAGTGACTGGAACATACTGAACACTCAAGGAATCACAACTATTATTATTTTGTTAATAATACCTCAAGGGATTATCATTAATAACTCTTGATGAATATTTTTGCACAGAACACCATGTATGTAATAAAAAAGAGAGATGCTGCTTGCTATTAAGCTTAATAACTTATTTTGGAAAAAAAGTAGGTAGTTAAACATCTTAGTATTATTGGTGCTTCTCAGTGTGGGAAACTAATAAGAGATCGATTATTGTGAGACAAGTAACAAAGAGATGTTCAAAGGTCAGAGGGGAGAACTTCAACTCCCAGATGACACAATGTGTTGTTGGTTTGTAATAAAAAAAATCTCATAATATTTCTGACTATTAAGGGAACGTTTACCTTTCTTTGTACATCCAGAAGAGTTGTGAAATAAAAAAATAACTATTTATAATTTTTTTCTTTATTCCTAACTTTGTTTCACTAGGAGAAAAAACATGTATTAAATAGGTACCTGTACTGTTTCTACAAAATAATCAACACGATGAGTATTCTCAAGTAACAATATTTAAGACCAACATGCACAAGGAAACGAATTATCACAAGTTTAAGTAAATACATGGATGGATCAAATAAGATGGATGGATAAATGAATGAATCTATGTATCTGTAAATAAATGGAGCATAGTAGATTGTAGCATAGAACCTGGAATCCATCTGCATGGGTTCAATTCCTATTCCACACCCTACCACAATTGTGGCCTTAAGATTTATATAAATAACCTTTCTCTCACCTATAAAATGGGAAAACAACAGTATCTATTTCATAGGATTGTTGGAGGATTCTATCAGTTAAGAGATAATATGTATGGCATGTGTTTGCTATTGTACTATATAAGCAATAATGAGAAATTTGAAGAAAAATGCAGGCATTATTTACCAACAGTCACACTGTATAAATTTAATTCTCTTTTCAACATGTATAAAATATTTCAGGTTTGATGTTACTTTCAAACTGCCTAGAGGTAAAACATGATTGCCGTTGGTATTACTACTAGCATTTTAACATGAAATATGAGCTTAATTTGTCTGTAAAGAAGGGAAAGCTCCTTCCAGTCTAAAGACCCCGAGAAGTTTACAACAGCATCTGGAATGAAGTAACTACCAATGTACTAAAAAGACAATCCTTGGTCCAATTGCAGTAGCAAGTTCCACTCGAATCATTCAGCTGAACAAACAAAATCCAGGAGTTAGTTATTTTCCCAGAAAGTAGATAAACATCCACTTCCTTTTTAGTGTCTCTTTTTAAAGTAAGAAGGCCTATGTCTCTCCTAATCATCACTTCACTCTATATTTCTATTTTAATAGTTGCCTTTTCTAGATATTTTGCTCTTTTAGGCCAATAAAATGTTATATGCAAATATGCTCTTTAAATAACATATGAATGTAAATAAAACACTGTTGTTTATATAAAAATTTTAAACCACAAGTTAACCCAACAGTCTACTTGAGGTCAGTGGCACAATGTTAGACACTTGGTTGTATGGACAGAAACACACTCTCTAAGGAAATTAGAATTGGAACAGACTCGGAAATCATCAAGAGCATGAAGAACTGTGGATACAGGCTGTTTTCTAGTTTCTTTCAAGGACCACATGATTTCTCTCTATTTCATGATGTTTCTGTTTCTCTTGGCACATGTGGTTCCTTCTTCTCCTTATTACCACCTGACTTCTGTTTTCTGATAGTTTCCACTTGACTGACACATAAACCACTACGGGCTTTATCTTACTTATGCTACCTTTAAACTCACCACTTGGTTCAAATCTTAGTATCTTCCCTATTCAGTTTATATTAGTGCACAGAGAGGGAGATTTAAATATCTGATCAATACAACTTACGTGGGTAACTCTATAGACTTTGCAGATCATCAAACTGTAGATTGGTGGGTCAGGTGCCCAACCCTTGTCCACCTGGGACAGATTACATGGTGAAGAGCACCAGCCCCCACTGTTAACTCCATGTTTTGGAATTTATGGGTGGAGCAGCTTTTTTTCAGAAGGTGTGGGCAAGTAGGCATCAGAAATATATCTAGTAAATTCACTCAGAGAAAATAGGCCATGTCCAGGCAAAATTCTATAATGGACACAGTTTACTCCATCTGCTCACTCAGAAGTAGGGTGTTGAAACAAATGTTGTTTGATTTCACGTTGGTGAGATATTTTGTAGCAATATATGATGGGATTATTTTAGCATAAGAAAATAAATGTATCAAAAATGTGTCTAGTTGAGAATTACTAAAATCATAACATTGAAGCAAATAATGAACAATTGTTAAACAGTAAATTTAAATCTAAGTACAGATGCAAATTATGGTTGCAATTAATATATTTACATAGTCATAAAATTGTTCCCAGTCTCAATTAATCAATCTGTTCCTGAAATCTTGAGCTCTTTAGACTCTGAAAATTTTAAGTACTGTCTTTTTTTTCTTTTTTTGGGGGGGGGATAATTATTATGATTATATACTATCTAATTCACACTGACATCCCCACAAGTTCCTGTTAAGCTTAACACCTCTAGGCTATGTTAAATGAAGTGCACTTTTAATTTCTGAAGTGGTGATTTCTTACCACTCGCCCTTTGAAGTTCATTTTTATGAATTGTATCTCTGTTGCTCTATATATTTCTTTCCCTGTTCATTAATGCAGAGAGCCCTGCCAATGACACAAATAATGTCACCGCGGAATGCTTTCTTCCCATATTCCTCTAAAATACACATCCCTAGGTTGTTTGTTTGTTTTTAATTTGTATCTTTTTTATTGTGCAATAGTTAAAACTTATAGAAAATTTGCAATAACTGTTAAAAAGGATTTCCAGATTCCTTCATCCAGATTACCAATTTTTAAAGCTAGTACTATGTTCTCTGTGTGTGTGTGTGTGTGCGTGCGCACGCACGCGCACATTTCTCTAGGGCAGCAGTTTTCAAAATGTAGTCCAAAAATAATATTTGCCTTTGTCACAGTGTTGGCATTTGTACTAAGTGCACAAAAGCAATGGAGGGTAACACCACAGGTGCCTTAATCAAGGCAGCGATAACAAGAAGTACTAGTTTTGTTTGTGTTCTTAACAACCCTGCACTTGCAGAGTGCTTTTTATTACCAGTTTCTATTTTAAAATGTCTTGATGAAACTTAATTTTATTGTTTATTACATGTATTTATTTTTAATTTATTAATTTATTAGATCTCAACCCTTGAACACTCATCTTTTGAAGACACTGTGTGATGAAATGGGGAGGAAGCATGAAGATTTTCTGCTACAGATGAAGTAAGACAGTTACCTCAAGAAAAAGCACTTATATGATTGATACAAGAGATGAAATAGGACCAGGGGTGTCTGAACTTTTGGCGTCTTTGGGCCACATTGGAGAAAAAAGAATTGTCTTGGGCCACACATTAAACACACAAACATTAATGAAAACTGACGAGCAGAAAAAAAATTGTTTAATTTATTTATTTTTAGAGAGGAAGGGAAGGAGAAAGAAAGGGGAGAAACATCAATGTGTGGTTGCCTCTCACACACCCCGTACTGGGGACCTGGCCTGCAATCCAGGCATGCGCCCTGACTGGGAATTAACCAGTGACCCTTTGGTTTTCAAGCCCATGTTCCATCCACTGAGCTACAACAGCCAGGGTGAAAAAAAAAAGATATGAAGTATTTACAAAAAAGTAAGTACTTACAAAAAAGATATTAAATATTTTTTTGTGTGTGCTGGGCTGCATTCATAGCCATTCTGGGCCACATGGCCCATGGATTGCACATCCCTGATAGGTGTTCTCTTTATGGAATGCCATTTTTCTCTTGAAAGAATGACTAATTCAGACTTGGATATTTTAACAAACTGAGTTTATGGCTTCAAGGAAAGCAACTGAGAGTCTTTGTTGCCCATATTAACACTTGAGGTTTTAAGTGAAATTTAGAATTTGGAGGACTTATATCTGCTACCATAATCTTGGCAGCTTCCCAATATCTAAAGACATTTCTGATAAGTTCTGGGATATATTAATGACTGAAATCCTTCATATTATATAATAAATGCATTAATATTTAGAATAAGTACATTGCTCAGTGAACCAATATTTTTCAAATGACTAATATATGATGTTACAAAATTATGTATGGGTTAAAGAGCCCATGAAAGTATGTCACAGGCCAATGCATTTTAATGCAATAGAGTACAAAATATTTATTAACATGGTTTCAAATTTCACATTGCAACTAACCTTTAAGAAATTAATAGCTGTTGAGTTTTGATCCACAAGTATCTGAAACAGCTATTAAAATAATACCTTCTTCTCCAGTTACATATCTGTAGGAAGCTAGATGTTCTTCATCTACATCAAACACAACACATAGCAGCAAACTGAATGCAGAAGCAGACATGAGAATTCAGCTAACTTCTGTTAAGCCATACCTAAAGGAGATTTGTAAATCAGTAAAAAATTATGTGTGCATGTGCATTGGAAAATACATTATTTTTAAATGTTATTTATGTTAATATATCTTTTATTTTTGTTTCTAAATGAATTAATAAGTCTGTCAAATTTCTTGAGTTTAAATTCAAATATGGCAGGTATAACTCATGCAAATAAGAGCTGTTTGGGGGTTCTCAATAATTTTTAAATATATAAGGAGCTTATGAGACTAAAAAGTTTGTAGATTGCTTCTCTGGTATATAAATCTAGAAATGAATTGTGAGCTGAAGGCTGTGCATATCTTTAACATTACTAAGTGACATCAAGTTGGCCTCCCATCTGGGCTTCGATTATAGGTCTACATACATAAGTTGAAAGATGATAGTTTAATTGAAGTATCATAATGCTTCTTTGGCATGAACTAATTAGCTATTAAGAAGAAATTGTTTAGGTAAATTTAGAGTACTATTTAAGACAACTTTACAATAATTTGGCTCCACTAAATTCATCTATTTTTATTATTAAATAAAAGAAAAATTCAAATAGAATCAAGTCTTCTTGAATAAGTATACAGATTAAATGTAACTAGAGATGTTAAATTTCATTACAATATTTTATTAATAATTAAGTCAAACAGGCATCTTAAACAACCAATAAATTGAAAATACTGTATATTCTGACCCTGGCTGGTATAGCTCAGTGGATTGAATGTGGGCTGAGAACCAAAGTGTCGCAGGTTCAATTCCCAGTCAGGGTACATGCCTGGGTTGCAGGCCATGACCCCCAGCAACCGCACATTGATGTTCCCCTCTCTCTCTCTTTCTCCCTCCCATCCCTCTCTAAAAAATAAATAAAATAAAATCTTAAAAAAAGAAAATACTGTGTATTCCTCCTGTATAACTATACTATATAATTAATCAGAGAGCCTATGTGCTAATTAAAAGAGATGCAGTGATTAAAAACATGGGGTCTATTACTATGTAAAATAGGCTTGGGATTAATTCTACAACTATTTGATATTTAAAATGAGTATGTAATTCAGTATATTGAAGAATTTTTATGTATATACAATAAGAAACGATTTAAGATTTCTTAACAGTAAAATATAATGCAAGGAGAAGGTAGAAAGAAATTATATTAATTCTCTCTGAGCCTGACATTATAATAAGCTGAATCATACAATTTTTAATTTTAAACTTATGACTTAAAAAGAAAGAAGCCCTTGGGACTAGCTGGAATAAGATAAAATTACAATCCTTACAGGGAACTTTTTGGAGATCTTTTCTACTGACATATCATTAAGACCTTATGGAAGAAATGGCCTTTCAATCAAATCTTCTGAAGTCATACAGGATCTATCATGTCTTATGTATAATGAAATGTTAATGTGATTTTTCTTGACTGATATAATTCTAAATGAGTAATTCATTTCCAACACAGTTCATACTTATTGAAAAGACTGATTTAATGTGGTATAATTAAAACCTGTTTTCCTTTTTTTAAAATTTTTAAATGGAATAACATTGATTAATAAAATTATATGGGTTTCAGGATAAATGGTGATGGAATGAAACTTGCCTTTGGGTGGTGAGCACAAAACACAATATACAAATGATATATTATGGAGCCATTTCTTTCAAAATGGCAGCTGAATCCATAGACTAAAGAACTTTCTCAGTTAGAGGAGGAGTTTTCTTTAGTGACAGCATTCATTGTACTCTGTATTCATTAAACTTTAGACAGATGTAGAAAAGTGTTTAGTAGACAATCCTCAGCTCATCAGAATCCTGCCCCTTAGTCTTCCCACCTCTCACTCAGAAATGACAGAAAAATATTTTAGGTATTGTTCTATATGACAATTAAGATATTTATAGTAGTAAAAATATGTAGAATATAATAGAAATCATCATAAGGGCCTGAGATTGGACCCAGAGAAAAGTTGTCTGACACTTGAAGACCAGCTGTCCATGGAGGGTTCCCAGAGTGTAGTGCAGATAGATGACAGAGTCTCCGCACACACAAATGAAGGAGTGACTCCACCCCTCCCTTTTCTTCAAGATGGACCAAACAACTAGCTGTTGTTCAGGCTTGCAGGTATGACCTCAGAAATCACACACCCAACTGAGGGAGTAAAAACATTCAGGAAGCCACCCAACCAGCATAAAGATTTTCACAGTTCACCTCCCAAGGGATTCTGTGAGGGACACCCAACTGAAGTCGGTCTCCAAGCCTAGAAAATATGTGCAGAGTGTCATCTGTGGTTCTGGCCATACTGCAACAAGGCTGACTAAGCCAAGAGCTGGACCAGAAGTTGAAAGATGTCCCCCACTCATCTCCTTTTCTTTCTCTGGTAGATAGGAGTAAGAGAAGGCTAAATGAATCATTATTTTTTAAATTATTTTAATTGTTGTTAATGTAGAGTTTTCTGTCTTTTACTCCCATCCCAGCCCATTCCCCAGCCCTCCACACCTCCCTCCCATTTCCACCCCCACCTAGTTTTTGTCCATGTGTCCTTTATACTTGTTCCTGTAAACCCTTCCCCTTTTCCCCTGAAATCCCCTCCCCTCTCCCCTCTGGTCACTGTCAGCCTGTTCTCTATTTCAGTGTCTTGGGTTATATTTTGCAGGAACCTAAACAACAAAACAAACAAACAAATGAAATTTTTAAAAACACTATTGCCCTTGTTCTAATTTGTGTCTTAAAATAGTCTTGAAAAAATACTATCAGGGAGGAAATGATAAAGAGCCTGGAATGATTTGTGTAAGCATCTAGTTATTAGGAGCTCAATTTCAATGTCACCTTTCAAGGGCTTTCCTTGTCCACCCTAACCATTCTATCACATCATCCCGTTTTGGGGTTTTGGTTCTTTGCAGAAACAGTGCCATCATTTAATACTGTTCTTACTTGTTTGTTAGACAGTAAAATTAGTGTAGATGTTATAAATGCAGATCCTGAATCAGACTGCCTGGACTGGAATCCTGGTCCTCCAACTTAATAGCTATGGGCAAGGCTCTATGACAGTTTCCTTCTCTGAAAATTGGCATAATGACCTTACCTATGCCACAGGAATTGGAGGAGGACTGCACTGCATAATAAGAGTAAAGTACTGGATCTGAGGCAGGCATAAGGTGAACACAATAAATACAAGCATTTATTCTTCCTTTACTTGGTGTCTGTCTCCCATCACTTATCTGCCTTATTGACCCAGTACCTAAAATGATGCCTGGAGCACACATGACATTTTCAATAAATATGTTAGTAATTAATTAATAAATTTCAATTAGTTTTTGAAATTAAACACAGCTCAACATGGCTTGCAAACTCAACAGTTCACACTAAATATTGAGCATCTACAATCTGTGGTAACCAAGAATATTGACCCTATCCTTCCTTGCTTCATTTGTTGAGAAATTATCCTGGTTTTCTGCTCCATATGCCCTACATACCTGACAACCTCATTCCCTGTTGCTATAAGTGATGGAGTAAACACCATGCCATACCACTTGGCCCACCTCAGAATCTACATTGGATCTATCTTCTTTTTATCTTCTTTCTCCTTCACACTTTCTCTTTAAGTTATTTGTCTGTACACCATGAATATTTATTTCTACTACTATTTCCCCTTTTGAAAAAAGCTCTAATTATCAGAGTCATGCTGAAATGCCCAGGAGTATTAAAGATGTATAAATGTATGTTTTATCCAGACAAGTTGTCCCTGTACCCTGAGCTGCCTTCAAACATAAGTTGCCCTTTTTCCCATCAGTTGGACCAGACAGGTTATTGATAATTCCAAATTAAATCATGATCTCAGATGGAATAAAGACTGGTGTTGAAAATAGATCCATCTTCTCAAATGACCAGACTCAAGATAATCATATTACCATTCTCTCTCCATATTCAAGTGGCTGTATGAAATGCCTTATTCACTGGTAAACTTGATGGAAGGGCTAACTCTTCATTCAGATCAGAGATTGTTGTGTGGAGGAGATTTATTGCATATGTGTGTACAAGAGGATCTCAGACAACACAGGAATGTGGAGCAGTCATAAGCCCCAAGGAAGCCTAGGTGTTTCCACTTATAGAGCAGAAAGTACCAGAAAATTGTGGGAAACAACACAGACTACAAGACCCTTGAAAATAAATAGAACCAGGATAAGAGGAGCCTGGGTCTTGTTACAGAAATAAGAAGTCAGCTAGGAAATAATTGTATCAGTGAAACTTCAGAACCTTAAGTGAACTTGCATTGTTATTACCACTTCATGAGGACCAGAGACACTTCTCACAGTTGCCATAGACATCTCCTATACTCTGGGTTAATGGTGTAATTTTTGGTATCCTTTTAATCAACTTATAATTAATTTAACAGACATTTATTGAAATGCTTGAACTACAGTGAAAAAAATGAAAAAAAAATAAATCCAGCTATGAACAAGGCACCATCCTAACCACTTGGGATGCAGTGGTGAGCACAAATAGACACAGCCCTGCCTAAACAAAACTCACAGTCTGATGGGATAGAGTGAGACTATTTCTGTCAAACAACAACTTAATGACACATAAAACCAAAGTTGTGATAGTACTAAGAAGGAGGAGGAAATGGAATTATGAGAGTATATCATAGGGATTGGGCAGATTAGGGAAGGCTTTTCTAGGGAAGCTAACCTTGAACTTAAAATTGAAGAATTGATTTTAAGAGGGTAAAAATGGAGACAAGGTGCAGGTGACCTTATATGCTGAAGGAATAGCATGTGCAAATGCCCTGTGGCATGGGAGATCATATAGAATACAAGGCTTGAAAGAAGGCCAGGCTCACTAATGACAAGAGAGGAACAGGGCATGTTGTGTTTGATGAAGCAAGAGAAGTGTGGAGTGACCAGATCGTTCTGGGTCCTGTCTTTTTTTTTAATCAGTATAGAAGTATTTGATTTTTTCACACGTATCATGTCATAAATTCATAGTGAATGGGTTCCAGCAGCTCAGGCTCTTTTCCATTAGTTCTCACAGTTTGCTTCTCCTGGTAGAGCAGGCTGATGTTTCAGCTAAACCCAGGTAACTTTCCGTTTGGCTTCCTTCTTTTTCTGATCATCATTTTCCTTCACATATTCCAGGAACTTATCTCAATTCTTAGAGTGCTTAATATGCATAATACATACATTAATTCTCTAGGCAAGAATCTTGCCTTTAACTTGTTTGTTTACAGCAATGCCCACCAAATGCTGGGTATACTCTCCCAGTTTTGCCATGGTAACACTTGTGCAACATTCCTTTTTAATAGTGCCCATTTCCTTGATATTTACAACTACCACTTTTCTTGTGGATTCACATGTATGTGGCCAAATGAACAACTCTGTGTTTTCTAAAAGGCCTAGAGAACACACAGTGGGTGTCTCTGCTCTTTCCCTTTGTATTAGTCATTTTGGCAAATTACTAGAAGGTGGTGATTCCAGCCAAAAACCTGGGCCCTGTCTGTCTTAATAAGAAGTTTTTTATTATTCTAAGAGCAATGGAAAACCTTTGAAGAATAATACTGCACCTCCACTATATGTTTCCACTATCATTCCAGACACACACACTGCCTTGTACATTTAATGCAACATAGTATTGGACTAAATCTCATGAAAGAGTAAAAAGGCAACTAGCAGTATCTGAACAACATAGAATTGGAAATCTCCAATTAATATTGCTGATTTAGTAATGAACCTGAAGTTCAAAGCAAAATTTTGTGGATCAAAGCCACTTGGATGTTGTCCCTGGATAAAATTCATAGTTCCCCACAAATCACACCTCCCACACTTCCCTTCTCCCAACCATTTACTATTTGATGACTTTCTTATGTCCAGGCCATTTGAATATCCACCATAATTGCAGAAGTAAAATAAATGGTAATAACAAATTGATTTACGTTTTCCTCTAGAGTAAAATAATGATTCATTGACGTTTGTAGCGTTTTATTGTAAGTGTGATGGAAATGATTATTATCTTTAATGCTTGACTAAATAATTGATTATTGATAAATGAGTACTCTATTTAAGTCAGGATCTATCTTACATCACCTGGAAAAGGATGATGTTTCTACTCTTTTAATGACCACTAAGTGGTAAATAAGGAAGTGGAAATGTTTCATAACTTACATATTAAGTATCTTTGGTCATTTAACCACCTCTGCAATGAGAGCAAGAAGGCAGCTGGGGTAGATAGCTGACTTAAGGAAAGATCAATGACTGTTTTTCAGAATTTTATTGAAAGTGCATTATAGATTGTCTTGCTTTTAACATTATTACTTCATTGAATAACGATATATGAGTAGGCTACAGGGAAAATTAGAATACAGCTGTGCAAGGCTATCTGTGTGACAGGATGAGAATTACATAGTAAAATGGCCTCCAGAGAAAATTTCAATCCCACCCCAACTCTCTCTACCCAGTGAAAACAGGGATGGACATTGAAAACAACAGCAAAATGATTGAAGCTTATCTTTGTGCTTCATCCACCTCCTTTTGGGGAGGAAGGGCTGCTTTCCTTTTTATGTCCCTTGATAGTTATCCACCTGAACTTCTATGTTGCCCCTCCACAAACAACTACACCTCTTACTGAGGCTCATAATTCCCATGAATTTCCCATGTACCTTAATAATCTCTTTCACATCACAACTGTTCAGCACAACTGCCATCCTTTCAATATTTTGATCTCAGTCAAGCCTTAAGAAGAAAGCAATGCAATTTAACCAATGTATACTAACTTTCTTTTAACCTGATTTTTGGAGTCTTCATTATTTTTTTAAAAAGCTACATTTTTAAAATAATGAATTTCACGTGGTTTAAGAAAGTGATATAAAGTTTTGTGTCACCTGCCACCTGGGGCAGGTGGAGGGAACATAGGTGGACTAAAATTGGTTATCAGAGGTAGGATTACATGGTGACCTCAAAGGTCAACAGACCAGGATTAAAATCCTGGGTCTCTCCCTTACAACCTGAGCCACCTCAAAGCCTCAGATTTATCTGTAAAGTTGGTGTTACTGGCTAATGAGATTAGAGTGAGCATTATATGAAATAATGTGTATGGTAAAAAAATTATCATTACCATTTTTACATGGGTAAGTGGTTTACCAAGGCATTCTGACTAAAAACCCATGGGGACCACCAAAGATCATCTGATTTTTCTTAATAATCCCAAGAAAGAATTGAATAGGTTAACCAAGAACTTAACAAGGAAGGAAAGGCCTGTCTCTAGAGTTGGAATATCTGAGCATGGCTCTTCACAAAACAACAACCTCTGACTACAAGTCTGATATGAAACTTAGCTTGAGAACTATGACTCTTTGTTTTGGCCTTGGCTCCAAAAGCAAGGGCATTAGTACTAGCTTAATTAGAATCTCCAGTATAACTTGAGAGGTCATTCAATATCTATGTCAACCACAGAATGATTTTAGTTGAATTAGGATAATTTCATTTTTCAAAAGTTAAGATGATACAATAACCAAAAAATCAGTTTCTTTGAAATACTTCCTCTTAGAGTAGGATCCAGTATATTTCTATTTATCATGTATCCTGATACTTTTTTAAAGATTTGCAGTATTTCCCAACTATTTATCTATGCCCCAGCAGGTAAGACTTTACCACCTCCTGTCTTTTCCTTCCCCTAAATCCTAAATTCACCCAAAGTGGCAGTAGCTTTGGCCTTTTCTTCATTCTAAGTACTTCTCCCTTCAATTAACTCCTGGAACCCATGGTACATTATAATATAGTTCTATTGGGTTTGGAAAATATCAGCTTAGTACCTCTTCTCTAAGACCATTTTTGAAAGAAAAATATTTCTAATTTGACATTCCAAATATACCATCTTTTCTTTAAGTGAAAGGAAGCAGAATCTAGCCATAAATTCATTACTTCTAACCCTTGACCTCAAAGCTTCAAGACATTCATATATCATATATTGGAGAGTTGAAGTTCAGGGTCACTTTAAATCATACATAGCAGTTACTCTTCTAATAGTCTATTGAAAAGATACACCAATCTACTTTAAATGAAGGAAGTCCATATTTACTATAGCCCCACTTCTGGGCAGTTTCTGCACTGAAACAGGAGAAAACATGGAGAGTAGCAGTGGGAGAAAGCTGTACTAAAGAAGATGGTGGTAATTGTGGGAAGAGGGAATAAGGGCATTGCATTAAGTAATTATATAATATTTCATTTCCCCCATAATATTGACCCAAAGCCATGGTATTTAAATTGTGTCCTCCCTAGCCCAAGAATTCTGTAGAGGTACCCCACACAAGGGCCAGGGGTAGGCTAAGCAGGTAGGTCTAAGCATACCCTAAAATTACAACAGCTGTGCTTTTATAACCATATAAGTTCATATTAGTAAAAAATAAGAGTTCTATTTCTAAAAAGAAATAGTTGAGACTCATGATATAAGGTTCTGGAGGATTATTTGTTTGCCTCAATAGAAACTCAATAGTTTGCCCAAAATAGAAACAGAATATACATGCACACACACACAATTTAACAATTACTATTCTTTGTATGATAGATGATAAAGATCATGTAAGAATAGTCAATGTATCAAGTGCTTATTCTGTTCCCAACACTATGCTAAGAGCTTCACATTGATAGGCCTCACAAAGAGCCAGGTTACATTATGATCCTCATTGTGCAAGAAACAAAACCTAGGCTCAAAGAGTCTCAGCTGTGTCCAAGTCTACACTGCCAGAAAGAAATTAACAGAGTAGAGTAACTGTTGAAATGTCCTTGAAATTTTAGTGGCTTGACACAGAGGTTCATGTCTTATTCTCATATTAATTCATTAAAAGTGTTCGGTAGATGGTTTTCCACTGCATAATTCAGGGACCCAGGTTTCTTTAATCTTGTGGCAGTCTCTGGAGACTCAGGGGCCTCTGCTGGACTTCTGCATCTGGTCCCCAAAACAGAGAGCAGAGTGCCAGAGTGCTGCAGAGGAGGGTTTTAAGGGCCAGATCTGGACATAAGGTGTGTAATTTCTGCCCACATTCCTTTGGTCAGAACTTCTCAAAAGGATGTGTCCAACTCTAAGGGAAGTTGGAAAATATTGTGTGGCTATATGCCTACAAGGAAAGGGAGTTTGTTACTTGCCAATTCTCTACCACAGTAGTAGGGCCAGGACTCAAACTCAGGAGCTTCAAATCTTCTCAAATTCACTACAGTGTGGAATTAACTTGATCCAGACATAAAATAGAATTATAAATGATGATCTCCAGGATCATCATTTAAGATTCTGGATAATTCTAGCCCTGGCTGGCATAGCTCAGTGGATTGAGTGCAGGCTGCGAACCAGTGTCGCAGGTTCGATTCCCAGCTAGGGTACTTTCCTGGATTGCAGGCCATAACCCCCAGCAACTGCACATTGATGTTTCTCTCTCTCTCTCTTTCTCCTTCCCTTCTCTGTCTAAAAATAAATAAATAAAATCTTTAAAAAAATATTCTGGATAATTCTTAAGAACACTGCACATGTACATCTATTCATTTATTCACTCAACATTTACTGAACACTCACTATACACAAGGCGGACATCATTCATTCACTTATTTGAAATTTATTGAGCATTTAGTGTGCCAGTCAGTACTTGGGGTAGCAACAATAAACAAGAGAGAAATAATCCCTGCCAACATGAACTTATATCTAAAGGACTTAAAATATGGTTTTGATATATTTTTATACTTTCTACAAAATCATGCAGCATTGTGTGCTTTATATACTTCCAGCCTCTGTTGTTTAGCTTGAATACATATGGGAATGGAGAGAAACATGTATTTTCTACATGGGGATATAAGTTGAAATTCCCTTGTAAAAGCAGAAGTCTGTTTGTCTTTGTACCTCTGGTCTAACTCTAATATCTGACATGTGAATAAATGTTGGTGTCGTGGAAAGATCACTAGTCTAGGAATCATATAGGTTATGTTTTGTTCACATGTTTCCTCATGGCAAAGTCAAACACTTTAAATGAAAGTTTCCAAGATCCTTTCCATCTCTAAAACTCAAGGGTAAAATTGTGAAGATATTTGATCTAGTGGATACTAGACCATGAGACAGGGAATCAGCAAATGTGAGTTGTAGCTCTGCTTCTCTAGTTCCTCGCAGAAGTCTCACCAAATCTCTGGTCCTCAGTGTATTCACTGGTCAACAAATGCTTTGAGCATTAAGAGCATCCCTTCAAATTTTAATATTCTACTATATTCTACAATACCACTGTTGGACACGAAACAGTAAGGTTCCTGCTTCAGAATTTAGTTTCTTATAACTGAGTCCTATAAATATGACCCCTAAAGTTCTGAAAAAAAGCAAGACTCCCTCCACATGTAACAGGAGTAACGTTCACTCCCTACCTGATCATTCAGAAGAAATTGATCCAAAATACACAAGCATTCTGGTTTCACTACCTGGCTCAGTATTGAGTAACTCCCTATTTCAGTCTAGTTTATTCTAGTGACACTACTTTAGACTCTCAGCTTCCCCCGCCAAATTAAAAACCATGTCAGAGCAAGGTGATTCATAACTGCCTAAACAATGAGGCTGTCTCTCTTAATATGCCCATTTATCATTACTTCATATTTATTTAAGGCTTTAATCAAAATGGAATAAAACAGTCTTCATTATAAGGGGGAAGATTTTACTAATGCTCAGGAAATCAAGACATTATGGACAATTAAAATTCATAATATGTTTAGCTCTATACCAAATGTTAATGAGACCTATTGCTAATGAGAGCAGCTCCATTTGTCATATTGGAATATCTTCAGTGCATGAGGGCCCTGGAAGAAATGTTTTAATGACACAGATAAAATTATAGTTATTTTACCAATGAATAGGAATATAAACATTTGTCTGAAAGTGTTCAGACTTATAAAAGTAAATGTAAATCACAAAACTAAGGTTCAATTTTTTCCAAGAGGCACTAAGTAAAAAGAATTCCCTTAAAAATAGAATCATCCATAAGTCAGAATCTGATTGCTTGCAGATTCTGTCCACAGGCATTGCTAGAACATTGATTTTAGTTTGGGTGGAGGCAGGGGGCTGGAAGCATTCTATAGGAAATAATAAAGAACTAAAAGTCTTAAAACCAAAAGTTTATAATGCCTTCATTCATTATTTAAAAACAAATCTCTTTAAAATAAAAGGATACAATTCAAGCATTATTTGGTCCTGCCCTAATATTCTCCAGGTCCACTTTCCTGGCTACCTGGGAGCCTGAATGATGCTATAATACTCTCTGCCCAGTAGTGGCTGTGCTGGCTCTGAGCCCTGAGGGAAATGGAAAGTCAACACCAGTAAGCACATCCCACATGCATCATTTTTTCTCTAAATATATTAATCCTGCAGAAACCAGTCTCCATCTTGTGTCTTCAAAGGCACACCCATCAGTCTTATTCTATGAAGTCTGGTAGTAAGACTTAGAGGACTAGTTTCTGAATTGATGGCTTCCAAAGAATAAGAACAAAAAAAGATCGAAAAGGGTATGGGAAGAAAATATTAAAATTTCACCTCATCTATAAATTAAGAGAAATTGGTCTTTACTAATATTTAATATGTGGGTGTTCACTAGTACATGTACATAATATACTAAAAATTATTGCATGCCTTGGAAGGATATCAGTCAAGGTCAGAGCAAGAAACAGAAGGTATTTCCAAATGAATGAACTAAGCAGAGTTTAATAGGACAAGTGACAAAAGTTTGAGACACAGAGGTTTAGCAATAAGAGAAGATATGTTCTGGACAAGCACTGCAGGGAGGGCCAAAAGAAGGAAACAGATACCAGAACCAAAAGCAGAGATATGAAGAGGGATTGTGACAAGAGCTGTGGCTGTAAGAAGAGGGAACAAGCCAACCCACAGCTACTGAGCAATGTGTGAGCTGGGAAAACAGTACCCTGGCCTCACTCTGGCATCCCCCAGGTTTCCTGCCAAACCTACAAGGAGTCAAAAAACAAAAGAGTCCATTGATATGGTCCATTTGAGTCAATCTCCTTATGTGGCCTGGAGGGGTACACAGAAGCTATCAATAGAAGATGTGCTGCAATTATTTTTACTACTAGGGTTATTCACTTATATAATCAAAAAAGTTAAGGTGCCACTGATATAAATAATGTCACTAAATACTAAGATTGTACTAGGAAAAAACTAAGTTCAGAAAATTTTTTTATTTTATGTTTTTAAATATGTTTTTGATTGTGTTATTACAGTTGTTCCTTTTTCCCTCCTTTATTCCCCTCCACCCTACACACCCCTTCCCACTCCAATCCCCCACTTTAGTTCATGTCCATGGGCCATATATATAAGTTATTTGGCTTCTACATTTCCCATACTATTCTTAACCTCCCCCTGTCTATTTTCTACCTACCATTTATGCTACTTATTTTCTGTACCTTTTCCCCCTCTCTCCCCACCCACTCCATGGAGGGCTGATAACCCTCCATGGGATCTCCATTTCTGTGATTCTGTTCCTGTTCAGGTTCTTTGCTTAGTTTGTGTTTTTATTTTGTTTTGTTTTAGGTTCATTTGTTAATAACTGTGAGTTTGTTGTCATTTTACTCTTCTTTTTTTATCTTCTTTTTTTTAGATAAGTCTTTTTAACATTTCATATAATAAGGGATTGGTGATGATGAATTCCTTTAACCTGACCTTCTCTGGGAAGCACTTTATCTGCCCTTCCCTTCTAAATGATAGCTTTGCTGGGTAGAGTAATCTTGCATGTAGGTCTTTGCCCTTCATGACTTCAAATATTTCTGTCCAGCCCCTTCTTGCCTATAAGGTTTCTTTTGAGAAATCAGCTGACAGTCTTATGGACACTCCTTCATAGGTAACTGTCTCCATTTCTCCTGCTGCTTTTAAGATTCTCTTCTTATTTTTAATCTTGGGTAATGTAATTATGATGTGTCTTGGTGTTTCCTCCTTGTGTTCAACTTCTTTGGGATTCTATGGGCTTCCTAAACTTCCTGGAAGTCTATTTCCTTTGCCATATTGGGGAAATTCTTCTTCATTATTTGTTCAAATAAGTTTTCCTCTCTTGTTCTTCCTCTTCTCCTTCCGGCACCCCTATAATTCAGATGTTGGAATGTTTAAAGATGTCCTGGAGGTTCCTAAGCCTCTCCTCATTGTTTTATATTCTTTTCTTCATTCTCTTCTCATTGAATGTTTATTTCTTCTTTCTGGTCTTTACTGTTGATTTGAGTCCCAGTTTCCTTCCCATCACTGTTGGTTTCCTGTACACTTTCCTTTATTTCACTTAGCATAGCCTTCATTTTTTCATCTAATTTGTGACCATATTCAACCAATTCTGTGAGCATCCTGATTACCAGTATTTTGAACTGTGCATCTGATAGGTTGGCTATCTCTTTGTCACTTAGTTGTATTTTTTCTGGAGCTTTGATATGATCTTTCATTTGGGCCTTTTTTGTGTGTCTCTGTGCACCTGTTACTTAGTAAGGAGCAGAGCCTTAGGTGCTCACCAGGACTAGGCAACCCACATCACTGCATTGTGATACTGCATGTGGGGGAGGGGTCCAAAAGGGAAGAGTGCCACTTGCTCCACTCTTTGCCAGCTTTCAGTCATTTCTCCCACTACCTACAATCAAATTGGTCCTTCTGGTGCTGATTCCTGGGTGGGTGGGTTTGTGTACATTCTAGGGCCCTGTGGGTCTCTCCAACAAACTCTCCTGTGAGGCTGGGAGTTTCTCCCACTGCTGCCTCAACCCCCACAAGTGTTTTCAATCAAAGGTTTAAGGCTTTATTTCCCTGGTGGAACTCTGGGTTGCACAGTCTGTTTCCCTCCCCAGTTGTTCCTTTTGGTTTATCTGCATGCAAATGTGGGACCACCCTGTCCACAATCTGTCACCTTGCCAGGTCTGCCAGCCACCTCCTGGCCATGAGTCCTCTCCACCTGGATGCCTGTCTCCACCCCTCCTACCAGATGAATATTTCTTTTTTAACTCCTTGGTTGTCGGACTTCCAGACAGTTTGATTTTCTCTCAGTTCTGGTTGTTTTTGTTTTAAATTTGTTGTCTTTCTCTTCATTGCGTGAGGAGGTACAGTGTGTCTACCTACATCTCCATCTTGACTGAAAGTCCCTCCACAGTCTATTCTTGATAGTATAGTCAAAGAGTCTCTTGGAAGAAAGTATTGGAGAGAGTGAGGACCCAGATGAGGAGACCCAGCATGCAGTCTGCCCACCCCACACCTGCCCACAACTGGGCCCTAAATTCAGAAAATTTAGACTGCTTAGACCTAGATTCTGTGGCCCATAATCAATTAGGAAAATTTGTTCTGCTAAACAGAAGAGAAAGTGTAGCATTTGGATCAAATGTTTGCCATCTCTTCTTTGGGTTATAAGGCCAATATTTACTCCACTGGATCTTATTTACATTCATTTACTCTTTTGTTCATTTATTCATTCATTGTGTCAGGCACTGCATAGGTGCTCAGAATATAATTCCTAGCCTCAAGAGTCAGTAAGTTTGTAGGATAAGATGGATATATAAAAAATATGTAGAATAATATGGTAATTATGCCCAAAATCAGAACAAGTTACAATGGGATTACAAAGAAGAAACAGTTCTACTGAGGACTGGAATTATTTCATATAGACATTAGTTTTTGGAAAATTGAAGGGGAAGATAGAAAAAATGCTCCAGGCCAAAGAAACATTATGGAAAAATGACTTCATGAATTTGAGCAGATGAAAGTAATTCAGCACAGCTGAGATTCAGAGTAAAAACAGGTAAAAGCATGCAATGTAACCAAAAGCCAGCCAGTCAAGATTGTAAAAAGCCTCTTTTGCCAATCTAAAAATTGGAAACTTTTATCTGAACTATTCTACTGAGGTGTTTGTTGGGTCAACTCTACCTCAAAATACTTGGAGTAGGTACCTCAATTGGAAAATAAGAACTACTGGTCATAGGCCAGCACACAGAATCAATTGAAAAAGTAATTTTGAGTCCTGGCTTGTGTGGCTAAGTGGATTGAGCCACCAGCCTGTGAACCGAAGGATCACCAGTCCGATTCCCAGTTGGGGCACATGCCTGGGTTGTGGATCATGTCTCCAATTGGGGCATGCTAGAGGCAACCACACATTGATGTTGCTCTCCTTCCCTTTCTCCCTCCCTTTCCCTAAAGATAAATAAATAAAATCTTTAAAAAAAAAGAAAAGGAATTTGAATCCCAGTATTAATAGCCACCCCTATTTTATGATGAAGGAAATAACATTGAACAACAATTTGTCCTGAGATAAGTTTTGGATGCTGTGAACACTTTGTTTCTTTAAGGATTTCCAGGGTACTTCAGGTAAACCATGTGGCTAAAATAATCTAGTTTGGTCAATAGAATTAAAATTGATCGATAGCAATTCCAATGATTATCAAATAGAGTCTAATTAAGACATCTCATCAAAGATCCCTTTCCTTCTTATATGTTTTTGTAATTATTGACATGCACTCCTACTAAAAGCTTTCAGTTCCACTACAAAAGGAGCAGTGCTTAGACATTATTTCATGTAAAGCAGATATTTTCAAATACTACAGTTCTGATGGTCCAACAATTTCCCAGTTGTTGACCTATATAGGTATGTGAGCATTGGCTTTGGCATGCCTTATTTCTGAAAACAAAGGAGGATAATTAATTTGCTCTCTCTATGCTGATAAGTACTAGCACCAATAAGTCTGATTTTCATCCTGCCACCATCACAAAACATCTGTTAATTGTATAAAGCAGTTTAGAGAGTACATTGGCTATTTGGCAACTCAAATGCACAAAGAAATTCAATAAAGATGGTTTGCAAGGAACAATGGAATAAAAAATAAATTCTAAGAGCACTGAAAGTCAAAGTTGACCTCTTAAAGGAGTACATCAAATGAATGAACAATAAATTTTCATAAGGCAAACCAAAGCATATTTTATAAAGCAAGACTTGTCTCCCCTGAATACCTAATGGTCTCTTAGGAAGAGAGATTTAATCTCTCTTCCTAATTAGGCACCTAATGGGCCTAGTTCTATCCAGTACAATGCTCACAGACTGGATCTGCTCTTTCCCCAACACATCCTCTGGCTTTCAGATTTCATTAGGTTATTCTTGATCAATATTCCTGCCATGACTGGCTAAAACACCACCAAGAGGGAAGCATTTGGAAGATTCACCAGCAGTTGTGTCCTCCTGTAGATAAAGTAAAGCATTTTATTGCCACTTACAAATTCCAAGGTAAATAAAGACACAGGTAGATACCTTTCTACACCCAGTTAATTTCTTTGAGACAAGCCAGTGGAACTTCTCATTACAGACAAAATCCTCAACAAAATTCCTGAAGGGTTTTCATAGTTGAAACTCATGCTGGAGGAGCTTGCCAAGATCTGAATGATTAGATCCAGCACCCATCCTAAGTATCAATGGCTACAGGTGTGGGACCACCCTGAGTCAGCAGTGGGAGGCATGGCAAGTAGGTGATGAATACTTTCTGTCACTGACAAGATCAAATCTCTCTTCCTAAGAAACCAAAAAGAGCCAGGAAGGAGATGCTGATGACTTAAAGTACTTCTTAAAACTCTCATCACCTTTGTTCATGCTCATCCAGGCTCCATCACAAAGAAAGCTGTAAGACAGATCCCCAGGGTCTCTCCATTGCCTTTCAATTATTCATCTTCAACTTATTTTGTTGTAATCTATGAAATCAGTACAACTGAAGGAGTTGCAAATGGATTGATTGTGAACTGATTTATGATCTTTATTGCACCAGAGAAGTAATTTCATGCATATAACTTCTTTTACAATTACCTCCACATGATTTCAAAGGAGTTCACTGCTTATGGGAGGAGGTCATCAATAAGTGACACTTGCATATTCATTCATTTCAATCAGAGATTTTTAAAGACTCAGGGGAATAGTTCAATGCCATTGAAAATTACTTTCTTTTTCATCATATTTCTGTTATTGTTTTTTTCTGGGGGGTGCATATGATACAATCAGAGTATATTTTTATTTACTTTCTTTTTACTTTTATTTTTATTTGAAAAAGTTAAAAAATGAAGCTGCATTTATTAAATGCCAACTATGTGCCAGAAACTCTGCTAGCCTCTATCTGTGTAAAGCTTTATATTATCCTCAAGGTCATAATTACTTTGCTTGTTCCACTAATAAGGAAACTCAGAGACACACAAATACTTGCCCAAGGTCAAACAGCTGGTAAGTGACAGATAGTTTGGTGTTTGAACTCACATTTATCAAACTACAAAGTCCATCCTCTTTCCATAACTTCACAATGCCTCAAGATTTGGGGTATAAAACTCAATCAGTTTTATATTTCTCAATCTGTGAAAAGGTTTTTCAGGGTTCTTGAAATAACCTGTGGCTGTTTACCATATCCCAAAGTCTTGGAAAACACACATTCTCAATGCCATCTTTTTCTTTCTTTCTTTTTTTAATATGACTTACCTAGAGAGGCCCTGACACCTATCAGAAGCTGTAAACCATGTATTCAAAGCTTTGATTGACCCTGACAACTCAGACAAGACAGTACAACTACAGGGAAGTCATAAAATTACCTGGTTTTGTGACATTGTGTTAATCAGTTTTTTCCAAACTTCACTGAATAACATCCAAACCATTTTTGCAATATCTGAACAGTACTGAGCTGTTATTAACTTAATACGTCTTAATCAATTTTAACGTGGGTCAGTTTTTTATTTAATCTTCTTCTAAGCAATAAGACATAAGTTTAATGTACTATCAATACTTTTCTTATACATATTAAAATACATGCAAATTCTGGCCAAGATGGAGGCATAGGTAGAAACCATTCACTTCCACGCACAACCAAAAGGAGGATAACAACCAATGTAAAATCCATAAACAACGAGAAGCACCAGAAAGTCAAACTGCATGGAACTCCAACAACCAAGGAATTAAAGAACTTGCAGAATCAACCAGAACAATAGAACTGGTAAGAACCTGCAGTGAGGCTGTGCAGGTGGAGGTGGCTCATGAAAACCACAGAGAGAGGGCAGACTAGGTGGGGCAGAGCTGGCTGAATGGGAAACTGAGACTCAGAACTGACTGTGTCCTATGGTGGAGATTGCTTCGGTGAGAGAAACTCTCAGTCTCTCACGAGAGACCCTTGGAGAGTGAGCTAGAGACAAGTAGTCAAGCTGCATTGTTCCTTCTCTGGCCCATCCCCCACAGGCAGGGCGGCAGTGCAGCAAAGAGGATTGCTCTGCCCTGGTGAATACCTAAAGTCCCACCCCTCATATGCAACAAGCACAACCAGACCAAAAAAAAAAAAAGAGAGACAGACAGATGGCTCAAACAGAAGAACAAATGAAAGCCCCAGAACCCATCCTTTTAAGCAATCAAGAGATAGCCAACCTTTCAGATGCACAGTTCAAAACACTGGTGATCAGGATGCTCACAGAATTGGTTGATTTTGGTTGCAAATTTGATGAAAAAATGAAGGCTACAATAAGTGAAATGAAGAAAAATACACAGGCAACCAATAGTGATGGAAAGAAAGCTGGGTCTCACAATAATGGAGTGGAACAGAAGGAAGAAAGAAACAACTACACAGAAAAGAATGAAGAAATAAGAATTCAAAAAAATGGGGAGAGGCTTGGAAACCTCCAGGACATCTTTAAACATTCCAACATTCGAATCATAGGGGTACCAGAAGGGGAAGAGGAAGAGCAAGAAATTGAAGACTTTTTTTAACAAATCATGAAGGAGAACTTTCCCAGTCTGGCAAAGGAAATAGACTTCCAGGAAGTCTAGGAAGCTCAGAGAGTCCCAAAGAAGTTGGACCCAAAAAGGAACACACCAAAGCACATCATAATTACATTAACCAAGGTAAAAATGAAGGAGAGAATCCTAGAAGCAACAAGAGATAAGGAGACAGTAACCTACAAAGGAGTTCCCATCAGATTGTCAGCTGATTTTTCAAAAGGAAGCTTACAGGCAAGAAGGGGCTGGAAGGAAGTATTCCAAGTCATAAAAGTCAAGGATCTACATCCAAGATTGCTCTATCTAGCAAAGCTTTCATTTAGAATGGAAGGGCAGATAAAGTGCTTCCCAAGCACTTTAAGGTCAAGTTAAAGAAGTTCATCATCACCAAGCCCTTATTATGTGAAATGTTAAAGGGACTTATCTAAGAAAAAGAAGATTATAAAAAACATGTATAGTAAAAGGACAGCAAACTCACAATTATTAACAACCTCACCTAAAACAAAAGCAAACTAAGCAAACAACTAGAACAGGAACAGAACCATAGAAATGGAGAACACATGGAGGGTTAGCAACAGGAGAGTGGGAGGAAGAGAGAGGGGTAGAAGATATGGAGAATAAGTAGCATAGATGGTAGGTAGAAAATAGACAAGGGGAGGGCAAGAATAGTATGGGAAATGTAGAAGCTAAAGAATTTATGATACATTGACATGAACTAAAGGTGGGGAATGTGGGTGAGGGAGGGTGTGCAGGGTGGAGGGGGATGGATGGGGATAATGGGACAGCTGTAATAGCATAATCAATAAAATATTTTTTAAAAAAAGTGAAGAGAGACTTAGGAACCTCTGGGACAACCTGAAATGTTCCAATATCTGAATTATAGGGGTGCCAGAAGGAGAACAACAGCAAGAAATTAACAGCTTATTTGAACAAATAATGAAGGAAAACTTCCCCAATCTGGCAAAGGAAATAGACTTCCAAGAAGTCCAGGAAGCCCATAGAGTCCCAGAGAAATTGGACCCAAAGAGGAACACACCCAGGCACACCATCATTAAGTTACCCAAGATTAAAGATAAGGAGAGAATCTTAAAATCAGCAAGAAGAAAGGAGACAGTTACCTACAAAGGAGTGCCCATAAGACTATCAACAGATTTCTAAAAAAAAAAAAAAAAACTTGCAGGCAAGAAGGGGCTGGGAAGAAGTATTCCAAGTCATGAAAGGCAAGGACCTACATGCAAGATTAACCTATCCATCAAAGCTTTCAATGATTTAGAAGGGAAAGGCAGATAAAGTGCTTCCCAGAGAAGGTCAAGTTAAAGGAGTGCATCATCACTAAGCCCTTATTATATGAAATGTTGAGGGACTTATCTAAGAAAAAGATAAAAAACATGAACAATAAAGTGACAACAAACTCACAATTATCAACAAATGAACCTAAAAGAAAACAAAAACAATGAAAACAACAACTAAGCAAAATACATGCATAACTAGTAAGATGAAAAATGTTTCCTATCACACTTTGGGAAGCACTTTTTATGCCCTGTGTGTCATTTGCTTATAGTCTCAAGATGTATTTGTTCATTTATTCATTATTCATTCAAAACACATTTATTGAGTACCAACTGTGTATTAGACCCTCTGGTCACTGACAGTCATGTGGAGAGCAGTTTGGGCCAGGGAGAGAATGAAAATATAGAGGTCAGGAGAAGGCTTCTGCGTTATCATAGTAACCCAAGGAGAGGTGAAAGGAAGGACTGAATGAGATTGGTGGTAAAGCGAATGGATACGTTTAAGAGACATTTCAAAGGTAGAATCAACAGACCTCAGTGTTAAATTCAATTCACAGTGGAGGTTAATAAAGGGAAGATGGAAACATTATCCTAAAACCATTTCAATATTTTAACTACATTAAATTGTAATACTTTGTTTTCTTTAGCAGTCTTGAACACAACTCTAAATCCATAATAGAGAAAACTTAGGGCAGAAGGAAATCTTGCTTAAAACCAAATATAATATTTGATGTATTTAACAACCTATATGGTATTGGCCATCCATCGATTTGAACAGCAACTGGAAGAGTCATGGAGGCCTGCTCCTGAACCCTGGGAAGTGGAGGACTAGGGGGTAGTGTGTGTCTGAGGAGGGGTTATAGGTGGTCAGAGGTTCAGGATTTAACTATTTATCTAGAAGTATAAAAATATTTCAATATTTTTCCAGTGATCACAAACATGTAGATCATCAGCCTTACTTAAGTCCCTTTAGTGTTCCTTAAGGTTCCCAGAGTGAAATCCCAAACTTCGCCATACTACCCAGGACCTGGACCATGCATTGCAACAATCTCATCTCAGCTCCAATTCATCTTATCACTCCTCAACTCTAAAATTTTAAGCCACAAAGACTTTACAAATACCTCCTTTGGCCTACAATACTCATCTGCCAACATGTTCTTAATTTTTATCTTGGATGTGGCATGTTAGAAAAATTTCCCCTGATCTTCCATATCAAGACAGGCCTTCTTTTTATATACAGCATGATATTTTTCCCCTTTATAGCATTCAAGACAGTTGGAATTACATCATTTGTTGGGTGATTACCTTTTTACTGTCTGTTTTCTATACTTTGCTCACTGAGCTCCATGAGGGCAGGAACCAGGCCAACCTTATTCACCATCTTTTTTTCAAAGTGTCATATAGAGCTCACTAAGTCAAAGGCACTAAACATTAGTGACCCAAAATATTTTCTTCAGCAGATAGAGAGAGAAGACTGTATATTCACTTATTCTTATTGATAAAGGAGAGGTTTGGAACATTAAAATAGAAATTATCTTTTATAGAACTCATACCACATTTCAGTATAACCCTGAAGAGTAGGTATTATTGCCCTGTGTTTTAGATGAGGAAGCCATGACTTAGAGAAGTAAAGAAACTGGCTCAGTGTCATTAAGCTAATAAGTAGCAGAGTAAGATTTAAAAAAAAATTCTGCCCCACTACTATTCCCAAACCTGGTTATTGAACCTTCCCTGGCATTCAAGATTGCCAGCAGGCCATCATAATTACCAGCAGGTAACTGATAACACGAGGGTTGAGGGATTTTGGTAGAACCTCTTACAGTGAAAAGGGACAACTTGTGGTAAGGCATGAAAAGAGCCCATTCAATCAGCCAGTCATGGAGGGGGCCAACCACAGTTGGTAATATCACTGTGCCATGCAGTGAGTGTTACAGTATAGATGTCCATAAAGCAGTAACCTTAGCCCCACAAAAAGATTAATTTATTCTTAAGAAACTCTGTTTAACTAGGTAATATGTACATATTTTATAATGTTTTCACTAAAGCTAGCTAGTTTTATGAGAGTGTTTTAGATATCTGGGCAGCCTATCTCTTCTGAAGACTTTCTTTCCTCTCCAGATCAATGAGGCATTGCAACACTTTCAGACTATACCACACAATTTGGCTCAAATTGTTTAGTTCCCTTCCAAAGCTAAAGGAGACATAAAGATCCTGCAAGATAGAAACCTAATCTATTGATAACCAATCTGATTAGAATGCTTTTCCTGTGAAACTGATGGGCATTGATTCATTTACAACCAATTAGAGGCCTGTTGCCTAGGGGAAATCACTCTCATTCTGGCAGAAATGATTCTCATAAAACAAGCTGGAAACAAAAGTTGAAAAATTGGTCTTATGAGTCTTCACAAAAATGAAAAAAAAAACTCACCTCATTGTTCTAGTTTCTTTCCTGGCATTTCTTGTTGCCTACGGCTATAATTTTACTCATTACCAATTTTTCCTAAACCTCTGATTTCTGATGGGTGCTTTTTCTCATTTTTAAAAATGTTACTTTCAGCAACACAGATATACTATGGTCATCATTTTCTTCAAATTGTGAGAATGCAGCATTTTTACAAGTTTCATGATGCATCATTGCCATGTCTGATATTACTAGGAAGTGAATCAGCACTGTGACCAATGGCTATACATAGGCCAGAATTTACATAGGACATAGAGGTGATTATAATCCAGCCAGTGCTCTCAGCAGCATAAACAGATTTGGGAGTGTATGCTTTCTCAAAGCTTCATATGTGCCCACATACGTGGGAGGAGTTCTCTCCTAAAAACAATTTCCCTTCTCAAAAAAGGGCAGAATTGCCTTATTTAGCAATCTTTCTAAAGTATCTCATATATAAGGCACCCTCTCAATTGCTTTAATTCAAACTAATTATTTTTATTAAAAAGTAACTTTAAAGCCCTGACTGGCACACAAGCTCAGGGGATTGAGCGTGGGCTGTGAACCAAAGCATCACAGGTTCGATTCCCAGTCCGGGCACATGCCTGGGTTGTAGCCACAGTCCCCAGCAATGGCACATTGATGTTTCCCTCTCTCTCTCTCTCTCTCTCTCCCACCCTTCCCTCTCTAAAAATAAAAATAAATAAAATCTTTAAGAAAAAGTAACTTTACCCTGTAATTCAAGCATTACTAGTCCTGAATGTTCATAGAGAATATCTTACTGAATCAATGAAAAACTGAAAACAAAATAAAAAATTTTAACACAATTTCTTAATGTTCTTGGGGAATGTTCTCTCAATGGCAACTGTTAGATGTTGCTGCAAAAAATAAAAAGCATTTTAAAAATTATTTAAAACATATAAATGACTCTTATAAAACCGTACCTTGGAGTAGAATTTCCAAGGAGAGCATGTATTATACATGCATTTACATAAGTCAAACAATTTAGGTGAGAGAGAAGATTATGCATCCTGATAAACTGTGATAATGACTCTGAAAGTGGCTCTGATACTGGCAAAGATACTTCTGAATAAACTGAACAGTATTGTTTTTATTAATTTCTTATTTATTGGTTTTGAGAGAGAGAGAGAAACAAAAGCACTATTTTGTTGTTCTACTTATTTATGGATTCATTGGTTGTTTCTTGTATGTGCTCTGACCAGGTATTGAACCCACAACTGTGGCATATTGAGACAATGCTCTAACCAACCGAGCTACCTGGCCAGGGCTAAATGATATTGTTTTGTAAAATGTGAGAATAGACAAGATACTATTCTACATTAACATTATTCATATGATGTAACTAAATGTTACTATAAATAAATACCATAAGTAGATGATTCTTTTCTGTATAAAGTTTGCATATTCAGTTTGCTCCCCAAAACATTTTAGGGATCACTTTTTGGGAAAGTAAATGATCACCTTGTTTTGAAAGCAGGGGCATATATATCTCTTCTCTTTTTTTCACTGTTATAGTCCCACTGCCTAATAGAGTGCCTAGGACATTATAATTACTACCCCAAATTAATTAATATATGGAATAATTAGATAATGTTATTTATATTATATAATTTATTTATATTATTAAGTTATATTAGATTTCTGAAGCTAGTAAACACATGGATTATTTGAGTGGAAGTAAACTGAACATCATCTAATCCAATCTCCTTATTTTACAGATGAAAAAGTCACAGAGCAATTAAACACCCCACTGAAGGACTTAGAACTCAGATCTTCCCATTAGATGGTATTACTGATTGCTTTTCTTGTGTAGTTCATCCCAGTCTCTGATTTCTATTGCAGGCTGAAAACACATAGCATCTTTTTCCTGAGAATGAGTTCTGTTGAGCAAAGCAAAAACAAATTAATTGGCACTAAGAGCTGATATAGAAAAAAGTAGAGTTTGTGATACAAAACCCTTACAAATGCCCTCTCTGTGTTCATGCCCTACTACAGGAGTTGGTCACCTAATTACAGAGAAATGTATTTACCTTTATGGTGTTAACAAGCTTTCAGGTTTTGATTCAGTGGACAGTCCTGGACTGTGAGGCACAACTCCCACACCAGAGGACCAGAAGGAAAACACACACAAAAGATGAGGCAAACCTGTCTTAGACCCCACTCAGTAGATCACATATTTTTGTACAAGAAAAATCAGTAAAGTGCATCTCTTTCCTTGCACAATGTATTATTTTCTTTTTAATAATCAGTGCATATCCCTAGTAGAGATTCATAAACAGAAATAATGAGTGTCTCACTAACAATCCTAGAAGAGATGTCCAAATTGTTGTTTTTTTAAAATCCATCTGAAGGCTGATGTCAAAATACACAAAAATCCCCCATTCTTGTTTCTTTTTCTTTAATCTGTTATTTTCTTCACTAATATGAGCATCCTGTATGTATCATAAACTGACCTGGATAGTTAGCTATGTTAAATATGCAAATAGGTCTCAGGGTAGATGCACCCATCCTAAGCTGCACTGCATATATAATTAAGATCTGAGCTGTAAATATACAAAGCTCACACACGCCTTTATAAGCCTTCAAGGAAGAATGCCATGGTCTCTATAATACTACTAATAACATACATGCTTCACCTACTAAGTACCAGATATGTACCCAAACACTTTACTTATATCATCAATTTATATAATCCTCCTAAAAACTTGGTATTATCATCTTCCCCTTTGTACAGACTGGAAATTGAAGCTTGGAGAGGTGAAGTAACTCCAGGTCAAACACAACTGGTAAGAGGTTGAGCTGAGATTTCAGCTCAGGCAATCTGGCTCCAAAGAGTATGCTCTTAAATCTTATGATTTAATTCTACAGTTTGGTTTGTCAATTGCTTTGTATACTCACTTTGTGGGATGCTCACCTTTGCTTTTTTTTTTTTTACTTTAACAAAGAATTTTTGTAATACTCTAATTTTGCAATAAATGTTATTGGTTATATTATATAAATATATTTCTATTATTAAGATTTAGATGGATTTATCTATAAGGCTCACAATATAGGCAAATGTGAAATTTCTCTTGTTTCCCATGTACTTTCTGATATTGTGAGTTTGTGGATTATTTTTTTAAGTATCAGAGATGACAAATAATAAAACATAACCTGGCATGAGTTACACTATCTGAATTCATTTCTGCAACTAGTGTGTTTGTGGGCCCAAGGTTGAAAGCAATTAGTTGTGAATTATTATACCATCTTCCATGCCCTGGACAGTTTTATGATGATTATAAAATTTTATTATTAATGGTTCACTATTTTTGGAGGAGGAGTTGTTAATTTAAATGTATATATTTATATTGTTAATTAGTAAATAGGACAAAATTAGTTTCGTGAAATCTTTCTAGAGACCAGAAGCAATTGGGGAGTGGAGAGGACATTGCTGACAGAAGGTGTGGAAGCTGAAGTCCAGAACTGGACAGAAGCAGTGTGTGGCAGTTCCATCAATGGCTACTAGAGTGACATGGTGCTTTAAAGACCATCTTGTCTAAGTTCTTTGTTTTAAAGACCAGGAAAAATAAGTAACTTCTTCAGAATCACACCACTAGTTAGTGACAGCCCAGGTCAGCTCAGTCAAAGACACTCAGGAGCCCAGCTCCCAGTCCAACACTTCCCATTTTCAGCAATTGAGGAAGGTTAGATTAATAAGCTGAGAATGCTGGTTAACATTGTCATAAATAGGAAAACAAGAATAATCATAGGAAGTAAGTGTTTCAGTTTAATCGGGCTAGTCTGAGTATCAAAATAATGTTTGGATGTGTGTATAGTGAAGTGTTGAAAAAGGAAAAGGGGTCAGGAAAGCTTGCTCAAACTTCCTATTAGTAGGTAAATTGAGGACTCCAGGGTTGTGATATTGAGATTGTATAAAAGCCCATGGGATAAAGTAATGCTTTCTTGAGAATGCACTTTCTAAATGTTGAGACCACAAGTGGACAAACCAGCTTACCCCAGATGCCATGCAAATAATGACTGGCATGAGCCCAAGTAACCAGCCCATCTAATCTCTACCTGTGGGCAATATCTTTAGTTTCCCTCCATCCCTAATCTCAAAATGCTCTCTTCTTCCTGCTCGCTAAAGGGTAAAGATACTTTCTTGGACAAACTCAGTCAAAAAGAAGCCATTGAAAACCTGTTAAATTTTTCCATGGGTTCAACAAAGGAAAGGAAGTGCAGTGCTTGGCAAAGTTTTTTATTAAAGAAATTGGTGATAGAAGGAACCATGCAAAACTGCTGGTACATTAAGTAGAAGTCTCACTTTCCCAGTCATAAAAAGGGTTTTCATTCCTTTTAAGATTCTCCAGGGAGGTCTTAAGCAAGAGGTCAAAATGAATTTGACACAAAGAACCCAGATGTATGTATGTGTGTCTTTTCCTTCTTTTCGAACTCTGTTTACCAGGAGAAGTCATTGTCAATTCAATCTACCCAAGCAGTGATTGACAGTATCCTCCCAACTCAGCTCTTAACTGTTTCAGATGGAGTTATTGCCTGGGATCCAATGAGCATGCCTGGGTCTTCCCAGTACACTCTTCCAGTCTCTAGATCAGACCAAGAAACAGTTCATCAGTGAAGGAACACATTTTCTAGAAATGAATATGTTTTACTTCAAGTTCAGTATTACACTCAGTATTGCTGTTAGAAAGAAATTCAGTCACTTGGATCATGGTATGATCTAAATTCCTTCTTTGTAGAAAGCCAATAGCTCTCTTTTGGTTCCTCTAAGTTGAACATAATTTTTTTTTCATAGCATTAGATAATTTTCCACTGTGAATTTTATGAATATCATAGGTAATTAGAAAAATTAGTAAATCACTCTGTTAGGCAATGCCCTACCTTACATTGTTCTATGAAAGAGACAGTGCTTTGTGCTGTCTCTGTTTCTTCTCCCTAAGCACCCATCACTGCACTAACTGCTGCCTATACAGTGTGGGGCAGGCAAAAGTAGGTTTATAGTTGTCCATACAAAAAATAGCACAATAATTAATAAATAATAATGCAAGAATAAACTGTGTTACATGTACTTACAACTGTAAACCTACTTTTGCCCCACCCTGTATTATAGGTAAAAAGACTACCCATAGAAATACATTTGCATTTTAAAACCTAAATCCCAATTATCTTGTCTAATATTCAAAAGAATGGCCTCTATTAACCACCACAAATAAAATCCCAACACTCTACATTCCCCAATACATAGAATTGCCAGTAACCCTGGAATCTTTCTTTTTTGTGCCTTATTTTAGTAGAGTCTTTCATTTTTTCAACAGAGAAGGGCTAAAACCATCTCCTACTATGACAAAGCAAGTTGCATGGCAAAAAGGAAATGGATCTTTCTCTCCAAGTTGTTATCAGAACTTTGTGTGGCTAACATGTTTTCTATTTGTGTACTGATCTACAGTAACCTCTTTAGCTCTGTCCTCACTTTATTTGTTGAGCTTAAATGTTATGAAAAGTAGATTTTAAATAAGTGATAACATTGATCCCATGGTGAAATGTAAGCACCACAGTTAAAAATAAACTGTTCCATAAAGGGAGAAACACTCACTGTAGGCAATGGAGAAAGAAATCTGCATTTTAGAGTTAGCTATAAAGTACACAGTATATTATCACAAATCCTTGGGAAAGACAGAGGCAGAATGCGAGGGAGAGGCCTGTGAATTTGTATTAGCTATTCTCACGCCCAGGTTTACATGGTTTTGCCTGTCCCACTCTCCACTTATTTGCAATTCTTGGAAAATGTTTTATTTAAACTTTTCTTGACAGAATATATTTTAAGGAGAAAGGAGTCAACAAAAAGAGTAAAGGCTATATATAATAACTAAAAGCTCAGATATTTTTCCAAAAACACATTTCCAGAAACCATCTGACTGGCTTTTACATGTACAGATCCTTCTTTTTATATGAAGTTTCAGTTACTGAATTGAAACTCCTTCCTATCCTCAACTTATTTTTATTTGGGTAGGTTGGCAAATTTGAGAGACTCTCTGAGGAAGAGGGAAAAATATTAAGGAAACAAGTTCTGTTTCATTAGTGATAATACACAATCTATGTCTGATTGGAAAGTTGCTGCACACTATTGAATTTTAAAGTACAGTCTTTTTTATCTATAATCATTTTATTTATTTTTATTTTTATTTTTTTATTTTAATTGTTGTTCAAGTAGTTTTCTGCCCTTTACCCCCATCCCAGCCCATCACCCCAGCTCTCCCCACCTCCCTCCCATCTCTACCTCCTCTTGTTATTGTCCATGTATCCTTTATACTAGCTCCTTGAAACCCATCCCCCCTTCCCCTGAAATTCCCTCCTCCCTCCCCTCTGGTCACTGTCAGCCTGTTCTCAATTTCAGTGTCTTTGGTTATATTTTGCTTGTTTGTTTGTTTTGTTGATTAGATTCCTTTTGACCCAGCAATTCCACTGCTAGGATTATATCCTAAGAACCCTGAAACACCAATCCAAAAGAACCTAAGCACCTCAATGTTCATAGCAGCACAATTTACAATAACCAAGAAACCAACGTGCAACCGAGGTGCCCATCAATAAATGAATGGATCAAAAAGTATGGTGCATTTACACAAAGGAATTCTATACAGCAGAGAGAAAGGAGGATCTCTTACCCTTTGTGACAGCATGGATGGAACTGGAAAGCATTATGCTAAGCGAAATAAGCCAGGCAGTAAAGTACACTCTAGAGGCATTTACCACTGAACTGGGCAACTGCTCCAGATTGGATGGATGGATGGATGGATGAATGAATGAATGGCTGGATAGATAGATCTTATATTATTCACCACAACCCTTCGAGGAGTGATTTTACCCATTTAGAGATGAGAAATATAAGGCTCAAAGATATTAAGTAACTTGCCCCAGTTGACAAAGCTGCTAAGTGCCAGGGAGTTAGTGCTCCTAACCACCACACTGAGCTGCCATTGCAACATCCCCAAATTGGATGTAGCCATAGTTAGGATACCAAAATGTCATGTGTTCTTTTTATTTCATGACTCCAGACCACTACCAAAAGGGAAGAAAAATGTAATATTTTAGCTTAAATAATAATTATGGGGAAAAAACACAGGGTTTAAGATTGCAATTCTAGCAATATCACCAACCAACCAACCAAGTGTATGATTTCAGAATATTATTTTACCTTTCTGAAACCCAGAGATATGGAAAAATATGAGATATGAAAAAGATATTATATCTCCATTGCAGATTTGCAAAGATTGAAAATATCTAGGCAGAATAACAGCACTCTGCAAATTGTTCAGTACTATATAAATGTGTGATGTCCCAATTATGGTCAGTAAGAATAGTAGTGTTTCTGCCTTTCTTCTTTTGTGGTAAAAGCCATAACGTTTTGGCTGAAGGAAGATAAGATATTTATTATAACTCTCCTCAACTGAAGATTTAAAAGTCTAGTAAAGCTGAGTGTACTTTGGTTCCATATTCATAAAATTAATCTTTACATATCACACTAACCTGGACAAGATAATCAACATGATATATTTGCACTGTGAAATTTTAGGCCAGCCCATCATTCAGGAAAGAGGACATTATGTTCTCTTTATAGGTCTTTGCTGATATTATTCTTTTGGCTGAGAATACTTCTTGTTTTCTTTTTCCATGGGGAAGAAGAGCATTAGTGGGTTTTCCTAGCCAATTCTCAGCTTTTCCTTTCATTCAATAAGAGTGTATTAATTTGCTGGCTTTGCTGTAACAAAGTACCACAAGAACACCTGCATCACTCTATACCTATTACCCCTAGATTTGCACAAGAGATAAATCCATGTGTATCATTTTTAAGCAACTGTCTTTTGAAGTCTACTTGTTACCAATGTTAGCCTAAATCCTAAATAATGGCAAAAATTTTCTCCACACCTTCTCATTTCAGGTTTCCATTGAGATGCCACTTCACACAGGTCTTCTTTCCTGTTTTCTTATACAGGTTAGGTGACTCTCTGCAGTAACTCCATCATAGGGCATATCACTTTTATTGAAATTTCCTGTTTAGATTTCTGTTCCCAAAACTAGGCTGAAATATCTACAATCAGAGACTGTGCCTTATTCATCTTTGTATCCCATCATCAACCAGTGGTTCTGGCACATAGTAAACACTCAATAAATGTTTTGAGCTAATGCAAGATCAAGAAAGGATTACAAGCCTAACTCTACATTATCAGGAATTTATTGAAAGTACTTTACAGAATGAGTACTCTTAAAAATTCTGATTTTTATTTATAGATAAATAGATTGGGAGTTTGGGAAAGAATTATACCTCCTTGACCATGAGTTAAAAATTGAATATGTAGGTACAAATAAACAGTTGTATATATACTATAACTTACTTTCTCCAGTATTCCTCCATTCCACTTCCAAATATCTCAGCCCCTGAGATAAACTGAGATGTATTACCATTATGTTTATTCTTTTTAGCTGGACAGGGTTTCTCTGAATACAACTGTCAACATAAAAAAATGTATGTTAATGTGTCTCTGTATCATCTGTATGTCCTCCTTGGAGAAGTGTCTGTTCAAGTCCTTTGCCTTTTGCCCATTTTTAATTGGGTTGCTTGTCTTCTTAGAGTGGAGTCATGTAAGTTCTTTATATATTTTGGAGATTAAACCCTTGTCTGAGGTATCATTGGCAAATATGTTTTCCCACACAGTTGGTTCTCTTTTGATTTTAATACTGTTTTCTTTAGCTGTACAGAAGCTTTTTATTTTGATGAGATCCCATTTGTTTATTCTTTCCTTTATGTCCCTTGCTCTGGGGGATGTATCAGTAAAAAATTTCTGCGTGAAATATCTGAGATTTTCCTGCCTATGTTCTCCTCTTGGACTTTAATGGTGACGTGGCTTATATTTAAGTATTTCATCCACCTTGAATTTATTTTTGTGTATGATGTAAGTTGGTGCTCAAGTTTCATTTTTTTTGCATGTAGCTGTCCAGTTCTCCCAACACCATTTGTTGGAGAGACTGTTTTTACTCCATTTTATGTTGCTGCTCCCTTTGTCAAACATTAATTGGCCGTAGAGACTTGGGCTTATTTCTGGGCCCTCTGTTCTGTTCCATTGGCCCATATGTCTGTTCTTATGCCAGAGAGGAGAGGGAATTTCAGGAGAATTTCAGGGGAAAAGGGGAAGGGTTAACAAGAAGAAGTATAAAGGGCACATGGATAAAAACTAAGGGTGGGTGGAAATGGGATGGAGGAGGGGAGGGCCAGGTGGGTGGGTTGGGATAGGAGTAAAAGATAGAAAATTGTACTGCAACAACAATTAAAATAAAAAATATTTTTTAAAAAATGTATGGTAAAAGATGCCAAATCCTGAGCAGACATACACGTCTTCATAGGGATTAAATTATCAGAATGCATAAAAGATACCAGGGCTCTAAGTAAATGAGACAGAGGACTGGACAATTTCAATAGGAAATACAGATTAAGAAAAGTGGTAGCTGGAGAGGAAAGTTCTGCATCAAAGGTTTGAACAAGGCATAAAGTGTCAGGAAGAACGTCTCCTGAAGGAGGTAAAGAGATGCTTAGAAGACAGCCTGAGAACTAAAAGATCCACAGGGTACCTTGTATTATTTGCCCTGATATATCATACAGTATATGTAGATTTATGCTCTTATTTCCCTCAGGTAGAGTTACTCATATGGTTGGATTATATTCACACATCCAGCATTCCACAGCTTCTTTGTTAAAGTAGTTTGTCTTGAAAGAGAATCTTCATTTTTATGCCCAAAGTGGTATATCCTAGTGGCCTCTCAAGATTAAAGGGAGAAACCATTCAAGTCTTGGTTGAAAAGATAAACCAGGTACATGTTGTGATATATCCCAGTGAATCCTCTGAGGGCTTCTCCTGATTCTGCTTTCCTATGATGACACTTTCAACAAGAACAGAAACTCATGCCAGACTTAATGCATTTTTATGACCAGAATTGCAACAAGAGTGGCAAATGTCTCTCATTCTTTTATACTGGGTCATGACTGTAATCTCATGGCCCTGCTCAGATGTCAACCTCTTGACTGGAAGGGCAAGTAGATAGTACAAGAGTTCATTCTCGTTCCATCTTCAATTTGTTCACTGCAAAATGAAGAAGCGTGTCTCCATCACAAAATAAGGCATGAGCCTCTCATTTTGCATTTGACTCCTGGTGTGTGCAAAAAGTAGACAGGGTTGACCTCTCCATGCTTTAATCTCTCCATCAAGTTATTTCCAGAGCTTTGGGTCCTGTGAGAAGCATAAACACACCAATATACACATACAAACACACTTCAATGACAGTCACAAGCACATGCAGCCACTAAGTATGCTATACATCAGATGCAGCCATCCTGTGACTTGAAACAAACAGCATCTCCAAAGCTTGGTTTATATGTACCCTAATCTGAAATCTTATATTGAACAGTTAACTGAATAAAATTTTATCTACTTATTTATTTATGAAAATAAATTTATTGTAGATGCCAGACATAATGTCACAACTTAGTTTTCTAGTACAAAGAATTGTGTTCATCTATGGAATTGGCTAATAGTACCTAATTTCATGTAAATTGGCACAGATAAATTCCAATTTGAGGGTGATAAAAGGCTATAGCACTGGGGCTCTGAACTTTTCACTGTCACAAATTCATTTATACGGCTACAGACAATTTCTTTAAAAATTATTAACACACCTAGACTATGGTTTTATTATGTCAAATGCTTTATTATTTTATAATATTTACTTTATTGGTTACTACAAGGGTAAACAAAAGTAGTTTAACAGTTGTAATACAATAATTAATAAATAATAATGTAAGAATAAACTCTGTGCTTCATGTACTCCCAACTGTAAACCTAATTTTGTCCACTCCTATATATATTTTCCAAAAATTTTAATATCACTCCTGGTCAAATCCTGTCAACAATGACTTTACAGTTCAGTTTGAGCTTTTTCTTTTATCCTGAGAATTTAGTGTTCTAAGCATTGTTTGAAATAAGATAGAAATTACCATTTTCTTGACATAAAATGCTTAGCACTTAGTTTTATGGATGGATGGAGAGAGAATGAATAAGGGGCTATAATCTATATTTTTGTTACCAGACCATTAGATAATATAAATGTAAATTTAAACATAAGGAGTATAATTGATTTCCTCAAGTATGTTTTGGTGTTCTAAGTCAAAATACACTTTCTCACAGAATGTTCAGGAAACTTCTAGAATCTTTTCATTAGAAATTCTGATCCATTTTATTAAACACACTTCAGATGCCTAGGCTGCAGCCCAGGAACTTGCTATCATATGGGTCATACCCTCTTTGAGACATGGCATGACTGTCTTACTTCTAGACCAATTGACTTGTGCCTTCCATTGCTCAGGCATGCAAGACTTAACCTCTCATCAAAAAACAAAAGAGAGAAATACATGGTGTCATCATGAGCAAAAAAAATAAATGCCAGTATGCCCTTGTGATTATTGAAAATGACAAGCCTACCTAACCAAGAACTCTGGGCCTTCTTCCTCATTCACTGAGCAAGATCTATAGAGTGCCTCTTCAGCATAAGGTCCTAAGCTAGACCCTCTAGAGTACTTGCACTCTTGAGAATCCAAGCAGAATTCCCTGGTGAGCTTGGTCTGCTTGGCATCAGATGGAAATTACAGCCAAGTGAATTCTCCATATTGTAACCCTATTATCTCTCTCTTCCTCCATCTATCTCTCCTATGCTGTGCATGGTTGGGCCTTATGGAAAGTTATCATTTGGATGCAAAACAATTATCCTAAAACAGTTAGCCAGAGTGGTCTAGACACAGAGATTTATCTTCCCTCTCCTTCAGTGAAGAACATCTATCTTCCATGACCTCTTGATTAGTGAAGCCTTCAGAATATATTCTTTGGTCTGTGACACTGTGCTCAGTGCTGGGCTGAGCATTAAATATCACCCTCTATGATTAATTGGAAGTTAATTAAATCTATCACTGAAACAATGGGAAGGCAATGAGCTATGTAATCATTGCAATAGTAAATGAAATGATGTACAGGTCTCTCCATCTCGCTTATTGACAATGATGGAGGGGTGGCGGGCCTCAGATGCCTGGAAACCCTTGCTGCCTGACCCCATGGCATTTCTAACTTTCACAGAGCCCAGGGACAAGCCAACTAGAAGCATGTTATGACCATCTCTGCTGAATGAGGGAGCCTCTCTTCCTAAGGCCTCTAAAGTGTCCTTGTCAAAGCTTTTATGTCTTGCATAATCAGTGGGATAAGATACAGGAATGGAATGGCTGAACAAATGGTGCAGATGCTGGTTGTTACCACCTGTGAACAGCTCAGTGAAGCTCTTTACTGAGGGGGCTCTTCAAATACAATGAACAGAGCTCATGCCCATTGAACAATGAATGCTTTTGCCTTTATTTAAAGCTTCAGAATTTTCAAAATGCTTTCACAGACCTGATGACATTTGGCTCTCATAAACCCCTGTAAAATAAGGGAACTAGGAACAGAAAGGTTAAGTGGGCTGCCTAAGCTTATACAGCTAGTTAGTGAAAGAGGCAAGCAAAGTCAGGCCTAGCCAAACCTGCAGTTCTTGTTTCTGAACTTGATTTAATTTTTGGATGTGAGGTCATAGAAGGTCATGAGGTTTGGAAAACACTAAGTTGCCAGATTCCCAAGAGTTCTCTAAGGATTCAGATTGGCATATTTCAGTAGTCAGTATGAATATTATTTTGTCACAGGATAGCCTTCCAGATACTAATTTGCCTTAGTCAGCTTGGGCTGCCATAACAAAATACCACAGACTGGTGGTTGAAACAACAGAAACTTATTTCTCACAGTTCTGAAGGCTGGAAGTTCAAGATCAAGATGCCAACATGGTGCATTCTGGGGAGAAGTCTTTCCTAATTTGTAGATAGCTGCCTTCTCTCTATGATCTCACATGGGAGAGAGGGAAAGGAAGGAGAAAAGGAGAAAGGCAGAAGTAGAGAGAGATCGATCTTTCTCTTCTTGTAAGGCCACAGTCCTATGGGATTAGGTTCCACTCTAATGACCTCATTTAACCTTAATTAGTTGGGTTTTCTCTCCAAATACAATCACATTAGAGATTAGGGCTTCAAATTTGGGAAGATGCAGTTCAGTCCATACATAGCATAATTTGAAAGTATATTTTAAAAATTATCACTCAATAAGGGTCACAAATTAGTACAACCTCTTTAAACTCCAGTCACCGAATATTTTAATTTCCATTTTCTTCTAGATATCACTAGGCAAAAGAGTATTTTCAGTCCTCAGGATTAACTTTGAACCCACCCTCCCCTTTCCTTATACACCCTCGCCTTTCTAATAGGACAGGCTCCAAGTTCTGGTGACTCTCCTCTTCTCTTTGGGGAAGACTGGCCTTTGTGCTACCTTCTCAGATATGTATTGAGTGACAGGGGGAGATGATAATTATCAATGTGTGATGTCCCTCAGGTACCCAGAGGATCCTTAAAAGGACTAAGGCATATTTGGGGATCAATGGAAAACAGATTAATTAAATAAAGTTCCCTTATCACAGTGCTGAAGTTTGATTGTTTAGTGAAAAAGATTCAGGTGAACTTCTTATCACTCTTAGCCAGAAGAGATATCTATCCCTGAGACATTTTTCTTTCTTTTCCTCTCCCTCCTGCTAACACACAATCAGGCCCATCTGCCCAACTCTGTCTAACTAAATATCAAGGTCTTTGAGAAATATCACAATGGATCTCACTCCAAAATTTGATCCTTCTCCAGCTCCTCCCAGAAAACTGCTGAGACATGTATAGTATAGTGGCTGTATAGAAACCAAATCAGAGTCTGTTCAAAAAGAGTTTCTAGAAAGGCAATGCATGAGCATACCCTGCCTCAGGGTCTTTGCATTTTTTCCCTCTGCTTGGAGCACTTTTTCTCTTAAATGTCAGGATAGTCTTTATCCTTACCTTCTTCAGGTCTTTGATCAAATGCCCTCTGATCAAGTTAGGCTTCCTCTGACCACACCATCAAACTGGTGGCTCCTCTCAGCTTATCACTTTTCAACATTGTATACTACCTTATTTTTTCCTCAGAATACTAATCACTGCTTTATTTATTTATTTATTTATTCATTCATTCATTCATTCATTCACTTATTTATTTAATATCATCTCCCCTAAAATATTAACTCTATAAAGCAGAAATTTTTAAAGTATATTTTATTGATTACCCTATTACAGTTGTCCCAAATTCTCCCCTTTGCCCCGCTCTGCCCAGTACCCCTGTTCCCTCCAGCAATCCCCCACTTAGTTCATAGACATGAGCCATGCATATAAGTTCTTTAGCTTCTTCATTTCTTATGCTATTCTTAACTTCCCCCTGCCTATTTTGTTCCTAACAATTATGCTTCATAATTCCTGCACCATTTCCCCATTCTCCCTCCCCCTCCCAGCTGATAACCCTCCAAATGATCTCCATACCTATGATTCTGTTCCTGTTCTGGTTGTTTGCTTTTTTTTCTTTTAGATTCAGTTGTTGAGAGTTTTGAATTTGTTGCCTCTTTAATGTTCATTGTTTTGATCTTCTTTTTATTAACTAAGTCCCTTTAACATTTCCTGTAATAATGGCTTGGTGATGATGAACTCCTTTAGCTTTACTTTGTCTAGGAAGCATTTTATCTGCCCTTCCATTCTAAATGATAGCTTTGCTGGATAGAGTAATCTAGCAAACAACTTGTAAGTCCTTGCTTTTTATCACTTTGAATACTTCCTGCCACCCACTTCTTGCCTGCAAAATTTCTTTTGAAAAATCTACTGATAGTCTCAGGGGAACTCCTTTGTAGGTAACTCTGCTTTTCTCTTGCTGCTTTTAAGACTCTCTCTTAATCTTTAAACTTTGGCATTTTAATTATGATGTCCCTTGGTGTGGTCCTCTTTGGGTCCAACTTGTTTGAGACTCTCTGTGCTTCCTGTACTTGTATGTCTATTTCTTTTGCCAAATTAGGGAAGTTATCTTTCATTATTTTTTTCAAATAAGTTTTTGATTTCTTGCTCTTCCTCTTCTCCTTCTGGCATCCCTATGAGTCAGATATTGGCACATTTGGATATGTCCCAGAGGTTCCTCAGCCTATCCTTGTTTTTGTTTTGTTTTGTTTTGTTTTGTTTTTGAATTGTTGTTTCTTCTTTTTGTTCTGGTTGAATGTTTATCTCTTCCTTATGTTCCAAATGGTTGGTTTGAATTCCAGCTTCCTTCCCTCCTCTGTTAGTTTCCTGTAGATTAGTCTTTATTCCATTTAGTGTGACCTTCCTTTCTTCCTTTTTTTTTCCATACTGAAGGAGTTTTCTAAGCATCCTGATGACAAGCGTTTTGAACTTTGCATCTGATTGATTGGCTATCTCCATTTCTCTTACTGCTTTTTCTGGGGTTCTGTTCTGTTCTTTCATTTGGGCCATTTTTCTTTGTCTCCTCAATTTACAAACCTACTTGTGTTTGTTTCTGTGTATTATGTAGAGCTGCTTTTACATCCTGTCCCAGTAGCATGGCCTATGTAGAAAAGGTACCCCCATTAATTGTGTCTGGTGAAGCCTTGGTAATTGCCAGTGTTGGCAATTGCCACTTTGTGGCTGTGTGGGGAGGTCTCTGAGACAGTACAATACTGCCTGGCTTCTGGAGGTTCACTCAGCACTTACTCTGTTTCCAGTCACTTCACCCGCTTCCCATATGGGACTGGTGCCCTTCCAGCTGCTGTCCCAGTGGTGAATCCTGGAGTGTGTGGCTGTGCATACATTCTAAGATCAAGCTGGCTCTTAAGTGGTGAAAACCCAGCAGTTTCTTCTGCTGCCCCACTCCCCACTGGTTTTTACAACCACAGGTAATGAAGATCTGTCTTTCTGGTGCTGAAACCCTGGACTGTGTGGTCTGGCCTGAGGCTGGAATGACTCACTTCCGAGGCATCCCTCCTATCCATTCTGCCACTGCTGCTGCTGCCGTCTTTCTGTGCCACACACCTCTCCTCCCATCTTCACAATGCCACCTCTCCTATGCGTCTGGATGAATGTGTCTTTTTTAAATCCTTAGTTGTTAGATTTCCATACAGCTCGATTTTCTGATGGTTCTGGGTGTTATTAGTTTTGAGATCTGGATGTAATTATTTCTATGGTTGCATGAGGAAGTGAAACGTGTCTACCTATGCCTCCATTATGATCAGAAGTCCCCTAAAGTCAGGTACTTTGACTGTTTTATTTTGTATCCTGGAGCTTTGCACACAACATGATACATATTAGGTGCTTGATGAATGAATGACTGAATGAATGAATTTAAGGGTCAAATCCAAGGCCAGTAAATATCATATCATAAGGTCAAAATAGCCATGGAGGTAGATAATATGATGAAAGTATCTGAGCTCTGTATCATGTTTCAGGCTACTAACTTAACCTTCCTGGACCAGAGTTTATCTATCTCTAGTAGGTGAGGTTTGAAATACATGTACCTTCCCAGCTGAAGCTCAGTGGACTGAGTGCTGGCATGTGGACTGAAATGTCACTGGTTCAATTCCCAGTCAGGGCGCATGCCTGGATTGCCAGGCAGGTCCCCAGCTGGGGACATGTGAGAGGCAACCAATCGGTGTTTCTTTCTCACATTGATGTTTCTCTCCCTCTCTTTCTCTTTCCTGCCTGCTCTATAAAAACAAATAAATAAAATCCTTAGAAAGTACATGTACCTTTCCAGCTCTAACATTCTATGAAATATGATATGAATTCAAAGATGATGATATGTGAAGCTGCCAATCTCAGGAGCCATGATCCTGAATCTGCTAAGATGGGCTGGAAAGGGATAGAGTTTTTAAAGTTGAAGTTCCAGCTAGACCTATCCAAATTCCCTAAACACAGTGGTGACTAAAATTTGATGTTGCTAACTTAATCCTGACTCCAATTCTGTGTTTTCTCGAGATATTTACCTTTCAGGTCTTGTGTAAAAACAAAGACAATGATTTTACCCTATGTTAAGCAAATAATTAAGTTCAATCTAAAATTCTATTTGCACTCCAGTCACGATGGCAGTGTAGGCAGACATAGATCACCTTCTCATACAACCACATCAAAATTACAACTAAAATATAGAACAGCCACCACTCAAGGGCATCAGAAATAGAGTTGAATGGAAGTCTGACAACTATGGAATTAAAGAAACCACATCCATCCAGACTGGTAGGAAGGTTACAGACACAGAATGAGCTGGTCCCTCACCCACATGTGGTGGATAAAAATTTGGAAGGAATATCTCTGGAGTGAGGAGTCCCACCCCATACTAAGACCCCCAGCCCAGGATGCCAGTGCCAAGAAGATAAGTCCCAAAACTTCTGGTTGCAAACACCAGCAGGATTGAGTTTGTGGAAGAAATTCTGGTGCCCCAAGCGGCTAATCTCAGAGAACCTACAAACCTACACAGACTCACTCCCTCTAAGCTCCAGCACTGGGATAGCAGCTTGAAAGGCATTAGTGGCATAAAAGGAGGAGCCAAAGTGTCTGGCATCAAGGTGAGCAGAGGCCAATATCCATTTTCTAAACCTTTCCCACACAGAGCCAAAAAGCTGGTGCCATATATGAGACTCCATCAACCTGGCTAACACTGTTTGACCCACTTTAAAGACCCATCCAAGCTGCTTTTCATTATGAATGGCTGGTCCTGGCTTATGCTTCACATCTTCCTAAATCTTCTCAAATGCAATAGTTGGCTTTAGTGAGCCCCAGGCCAAGCACTAGCAGCAGCCAGCCAAGATTCACAGCTTGACTTTGCCTTGGAATTTCTAAGCCCAGTGGAAATAGCAGCCATCTCAAGAATGCTTTATAGCTCAGGCAAGGTGGCCCTTGGCAAAACACAGGTAGGGTTGATCTTGGCCTGTACCACCCAGGAAACCACAGGATCTGTGCATGTAATGGACAGCTAGAGGCCATGTCAGAGCACCTCCACCCTGCTTCTGTACAGCTGATTCTCCATGGGGAATGGAGGTTGATGGTCAGTGGTCATGGCTATCCTTACAGCTGGCTGGCCTGGGTAAATCCCTGCTATTGATATGCCAACAGCAACCAAGTTTCAACTACAAGAAGAGGGTATATTCATTCCACATGAAGGGCTTACCTCGAGTACCCAGCTTGGGTGATGAGGGAAGCTGTGCCACTGGACACCTACTATATTAGGCCATCTACCAAGACAGGTAGTCAAAGAAGCTCTACCTAATACATAGAAACAATCACAGGGAGGCTACCAAAATGAGGAGACAAAGAAACAGATCCCAAATTAAAGAAAAGATCAAAACTTCAGAAAAAGAGCTACGTGAAATAGAGATAAGCAATCTATCAGATGCAGACAAAGTTCAAAACACTGGTTATAAGGACGTCAAGGAACTTATTGAGGATCTTAGCAGCATAAAAAATATCCAGTCACAAATGCAGGATACACTAATTAAAATAAAGAACAATTCACAGGGAAACGACAGTAGAGTGGATGAAGCTGAGAATCAAATCAATGATTTGGGACATAAAGAAGCAAAAAAAACAACCAATCAGAACAACAAAAAGAAAAAAGAATCCAAAAAATTCAGATAGTTTAGGCAGCCTCTGGGACAACTTTTGTACCATAAGGGTGCCAGAAAGAGAAGAGAAAAAGCAAGAAACTAGAAATCCATTTGAAAAAATAGTGAAAGAAATCTTCCCTAATTTGGTGAAGGAAATAGACATGCAAGTCCAGCAACCATAGAGAGTCTCAAAAAAGATGGACCCAAAGAGGCCCACTCATAATTAAAATGCCAAAGTTTAAATATAAAGAGAGAACCTCAAAAGCAGCAAGAGAAAAGAAGTTACCTACAGAGAAGTACCCTTAAGACTTCCAGCTGATTTCTTAAAAGAAACTTTGCAGGCTAGAAGAGATTGGCAAGAAACATTCAAAGTCATGAAAAGCAGGGACCTACCGCCAATATTTCTCTACCCAGCAAAGCTATCATTTAGAATCCAAGGGCAGATAAAGAGCTTCCCAGAGTGAAGGAAGATGGTGTCGGAGTAAGAAGGAGCAAATTCAGCTTCCCTCTGCGCAGGGGTGAAAATCCTGGCTGATCTACAGAGTACAGGAGTAAGCAACCAACATACTTCAGCATATGTGAAAATAGGGGAACAAGGATTGTGGCAGAACAGAAAAACCAGACCCTGAGAGGAGTGCTGCAACACGGTAGGATCCCAGGGACCAGATTGGAGTGCGGGGGCTGCAGCCCCAGGCCCAGCACCCACTACTGGGTTTGCCACAGAGTCCTTGGGAGAGAGCCGGGACAGCTGCTCCCTCCCCAGCCAAAAAGGTCTGAGTGGCACCGGGAGTAATCCAGTTGCTAGCAAACACACAAGGGCTGTGAGCACACTTGGAGGCTATGGACACCGGCAGGGTTGGGTCATGCAGCTGGAGAGTTGGGCTGCGGGAGAAGCCAGGCCATTGTATGGAGTGGCAGGCTTGAATAGGAGGAATTTCTCAAGAGGAAGGAGTGAAAAGACAGACACTGTTTGGGGAATTCTCCTAAAGTGATCAATCACTCCCGCCTCCCTGCCACCCAGCTGGGCAGTGATCCGGTGTGCTTCTGTTGAGGACCCTGCACACCCTCCTAGCACCAAGAAGGGTGAGGCAGTCTGGCCAAGGGTGCATGCGTGGGAGAGCATTTCTGCACCCCAGTCCACAGTAGTAACCCTAGGGAAAGGCCTGATTCCCACACCCAGGCGCACAGCTGAGGAGCCACGATAGCTTCCCAGACAGTGCGCACCTCTGACCCAGGAAGAAAAGCCATACCAATCACCCCTCAGCCTGCCGCAGCCAGTAACACCAGAAAAACTGGTTTGGCCACTTTGAAACCAAGACACTTTTTAATTTTATTCTATTTTTTAACAATTCTTAGTTTTTAAATTTTTATTATTTTTATTCTCTTTCAATTTCTTTTTCCTCTCTTTCCTGCTTTCTTGTTTAATACCTTCCTCCTTTCTTTCCTCCAATTTTATCTCTTCTTCCTTCCTTTGTCTGCCTTTTTTATTTTTTTAAAATACCTACACGTGAGACAAAATCATGGATCTGTGAAAAGACCAAAGTTGAACCCAAAGAAGGGGAATCACAACAGCTGGGACAGTGAGACAAATTTCACTCTGCTATTACAGAGAACCTGCAAGTTATGGCATATTTGTACTATTATTATTTTTTCAGTATTCTTACATCTTTTTTTAATAGTATTTTTGTATCCCTCTTCTTTTTGTATAGTCTGCTTTGCTAGGCTGGCTATATCGTATGACCTGACATCTTTCCCCTGATATCTCTTTCATAGTGTATTGCTAATCTATTGTCCTTCACCTCACCTGTGTCCCATTAGCACACTACTCGAGGTCCTAAACTCCCTATTCTTGTTACCTAGATCTCATAGATTCTGTCATATGATTGTTGCCCTAATATTATTGTAAATAATTGCTGTTCCATGCAATTGTAATTACTTCAATATACTCCTCCCAGATCTTGGCCCATTTCAAAGTTTCCTGAACTCTATTACTGTAGTGGTTAACTCTATTCTCTCATACACTACACCTATTTAATATTCTTTACTCTCACCTTACCCCAGAATCTGACCTCCCACAACCTCTCTGCTTTATAGATCCAACGCACAATCCTTCCTTCCCTAACAAGAGTCTTATCTTCTTTCCATCCTTTCTAAAAATCAACTAGCTGGGTGGAAGATCACGGTTAACACTATACATAGCCAAAGGATCTTCTATCTCTTCTCTACTGGCTGCTACTGTAACTATCATAGAATACTCTCTTGCTGTCTTAAACTATTTTGCCTTCCCCCTCCAACTCACCACAAAAAAGAGTAGGTGGAAGCAGTGAAAACCAGGATACCCACTGGAAGAGGAAACCCAACAACAAAGGAACCACTAAGAGATAACAACAGAAGAAGGTGAAGGAGGGGGTGGAAACCACACAAACCTCAATCCAAAACCTATCTGAAAATACAACTAAACAATAGACACAGTACCCAATACAAACAACTGAACAAGAGCAAGAGAGAATCCTTAAAACCTTATACACACGGAAGAACCAGCTTCAACACAACCTGCCTTCACCAGCACAACAAAATACAAGAGGTAGTGCACGGAGTGACCCTCATTTAACCAGCTGGTGGGAAGGAACCACCAAAGAAAGACCCAACAACAATCAAAACCCAAAGGCAAACACAAAGCCAACTTAAATGACAGCCCAAGACCAGTGAGCTCGGGAGATCAAGGAAACTGCATCACTGAAACTCACTGCTATTCTACTACAGAAGTTCACACCACAAACTCAGGGAGACGGAACAGATCAATACAAGAAGCTGAGGCTAACAAGAAGAGTCTCACAAACAATGGGAAGACAAAGAAACAATCCCCAAATGAAAGGAAAGAAAGAAGCCTCAGAAAGAATGCTAAATGAAATAGAGGCAATTCAACTATCAGATATTGAGTTCAAAGCTGTGATCATCAGGAAGCTCAATGAGCTCACAATGAGCTACCAGAAACTACAGGGAAGCTACAATGAACTCACTGAAAACTACATCAACATGAAAAAGAAAATAGAAACTATCAACAAGGGCCAAGAGGAATACAATTTCTGAACTGAAGAACACAGTAGAAGGATTGAAAAGCAGGACTGATGAAGCAGAAGATCAGATCAGCAAGCTAGAGGACAAAGTAGAAGAAAACAACCAGAAAGAGCAAGAAAAGGAAAAGAGGCTCAGAAAGAATTAAGAGGGATTAAGACAAATGCAAGACAATATGAAACGTGATAATATGCATAAAATAGGGATACCAGAAGAAGAAGAAGAGCAAGGGACAGAACACCTATTTGAAAAAGTAATGATGGAAAATTTCCCTAATTTGATGAGAGAAAAAGTCACACAAATCCAGGAAACACAGAGCGTTCCAATCAAGAGGAATGCAAAGAGGGTACTTCAAGACATATCATAATTAAAATGGCAAAATAACAACACAAAGAGAGAATCTTAAAAGCAGCAAGGGAGGAACAGGAAGTAACATACAAGGGAGCCCAATAAGGTTAGCAGCTGACTTCTCAATGGAAACACTCCAAGCCAGAAGAGATTGGCAAGAAATATTCCAAGTAATGAGAACCAGAGGTCTTCAACCAAGGCTACTTTACCCAGCAAGGCTCTTAATCAAGATAGAAGGCCAAATAAGAAGCTTTCCAGACAAAAGAAGTCTAAAAGAATACACCTGCACCAAATGAGTGCTGCAAGAGATGCTAAAGGGACTGCTTTAAGGAAAAGGAAAAGAGAGACAGGGAGAGAGAGAGAGGAACACGGGTACAAAAATGGCAATGAATAAGTACCTATCAGTAATAACCTTAAACATAAATTGATTAAATGCTCCAATCAAAAGACATAGAACAGCTGAATGGATGAGAAAGCATGACCCACACAAATGTTGCCTACAAGAGACTCACCTCAGGAGAAAAGATCTACACAGACTAAAAGTGAAGGGCTGGAAGCAAATTTTCCAAGCAAATGGACAGTGAAAAAAAAGCCGGGGTAACAATACTCATATCAGACAAAGTAGACTTACAAAAAAGGTCCATAAAGAGAAACCCAGAAGGTCACTTCATAATACTCAAAGGAAGAATCCACCAAGAAGACATAAACATTGTAAATATATATGCACCCAACATAGGAGCACCCAAATACATAAAGAAAATCTTAGAGGACTTTAAGAAGGATATTGACAGCAACACAATTATAGTAGGGGATTTTAACATCCCACTGTCAAAAATGGACAGATTTTTCCAAACAAAATATCAACAAAGATATTGTGGCATTGAACAATGCCCTAGATGAAATGGATTTACCTGATATATACAGGGCCCTCCATCCCAAAGAAGCTAAATATACATTCTTTTCAAATGTACATGGAACATTTTCAAAGATAGACCACATGATAGGACACAAAGCAAGCCTCAACAAATTTAAGAAAATTAAAATTATACCAAGCATTCTCTCTGACCACAAGGGACTGAAACTAAAAACCAACCCCAAGAGAAGAAACCCAAAACACTTAAAATCATGGAGATCGAATAGCATGCTATTAAACAATGAATGAGTCAAGAATAAAATTAGGGAAGAAATCAAAAAGTTTCTGGAAACAAATGAAAATGAACTCACAATAACCCAAAACTTATGGGACACAGCCAAGGCAGTCCCGAGAGGGAAGTTCATTGTGATACAGGCCTACCTAAAAAAAGATAGAAACAATTCAAACAAACAACTTAACTGTATGTCTACAAGAACTCGAGGAAAAACAACAGAGACAGCCCAGAGCAAGCAGAAGGAAGGAAATAACCAAGATCAGAGCATGATTAAATGACATAGAGACTAAAAGCACAATTCTAAGAATCAATGAATCCAAGAGCTGGTTCTTTGAAAAGATAAACAAAATCGACAAGCCTTTAAGCAGACTCATCAAGAAAAAAGAGAGAAGACCCAAATAAACACAATCAGCAATGAAAGAGAAGAGATTACAACTGACACCACAGAAATACAAAGGATTGTAAGAAATTACTACGAACTGTATGCCAAGAAATTTGAAAACCTAGGTGAAATGGACAAATTTCTAGAAAAATATAATTTCAAAACTCAATAAAAAAAGCAGAAAGCCTGAACAGACCAATAACAGTAGATGAAATTGAACCACTAATCGAAAAAACTCCCGACACACAAAAGTCCGGCTCCAGATGGTTTAGCCAGTGAAATCTACAAAGCATTTAAGGAAGAGCTAGTCCCTATCCTTCACAGGCTATTCCAAAAAATTCAAAATGATGGAAGGCTCCCAAACTATTTTTATGAAGCCAGCATTATCCTAATCCCTAAACCAGATAAAGACACAACAAAGAAAACTTCAGACCAATATCACTGATGAACATAGACGCTAAAATTCTCAACAAAATACTGGCAAACCGCATCCAACAACACATTTAAAAGATCATACATCATCACCAAGTAGGATTCATCCCAGGGATGTAAGGATGGTTCAATATTTGCAAATCAGTAAATGTAATACATCACATAAACAAAAGCAAAAACAAAAATTACATGATCATATCAATAGATGCAGAAAAAGAATTTGATAAGGTACAGCACCCATTTTTGATAAAGACAATCAGCAAAGTGAGAACAGGCTCTGGCTGGCGTAGCTCAGTGGATTGGGTGCGGGTTGCGAACCAAAGTGTCGCAGGTTCGATTCCCAGTCAGAGTACATGCCTGGGTTGCAGGCCATGACCCCCAGCAACCACACATTGATGTTTCTCTCTCTCTCTCTATCTCCCTCCCTTCCCTCTCTAAAAATAAATAAAATCTTTTAAAAAAAGTGAGAATAGAGGGAGCATTCCTCGACATAATAAAGGCCATATATGAGAGACCTACAGCCAACATCATATTCAATGGGCAAAAACTAAAATCTTTTCCACTAAGATCAGGAACAAGACAAGGTTGTCCACTTTCACCACTTCTATTCAATATAGTATTCGAAGTTTTAGCCACAGTGATCAGACAAGAAAAAGAAATAAAAGGCATCCAAATCAAAAAGGAAGAAACAAAACTGTAATTGTTTGCAGATGACACAATAGTGTACCTAGGAAATCCTATAGACTGCTAAAAATTGTTTGACCTAATAAATGAATTTGGCAAAACTGTGGGATACAAAGTCAATATCCAGAAATCAAAGGCATTTTTGTATACCAACAATGAAACAGCGGAAACAGAAATCAGGAAAAAAATCCCACTTGACATAGCAAAAAGAAAAATAAAATACCTAGGAATAAATCTAACCAAGGAAGTAAAAGACCTGTATGCAGAAAACTACACAACACTGAAGAAAGAAATTAAAGAAGACACAAACAAATGGAAAAATATACCATGTTCATGGATTGGAAGAATTAACATCATCAGAATGTCCATACTACCCAAAGCAATTTACACATTCAATGCAATACCTATTAAAGTACCAATGGCATATTTCACAGACATACAACAAACAGTTCAAAAATTCATATGGAACCATAAACAACCCTGAATAGCAGCTGCAATTTTGAGAAAAAAAAGGCAAAGTAGGAGGGATCACAATACCTGATACCAAACTGTATTACAAGGTTATTGTAATCAAAATAGCCTGGTATTGGCATAAAAACAGGCACATGGACCAATGGAACAGAACAGAAAGCCCAGAAATAAGCCCAAGTCTTTACGGCCGATTAATATTTGACAAAGAGGGCAGCAACATAAAATGGAGTAAAAACAGTCTCTTCAACAAATGGCTGAGTGTTGGGAGGGGTGGTGGATTGGGAGTAAAAGGGAGAAAACTGTATTTGAACAATGATTAAAATAAAATTAAAAAAAAAAAAACAAATGGTGTTGGGAGAACTGGACAGCTACGTGCAAAAAAATGAAACTTGAGCACCAACTTACATCATACACAAAAATAAATTCAAGGTGGATAAAATACTTAAATATAAGCCATGTCACCATTAAAGTCCAAGAGGGGAACATAGGCAGGAAAATCTCAGATATTTCATGAAGAAACCTTTTTACTGATATGTCCCCCAGAGCAAGGGACATAAAGGAAAGAATAAACAAATGGGATCTCATCAAAATAAAAAGCTTTTGCAAAGCTAAAGAAAACAGTATTAAAATAAAAAGAGAACCAACTGTATGGGAAAACATATTTGCCAATGATACTTCAGACAAAGGTTTAATCTCCAAAATATATAAAGAACTTACATGACTCCACTCTAAGAAGACAAGCAACCCAATTAAAAAATGGGCAAAAGGCAAAGGAGTTGAACAGACACTTCTCCAAGGAGGACATACAGAGGATACAGAAACACATGAAAAGATGCTCAATATTGCTAGCTATCAGAAAAATGCAAATTAAAACCACAATGAGATACCACCTCGACCCATTCAAGTGGTCATCATAAACAAAGTAACAAACAACAAGTGTTGGAGAGGTTATGGTGAAAATGGAACCCTAGTACACTGTTGGTGGGAATGTAGACTGGTACAACCACTATGGAAAACAGTATGGAATTTTCTCAGAAAACTAAAAATGGATCTGCCTTTTGACTCAGCAATTCCACTGCTAGGATTATATCCTAAGAACCCTGAAACATCAATCCAAAAGAACCTATGCACCCCAATGTTCATAGCAGCACAATTTACAATAGCCAAGTGCTGGAAGCAACCTAGATGCCCATCAGTAAATGAATGGATCAAAAAACTATGGTACATTTACACAATGGAATTCTATGTAGCAGAAAGAAAGAAGGAGCTCCTACCCTTTGCAACAACATGGATGCAACTGGAAAGCATTATGCTAAGCAAAATAAGCCAGGCAATGAAAGACAATACCATATGATCTCATCATTAATAGGAACCTAAACAACAAAACAAAGAAATAAGCAAAATATAACCAAAGACACTGAAATAAAGAACAGACTGACAGAGTTCGGAGGGGAGAGGAGAGGGAATTTCAGGGGAATTTCAGGGGAAAAGGGGAAGGGTTTATAGGAACGAGTATAAAGGACACATGCATAAAAACTAGGGGTGGATAGAAATGGGAGGGGAGGGCTGGGTGGGTGGGTTGGGATCGGAGTAAAAGATAGAAAATTGTACTGCAACAACAATTAAAATAAAATTTTAAGAAAATTATATGCATAAAGTAAAAAAAAAAAAGAGTTTCCCAGACAAGAAAAACTAGAGGAGTTCATTATCACCAAACCATTATTATAAGAAATATTACAGGAGCTTCTTTAAGAAAAAGGAGATCAAAACTATGAACAATAAAATGGTAATAAATACATATCTATCAACAATGGAATCAAAAAAACAAACTAAGCAGACTACAAAAACAGAGACAGAATCATGGATATAGAGAGTGTTTCAGTGGTTGCCAGATGGGAAGGCGGTAGGGGAAATGGGTGAAGAGGTGAGGGGATTAAGTACAAATAGCTAGTTACAGAATAGCCATGGAGATGTAAAGTATAGTATAGAAAATGAAGTAGCCAAAGAACTTGTACATGTATGACCCATGGACATGAACAATGGAGGGGAGATAGCCTGAGGAAGTGGGATTGCTGGATGTAGGAGGGCAGTGGGGGGAAAATCAGGACAACTGTAATAGCAAAATCAATAAAATATAATAAAAAATAAAATTATATTTTCAAACACAATTAATTAATTAGTAGGATTAAGGAGAGAAAAGGAAGCTGAACACCAACTCTCCTGGAATTATTTTACACGGTGAAAAGGACATAATAAGTATAAATATGGATGGCACATTTTAGCTCAAAGAATACCTTGAGCTAATAGAGGAATATAAGTATGTTGCTGATGTCAGTTGCAGTCATTATGACTTGGAATGTTATAGACATGAGAATATTATTAAAATGATTGGAGAAATTTCTGTTTATTTCTTTAAGCCCATTAACTTAAGGACTCTGAGAAAACATACAAAATTCTTATTTGAATTGCAAATTGAATCCATCAGATAAAGTTGCATACTTTTAAGTCAAATTTGGTATCCCAAGCCATTAATTCATAAGTAGTCTTCTGTAGAGTATATGAATTAGCCTATCACAAAGATAATATTATTGAGCAACATAAACTAACTTCCTTTTATTTTCCCATAATGTCTGAGTTCCAGGTTTCCTGGCTCTCTCATAATGCCTGATGGTGCCTCAGGACAAATACGTGTGAATTGCAGTTGCAATATGAAAAGTGACTGCGGAAAAGGCATGTTGGGGCTTTCAAGCTGATTCCCTGTCAATAGCCTCTACATCAAACCACTTTGGTGTCTAGGTCAAGCAATGCTTTTCATAGATGGTGGCACTGTCAGGTCAACGCAAGATATGAACCCTGAGATGCATGTACTCTGTCTCTTAAATCGGTCCCAATAACAGTAATCTCCTTGTGGAGAAGGGTGTTCAGGGAGGGAGAAACTGATCTGGTTTTACTTAATCATGAGTGTGTATGATCCTAATGGCCTTTCATGTTCATTCTAGGATTGATCTATCTACATAGGAGATGAATATTTCCAGTCTGTCCAAATTCTTAGTTCTATGGTAAGAGACTCAAAGAGATTTATGCTGACAAAAGCATGTGGACTTAGAGTACTTATGTAAGCAAGGTTGACTACTTCAAAGACAACTAAAGGGAAAATAAAGATGCTTGCCCATGTCCAAAGGAAAGCCTGCAGGCCTCAAGAGTGAAACAAACTTTGGCTGTCTCTATATTCAGTGTAATTAAAACAAAATTGTTAAGCTATTGACATTGTGTAGCCTCTGAGTTAAATAAAGAGGTAAGGGTGAGATGATTGCATTTTTCACTTTCAGTAACATAAATAAGCATCATATTGCATAGTGTAGAATCCAAAACAGTATGATCATTTTTAGTTTTACAATGTATTTGTTTTGTGATCTTAATTCTTGTCTAAGGTTGAGTTCATTTTGTTCCAGAATAACCTATTGAAAAGTGGAAAGAAATGTGGGTTAACATTTTTTCTCTTTAATGCCAAACAATTAATGTGACTGAATAATTTGACCAGATTGATACAGACATTTAACATTATATTGACATAGCCATAATCTCTTACCTTGGTTTATCTATCAAGAAAATAAAGATAAGCCCTGGCTGGCATAGCTCAGTGGATTGAGTGCGGGCTGCAAACCAAAGTGTTGCAGGTTCAATTCCCAGTCAGGGTACATGCCTGGGTTGCAGGCCATGACCCCCAGCAACCGCACATTGATGTTTCTCTCTCTCTCTATCTCCCTCCCTTCCCTCTCTAAAAATAAATAAATAATTTTTAAAAAAAGAAAATAAAGATAACACGTGATCTCCAAGCTATCTCTCAGGTATACAATTTCTATGAGCTTTACCATCCATCATTTTTGAAATTCATATTCAGGCATTAATTTTCTTACAATTTTCTTGTCTTGAAAGACAAGAGTAGGTGATTAAGAGAAACAGCTTTGAAGCCAGGCAGACCTGAGTTCAGATCATGACTGTGGCAATAACTAGGTGTATAGTTGTGAGCAAACTAGTTATTCTGTTGGAGCCTCAGTTTCCTCATATCTAACATGGGTTGACAATATACTACATCGTAAGACTGCTGTGAGAAATAAATGAAATAATAAAGATAAAGTCTTTAGTATGGTGCTGGGAGCATAATAAGGTTTCAATAAATGTTAACTACTTCAATAAAATAAAATATCATTAACTGACAAACTACAGCAAAAAACATATTTAAGTATTATTTCATAAGTTTGTATTTTAATTTGGAAAGGGAAATAATGTTCAAAGAAATTTTCATCAAATGCATAGAATCACATGGAAAGTTACCATTTTCATGAAATGAAAGAATAAAGTTCTGTGAAATGTTTTTTCTGTGATCACATCAGACAGAGAAAGCTTCCTCAGCCTGTCACACTTCAATACCAATCAGTACAATTCTAAATACCTAATTATAGAAAGTATAAGAGGAATGAATCTTCCTGTTTTGTAGGAAGTTAACCAAAACATTAAAATTCCTTAACAAAGGCCCCTCTTCCCAATAACCAGTTGAACAATACTTTCAGATCTTGACATCAGGGTGATTCTAAACTGATGCCTAAAATGCACAACTCCAGGCTCATAGAGGAGGTAGTTTGGTTTTGTTTTATTTTTTTTATTTGTTTTTTGTTTTGCTTTGCTTTGCTTGCCTTTCCATTACAATGAGAAAATTTAAATCAAATATGATCTTTTTGTTATTCTTAGAGCTCTCTACCAAGGCATCACTTCTTCCAAGGTAACCACCAAGGGTGTGCAATGCTGCCTCACTCCAGACCCACCAGCTTTTTATCCATTATTTCAGTATTTATGGAATGTTGGCACTGGGCAAGCTCAATGGGCAATGATCAAAGCTGAAAGTACTCTCAGTGACTCTCTTCCCACAGATGTTTTCTGCAACACTTTGAGCCAACAAATAGAATATTGAACTTGACAAACCTTTCATATTATAAGATGTATTTTTAAAATTCTGACCCTCTCACTTTGCTTCTAAAGTGAAGTAAATTCTGATATGGGCTTTCCTCACATTGTGCTAAGGCACAAGATTAGAATCAGGAAGACCTAAATTCAAATCCTGGCTCGTGGCATTGAATGAATAGCTGTGTACACTAGGTATGTTATGTTGCTATCTAAGCCTTGGTTTCCTGAAATAATACATAATACTTAGTGTAGTACACAGAGCAAACATTGAAGAAATATTTATTTCTACAACAATTATCAATGCAAAAAAGAAAAAAAAGGAAGAATAAACAGAGAATAGAATTTTATCCAAAAGAAAAAATAGCCCTGGTTGTCATAGCTCAGTGGATTGAGTGCGGGCTGCGAACCAAAGTGTCGCAGGTTCGATTCCCAGTCAGAGTACATTCCTGGGTTGCAGGCCATGACCCCCTGCAACCACACATTGATGTTTCTCTCTCTATATATATATATATCTCCCTCCCTTCCCTCTCTAAAAATAAATAAATAAAATCTTTAAAAAAAGAAAAAAATTAATTTGACCCATTCATAAAGCTAGTCCCTAGTAAGTTTTCATATGGCTTGTTATTTTTTTCAGGTTGGTCTTAATTAAAAAAGGTTCTTGTCTGGGAGATATTAGTCAGAGACTGCTCTAAGAAGGAACGAGAGAGATTTACTCTCAAACACATCTTTATAGCTTCATCACTGTAATACCTAAGCATTCATGTGGACAACATCATTTCATCATAAATGAGAAGGTCATACTATTGAACTGTAATCCATCCATTGATTTATGGTCCCAAGTTCCTCCAAGGATTTTCAAAAATGCCTGTGACGTTTCCTGGTGCTGGACTTTGCATTTGGATCTGTGATTTAGATGACAGATGTGTGAAATCATATGTAGCCAGACAAATCCCAGGTGATAACACAGTTGAGGGGGCTCAAGCAATGATGGATTAAGGCCCAATCAACCAGATCAGCTAATCTGAGCCCTCTTCAGTGACATTGGCCCTGATGTCTTAAAGGGGCACTCCCAAATAAATTACTTTCCAGAAATAATACTTTTTGCTCTGCATCTCATCCTACTTCCTTTTCAACAGTAAATCCTGATACCACTGGAGAAGCTCTTGCCTGTTTCTAGAGAATATTTTGTCTGTTTCCAGAGAAGGATTATTATTTGTCTCTATTGACTGGTTAACTACTTTTAAAACTCATATTCCAGTAGCAATGGATTATTAATATGGGCAGTTTGACTATTTTTAATAATAACTATTTTTGAAAGTCTGACAAATGTAGAAACTGCAAAACTGGAGACTTAAGATAGGTTCTTGGATGCTAGGGTTCATTTAAAGGAAACCCAGAAATTCATATTCAAAGATATATAAAAGCAAGACATCTCTAAGAAAAAGCTAATATAAGAATTCGACACTGAAGTCTTTCTTTCCCAAGGGTAAACCTGATGATGTCATGTATAGGCTTGCTTTCACAATAGATTACTTTTTATGGAAATAGAAAGGAGTCAAGAAAAATCATACTTGTAACCTAGAAGTAAAGCAATATAACACAAGATAAAGAGCTATGCTAAAAGAAAGAGCAAAGAATGCCCTGAACTCCTGGCACAAGGATCTCTCAATGTTGTGCAATCCGTGTTTCACCATAAAGGTGCTCCTATTTAATTTCACAAAAGACAAGCTTGAAAGCTTTATTATTCTGTCATTTCTCTGTGCTTCTTACTTGATTTTTGCTCTCATGATCAACTTCAGACATTTTTTTCTTTTTCAGTATTGATTGACGTATTATTCAAAATAGCTCCATGTACACCAATTGGCCAGCTGCAGGCCTTTAAGCAAGTCTGTGCTGCATGCTTTGGACCATCAAGAAATTATTGGCAGTAAGGATATGATGTCACTAAATATGTGGCATGAGCCTGAGAAGCACATAAGCAGGTATATATGTCTACGTTTTTTCTTTTACCTTGTTCTTGACTAGTTTCCTTACTTGACTGTCTTTTTCTACCTTGAAACCTCTTTATGCCATTGTCCTTTGGACCATCTTAAAGATAACACTGTACTCCAGAATAATATTCTAGTGGTCCACCATTCTAAATCCCATTTTAAAACAGACCTGCCTTATAGTGACTTATTTTCTTTTCTGAGTTGCATTAAAACAAGCTTTTAGCAAAATGTTTCAAATAATGGAATCTAACCTCAATAACTGCACTGTATCCCTCTTCCCTCATCCTACTCGTGACACTAAAACAAAAACCAGCCAAAAGTGTAGCTATGAAACTGAGTGTATGCTAGCTCATATTGCCAGAAGCAATCAGAATGAACTATCAATAAATATAAATTAGGCAATAGCAAGAACATAAAGCATTCTCATTCAACTTGTCAAGTCTGCTTATATTTGCAAGTCCCTTTCTTTATGGACTTCTTGGGGTTTATATGAAGGCAGAAGTCTGTGCTCTTCTTAGATAATATTAAGAAGAAAAAAGCAGTGACTGGGAGCCAAAGAATAATGTGAAGAGGATAAAGGTAAAATTTACAAGTCAAGTAGAACTGTTCAGATTAAATTTTTTTTAAAATATTACCTAATCCAAGGGTGGGTAAACTATAGCCCAAAGGCCAAATTCAGCCTGACACTTCTTCCACATCTACCAATTCACTTACTATCCATAGCTGCTAGTGCTCTACAGTGGCAGAGTAGAGCAGCTGTGGCAGAGACAGTATGGCTCACACAACCTAAAATATTTACTGTCTGGCCTTTAACAGAAAAACACTTTAGTCAATTTCTTATCTAATATCCTAAAGAGAAACTTATGATATTTACAAGTTACATTACATCCACACACTCAATATTCTTTGAATATTTATATATAAAAACTCACCTATCTATGTTTTATATGGGAAAGAATGTGGGGGGAGTGATGTGTACATACACATGCATTTTGGGGTACCTTAAAATAAAACATGTTTGCTAAGAGAGCTTTCTGAATACTCAAAGGTTTAACATATGAAGAGAGTTAGTTGTGTAATATGGAAAGATTCAACTCAAAACCAAAAGCAGGAGACAATCTCAGATATGTCATCTTGGACAACTTGTTTACCCTCCATTTCCTCACTTTCAGAATGGGAATCCTGATGCCTACTTCTCAAGACTGTATAAATCAAGGGAAATTATCTCTGTGTGTAACCTTTGTTAAGCCATAAATTATACAAAGTTGTTATTATGCAGCACTCTGAATGCTTTCTATATAAATGGTATTCTGAGCAACAATATCTGAGTCAAGTGATTCATGTAATTTTAATTTTCCCCTGACATCAGATGCCTCTCCTCCAAACCTCCATGAACTCGCTATGTTGCATCAAAGTACCATTTCAGAGAAAGCGCCATTTAGAATTAAGTCTGACGCCAAGGATCAACATATAGGATGATCAGTCTAGGTCCACATCTGGAATAATTTCAAAGTAGTCTTCATAGAAGTTTGATTTTCTCCCACCTATCATGTGTTTCATCTCATGACATATCTATACCTGACATTTCCTTCCTCAGCTACTTGCAGTTTCATTCATACCTGTCTGCCTCCTTTCACTCCTTTAGTCTCTTTCTCCCCACTGTCCCCTTTCAATTTCACCCCAGTCCTCTTGGATCCTTTCCTCATTTCTAATTCTAAAGGTCCTTTGAGGAAGGGGGAGGGGAGGAAAACAAAAGGTTAATTTTCTCCAGCCTGCCCAGGCTGACTTAATGTAACAGAAGGCAGCAAATTGTATTGATTTAGTGACATGCAACTGTCCAGAAAGAGCTATTTATACATTATTCAGGACAAACACTGTCATAATGGACAAACAGCAGCAGCATCTGGGATGTTAATGTCTACAAATAAGATTATTCTTTGAAAGGATTAGGATGAAGCATTTTGTGTAATTAGATTTCTCCGTTTCAGGAATGAATTGCCTTTTAGCAGTAAAAGCTGTCACTGAGGGAGCCATTAGCTCCTTATAACTGAATTAAATGCATAATTAGTGACATGATCACATTAGGATTTGTTTCATTTTTAACTAATCTGAGGGCGGAGGCGAGAGGGAGAGTAGGGAGCAGAGGCGGTGCCATTTCCAGGTCACTGCAGCCTTCCTCAGCTGGGATAGGCCTCAGCTGGCGTGCTGAAGTTGGTAAAAGTCAGGCGTGTGTGAATCAGAGCCCGGGCCTCGCCACGGCGATGGCCAAGCTATTCATCACTGGGTGGTGGGTGACAGTGACTGATGGGCTAGGCCCAGGCCTGGCACTTCACCAGTGCAAGAATCATACGAGCCAGGGAGCAGAATGACAGCTGGAGCGCTGTGTCAAGTGGTGGAGAGACCAGAGCAATTAATAATGCGTGCCACATGATCTTGGCACGAGAAAACAATGATTTAGACATTGGTGAGAATAAAGATTTTACATTTAGTCCAGGGGTGACTCTTCTCCTTGGCACTTGTAGAATAAATCGCTAAGCAATCAGCATGTATGAAAATCAGGCAATGCATATATTAGAGCCAAGCTCCTCAGGAAGGGGGTGTGGGTGGGGATTTTTAGATCCTTGCATTGAGTTTATATGCTGTTAATCCCATCCTCCTGACATTTCTGCAAATGTCTTGAGGTAGCAGGAAAGAATAAGGAGACAATGAAGAGGGCTTTTACATTGGCTCACTCAATTGCCCCTTCAGCACTTTTTTGTTGAAGGACAATTCCACTCAGTGCTTCCCTAGGTGCTATAAGAGAAACAAAGTGTTGTGAGATATTTGTCTTTACCCTCCACAAGCTTTAACAGAACTAAAAGGGAGCTGGGACACCAAGTGTGTATTGTTAGAATGCACTGACGTTTTCTTTGACTTGTAGGACCTCTAGTTTTATTTCTTAGTCTGAAAGTTAGGTTGAAAAGACACAAGAACAGTATGACAAAGAAAGCTTGGTAAGGATGCTTCCATTCAAATACCTCAATACTAAGCAACACTTCTGCCAGTAGAGAAAGCACTAGGGAGTGGTAAGCCGGGACATGATCCCAATGAACATTGAGTCATTGAGTTTGTAGAGAAGGAGTTCCCTAAACATTATGCTCCTAGGGGAATTGGTGATTGTTGGACATTAGGTTCCGTATGGTTCCAAGTTTCTGGAGGTAGAGATGGATGCTTCTCCAAGGAACAGAGGATTGGAGAGCAATTAAAATGTTCAAATCCCTCAAAGATTCCCTCTTCACTACTGGAGCCTACAGAATAACTTCATTTAGAAATCCTTGGTGACTAGGGTTACTTGCCCCTATTTTGATAAAGTCCATCTTGAAGCCAGTAAATAAATTAGAATCTAATGGTTAAATTAACGCCATTGTAGTCCTAAATCTTAGAATTCTATGATTAAGATGTTGCTACAGAAAGAAAGATTTTTTTTTTCAGAAAGTAAGCTTTCCACTTCTGGTCAAGATGGATGTGTAAATAAACACAGCTTATCTCCTGGGAACCACATCAAAATTACAAGTAAACTATACAACAATCATTATTCAGAAGTATCAGAAATTGAGCTAAATGGAAGGAAGTCCTACAACTACAGAAATAAAAAAAGAAAGCACATTGAGACTGGTCAGAGTGGCAGAGATACAGAATAGGCTGGCCCCACAGCCACATGTGGCAGATAAAAATGGGGAGGGATTTCTCAGGAGCGAGGAGTACCAGCCCCACACCAGGTCCCCAAGCTCAAGGGTCCACAGATAGGAAGATAAGTATCCATAACTTCTGGCTGTAAAGAACAGCAAGAATTAAGGCTGTGGAAGACAGAAACTGCTGGACTCTTTAGCAAATTCTCTTTAAGGGACCATGTACAGACTTATTCAAATTCACTCCCTCTGAGCTCCAATGCTGGTGCAGCTGATTGAAAGACATCAAAGACATAGGGAAAAGAACTGAATTGTCTGGAGAGCAACTTTCCCCCAGACAGAAGTGCTGGCAGAGTACATTGTTCCTTTTCTGAGTCCTCCCCTCACAGAACTACCAGGCAAGCACCATATTTGAGACTCCATCAATCTGCCTTACACTATTTGCTCTGCTCTGGTCATTCCTTGAGGTCCTGCCCCACCCAATATTCAAGCCCACCCAAGCAGTTTCCAGTGGCTTTTCCATATGAACGACAGGTCTTGGCCCGTGCTTCAGATTTTCCCAAATTCTCTCAAACAAGAAACATCTGGCTTTAGTGAGCCCTGTACCTCTTGCTAAGTTTCCCCAGGCAGGTTCACAGTTTGGCCTCTCCTGGGCACCTCAAAGCCCAGCACAAGTAGCAGTTATCTGCAGATCACTTTATACCTAATGCTTTGTGACCCCACACAGAACACAGGCAGTGACTGACCTTGAGTGTGCCAACAAAGCTTAACTACAAAAGGAAAGTATACACAACATATATGAGGGCACACCTTGAGGACTCGGTTTGGGTAATAGGAGAGGCTGTGCCACTGGATCCTATAGGACACCTACTACATTAGGTCATCCTACCAAGCATGGGAGACATACTAGCTCCAACTAATACACAAAAACAAACACAGGGAGGCTGCCAAAATGAGCAGACAAAGAAACATGACCCAAATGAAAGAATAGATGACAGACTTCCGGCCAAGATGGAGGCCTAAGTATATACATTTTGCATTCTCACACAACCAAAAGAAGGACAACAACAAGTTTAAAAATAAAAAATAACCAGAACTGCCAGAAAATTGAACTGTATGGCAGTCTGACAACCAAGGAGTTACAATAAGAAACATTCATCCAAACTGGTAGGAGGGGCAGAGATGGGCAGCCAGGGCAGAGAGGACGTACAGCAAACTGGTGGCTGGAGGACTGGACAGTACCACATTTGCATGTGGATAAACTGGGACGAACAACTGGAGGATGAGACAGACCGCACAACACAGGGTTCTGGTATGGGAAAAGAAAGCCTCAAAACCTCTGGCTGTAAAAACCTGTGTGGGTTACATCGGTGGGAGAAACTCCTACCATCACAGGAGAGTTTGTTAGAGAGACCAACAGGGTCCTATAATGTACATAAACCTGCCCACCTGGAATCAGCACCAGAAGGCCCCAATTTACTTGTGGGTAGCAGAGGAAGTGACTAAAAGCCAGCTGAGAGCCAAGCAATCTGCATTGTCCCCTCTCAGACCCCTCCCCCACAGACAGTGCCAAACCCAGAGACATGGGTTGCCCTGTCCTAGGGAATACCAAAGACTCCTCCCCTTACAATATAACTTGTGTGCAGGGACAAAGAAATATGTCCCAAATGAAAGAACACATCAAAATTCCAAAAATAAAACTAAGCAATGAAGATATAGCTAATCTATCAGATGCAGAGTTCAAAACACTGGTAATCAGGATGCTCACAGAAATGGTTGAGTATGGTTGCAAAATAGAGGGAAAAAATGAAGGCTATGCAAAGTGAATTAAAAGAAAATACGCAAGGAACCAACAGTTAAGGGAAGGAAACTGGGACTCACATCAATGGTTTTGACAAGAAGGAAGAAATAAACAGTCAACCAAAGCAGAATGAAGAAACAAGAATTCAAAAAAAAATGAGGAGAAACTTAGGAACCTCTGGAACAACTTTAAATGTTTCAACACCCAAATCATAGTGGTACCAGAAGGAAGAGAAGAAGAGTAAGAAAGTGAAAACTTATTTGAAAACATAATGAAGGAGAACTTCTCCAATCTGGCAAAGTAAATAGACTTCCAGGAAGTCCAGGAAGCTCAGAGAGTCCCAAAGAATTTGGAACCAAGGAAGCACACACCAAGGCACATCATCATTATATTACCCATATTAAAGATAAAGACAGAATCTTAAAAGCAACAAGAGAAAAGAAGACAGTTTCCTACAAAAGAGTTTCAATAAGACTCTCAGCTGATTTCTCAAAAGGAACCTTACAGGTAGAAGGGGCTCAAAAGAAGTATGTCAAGTCATGAAAGGCAAGGACCTACATCCAAGGTTACTCTATCTAGCAAAGCTATCATTTAGAATGGAAGAGCAGATAAAGTGCTTCCCAGATAAAGTCCAGGTAAAGGAGTTCATCATCACCAAACCCTTATTATATGAAATATTAAAGAAACTTAACTAAGAAAAAGAAGATCAAAACTATGAACAGTAAAATGACAACAAACTCACAATTACCAACAATTTAATGTGAAAAAAACTAAGCAACAACTAGAACAGAAACAATCACAGAAATGGAGATCACATGGAGGGTTATCAGTAGGGAGGGGGAGGGGGAAGAATGAGGGAAAATGGAATAAGTAGCATAAATGGTAGGCACAAAATAGATGCGAGGAGGTTAAGAATAATATAGGAAATAGAGAAGCCAAAGAATTTACATGTATGACTCATGGACATGAACTAAGAGGGTGGTGAAATGCTGGTGGGATGGGGAGGGCAGAGAGGAATAAAGGGGAGAAAAAATGGGACAACTGTAACAGCATAATTAATAAAATATATTTTTAAAAAAGAAAGAACAGATGAAAACTCCAGAAAAAGAACTAAAGGAAATGGGGACAGCAATCTACTGGATGCAGAGTACATAACAGTGTTTATAAAGATGCTCAAGGAACTTAGTGAGGACGTCAACAGCATAAAAAAGATCCAGTCAGAAATGAAAGATACAGTAATTGAAATAAAGAACAATTTACAGCAAACCAACAGCAGGGTGGATGAAACCAAAAAGCAAGTCATTGAATTGGTACATAAGGAAAGAAAAAAAAAACACCAATAAGAACGAACAGCAAGAGGAGAAAAGAATTAAAAAAATGAGGACAGTGTAAGGAGGCACTGGGACAACTTCAAGCATACCAACATTCAAGTCATAAGGATGCTGGAAGGAGAAGAAAAACAGCAATAAATTGGAAATATATTTGAAAATATAATGAAAGAAAGCATCCATAATTTGGTGAAGGAAATAGATATGCAAGTCCAAGAAGCACAGAGAGTCCCAAACAATATGGACCCAAAGAAGCCCACTCCAAGACATATCATAATTTAAATGCCAAAGGGAGAATCTTAAATACAAAGGGAGAATCTTAAAAGCAGCAAGAGAAAAGCAGTTAATTGTGTACAAAGGAAACTACATAAGGTGGTCAGTTGATTCCTCAACAGGAACTTTGCAGGCCAGAAGGGATTGGAAAAATATATTCAAAGTGATGAAAAGCAGGGACCTACAACCAAGATTATTCTACCCAGCAATGCTGTCATTTAGAATCAAAGGACAGATAAGGATTTTCCCAGAAAAGAAAAAGGAGTTCATCATCACCAAACCAGTATTATATGAAATGTTAAAGGGCCTTCTTTAAGAAGAAGATCAAAACTATGAACAATAAAATGACAATAAATCCATATATATCAACAATCAAATTTAAAAAACAAAATAAATAAACAAGTACAAGAGAAACAGAATCATAAATACAGAGATAGATACTTTTTGATGGTTGCCAAATGGTGGGGTGGGGGGAGGTGAAAAAAGTGGTGTTAAGAAGTACAAATTGGTAGTTACAGAATAGTCATTGGGATATAAAGTATAGCATAGAAATTATAGTAGCGAAAAATCATGTAAGCATGACCCATAGACATGGACAATGGTATGGGGACTGCCTGCAGGAGTACAGGGAAGGTTGGGTGTAAGGAGCAAAGGGGGAAAATTTGGGACAACGCTCATGACATAAACAATAAAATACAATAAAACAAAAAAGGAAGTAATCTTTATTGTTTTAAAGTCTCTATCCATTTCAAACTTAAATGATGGCTTTGCTAAAAGTGGACCTTTTATTTAAATCAAACACAATATTTATAACTATTTAATTTTAGGTTGTCTAATGACATGAAAATAATCTGTTCCTAAGAATCATATTAAATAAATCTATATTTGAAAAAATACAAACTTAACATTATAACGCTATTTAATTTAAATATGGGTCATTATAGCATTAATTAAATAACAGCAGTTAGACTGTAAAGACTGAAAGAGATAAATTCAAATTACTTTTATAGAGATATGACACAGTCATATGCCTTGCCATGGTGGTAGGTGCTCAGGCCCAGGTGCTGTGAAAAATGAATTAAACATGCATGGGACCCTCAATCCTTAAGCCTTCCCAGCATGACCTTCTTCCTTCCTGGAGGACCTGGTTACCCAGGGGATCCCCTGAACCTCTGTGTGCTGCATGGGGAACATCTGGAGCAAAATGTCCCCTTTAGAAAGGCTTGAACTTGGATGGGACATTAGCTAGTATTTGTCTGAAGTGATCATTTTCCTGTATTAGCTTGTTGAGCTGTCTCTCAGCTGTCAGAGTTGCCATCCACCTTTCTTGAGCTTTTTCTCATAAAAGAGAATCTGGTTTTGACAGAGGATGGTTTTCCAATTCCTTTTCCATGTGTTCTGCCATCTCCTCATAGAGTGGTAGGGGCTGCACTTCTGATGGGTATAGTTCATGTTACTATACACCTTGTGACATCTCTTCTCAGATTCCAAGCAGTGCCTTTGTTCCTTGATTGATTTTCTCAGAAGCTGTTTCATGTGCTCTTGATGTAATTCCAGCTGCACTTGAAGTTGCAGCCAAAGCTCCTGGGTCTCACTGTTGAGACTATAAAGATGCTGGCTCTGTTTGGAGATAGCCTTTGTCCTATAAGCATGTCATGCATTTGATTTTCTTCACACAGTTTACTGGGTAATATCTCTTTCTTTTTTGTATACTTTGTTTTAGTTACCAGCAAAAATGAGACTCTTTAAGATAAGTTTCCAATGTAGGGACTGGGTGGTGTCCATTTCCAGTGTCCCTCTTTTCCTCTGCTTCCAAGATGCAGTCCTCTACAGGAGCTCCTTCTCTCAGGAGCTGGGGCACCTGGGTGGCAGTCAGAATGGTTTTGTCCAGAGAATTGAGGTGGTTCTCTTTCTCATTCAGCTCCTGTTGCATTCCTGTGCTTGAGCACTCCAACAAAAACCCTTGGCCCCTGAGTTCTTTGCTTCCATTCTTCATGTTCTAGGGAGAGCAGTTCTAGACTCTCCTGGAGCTTAATGTTTTCATTCAAATCATCCATGATTTCCTTTTGAAGGTGTTGAACATTGTTCTCAGATGTTTTCAAAATGTATTTTACATCAGTCTCTTGGGATTTATGGGATTCTGATGTCTCTGCAAGTGTCCTTATCCCTTCTTGAAGGTAAGCCAGCATCAGCCCATGCAAAGAAGGTGAATAGGGCTCACTTTCCTGTCCTTTTTCCAGGAAGTTTTCCCTGTCAAGTGACAATGTGTTCAGGTTTTTATTGAGTGCCGTCAAGTACAGTTTGTAACTGGGGAGCACTGGCCATGACCACACGTGTCTTGAGGGCTTCTTCATAAATTTGTATAATCAGTCTACTCTTCCAGACTTTTCCATAGACTTCATTACAGTTAGAACACTTTCTGGCCATCTCTTTTTTCTTCTTAAAGTGTGTTGGCTTTTAACTATAAAAACCACAAGAGCAGCACAGAGAGAAATCTCCCAGGAAAACCCTAAGACACCTGTCTCAAAGTTTCAGACATTACCAGTAGGACATCACACAGTTGCTCCAGGAATAGCAGGGAAGACATTTTGGTGGCAGGCAGCAAGCCCTCCCTGGCTCCACAGGTAACACAGCTCTGCCTCTGATCGTCAGTGTCCTCTGGACCACGACTGACTACACAGAACACTGCATAGTGTTTTGTCTCTCACAGCAACCAGTGCCAGGCCACCAGAGAAAGCCATTATTAGGGCTGGGTTCTAGAAAACAGTGTTCTCTAACTGCTCTACTCATAGTGTACACAGGAAGTTATAATATCTGTACAGTACCTTTGGGGAAAAGAAGGGGTTTATTGTAGCCTGGACCTGTATGGGATAGTATAGCAAATATAGAGAGTTAAAGTGTCCATGCCATACCTCCTCCTCTGCACAGGAGAATGTCAGAGCATAGTTGTGAAATCCTCACCATTGGGTGAGGCTCACTGTTCTGATTTCAAGTTTTCTCTTGCCACAATAAGGTTGACCCTGCTTACAAAGTTCCCAGGGATCATTCTCCTCTAAGATTCCCTCCTCTGTTGTTGCATTTGGTCATTGTTTGGTCAGGAAGAGAGGGCTGAAGTGTTTCCCAAAATGGACTAAAAGATCTGGATTCAATTTTAAGAACTCAGTGGAAACCAATGACAACTGGCAGGTCTTACAAGTTCATGGATTTTTTTCTTTTAAAAAATATTATTTTTCAATTATAGTTAACATGCAATATTACATTAATTTCAGGTTTACACCCCAGTGTTTAGACATTATATAACTAAGTGATCATTCCAATAAATCTTGTACCCATCTCACACAATATATAGTTATTAGAATATTATTGACTATTATTTCCTATGTTGTACTTTTATACCTCCATGACTATTTGGTGATTACCAATTTGAACTTTTTAATCCTTTTACTTTTTTTCACCCATCCTTCCAACCCTCCTCCATTCTAGCAACCATCAAAATGTTCTTGTAATCTATGAATCCATTTCTGTTCTGCCTGTTCATTTATTATGTTTTTTAGAGTTAATTGTTGATTTATATGTATTTATTGTCATTTTATTGTTTATATTTTAATCTTTATTTTCTCCTTCTTAAAAAAGGCCCTTTAATATTTCATGTAATACTGATTTGGTGGTGATAAACTCCTTTAGCCTTTTCTTTTCTGGGAAGCTCTTTATATGTCCTTTGATTCTAAAAGATAGTTTTGTTGGGTAGAATAAACGTAATTATAGGTCCTTGCTTCTCATTACTTTGAATATTTTTTGCAATCCCTTCTGGCCTGAAAAGTTCCTGTTGAGAAATCAGCTGACAGTTTTATGGGGCCTCCCTTATACAGAAATAACTGCTTTTCTCTTGCTGCTTTTAAGATTCTCTCTTTGTTTTTAACTTTTTGTATTTTAATTATGATGTGTCTTGGAGTGAGCCTCTTTGGGTTCATCTTGTTTGAGACTCTCTGTGCTTCCCAAACTTGTATGTCAATTTCCTTCACCAGGTTAGGGAAGTTTCCTTGCATTATTTTTGTCAAATAGGTTTTCTTAAAAAAAAATTGTATTTATTTACTTATTTAATTATTTGTTTGTTTGTTTGTTTGTTTGTATCAAGGAGAAAGAGAGGGAGAGAAACATCAATGTGTGGTTACCCCTCATGTGCCCCCTAGTAGGAACCTGGCCCACAATCCAGGCATGTGCCCTAGACTGGGAATCAAACTGTGATTCTTTGGTTTGAAGGTTGGCACTCAATCCACTGAGCTACACCATCCAGGTGTCAAATATGTTTTCAATGTCTTGTTCTCTCTCTCCTCCTTCCAGCACCCCCATGATGCAAATGTTGGTACACTTGGAGTTGTCCCAGAGGCTCCTTACATTATCCTCATTTTTTGTTGGGTTCTTTTTTCTTATTGGTGTTCTTAGTGGATGTTTTTTGTCACCTTATATTACAAATAACTGTTTTGACCCTCAGCTTCATCTACTGTACTGTTGATTCCCTATAAATTATTCTTCATTTCAGTTAGTGTATGCTTCATTTCTGAATGGTTCTTTTATATAGTTCCCATGTCCCTTTAGACACTGTTGAAGTTCTAAGTTCATCTACTTTTCCCTTAAGTTCATTGAGCATCCTTATAATCAGTGTTTTGAACTTGGCATCTAGTAGATTGCTTGTGTCCATTTTGTTTAATTTATGTTTTTTGTTTTTGTTTTTGTTTTGGAGTTCCATTGTGTTCTTTCATTTGGTCCATATTTCTTTGTCTCCTCATTTTGACAGCCTTTCTGTATTTGTGTCTACATATTAGGTAGAGGTGCTGTGTCTGCTGAGCCTGCTAGAATGGCCTAATGTAGAGGTGTACTGATGGGTCCAGTGGCTCAACTTCCTTGTTCACCCAAGCTGGGCATTTCGGGTGCACCCCCGACCACTAGTCCATGTGAGCTATATATACCCTCTTGCTGTTGGCACCTCAGTAGGAGGGTTGATCAGCTGCAAACACTGGCTGTGACCTCAATGAGGATCAACTGTGCAGAGGCCCATCTCATAGAGCAGGATTTACTTCAGCAGGGTTCTGGTATCTGCTGAGTCTATCCCATGAATGTGTTACTTGTGGAAGAGATTGGGTGGTGCTTCAATGTGATCTGAAGCTGTCCACTGGGTGGGCTGTCTCTGGGGCCTCCTATGAGGTTCAGACCAAAGTTAGTTATCACCTATGTTATGCCCAGGGCTACCTAACATGAGCTACAAAGCAATCTGCAGATAGCTGCTACCTATTCTAGGCTTGAGGTGCCCAGGAGAGGCCAAGCTACAAACCAAACAAAAACAATGCTGCTAGTGCTGGACCTGGAGCCACTTAGTAAGAGGTACAGGGCTTGTTGAGGCCATATGCTGCTTGTTTGAGAGATTTTAGGAAAGTCTGAAACAAGAGACAAAACAGGCCATTTGTATGGAAACGCCACTAGAAACAGGTTGGGTGGGCCTGCAAGTTGGTTGGGGTGTGATCTTAGGGAATCACCAAGGTAAAGTGAACAGTGTTAGCCAGGTAGATGAAGACTCAGATATGATGCCTGCCTGACAATTCTATGGGCTCAGAAAAGGAACATTGACCTTTGCCAGCATTTCTGTCTGGGAGAAATTTGTCCCTTCAGCTCTTGTCTTCATGCCAGAGAGTTCAGTTCAGTATGTGCCTGGTTCCTTTCTAGCTGCCACCCTTGTGCTAGAAGTCAGAGTAAGTGAATTGAAGTAGGTCCTTGCATGAGTCTTTTAAGAAGAACTGCCCAGGACACCAGTAGCCCTCTATCTCCCTGAACCACAATCCTCACTGACTTTTACAGCCAGAAGTTATGGGGACTTTTCTTCCTTGCACTGAAACCCTGGGCTTGGAGTGTGGGGCTGGGAGCCCTTGTTCCCTCAAAGGGGACCTCCAAAGCTGAGAAAACCCTCCCAATTTTTATCCACCACATGGATATGGGGACAGTTTATTCCTCACTTCTGCTCTTCCTACCACTCTTGATGTGGCTTCTTCTTTATACCCTTAGTTGTTGGACCTTCATTTTGCTAAATTTCAGGTTGTTCTGAATGATGCTTGTTCTGTACTTTAGTTGTAATTATGAGATGATTATTAGAGGATGTCAAGTACCACATTTACTTGTGCTGCCATCTTGACTACAAACTCAGAAAGAAAGATTTTGACTCACACTTATCAATAATAGCTGTGGCAAATGTCACTGGTAACTATGATGATTCCTTAAGATGTTCTTTGTGCCTTACTAAGGAATGGCTTGAGTTCTATTAAATTCTCATTAACCTTTGCTGTACCAAAAGCAGATCATATTAAATCTTCTTAACTAATAGCTCAGCAAAAGTCAACAACAGAGAAGGAAGTGGAAATTCTTATTCCTTCATGTTATCATTTGATAGAGCTTAAACTTTTAAAACAAGTGTTTCCAACCTTTTGGCATATCTGGGCCATGCTGGAAGAAGAAGAGTTGTCTTGAACAACGCATTAAAAATTGTGACACATGATCAAAATATCTCATAATGTTTTTTTTGTTTTGTTTTGTTTTGTTTTGTGGGGGAGGGGTCAGAGAGGAAACAATGCCGTTTGCTCAGCTCTCTGACAGCTTTCAGTCACTTCTGCTGCTACCCACCAGAAACTTGGGCCCTTCTGGTGCTGATTCCCATGTGGGTGGGTTTGTGTACATTCTAGGACCCTGTGGGTCTCTCCAATGAACTCTCCTGTGAGGCGAGGAATTTCTCCCGACGCCTCAACCTCCATAGATTTTTACAGTCAGAGATTCTGAGGCTTTATTTCTCTATGTTGGAACCCTGGGTTTTGCAGTCTACCTCACTCCCCAGTCGCTCCTTCCCTTTATTCTGCACGCAAATGTGGGACCACCTGGTCCACCATCTGCCGCCTTGCCATCCCGGCCCTGCAGCCACTGTTTTGCCAGGAGTCCTCTCTGCCCTGGCTGCCCATCTGTGCCCCTCCTACCAGTGTGGATGAATATTTCTTCTTGAAGTCCTTGGTTGTTGGGCTTCCATACCATTCAGTTTTCTATGTGTTCTGGTAATTTTTTGTTTTTAAATTTATTGTTCTTTTTTTAGGTTGTTCAAGGTGGCAAAGTATATATACCTATGCTTCCACCTTGGCTGGAAGTCATTATTTCATATGTAAACATAATTCTACCATCTAAACACAACTATATTTAACAATTTTATTTACTCTGTGGGTGATATTTTGTATGCCTACGTTTATACTATAAATGAATTTATAGCTTTTGTCTTTTACTTTTATCATATTCTCATAAGTTGTTATTTATTTTTTTATTTTAATCATTGTTCAAATACAGTTTTCTGCCATTCACTCCCATTCCAGCCCACTCATTCATCCCTCCCCAATATCTCATAATGTTTTAAGTAAATTTGTGCTTTTGTGTCAGGCTGAATTCATAGCCAATCCTGAGCTGCTTGCAGCCCATGGGCCACAGGTTGGACATTCCTGTTTAAAACATACTTTTGTGAATTCCTTGAGGAAAGATTGCTTTCATGATGCTATGCCTGTAAAATGTATGTAAAAATTCACATATAACCTTTATATATTGGTGAGCATTAAGATTTCTTGTTCTTTGAGGCAAATATTGACCTTGACTTCACCTCAGTCAATATTTACCTCTCAGGTCAATAGATCTTGATGTTCACCTCAACAGAAGTCAATATCTACTTATTATCTCATTTCTATCTGTCAGGTAGCAGTGTGTAATCAGTAATGTGAATTTCCTTCCCTTATGCATTTTTCTGAGGTTAAGATGGGATTAATTTTGGTTCTTGTGCTTTCCAGTTGCTAAATACCTTCTCCCCAAGTGCTAATGAAAGTTTGTACAGAATATTAACTATGCATTTTCATCTTCTATTTCCTGGTCTCTGCATCCCATCCCAAATTGAGGTAACACATGGGTAGAATAAAGTGTTTAATATGAGAGCTTCTCTTATTTATTCAAAAAATATTTATTGTCCACCATATACCTGGCACCAGGCTACATGATATCCATGTGGGGTATATATCTGGGTCAGGATATAGGGAGACATGGTCCTTGTTCTCAGGAAGCTTACTATCAAGTGAAATACTTCCCAAATCTCAGTTTTTAGAAGTATGCCCAGCAGGCTACAATAGCATCATTAGAAGAGTGATTGGGGTCTTTTCATTTTGGTTTTAGAGTAGGTATAATTTTTACAAATAGTACCCATATATTCAATGGTGTGTTAATGAAAATGCCATTAAAAAAATAGAGCCCTGATGTGTTGTAATTTATGATTTTTTGGTATAAATACTACCTTTATGGACAATTTCAAGCTACCAATTTGAAGTCACTGACATGGAGTTGGGGAGAGATGCACAGAATCAGGAGCCAGTTCACACCAACTCCATCACAGCACTGCAACCCTTTACCTAGCTTTACTGGCTGTTCATATTTCACCCTCTTTGATTTATTATTTTCCTCCTCCTTCTTTTATTTCTTTCATCTTTTTTTCTCTGGATATGTTTTGGGGAAGGAGAGATTTTTTTTAAACACACTGATTTCAAAATCCCGAATGAGTAGAGTTCAGTGAGATTCAGGATATGTTAACATTCTCACAGTGATACTAATGCATGGCCAGGCTGAGGAACCTCAGCCTAGTATAATAGACTTCATATAATTTTACTTGTTTTATTTTGAAATTGCAAGCCTCATAATTTCCACCTTGACTTTTATCCAAGGAAGAACTAAATGAACTTCCCTGAAATCTTTCTCCATGCCATGGCACCTTGGACTTCTATCCACCTGGTTTTAATATGTGGTTTTGCACACCTACCTTGCTTGATAATTGTCTGTGAAATATGCTTTGAACATTCCCCTCTTCATTCTAGTCATAGGGAAAAATTACTCCAAAAGGTTATTACCTCCACAGAGTAATTAGAATCTAACCATAAACTGAAAGTAGTACATAAGGGAATAGATATATTGTACAGTTTAAATGATCAAGAAATGCTTTTAAGTTGTTGGTAAAGAACTTTAGATGGGCTTTGACATTTTTAATGATTGTTAATTTACCACTGGGAATATTTTTTTAACTTCTGGATAGCTTTAGCTGTTAGCTCTGTATTAATTTATATAATTTCTATAACAGATCTGTTTACAATGCAGTTCAAACTATAACTTTTAGTTGGAAAAACATCAACTGTAGGCTTTCTCCAGAGCCCTCAACCACAACCAGCAATATATATACACTGTTGTGATACAGCCACTGTAACATGAAGCAATGCTCATTTGTAAGCATCTTTACCCTACCAGGTGGATACATCCTTTAGTGTCAGGACTGAACCGTTATCTGTATTCAAACTGCCTTACAGGTATACATAGGAGCATCACAGTTTTGAGGAAGAATGGAGATTTACTTACTAATCTAAAAGACTTTCTGGCAAATCCATTTGCTAGCTATTTCACCTTAAACTAGTTACTTAGCCTCTTTGAATTTTCATTTCTTCATCAGTAAAATGAGAAGAATAATGTGTACCTCATATTTTTGTTGTAAGGATTGAGATATCACAAATAAATCACCTAACAGAGTCTGATGAATGAAAGGACTGTAATAGATTTCATTTCCTTTCCCTTTGCCCACCACTGCTGCAACCACCACTCATGTAGTGATCACCATGGTGGCAATATTTTATACCTATGTTAATGTATCACATACATGCAAACACAAACACACACATCTCCACATACAATTATACAAATATCTTTTATAAAGTAGAATCTCAAAAGTATAGGGTGATGAAGTAATAATTATGATAATGATGACAATAATTTTAAGAAAGAGAGTAGAGGATGAGTAGAAAGCATAGCATACAGCACCAAAAAAATCACCTATTTGTAACTGACAGAAGAGATTCATCTCTTGGATAAAATGTGTGTTAAAAGCTGGTGAAATGGCTTAGCACTGGAATATTCAGGGAAATAAAGCTCAACATTTTTAGAAAAAATAGTTAATTCCATTTGTTTACTGTCAAAAATCAAGGCAATGAATATTTAAATATTTTATTCCGGTAAAGTTTGACTTTATGAAAATGAAAATCTCCAGCAAACAACCCCCCAAAATTTCTCAAGTAGTTAGGCTAAGAATGGCTGATGTTGAACACCAACCAGTTAAAGAGATATCAAGTCTTTTTCACCCAGGCATTTCCTAGGAGGAAAGACTAAAATAGAAATGAATAAACTTTGTGTTGATCAAAAACATCATAATATTATTTATAGTTTTCAGAAATGTATGTATATTCAATTGGCATGATTATTTAAAGTTCAGTATTGAACTCCAAACTAAATTCTGCAAAGAAACAACCTAAAATATACAACTCAGAGTTGCCACATCCATACACCCAGGGAAGGCTCTTTCTTTGCAGAAACCTTCTACAACTAAAGCTATGGAAGTGTTTACAGAAATGATTTCAGTCTCAAAAACTGGTTTACTTGTGGTTTGGGTGGCTTGTTTAGACTCAGGGATTATAGACATTTCTGTAAACTTACTGTTCTTATCCCTGGCCTGCTTCATTTGCCTGGAGAGGTAAATAACAGAATTTACCACAGAATTTACTAGCTCTTTTTCACTGTCTTATTACTTTATTTTCTATCTAAAATGTACAGTGTAGAAGTGAGTCAAAAGGAAAACCACCTCCAGTGGCAATGATACTCATTTCCAGTAGATCTGTTAGGTCTGACACAGTTAAAATGGCGATCATTTCAGTTTTAAACTGACTGTGACGAAAATCAATAGATCTCTTTCACCTCTGAAAAACTGGGTTCAGATCTGAATTTGCTCTCAAGTGAAATCAATTTAGTGGCCTCTTAACCCAGTGTCTGAGAACCACTGGGCCCCATCACACAATCACCCTGTTGCTTTTCTTCAGCCTGGTTGCCTTTACTCTAGAGAGACAAGGGATCATAGGTGAGAGAAAAGCCAAGATGGGGTTGCAAATGAAAGTTGACTTAGGGGAAATCTGACAACCACCAGTCAGGTAACAGTAGTGGTTTACAGGGTGGAGGGTTTTGATGGGGTGAGGTGGGAAGAATAATAAATTTTATGTCTTCATGTCAGGATTCGTATCTTTATATAAAGCTCTTTTTCAAGAATTTGGGTATGCTGTCCATTTTCCTTTCTTTTAAATTATTAAAATAAAATTTACACTAAAAAATTTATAATGAGTGTAAAACTAGGTATTGAAAGTTCATTTTTGTAATATATTTTATTCATTATGCTACTACAGTAGTCCCATCCCCCCCTTATTCCTCTTTGCCCTGCAACTCCCCTCCCCCTGCATTCACCCACTTAGTACATATCCATGGCTCATATATATAAGTTCTTCAGCTTCTACATTTCCTATACCATTCTTAACCTCCCCCTGTCTATTTTGTACCTAACATTTATGCTTCTTATTCCCTGTACCCTTTCCCCATTCTCTCCACTCCCCCTTCCCACTGATAACCCTGCATGGGATCTCCATTTCTGTGATTCTATTCCTGTTCCAGTTGTTCACTTAGTTTGTTTTAGTTTTTGTTTTTTTAGGTTCAGTTGTTGATAGTTGTGAGTTTGTTGTCATTTTACTGTCCACAGTTTTCTTTTTCTTAGATAAGTCCCTTTAACACTTCATATAATAAGGGCTGGATGATAATGAACTCCTTTACTTGACCATAACTGGAAAGCACTTTATCTGCCCTTCCATTCTAAGTAATAGCTTTGCTGAATACAGTAATCTTGGATGTAGGTCCTTGCCTTTCATGATGTGGAATACTTCTTCCCAGCCCTGTCTTGCCTATAAGGTCTCTTTTGAGAAATCAGCTGACAGTCTGATGGGAACTCCTTTGTAGGTAATTATCTCCTTTTCTCTTGCTGCTTTTAAGATTCTCTCTTTATCTTTAATCTTGGGTTATATGATTATGATGTGCCTTGGTGTGTTAGTCATTGGGTCCAACTTCTTTGGGACTCTCTGGGCTTCCTGGACTTCCTGGAAGTCTATTTTCTTTGCCAGATTAGGGAAGTTGTCCATTGTTTTCAAATAAGTTTTCAATTTCTTGCTCTTCTTCTTTTCCTTCTGGCACCCCTATAATTTGAATTTTGGAACATTTAGTTGTCCCAGAGATTCCTAAGCCTCTCCTCACTTTTTTTTTGAATTCTTATTTCTTCATTCTGTTCTGATTGAATGTTTATTTCTTCCTTCTGCTCCAGATCATTGATTTGAGTCCTGGTTTCCTTCCTGTCACTGTTGGTTCCCTGTACATTTTTCTTAAATTCACTTTGCACAACCTTCAATTCTTCCTCTATTTTACAACCATACTCAACCATTTCTGTGGATATCTTGATTACCAATGTTTTGAACTGTGTATCTGATAGGTTGGCTATCTCTTCCTTGCTTATTTGTATTTCTTCTGGAGCTTTGATCTGTTCTTTCACTTAGGCCATTTTTTTGTCTTGGTATGCCTGTTGCATAGCTAAGGGCAACCTTAGGTATTCACAAGGGCGGGGCAACCTACATTCACTAAGTTGTGGCACTGTCTGTGGTGGAAGGGTCTGAGAGGAAACAATACAGATTGCCTAGCTCTCAGACAGCTTTCAGTCACTTCTCGCACTACCCGCAAGCAAATTGGGCCCTTTTGGTGCTGATTCCCCAGAAGGCTGGGTTTGTGTACATTCTAGGACACTGTGGGTCTCTCCAGTGAACTCTCCTGTGAAGCTGAGAGTTTTTTCCAACACCACAACTGACACAGATGTTTTCAATCAGAAGTTTTAAGGCTTTATTTCCCTGCACTGGAACCTTGGGTTGTGTGCTCTCATTCTCCAGTTGTTCCTCCCAGTTTACCCACACATAAATGTGGGACCACCCGTTTTGCCAGCCGCCAATACCTACCCCAATCCTCCAGCTGCCACCTTACTGTGAGTCCTCTCTGCTCCAGCTGCCTGTCTCCGCCCCTCTTACGAGTGTGAATGAATGTTTCTTCTTTAACTCCTTGGTTGTCAGACTTCCATACAATTCGATTTTCTGGCAGTTCTGGCTGGTTTTTGTCTTTAAATTTGTTGTTGCCTTTTTTTTATTGTGCAAGGAAGCACAATGTTCTACCTATGCCTCCTTCTTGGCCGAAAGTGAAAGTTAATCTTTTAAAAGATCTATAGATGCTAGAGTTTTAAGTCTTCAAGAACCAAACAATTAAGACCCAATACCCTGAATCCAAATTCAACTAGGTTTTCATGTGACAAATGCTCTGACTTGATTTCTTTGTAATGACATGTTGCATATAATATATATAAAATTATAAAGATATATATATATAATTCTTTGGAAAAGTTATTAGTCACTATTATCAATGTTGAACAAGGAGGTATTTTCAATTGGGCCATTCTTTAAAATATTCTTTTTTGAAATTTGGGTTTCAATTTTTTGGCCCAGTACAGTTTAACCTCACTTCTTCTGAAAATTATGCTTTGTATCAGTAGTCAACAGCTAAACCAATAGAGACCAGAATTCTCTTTAATAACAAAATGTGAACTGAAACTTATAGTTTTAATTCCACTTTTTTTGAACTCTTGTGTTCATGCTCAATGAAAAGAAATGAGTTTTTTTCTTTTCCAAAGTTGAAAATCACAATAAATCTGGAGCTCAAACTCTTAGATTCAATTGTTTTTAACACATTTACTTATATAATTACAGTCATGTTATTTCTCTGTTATACTGTAAAATCAAACTATATACATCCATTGAAGGATTTTGGTAGTTATTAGGATAAGGTCCTTTCTTCATAATTAGGCTTACAAAGTCCATGACTAGCCTATTCTACTTTTTTCAGTCTCTTCTGCACTTTAAGCATCACCAATATTGAATTTCTTTTACTGCTTCAAACTCATCATATTGATATCTTTCCCAAAAAGATATCTGTTATTATGTATTTATGGATTCAGAACCAATAGAAAGTATAAGCTGAACATAAGGGTACAAATACAGTCCATGAAGAGTATAAAAAGATCATGAGAAATGTTTACTAAATTAAAAAAAAAACTTTTCTTGCCTATTAATTCTTTCAGATTATTTATTTGGGGCAGAACAAATACTTTTAAAGGGTAAATCTCAAGAATTCATCAAAGCATGTTTTCTTCCCCTTTGTGCATGCTGTTCTCTTTTGCTCTCCATTCTTCTCCCTTCTATATCTTCACCTAACCTTTTCTATTTCTTCTACATATATAATTCAATGATTTTTAGTGAATTTATAGAATTGTGCAACTATCACTAAAATTCCACTTTAGAACATTTTGATTACCTCAAAAAGATGCCTTCTGCCAGTTTGCAGGTAATCCTCATTGTCACTCTCAGCCCCAGAAAACCAGCAATCTGCTTTCTGTCTCTGCCTTTTCTGGGCAGATATTGTGTGTCTGACTTCTTTCATTCAGCACAATATTTTTGAAGCTTATCTATGTTGTAACATATATCAATAGTTGGTTTCTTCATATTAATAAATGAAATATTCATTGTATGTACCACTTTTACTCATGTATTCACCAGTTGTTGGACATTTGGATTTTTTCAAATAGACTATTATATCAATGCTGCTATGAATATTCATGCAAAAGTGTTTGTATAGATATGTTTTCATTTCTCTTGAGTTAGATACCTAAGAGTAAAATTGTGAGTTGTATGATAAAATTATGCTTAACTTTTCAAGAAACTGTCCAACTGTTTTTCCAAAGTGGCTGTACCATCATGTACTCTCACCAGCAATGTGAAAGAATTTCATTTCTCCACATCCTCACCATCACTTAACATTGTCTCTTTGCTTTCAGTGATTCTAGTAGATATAAAGTAGTATCTTATAATAATTTTAATTTGTGTTTCTGTAACTATTGATGTTGAACATCTTTTCATGTGCTTATAAGCCATTTGCAAATCTTCTTTAATGAAATATATATTTGAATATTTAGATTCATTTCATTTTACTTTTTGTCACCTGATTATTGAGTTGTTAATTTATATGCTCTGGATAGAGTGTATTTTACGAAACATGCTTTGTTAAAATGTTCTCCTTGTCTTTGCATTTTAACAGTTCATTGTAGAAGTGCAAAAGGTTTTCATTGTGGTGAAGTCTAATGTATCAATATTTTTCTTTTATAAATTATATTTTGTTGTTACATCTGAAAACTCTTTGTCTAACCCAAGATCACAAAGATATTCTCCTGTGTTTCCAAAAATCCTATAAAAGTTTTATAGGATTTTTACAACATTTAGGTCTATCATCCAGTTTGAGTTGAAATGTTTTTGTAAGGTATGAGGTAAGATTCTAAATTCATTTTTTGCACTTAGAAGTCCAATTGGTTCATAATCATTTGTTGAAAGACTATCCTTTCCCTGATTTAATCAACTTGTTACCTTTGTAAAAATGAATTGATCATGAAATGTGAGGGTTTATTTCTAGATGCTCAAATCTGCTCCATTGGTAGGTCTGTGATATGCCAGTGCCAGACTATTTTGATTGCTGAACTTTATAGTAAGTTTTAAAATCAGCAAGTATAACTCCTCCAACTTTATTCGTTTTTCAAAATCATTTTAGTTATTCTGTGCCTTTTTATTTCTATATGAATTTTAGGACTAGGCTGTCAATTTCTGCAAAAAGTCCTACTAGAATTTTGATAGGTATTGTACTGAATTTATAAGTCAATTTGAGGGGATGTGTAGGAAGGTGAATTGCTATCTTAACAATTTTGAGTCTTCCAATCTATGAACATGGCATATCTCATCATTTATTTAGATCTTTCTAAATTTTTCACAACCATGTTTTATACATTTTTCACTTTTTATATTAAATTTATCCCTAAGTATTTTATTCTCTTGGTGCCATTTTTAATGTAATTATTTCTTTAATTCCATTTTTGGTGGGTTCTTTGCTACTACATAGAAATACAGTTGAGTTTAGTATATTAACATGTATCCAATAACCTTGCTGAACCCATTTATTAGCTGTAGTAGTTTCCAAGGAGTCTAGCTCCAGGCCAATATCCTACATGTGTACCTTGAGGCATGACCATAGCAATTGCAAGACTTTTCCTGCCAGGACTCATGAAAGGGAAAGTTTCCTGTTCCATACCAGACTTGGTGCATAGCCAGTGCATTGCAGTTTTCTCAATCCTGCAGTCAAGGGCTCATTTCACCCAATCTTGTCCAGCCATGTACATATGCATATATGCATTCTAGCCAAGGTACCTCCATCAAGAGGTATCTTTAGGGGGTCCTGGGATGAGGCACTTTGCCCCATTTTGACATAGTACCTATCTACTCCTATCCCTTTCCTCTCCTTCTTTTTCCTTTCCCCAGCCCATTGGTCCATAACGAGGTAGCAGCCTTTTGAGATGATTTCCCCATCTGCATCCATCTGACTTCCATGGAGGTCACAAAATGGAACACTGAGAGCCAGTGCCTTGCCTTGTTTTGCCTCTCACTCACTAGGTCACAGTAAATAATTAAGGGCTTGAAAGTAACAACTTTCAGTTTGTCTTGTCCCAATTGGCCACCTCTACCTAACTGGTAGTTTCTGTGTGTATTCATAGGATCTTCAACATATAGGATCATCTTGTTTTGAATAAAGACAGTTTTACTTCTTCCTTTCCAATCTAAATGCCTTTTACTTACTTTTACTATCTAACTTTACTGGGCAGAACATCCAGTATAATTTTGAAGAGAAGTGGTGAGAACCGACATGTTGGTCTTGTTCCTGATCTTAGGGAGAAAGCACTCAGCCTTTCATCATTAAGTATAATATTAGTTATAGACTTATTACAGATGCCCTTTATCAGATTGAGGAAGTTCCCTTCTATTGCTAGTTTGTTAAGAGTCTTTATCATGCATAGGTGTCTGATTTTGTCAAATTCTTTTTCTGCACCTATTGAGATGATTGTGTAACTTTTGTCCTTTATTCTATTAATATGATGAATAATGTGATTATTCTATTAATATGATGTAATATGAATTACAGAAATTAATTTTTGGATGTGAAATTTTTCTTGCATTCCTGGAATAAATTCCACTTGGTCATGGTGTATGATCTGTTATATTTGTCACTTATTTAGTTTACTAATGTTTTATTGAGAATTTTTATGTCTACATCCATGAAGGACAGGTTTCCTTGTAATGTCTTTGTCTAGCTTTGATACCACAGTAATTCTGACTTCAAAGTGTAAGTTGGGAATTGTTCCCTCCACCACTATTTTCTGAAAGAGTTTGTAAAGGATTGCTACTATTTGCTCTATATATATTGGATAAAGTTCATCTGTGAAGCCATCTGGGCCTGAACCTTTCTTCATGGTAATGTTTTTAATGTAATTTCTTTTTAAATATCTATTCAAATTTTCTATTTTTATGAGTCAGTTTTGGTAATATTAATATGTATCTATTTTTGTATTAATATGTACCCATTTGATAATATTAATATGTATCCATTTTAAGTATTCTCTCTTTTATCTTGCTCAATCTATACAAAGTTTTAACAATTTTTTTAAAAGAATCAACTTTTGGTTTTACTAATGTTTTCTATTGTTTTTATTTTCCTTTTCCTTAATAAATATTTTATTTCTTCAGTTTGTTTTGGATTTAGGTAACTCTTTTTTTTCTAGTTATTTGGGTTATTTATTTGCAATCTTTCTTCTTTACTAATATACATATTTAAAATTATAAATTTTGTTCTGAATAGTATTTTAGCTACATCCCATAAATTTTAATATGTTGTAATTTTTATTTTCATCCAATTCAAATTATTTTCTCATTTCTTCTGTGATTTCTTCTTTGACCCATGAATTATTTTGATATTTTCTTTTAATTTCTACAGAGTTGTAGACTCCCAAAATTTATTTCTCTTGTTGATTCTTAATTTAATCCTGTTGGATGAGAGAACATACTTTGTACAATTGTATTTTATTTGTCAACTATATATGAGTAAACATAGAAAAAAGAATTATGAAAAAGCATGGCAACAATAACTCATCAACTAAAGAATAGCAACAAAGAGAGAGCAATTTTAAAAAGATCGAAATGGAAATTGTATTTAAGGTATACAATGTGAGGGTTTGACATTATGAAATGATTAATGCAATCACATTAATTAACATATTCATCATCTCACATAGTTACCTTTTTTCTTTTTAACCAGGAGTTAGGGAATGAGGAAAATGGAGAGAAGTTAGTGAAAGGGTACAAACTTTCAGCTATCAGATGAATAAGCTCTGGAGATCTAATGTTTAGCATGGTGACTAGCTATAATTAATAAAACTGTATTGTATACTTGATATTTGCCAAGAAAGTTCTTAAGTGCTTCCTGTAATTCTTTAGAAATAGTTTCCTTTACTTCTTTGAGCATATTTGCAATAACTAACTGGAGGTCTGTGTTAAGTCTAATACCTAGATACTCTCAGAGACAGTTTCTATTGACTTGTGGGTTTTTTTCCCCTCCTGTGTAGGTACGCTTTTTCTGTTTCTGTGTACATTTCATAATTTTTGTGGAAAATTAGGCATTTTAGATATTGTAGCAACCCCAGATTCTGATTCCTCCCAGGTAGTTATTGTTTATTTAGTACCTTAAATAATACTATGGAAACTGTCTTCCCTAAAGAGTTCAGGTGATACTATCTCTGTTGAATTTGTTGTTATTATTTTTCATTATTTTATTATACTTACACCTGTCTTCCACAGAGTTGTCTGTCAATCAGCATAGCTTAGTCATCAGTGAACAATTGGTCAAAATTTGTGCATCAACACCTTGACTCAGTAAGTATTTCACCCTTTGCTAATGGAGTTGTATGTGGGTTAGGGAATGCCTTCAAAGCCCAGGCAGTTTATAAGGCTGTCCTACTTTTGTTTTCTGTTAGGTCTTTTCATGTCTCTTCTTTTTTTATATATATATAAAATTTGTTTTTAGATTTTATTTATTTATTTTTAGAGAGGGAAGGGAGGGAGATAGAGAGAGAGAGAAAAACATCAATGTGCGGTTGCTGGGGGTCATGGCCTGCAACCCAGGCATGTACCCTTACTGGGAATTGAACCTGCGACACTTTGGTTCACAGCCCACGCTCAATCCACTGAGCTACACCAGCCAGGGCTTCATGTCTCTTCTGAGCATGCTCTAGATCCCTCGTTGAGACAGGGACCAGTAGAGAGTAAGGCCATCTCTAGTCTCTCTTGTGCATATGCACCTTTTACAAGCATGCATCCTCCCAAACCACAAGGTTTCTTGTAGCTACTTCATTTCCTCAGCTCCTCCTGATGAATTTCTAGCTAGTTTGCTGGTCTGTTGCTTATGCCAACCCTGAGCTAGCTGTGAAGCTGGCCTTTTCTGATTGTTTACCACCAAGATTGCTAATGTTTATAATAACATCCTTGGGCAAGCACCTTATTCAATCAAGTAGTTTTTACACCTTGCCCTAACCTTATAGAACGTCTATGCCAATAAAGATGAAGGGCAAAAATCTCACTATTACTCAAGATTCAAATTTTTCTTGAATAAATGTTTCTAAATTTGTTGCATGCCTATAGTCCATTTTTAGAGGCCTTAAACAGTTGTTTTTGAAAGGTTTGTCAGTTCTATCACTGATTCTTGAGAAAAGGAGTTAGCAATTCTCTCCATGTGATACTCCAAAAGTTCCCTCTCAATATCTACCATTTTTGTCTTATAATCAACACCATTTCTTTTAGATAATCTTCCTAATATTGGATTGAATGTCTTGACATAGGACCTTGTACTATTTCAAAGGATTCCTTACATAACTACAAGTAACTCTTGCTTACTTATTTGGCTTGTTCACGGGATGGTGAGCTCACAGAGGACATGTACTGTCACAACTAGCACAGCACTTGACACATAGTAGATACTCAATGAAAAAATTATTTTACTTGACTTAAATGCAAGTTAAATCTATAGACTCATGTATCTAGTATAACAATTGAGATTTCAACAGGGAGACAAAACTAGGATCATTTGACAGTTTGTAGTCATAATCTTTGATTCATGCCACTTATACAAAATGTCAGATGTGTGTCAGTGAATGTTTCTGTGGATGAAAAATATTACTCAAATCTTTGTAGCTCAAAAACATTACAGAAAAATATATTTTTCCAGTGTGAGGGTCACATGGATGATCAGCTACATGACAATAGAATTTGTGGTTACCACCACTTGATTCACAAAATATAATAGCACTGACTTATTTGGGTTGGCAGGTATCACCATACCTCTGAACATATGAGAACCAAGATGCAATACTGGTAAATTCTAACACACACACAAACTCACTACCCTCAATTATGTAAATATCTAGTGTAACATATTTCATAATGGTGGAATAAAACCTGGTGAAGATTTTTGACCTCACATTTTGGTTATCTCTAGGAAAGTAAGAACAGTTGCCAATGTTATGCTTATGACAGAGCCTTTCAAAGACATGCCATACATTTGTCATTAGAAGAAAACTGGACCAGAGGAAAGAAATGACAGAAATTTGTCAAATACTATGTGGTTATACACAGAGAGGACTCAGTAAGTATTTTTGGACATTTATTGAACACTTTTAATTACGACATTGATTTTCAAACTGTTCTCCATGGTTAGCCATAGAAGTGCCTCAGAGGCTGTAGCTAAAACCTAGGGGAGATCAAGTGAACAGGTGTTAGGCCCTTTCTATCTTTTCACTCCAACTTTCATGTGTTTTATATATTGGAGTTTATCATAATAATTTTTAATGAATTCATGACAAAAGAAAAAGGGGAAATATTTGTAAACCCCTGAGCTATATTATGTGAGGTAAATACAGTTGCTTGATATGTTAAAAAGACAACTTGATATGTTTGAATATACTTTACAAACTGTAAAGTGCTTATAAAGATAGATATTATGTATGATTGCTGCCTTTGAAAAACCTGTGGCCAAAGATAGTCCAACATAAGAAACACATTTACCGTGTACACTACCTATACATTTCAAGCTCTTTGCCATTTATACTGATGTTTTTCTCAACATAATTGGATTTTCTCAGATGCATTCATAGCATTCACTGAATTTGGTCCATTACTGATGCAGAAACTAGTTGTTTCACCTCCTACATCTCCTGGTTTCCTAGTAAGACAGAGCCTGCAGGGGCAAAGTTCCATAGCCTGCAGTGCTATCAGAAAACAATGTCTTTCTAGAGAAAACAAAAAGAGTTGGAGTTTTTTAATTAAAATATCATAATTCTATTTTGTATTTCATGTTGAAATCGTACAAGTTAAGGATGGGTGATGTATGTTTAAATCTGATTTTATCTCACTGCCTAGTGCCTTAAAGAAGAAAAACAAGCACCCCGTTATTCTGATAATAAAGAATGTTCTCTTAATTTCCTATTGTTGTGTACAATATTTAGTGCTTACTCTTTAATTTCAGTGTCAGAATGTGAACTGTAATTAATTTTCATAAAATGGAAAGCAATAAAGTTAGATATATTAAATGCTGGCTGTAGAGGTTGAGATTGTATAATTTATAATTAGAGGTGGTGCGGGTGGGGGCAACCTACACATTAAAGCAGTGATAACCCATCTTGGCTGCAGCTTCAGAGATTTTGAAAGTGGTCAAGAAAACTGCTTAAACAAAATCCCCAAATCTATGGGGTCCAAGAAGGTCCATCAAACATGATGTCACCTCTCCCTATGCCAATTTTTGGATTGTTTTTATTATCATTAATTAACAATAATAACATACATGGACCTAAATTATCACCTCCTGAATCATCTAAAACCTTTTCCTAGGCATTATTTGCAAAAAAAACTATAGATAATAGACTATAATTCTATATCAACCATAAAAAAGTCAGTGGCCTACTGATTAAAAATGCAGACTCCCTTCATCCTGCCATCAGAACTTCCACACAGAAGGTATGATGGAAGCCCTGGCTGGCGTAGCTCAGTGGATTGAGCACGGGCTGCGAACCAAAGTGTTGTAGGTTCAATTCCCAGTCAGGTCACATACCTGGGTTGCAGGCCACAGCTCCCAGCAACTGCACATTGATATTTCTCTCTCTCTCTCTTTCTCCCTCCCTTCCCTCTCTAAAAATAAATAAATAAAATATTTAAAAAAAAAAGAAGGTATGAGGGAAATTGCAAGAATATTTGTATGGTGGTTATTTATAAATTTTAGACTATATATACTTAAATTAAAAATAAAATATACAAAATTACATAGAAAACATTTCCATATAAAAAAGGCAAGTATATTCATAAGGATTTTAAATGTGTACACTAGTGTGTGTGTTCACCACCCCTAGACAAATCTCCTATGGGCACGTTTTTCTATTCTCTGTCGTATCTGGTTCAGGACATGCTACCTAAAGAATAAGAATCTGGAAGTGGTCATTAAAAGATCAGGGAGAAGTAGTGATTTCTCAGTTAAGTGGAAGCTTCTCTTAGAAAGTACTGATACAGACTTGAATATAATCTCATAGTACCCCTAAGGGAAGTACAGGGTAAAACTCTGATTCCCTATATTTCCAGGAAACTGAGAAATAAATCTTCCTGTTCAGGTTCACACCATCAATAAATGACTGAATCAAAAATTGAAAGTAGATTTTAGCACTCTCTAAATCCAGTTGGGGCCAACATAAGGCAATACAGTATATTATCTTAAATTGTGGTGGCTCTAATTTTTCATAATTGTATAATAAAAAATTCATCATTTTCAAATATCATTGACCATGAAACTCATATTTCTTCAGAGAGAAAACTGTTGTAATCCCATAGAATTTCTATAATTTGAAGACAAAATGCAGGTAAACTGAGATACCATTAGACATCCATCTAGAAACCTAAAATTAAGGATCAGTTCTCTGCTACAACTTCTACTACTTCAACAACCAAATTATCAGCAAAAATGACTCTAGATTTACTCACATGCTTCACCTTTAGCAGAATAATCACTCTTCTTCACTGTGTGTTACCTCTGTGTCAAGAAAGCAAGATAAGTCATCAATATGACTAAGAGCTCTATAATAAATAACTTCCAACAAAAATAGTAACTATACATCATTATTTCCTCACAGAAGTATTCTTCCATCTTGAGGTCTGTGGATTTCCATACCTTTCCATTCAATTATATACTTCCTTCCCAATTACCTGTTATTATATGTAACAAACTATCCCAAAGCTTAGTGGCTTCAATGTTATACCTGGTGGTGGTGGTGTCATCATCATCATTGTTACTGGTTTTTAGTATCTCACAATTTCATGGTTCAGACATCCAGGATTCAGCTGGAATTTTCCCCTGTTGTACATTGATTGAGGTCACTTGCTGGTACTCAGCTGGCCGCAGGGCTATACTGGATGGCTTCACCTGGCCCTTGAGTGCCTTAGTGGGGATGGCTGGAAGGCTGGACACCTGTGTACATTTTCCAGTATGGTAGTGTCAGGGCAGCCAGACTTTTTACGTGGTGGCTCAGGTATCCTGAAGAGACAGGATGTAAAAGCAGCCAATCTTATAAATCCTGGCTCCAGAAACTGTCACAATATTATCTCCTCTTTATTTATTGACCCAGAGAGTCACAGAAGTGATCCAGATTCAAGAAGACAGGGACAAAGATGACACCTTTACATAAGAGAAATGTCAAAGGAGTTTGTGGACATCTTTAATCTGACACTGTTATCACTATGGTTAAGAACTTGTGCTCTGAGCCCTGACCTGTGTAGCTCAGTGGGTTGGGTGTTGTCCCTCAAAGACAAGGGTCATGGTTTGATTCTTGGTCAGACACATACCTGGGTAACAGGTTTGGTCCCTGACTAGGGCACATGCAGAGGCAACAAATCAGTGTTTCTCTCTCACACCAATGTTTCTCTCCCTCTCTTTCTTCCTCCCATCCCCTCTCTCTAATAATAAATAAATAAAATCTTTTTAAAAAGAACTAGTGTTCTGAAACCATGGTTCTAATCCTGGCTCTCCACCACTTGCTAGTGTGACGAAACAAAACTAATGATTTCATCTTTCTCTGTCTTGGTTTCCTTGTCTGTAAAATGGGGATAATAAATGCATTCATTCAAAAAATACTTATTGAGCATGTAGTATGCGGCAGATGGTTAAGACCAAAATAAGAAGAAGCTGGTTCATGCTTTCAAGTGGCATACTGACTAATGGAAACATATGTGTGTCCATTCATTTTTTCAACAAATATTTGATAAGTACTTACAAAGAACCAATAGAAGCATTTGTGCACATCTCTACTGTGTAACGGAATGGAATTCTTTTTCAAACTGGATTTTGATTAAGTAGGATCTTGAAATCATTTCTGTTTTCTTTATGGAAATCTAAAATAATTTTTTTGTTCAAGTTGAATTACTTTTACACTGAATCTGCATGTCAGATGAGGAACAGAAACCACAGAGAGGCCATTGACTGAGGAGCTTAATAAGAATGACATGTTCTCCCTGAAACCTCCTATGTCTAGTGAAAACCCTTTTATTAATGCAGAGTCAGGTTAGTGCTTGATGACAGGGCCTACCTGAAGGATTTCAGTATTCATTTAGTTTTGGCATTTCAATAATCATTTCAACCACTAATAACCTTGACTCTAAATTGTTTTGAGTAGTCTTTAAAAGAATAACCAAAGAATAAAATACACTTCTATGCCATTGCTGTGTTGATAAAGGAGATAGTAAAAGCACACATTTTCAACCTTCTGAAATCATTTTTTGCATAGATAACAGTCTAAAAACAGGACTGCTATACTCAGTTATCGATGTTTTTGTCTCTCATTATCCATGGTTCACATAATTTACAAATTGCATAAAGATTCGGTCATTTTGTATTTCAGCACAGAACCCTCCTAAAATTTGTTTTTTAATTAAAACCCTGTCTGTAATTTTACATGTTTTGTGGACACCATGCAGAAATACACGGCAGGATAAAATGTGAAGAGTATGGTTCTGAGGTCAGAAAGGACTGAGCTTTAAATCCAAGCTCTGCCACTTATTAAAAGACTAAACTTTCTTAAACTCTCTCAGCTCAGACTCCATGTATTAAATAAAAATAATTGGAGCAGCAACATTATAGAGTAGCGAGGGAATTTCACGATCATTTAAAGCACATGCACAGTGATTTGACACTGCATGTTCCCAATGAATGACAGTTGTAATTTTGTTGTCATCATTGTTGTTATTTAGGAATGGCATTTAGAGATGCACAAAACATTGCAGTGAAATGTCCTGATATTCTTGTCCTTTGTGTGTACCTCAACCACTTTTAGTCATGCCTTTTTGTGATAATACAACCATTGCAAAAAAAGTGAAACAATGCAGTATTTATTGAGACAGACTGTCAAAGATCCCTGTAATGGGCCTCTGTCTTGTGACTCTTCAAGCCCAGCTTTTTGCCCATGGGAAATGCTCCCCAAATGTCTTTGATAATAATGATAGTGAGGTATTTGATTTTTATATGAAAAACTTTCAGCATATTTAAAAGCTATTAATGACCAGGTGACAACTTCATGCAAAAGGTGTATGTGTATGTGTGTATGTGTGTGTCTGTGTGTATTGCTCAGAGGAAAAAAGCTAATTTAATGATAAGGACAAATATCTCTCATAAAGTTTATCCCTTTTTTTTCTTCTGAAAATGTTGGTATCTACTAATGTTTTGGCACTTTGGACTTTAACACAAACCAGCATTTATTTGATTGTACACATACATTAAAAATTAGTTATTTCATATGTTTTTAATTCTTATAAAGCAAGATTAATTTCAGAAGCTTGCACAGAAACAAAATATTAAAGTCTATTATTAACACAAAATGAAAATTCATTAGTTCCTTTACAATTCCTAATCCAGTGACTATTCTCTCCAATCTTTTCAAAGTGGCCTTTGTCTTATGAATAGCCAAGCACTGCCTTGTGGGTGGAGGCCTGCAACCAGAGCCACCTGAATTGTAAGTTTCCAATCCTAGTGAATCCCATCTCAGAGTGAGGCACATACTGACCCATGTGATATTTATTGCTTTTGTTAAGTGAGGAGTAAAGTGCTTGAAAATGGTGAATAAGATACTGCTTTATGAGAATTATCTTGTAGTAAGGGTTAAGGCAGTGGAGGTTTAACTCACATCTCACATCTTACAAATAAAAGGGAATAAAATCCCCACCACCCATTAGGTCCTTCATCTTGCCCTTGGACAAGACTAGTGACTCTTCCTGATTTGATTAAAGCTGGACGCAGAGCCCCAGGTTCCTTGCTTGTTTATTCCTTCAGGCTCTGTTCCATGTACATTCTGTACTGAGGGAGAATCTTCTAAACATTTCCTCTTTACAAAGCATAACCCTTCCCCTTTTGTTCTGCAGGTGTTCTCTCTGAAAAAGCACATTCACCTTGAGAATGTCCTAACAGCAAGGCCAAAGAGCTGGAGATGTGTATCAACAAACCCACAGCCCCACTTTTCCTCCTGCACAATTTTCCAGCAAGTTCACTGCTGAAGCCAAGACAGGAACTTTGGGGGCAGTGACCGAGTTGCAACAGCTTCAGAATCTGTTGGACAACACAGAGCCTTCTCTGGCACATTGAAAATTTCAGAAAACCCATTTGATGAAAGTGTGATTCCATCCCACTTTTAAACCCACTTAATTGCCCTTATATGTTTAAAAAATGTTTGGAAACATAACATTTGAGTTGAGAATGTAGGCTGTGCCTTATTCCCATCCCTTCTGCATCCTTTTCTTGATGGACAGCTAACTCTTCAACAGGGTGTTTGGCCTCCAGGGCTGGTGAGAGAGGTGAGGGAGCAAGCAGAGGGGAAAGAGGGGGAGAACGGGCATTTCAGGAGGCAACTTCCAGTCTCCTTTCTTCCTTAGAATTTCAAAAACCATTCAAGAAATCCAGTCTCCCCCATTAAAACCAATCGCTTCTGACATCCTGGCTGCCATGTATTAAACTAGCACCAAAGCACTTAACCTGCTGGATCGTCTGCCTTTCTCCAGACACCTGCCCAGCAGCAGACTAAACAAACAGGGATTCTCCACTACGAAAAAGTTGGTTTCTTTCACTGGGTCTCCCATCTGTTAAAAAACCATTGTCTGAGAAAGTGTTCAGCTAGCTGGGGAGCGGGAGCGACTGCATACTGAACTGCCCCCTTTTCCCCATAAAAAGTCCTCGTTAGCATTTTCTTTTCTCCTCGGTTTTCACTGCCTGATTTATTCATTGGTTTCACCTCTTCTCCCCTCCCCCTTGGTTCAGGAGGAGAGCCTCCTTGTCTTTGGTTTCTCAGGGGTCATGTCTTTTCAGTCACCAGGACAATACCCGCTGCTGGCATCTGCTTCCAGATCCAATCAGCCATATTGTGAACACATCCTGCCAGAGAATTGTTCCTCCTTTTGCTCGGCTTTGTTGCCAATTTCATGCCATGTATTGCTCCATGTTTTGTGCTTCATGAAGCTGTCACGGGTATAAAAGTGGTCTGACCAGGGTCGTAGTAAAAGGGGTGGGAATGAAACATCCACCAAAATGTTGAGCAGGCCACCCACAGTCCACACACACATGCACACACTCGTACACACACTCACAGAGTCCCCACACTCACACCCCAGGCCACACATACTCACACACAGTCCCCACAAAAACACACAAAGTCCACACACAAACAAAACACTCACATTACAAACAATACACACAGTCACACCCTCACATAATTTTCACACACAACATATACCCAAACATAGGCACATCTGGGGCTCTCACATTTCTGCCTTTCTCTCCGCAGATTTAATTGCCACTAGCAAGATACTTTATGTTTATTTAGAGGGGCAGACAGTTTTCTAAGGCACCATAAGGTATGATACGTTTAATAATGATAAGGAATATATTACATGGGGTGGGTGGGTGGTAGATGTGAAAATTAAAAAAAGACCAGAATTTTTTTCTTTTTCCTCAGGTATGTCTAGTCATGTATCATTATTAATAAACCATTGTACAAAATCTTAAAAACATACTAGAAAGTACTTTACAAGGCAAATTACTCCAGATTAAAAGAGCAACATTATAGGAAGCATATTCACTTTTTTGAGACATTAACCTCCCATAAAAAACAACAATGTAAAAACATGACAATAAAAGCACAAAAATTAACCTCCTGGATTTGGGGGAAAATGTCCATGAGCTCCCTCCTTTAGTGTTGTGGTTCTTGAGTACAGGAGTATCCAACTTATCAAGAGGCTCTTTGTAAACTGTAGATTAGCTTGCCAGAGCACAAAAGACAAAACTGCATTGCAAAGCTATGCTGAAACCCAGCTTTCACTAAGGAGGGGAGCTAGGGTTATGAGTCCTATCACCCAGATCCCCACTGTCTGAATTGAACCTGACTGCTGGCAGCCTGCCAGCTGAGGGGAACCTGCCTTTCTCCTTTATGTCATAAGTTAAGGGAAAAGAGAGAGTCAAAATGGAGAAGGAAAAGTTAAAATCCCTACAATAAAAATTTCATTAACATTCTATCATTTTTATAGTTTGTTCTTTGCTTTTTATTTCAAAAGTTCTAGAGATTCTGAATGTAGTTTCTTTAAAGTATATTATGTCTATACTTGTATTTTCCTATGCTTCTATTTCAGCACCATGAGTAGAGAGATCCCCTTGTCCATTTCTATTTTTTGGTTGTTGTTGGTTGGTTGCGAATGCCAAGAGTTTTAGGACAGAGCAGAGTCCCATTCAGAGACACAAGAGGTGGCTGCCCACTGGGTAATTCTCCTTTTCATTTCATCTCTAATGGACTGATACAGAGGCCTGTGCTGGTGTTAAGATTTCCATCATTGGAGACCCTCCTCTAGAGAGAGTTATAAGCTATTATTATAAAAGAACATAAAAATGGAAATTTGTAACCCCCAGATTACATTTAAACATGAAGTTTTTATCACCCACTTCTACCAATAGCCACATGAGTGAGAAACAGACACTCACAAAGGTGGTTAGCACCCACTCTTTAGAATTTTGTGAGGGCCACTCCAGCAGTCAAAGATACATCCCAAGGTGGGGTAAGTGTGACTGAAGCATTCAGAAATAAAGGGTAAAACATATAAGCACAGCACACTACTGTTATAAATGGCATGTCTCTTCACAGACCACCCTGGGACAGGATGTTTGGAATTCAGAACTTTTCTCTACCCCAACTCACTTCAGTCCTTATTAACTTCCTGACCCCTTGAATCCCTTACCCCACCTAAGTGATTTCCACTCCTGAAATATAACACATCAAGGTTTCTAAGAACTAGAGTGTCTCACTGCCAGAGGTAACACACACAAAACCAAAGTGAAGGAAACTACTAGAAGTCTGCGCTGCACCTGCCAACCCTGGCAAAGCCCACACTCAGATCCCATCCAACTCTGTATAGATATTGGTGAAACATCGACTATGTCAGCTACTGTATTGAGCTCCAACATACAAAGATGAGTAAGTCACAGCCCCTGTACTTAAAGAGCTTCAAATCTGGTAACAGACAACATTAAATGTTATAACTCACTATCTTTTTATCTCAATATAAAAATTGTTCTTCAAAAGTACAATAAAGAGTGTGACCTCATGGGCAAACACTTTCCTTCTATAAAAAACATTCTTTTTGCAAAAGCTAAAATATTGAATAAAACGGGGAATGTGTAGTGGAGTAAAATATAAGATGCATGGACTTAAAGGATGGGAGGGTTAGCACATCGGATGTTAAGGTATGAAAAAGAACAGGGGCCAGGCTAAAAAATTGTTTTCCACAGCACACAGGAGTCAAGACCAAAGGGAGTGAGAGAATAAATACTTTGATGATGTCAGTTCAGAGAGAAAAAATGTCCTTAAATACCCAGTTTCCTATCCTAATTTCCAAGCACCCCAGTCTTTTGCTTTTCTCATGACTTCATTATTGCTAACTTTTTCAAAGGCCTTCTAAAATTCTAAATGCATCCAATGTAACCAGAGTCCAAAATGTGCCCTCTTTTTTTGTTGGTTTTTTTTCCTGGCTTCTTTCTTTCCTGGCCCTCTACTTTTTATTTATGTTTAACAAGGACGTTGAGCCAGCAAGCCTTGTGAGCAGGCTGGGGCCAGCGCTGTGCTTCGTGTGAGTGTGCATGTGTGTGTTAAACAATTTCATGGACATCTGTCACGCACAGTTAACTTTGCATTGCTGCATTTTAAGTGGTGGGCCCAGGCTTGGCCGGCAGTGATAAAGTAGCTGGCAGTTTTCAAAAAGCCACAGGATAACAGAGCATGAATCATAAAACACACTACTGTGTAGCAATATCCAAGTTCATTCAACGCAATGAAACCATGCAGAGGCCCTTTATCCCCAGCTAATTATGTGGAAACGTCTAAGACAATAAAGCATCTGGTGGTCTTTCTTCCCTGTTTCAATTTTTCTCAATATTGTGACAGGGCAAAGTATTGTGCCTTTCCCAGAATAGTTGCAGTGAAGAGGAGTAAAAGCAAGGGTCAGGGAAGAGCAAATAGATGAATTTATAACTTTCTTTCTATTTATTCCTTACCCATTGTCTCTCTGGAAGTCTTCCTTCAGGGCCGTATTTTGCGATCACTATTCTCATTGCACTCTTCTTGAATCCCCTTTTCTCCTATCAAAAAAAAAAAAATACCACCCAAACTGCCAGGACTTCTGTGATTCCTTGTTGCTGGTGGGGCTTTCTGTCCCCCAAGAGCATCCAGGAATTTAAGTCTAAGATTTATCATGACTCTCCAGACTCAGGTTAAGTGAAGGGTTCATACTTCCAGGAATGAAACCTAATCTGCGATTTTCTTTCTACTAGAAAGAGGTGATGTGAATTGTCCCTGTGACTAAGGTTTTCCCAGAGAGGGTTCTCCATAATTGCCCTCCACATGGTCCTTTTTGCCATTCTCTGGAAAACACACGCAAATGCCATGAGTTGCACTCCTGGGGGTTTTGATGAAAGCCCCTTTATAGCTAAGCACTGTGAATGAGACCCGAGCCAGAGTCTGATGAGGTGACTAATTGGTACCACTAGCTTAAAAAGCTAATAAGTTAATTAGATTAACTTCATTCGTGTTTGCACAGGGCTTTGAAGAGGGAAACACTATAGGAGCCTTAAGCCTCTCTGAATTGAGGTTGGATGCAGCTCCATGCTGGGTACAAGTTTTCCCTGGAACGACAAGTCTATTGTGGTTATTTTCTGTTTCGTTTGTTCTATTATTTAATTCTTCAGCTGCTTCCCAATCTTTTTCAAAGGTCAAATTGAAGTGACATAATATCCTTTTAATATCTCCTAGGGCTACATTTTTAGTCACTATAAATATAAATTTCATTCAAACCACTATGAATGTTTTTATTGTCCCACTTTCTCTGGGTATTATTGTGTCCTAATATCCAGATCTTTGTAATTCCAACTGAAGAATCAAGTCATATTCTTTCTAATCCAAAAGTAGAAATAATTGCTAGAAAATTTACCTTGGATTCTCTTTGGAGTGCTCAATTATCCGAAGCCTTGAAAATGCAGTGAGGTCCAGAGTCACAGTATCATTGTTTTTTTTTTAATGGAGATTTTAGTATTTAGTATATTTTGTATTCATCATCAATGTCCTACTTCATCTATCATCTATCTATCATCTATCTATCTAATCATCTATCTGTCTATCCATCCTTCCAGCTAGCTATCTAGCTATCTAATATATTCAGCACTTATTGAACAAGACCCAGAAGTACTGCTCAGTAGATACACAGTACGAAAACAGAGTACCACCCTCAAGGAACTTTTAATCTGGGACACATAATATCTCCTCTGGAGTAAGTACTTAAGTGCAAAGCAAGAAGAGAGGTGATTGAGCTAGAAAACCCAAGGGGAGATTTCAAGGACAAGGTGGCCTTTTAAGCTGAATGGTAAAGAGGTTTGATGAGAGGAGATGGAGAAAAGGTTCTCCCTGTGTGAAAAAGACAGCAGAAACAAAGATTTTGACAAGAAAGGGCACATGGCACATCTAATAAAGAGAAAATAATCCCATGTGTCTAAGAGGTACAACACTGGGCAAGAAAGTCACATGAAAGGAATTAGGCAAGGAAAGACAATGGGGTGATCAGAAAAGGCATTTTGAGATTGTCCTTTAAAAGGCAATAAATAAAAAACTCACACTTGCCAGAGGGGCAGGAGTAGGGAATTAGGTAAAAAAGGTGAAGGGGATTAAGAGCTACCAATGTCCAGTTATAAAATAAATAAATCACAGGGATATAATGTACAGCATATGGAATATAATCAATAACAGCATAATAACTTGGTATAGTGACAGATGTTTACTAGACTTATTATGGTGATCAAATTGTAAAGTATATAAATGTTGAGTCACTACCTTGTACATCTGAAACTAAAACAATATTCTATATCAAACATACTTTACTTTTTTAAGGCATTAATAAGTGTCTAAGAGATTTTATTTGTTTTTTTCATAGTGCACGTTTTAATTTTTTTATTGTTGTTAAAGTATAGTTGTCTCCATTTCCCCCACTACTCCTCCCCACCCCAGCCATCCCCACCTCCCATCCTCGATCCTACCCACCTTTGGTTTTGTCCATGTGTCCTTTATACATGTTCCTTGACTTTAATTTTTAAAAGAAGGAAGTAAAAATCCAAACCAAAATGGTGGCAAAAGAAAATAAAAAAGAAAGGAAAAAAATACATCAAACATATGTATAAGCTCATATATGAGCTTTTTAAGTGGTAAAAAATGTTTAAAGAGCAGATTAAAAATCAAAATGTGTAGTCACTTTTTTCTATTTATGAACTTTTGTCATCTTTGGATGGTAGGCTTAAAAGTGTTTGCCTAGAACTTTTGCAGCTTATTTTTCTCAGTAATGAATATATGTCTTTATAAAATAGAAGATGATACATTTTATCAACTAATGTTGAGACAGTGGCATCCCTAGAGAAAAAAAACATAGAAAGTAATTCAGTTAGAATAATTGCCATGCTAGCACCAAAAAATGTTGAAATTCAAGATGGCATAGTAGAAGAACACCATAAGAATTAAAGGTGCGATCACTTGCATTTTTATTTCAACTTCACAATTCTGGGCAAGTTGCTTAACTTCTCTAATTCTCAGTTTCCTCATCTGTAAAACAGGATAATAACAGTGCTTGCTTTACAGTTTTGAATGAAATGAGATAACTGTGTAAAGTGCCTAATATGTGGTAGACACTCAATAAATGTTATTCTCCTCTCTCCCTCACAACCCAGTGTCAGAACTCAGTGGTGTCTGTATGAAGGCACAGAGAGACACCACCACAATAATAACTTCTCATTATTCTCTTCATCTGGTCTTGGAAAACCTAGAAACCCAAACTCTTCAGGGAAAGATGGTACCAAACAGCCTTTCCTATTCTATAAGTATAGAATACTTATAGAATACTTATAGAATAGGAAATGTCTTTCCTGTTCTTCCTCATCTTTAATCATCTAACATGGATTTCCCTGCTGCATACAGGCTTGGGGAAAGACATAACGAGATACATTCTTTGCCCATAAAGTGTCCGTGTCAGTTTCTAAAGGTTGTCATAATAAAGTACTACAAACTTGGTGGGTTAAAAGAACAAATTTTATTCTCTCAAAGTTTTGGAGTTCAGAAGTACAAAATTTGTAGAGCTGTGTTCTACTTTGATGTTTGTAGAGATGCGTTCACCCCAAAAACTTCAGGGGAGAATTCTTCCTTGCCTCTTCCAGCTGATGGCATTCCTTGGCAATGGTAGCATAATGCTAATCTATTCTCATGGTGTTCTTCTCTGTGCATCTGTGTGTCATTTTGTGTGGATTTAGGGCTCCCTAATCCAATCACCCTTAATTCTTATCTTTATTACACCTTTGAACAACCTACTTTCAAAAAAGTTCACAATGTGGGGTTTCTGACCAATGTACATGAATTTTGAGGGGACACTTTTCAAGTGAGCTGCAATGCTTTAAATAAAATTGGTTCTCTGGCAGCTGAAAGGGCCTAAAAAAAGTGACATCCCTGTTGCAACAAGAATATTTAGTACCCAGATATTGGTTTCTAATCTCCAACAAAAAGAACTAGGTCTCTTTGAAGAGATGACTGATTCTAGGACTGGGGCAGAAAACATACAAGATGATCTTGGAACAGCTTAAAGGGCAAAAAAGTTATAAGGAGCTAACACACACACACACACACACACACACACGGTGATATGACAAAGGGGCATAGCACCTCTTATATAAGTGACCCCAGGTGATACCACATGGGCAGAAGAACTGCCCAGCTCAGTCTAACCAACCCACAAAATTATGAGGAAGAATATGAGGAGACTTCCAGTCAAGATGGAGCCATAGGTAAACAGAGTTCACCTTCTTGCATAACCCAGCAAAAATTAAAACTAACCTACAAAACATCTGTCATGGAGAAACATCAGAAAATCGAGCTGTATGGAAATCTGACAACTAAGGAATTAAAGAAGTCACATTCATCCAGATGGGTAAAAGGGGCAGAGACACAGAACAGGTGTCCTACAACCATGTGTGATGGATAAAAATTGGGAGGGATACATCAGAACTAAGGGATCCCAGTCCCACACCAGACCACTCAGCCCAGGGCTCCAATGCCAGAAAGATAAGTCCCCATAACTTCTGGCTGTAAAAACCAGTGGTGGCTGGGGCAGCAGAAGAAACTGTGGGATTATGAGGCATCTCTTCTTAAAGGGCCCACAGAAGACATAGGACTTACAAGGACTCACTCACTCTGGGCTCTAGCACCAAGGCAGCAGCTGGAAGGTACAAGTAGCATATAGGGAGAAATTGAAGTGTCTGGCATCAGGGCAAGTTCTAGGGGACAACTTCCTCCCAGATAAAACTCCAGAGGCCAGGCAGTGGCCATTGTCCTTTTTCTGAACCCTCCCCTACACAGATCCACAGTGTGGTGACACCATATCTGAGATTCCATCAAAACTGATCCATAGGGGTTGCTCCACCCTGCTGATTACCTAAGGTTCCATGCCATCCAACTTATGGGTGTGCTTTTCTATAATAGGCCATACTATTAAGACAGTGAGCAGCTCTACCTAGTAAATAGAAAAAAACACAAGGAGGCTGACAAAATGAAGAGACAAAGAAATATGGCCCAAATGAAAGAACAGAATAAAATTCCAGAAAAGAACAAAACAAAATGAAGATAAGCAGTCTATCAGATGCAGAGTTCAAAACACTGGTTATAAGCCTACACAAGGAACTTATTGGATACTTCAACATCATTGAAAAAACAACTGAGGCATAAGTAAAGGTTACACCGTGCAATAAAGAAAAATTTACAGAAAATCAAAGGTGTAGTGGGTGAAGCTGAGAATCAAATCAATGATTTGGAACATAAGGAAGAAAAAAAACATTCAATCAGAACACAAGGAGGAAAGAATCTGAAAAAAATATTAGGATAGGGTAAGGAGTCCTTGGGACAACTTCAAATGTACCAACATTCAAATTGTAGGGGTTCCAGAAGGAGAAGAGGATGGGCAAGAAATTGAAAGCTTATTTGAAAAACTAATGAAAGAAAATTTCCCTAATTCAGTGAAGGAAATAGATATACAAGTCCAGAAATCATAGAGAATTCCAAACAAGATAGACCCAAAGAGGCCCACCCTCTCCTAGACACATCATAATTAAAATACCAAATGTTAAATAAAGATAAGGAGAGAATCTTAAAAGCAACAAGAGAAAACTAGTTAATTACCTACAGGGGAGTTCTCATAAGACTGTCAATTGATTTCTCAAGAGAAACTTTGCAGGCTAGAAGGGATTAACAAGAAGTATTCAAAGTGATTAAAAACAAGGACCTACATCCAAGATTACTATATCTAGCAAAGCTATCATTTAGATTGGAAGGGCAGATAAAGTGCTTTCCAGACAAGGTAAATCTAAAGAAGCTCAGTATCATGAAGCCATTATTATATAAAATGTTAAAGGTACTTATTTAAGAGAAAGAAGATAAAAAATATGAATGTTAAGTGACAATAAATTTATAATTATCAATTGAATCTAAAAACAAAATAAGCAAACAAGCAGAACAAAAACAGAATCATAGATATGAAGAGCATTTGGAAGTTTATCAATTAGGAGGGGAAGAGGGAGAATCGGAGGGAAAAGGTGCAGGGATTAAGAAGGTCACATAGATAGTTACAGAATAGACAGGGTGATGTTAAGAACAGTATAGGAAATAGAGTAGCCAAAGAACTTACATGCATGATCCACAGATATGAACTAAGGTGGTGGTTATCAGAGGGAATGGCAGTACCAAGTAGAGGGAAGAAAATGGGGAAAAATTGGGACAACTATAACATAATCAATAAAAATATATATAAATAATTATAAGAGCCTTGACTGGTGTGGCTCAGTGGATTGAGTGAGTGCTGGACTGTGTAGAAAGAGTCACCAGTTCCATTGCCAGCCAGGGCACATGCCTGGGTTGCAGGCCAGGTGTCCAGTAGGGGGCTCATGAGGGGCAACCATATATTGATTTTACTCTCCCTCTCTTTCTCCCTTCCCTTCTCTCTAAAAATGAATAAATAAAATCTTTTTTAAAAATTATAAGAAAAAGTCATGATGTTTGAAGCCAATAAGTTTTGGGGTGCTTTTAGAGCAATAGATAACAAAGACAGGTAATTTTTCTTATTATTAAATTAGTAAAGATATACTTTTTAAAATGTTAATGCTGTTAAAAGTACATCAACATATGACCAGACAAAATTGAAACTCTACATGTCAGATATCTGACAATTCAGTGAGATATTCAGGTATTCACTAATCATTAGAAGCATATGATTACAGCTTTTCAATCTTTCCCTTATTGGTGGTCTCCTTAATGGGTGACAATATTCTATTTAAAACATCAGTTGTTTTTGATATCTTGGGGACAGATGAATAAAATCTTATATACGTATTTTTAAGCTAATTTTTAAAACATATGATGATAGGGAGGCAGCACTATCAAGACTTAATTCCTCCAGCTGAGTAAATTTATCCTTTGACAGAGACCTTGGGGAAGTTTAAACATAAGTATCTGAAGAAGAAAAAATGAAGGCAAACAATGTTGAAATGAAGAAAATTTAGGCCACAAGAAAAAATGTTTTGATTGTCAGAATGTGAGATACTTAGGTCTTTGGACAGAAATGGGGTAAAAAATTACTTCCCTATGCCAAAGAGGAGGAACAATTATAAACTGTGACCATCAGCTGTCTAACATTAGTGATTTCTGCAAGTTAAAAGGAGATCAGGGCATTTTAAAATGTCAATTAGAAAAGATGTGTTTAATCATTTTGTTCTTGAAAAAATGTAGTAAGTCTATACACAACAAATAACTTGCCCAACACAATTTGGTGGCAACAAAGCAAGCAGGTACCCCAAGAGGCCCAAGGATCCACAGGGTCCTGTTTCCATCTGAAGATGTCACAAGCTACAGTCCACTGAAAGTTATTTATTAAATGTAAGTTAACATGGGGAGGAGCACATTCTCTTTGTAAATCTGTGTTTATATTTTTTTACTGAATTAATTCATTTTTAAGTTAACTTTGCCACTGTTCTTCATTGTATACCGGACTGCACATGGATATATAGAAGTATATGTATGGACAGAGTATATATAAATAAGTTAATGAGAAGTCTAGGCATGTTGCTTCTATTTTTCTTACTTTTTCTTTTTTTTTTTAATTTTTTTTTAAGATTTTATTTATTTATTTTTAGAGAGGGAAGGGAGGGAGATAGAGAGAGAGAGAGAGAGAGAGAGAGAGACAGACAGACAGACAGACAGACAGAAACATCAATGTGCGGTTGCTGGGGGTTATGGCCTGCAACCCAGGCATGTACCCTGGCTGGGAATTGAACCTGGGACACTTTGGTTCCCAGCCCGCGCTCAATCCACTGAGCTACGCCAGCCAGGGCTATTTTTCCTACTTTTTCAATAAACCTCTGAGTTTAGCTTCCTCCTCTACCATTCCTCACTACTTGAAGTCATTACAACCTCTTATCTAACAAAGGGCTTTTCTTCAACACATTTGTTCCTGTTCCTCACATTCTCCTTTTCTGAAACTCCTTGTTCATAGACATGATGACACTAAAACTTTTATAAGCTCTTTTTTACTTGTCTTTACTCTCCCTCCTTCTCTGTGTTTTAATGATATTTTATTGACTATGTCATTACAGTTGCCCTGATTTTTCCCCCTTTTTCCCTCCACCTAGCACCCCCCACTCCCTATACCCCCACCATTATTCCTGTCCATGGGTGATGCACATAAGTGCTTTGGCTACTACATTTTCTATACTTTACTTCACATTCCCATGACTATTCTGTAACTACCTATTTATACTTCTTAATCCCCTCATCTCCTCACCCATTCCCCTACATTGCCCTCCCATCTGGAAACCATCAAATCATTCTCCATGTCAATGATTCTATATCTGTTCTGGTTTGCTTAGTTTGTTTTTTTAGATTCATTTGTTGATAGATATGTATTTATTGCCATTATATTGTTCATAGTTTTGATTTTATTCTTTTTCTTAAATAAGTCCCTTTAACATTTCGTATAATAATGGTTTGATGACAATGAACTCCTTTAGATTTTTCTTATCTGGGAAGCTCTTTATCTGCCTTTCCATTCTAAATGATATCTTTGCTGAGTAGAGTGATTTTGGTAATAGGTCTGTGCTTTTCATAACTTTGAATATTTCTTGCTAATCCCTTCTAGCCTGCAAAGGGTTTGGGGGGGGGGGGCGTTGTTTGGTTGTTTTTGTTTTTGTTTTTGTTTTTGTTTTTGAGAAAAGAGCTGATAGTCATATGGGAACTCCCTTGTACATAACTAACTGCTGTTCTCTTTCTGCTTTTAAGATTTTCTCTTTATCTTTAACCTTTGGCATTTTAATTATGATGTGTCTAGGTGGGAGCGGGCCTCTTTGAGTCCATCTTGTTTGGGACTCTCTATGATTCCTGGACTGGCATGTCTATTTTCTTCACTAAATTAGGGAAGTTTTTTTTTCACTATTTTTCCAAATTGATTTCTAATTTCTTGCTTTTTATCTTCTTCCGGCACCCCTATGATGTGAATGTTGGAATGTTTGAAATTGTTCCAGAGCCTCTTACACTATTCTCATTTTCTTTTGGATACTTTTTTCTTTCTGTTGTTCTTATTGGTTGTGTTTTGCTTCCTTATGTTCTGAATCGTTGATCTGATTCTTGGCTTTAACCACTCTACTGTTTTTCCCCTGTAAAATATTCTTTATTTCAGTTAGTATATCCTTCATTTCTGACTGGATCTTTTTTATGCTATTGAAGTCTTCACTAAGTTCTTTCAGCATCCTTATAAACAGTGTTTTGAACTCTGCTTCTGATAGGTTGCTTATCTCCACTTTGTTTTGTTCTTTTTCTAGAGTTTTGATCTGTTCTTTCATTTGGGTCGTATTTCTTTGTCTCCTCATTTTGGCAGGCTACCTGTGTTAATTTCTATGTATTAGGTAGAGTTGCTATGACTCCATGTCTTGGTAGTGTGGTTTAATGTAGTAGGTGTCCTTTAGAGTCCAGTGGCACAGCCTACCCTATCACCCAAGTTGGGTACTCAAGGTGTGCCCTTCATATGGGTTGAGTACACCCTCCTTTTGCAGTTGAGCTTTGGTTGCTGTTGGCAGGTAAATGGGAGTAATTTACCCAGGCCAGCAAGCTGCAATGACTGACTGTGACCACTGATCATCAGCCTCCACACTCCATGGAAGATCAGCTGTGCAGGAGCAGAGTAGAGGTGCTCCACATGGTCTGTAGCTGTTAAAGACCCTGTGGCTTCCTGCGTGGTGCAAGCCAAGTTCAACCCCCACCTGTGTTTTGCCTAGGGCCACCCTATCTTAGCTATAAAGTAATATGAGTGGCTTCTATTTGTGATGGGCTTGGAGATTCCCAGACAAAGCCAAGCTGTGAATCTAGGCTGGTTGCTGCTAGTGTTGGGCCTGGGGCCACTTAGCAAGAAGTATGAATGCTGGGGATTTACTGAAGTCGGCTGTGGTCTTTTTGAAAGGACTTAGGAAGTTGTGAAACATGAGCCAAGACCAGCTATTCATATAGAAAAGCCACTGTTAACAGCTGCCAGTTGGGTGGGAAGGAGCCTCAGGGGATCTCCCCAGTGGGGCAATGTCCACCAGGTTGAAGGAGTCTCACACACAGCACCTGCCCGCATGCTGTGTGCCTCTGTGGGGGACATTTCAGAAAAAGGACTCTGGCCTCTATCTGCTTTTCTGTCTGGGAGAATCCTTTCCCCCAGTTCTTGCCTTGATGCCAGATACTTCAGTTTCTCCCTCCCATATGCCACTGGTGCTTTCAAGTTGCTGTTTGGTGCTAGAACTGAGGTGTGAGTCCAAGTTCATGTATCAGTTCTTTAAAAGGAACTGCTTAGAACTCCAGCAGTTCTCCCATGGACTTAATCCCTACTGGTTTTTACAGCTGAAAGTTGTGGGGATTTATCTTCCTGGCACTGGAACCCTAGGCATTGGCCCCAATGTGGCTGGAACTCCTCGATCCTGAAATACCTCTCCTGAATTTTTATCTACCACATCTGGGTGTGGGACCACTCTGTTCCACATATCTACCTCTCCTACCAGTCTGGAAGGATGTTCCTCATTCTTCATTACTGCTCTGCATCCTCTATTCTTCACATGTTAGTGTTTCATGTTTAGTCCTTAACAGACTCATCTTCCACAACAATATCTTAACCACTTACTGGACAGTAGCTCCAGTAAGCTTCAAAACATTAGCTCCTTCAAGCTTTCCATTGGCAAGTGGTCCCATTCTTTCTCTCTCCACTAACTAAAACTCTACTTAGTTTTCTCAAGACAGTTAAAACACTATGAAACCCATCTCCTTTATTTAAATTACCAACCTTGCTTTGTACTCCAATAGCAAAGAAAAATGTCATTTGCTATCAGGATACAAAAAGGCCATATCTCAAATAGTGGTTGACTGTGGGCTCAAGAGTTAAAATGCCTTGCTTTTAATTCTGCCTCAGCTTCCTCATTTGTAAAATGGAAATAATAACAATACTTATCACCTATGGAGCCATGAGGGTTAAATGAGTTAATGTATGTAAAAAATTTAGAACAGTACCAAGAACATAGTTACTTCTCAATAAATGTTAACTATAAGAGTTATTGTAATATGTTACCATACTGAATTGAAATTATTTTCTTGTCCAAGTCTGTTATTAGACTATAAAACCCTTGAAGATGGGAATAGGTATCATTCAAGATTCTATGCCCAGTTCATACCACAGAGCATATAACAGGTGTGTAAACTATTGATCAAATAGAGAACTTAGGTGAGAGTAAATGGAGAATGAAATAAAGTGATATTGATCAGGTATAACACTACAGTTCTTTTTGCCAGTAAAAGGTATGATGCCCCTATAATAAATATTGTGAAACTACTTCAAATAGGAAAGAAAGTAAGAGTAAGGGACTTCAGCTACCTGGAGAGCTACAGGAGACTACAGATGCTGACAGCAGGGCATCTGATAAATAATTGACTTGCCTGAAACACAGAGGATAATGAAAGAAATGAGAACTACAAATAATATTTAAGACCTACAAGAAAGAACCATTCGGGGATATAAAAATAGAATTTGGAGTGAATTAAATTTAAGAAAGATATATTTTGTAGCCATTGCAAATTCCCATACATTGTATTTTTTCTCTTCTGTCATCTATCCCTTTCTACCTGTCTTTATCATTAATTTACATTAATGTAACATCTTTTAGATTGTTAATCTTAAAGTGGAAATACTGTATTTTCTGCATTTTGCCTCTCTCACAGCATATAATGCAGTCACTTTCACCTAGGAATCAGTTAATATTTGTTGACTGACTAAATAAAAACAAACCAAAAGGGAAGCATAAATGGAAAAGAAAGAGGTGTGTAAATGTTAAATTGCTGGTAAAATTTACAGAATTTAGTGATTTTTATGATATGCTAGTGTGGAGTTCTGGCCAAGATGGAGGCATACGTAGAAACACTTCATTTCTTCACACAACCAAAATGAGAATAACAACCAATCTAAAATCAATAAACAACCAGAAGTGCCAAGAAATCAAACTGCATGGAATTCTGACAACCAAGGAATTAAAGAAAAAGTCAACCAGAACAACCAGACCAGTAAGAACCCAAGGCAAGGCGGTGGACCACACTGGCAGGGCTGGCTGAAGGTGAAACTGAGACTCAGAACTGACTGTGGACAGCAGTTGCTGCAGTGGGAGAACTCCCAGGCTCACATGAAAGTTCATTAGAAAGTGGGCTAGAGACAAGTAGGTGAGCTGCATTGTTCCCTCTCTGGCCCCTCCCCCACAGGCAGGGCCAAAGCACAGCGAATAGGGTTTCCCTGCCCTGGTGAATACCTAAGGCCTCATCCCCTTACAACTTAATAGGTGCACTGAGACAAAGAGATATGGCCCAATGAAAGAACAAAGCAAAACTTCAGAAAAAGAGCTAAGCAATGAGAAGATAGCCAACCTATCTGATAGAAAATTTAAAGCCCTGATAATCAAAATGCTCACAGAACTGACTAAGCTTGGTCAAAAAATGAAAAAACAAATAAAAGATACCCAAAATGACATAAAGCAAATATTCAGGGAACCAAAAGTGACAGGAAGGAATCCAGGACTCGAAGCAACGATTTGGAACAAAAGGGAAAAATAAACATCCAACTGGAACAGAATGAAGAAAGAAGAATTCAAAAAAGTGAAGAGAGGCTGAGGAACCTCTGGGGCAACCTGAAATGTTCCAATATCTGAATTATAGGGGTGCCAGAAGGAGAAGAACAACAGCAAGAAATTAAAAACTTATCTGAACAAATAATGAAAGAAAACTTCCCCAATCTGGCAAAGGAAATAGATGTCCAGGAAGTCCAGGAAGCCCAGAGAGTCCCAAAGAAGTTGAACCCAAGGAGAAACACACCAAGGTACATCATCATTAAGTTACCCAAGATTAAAGATAAGAGAGAATCTTAAAAACAGCAAGTGGAAAGGAGGGAGTTACGTACAAAGGAGTTCCCGCAAATCTATCAGCTGATTTGTCAAAAGAAATCTTGCAGGCAAGAAGAGGCTGGAAAGAAGTATTCCAAGTCATGAAAGGTGAGGACCTACATCCAAGATTGCTCTATCCAGCAACGCTTTCATTTAGAATGGAAGGGCAGATAAAGTGCTTCTCAGATAAGGCCAAGTTAAAGGAGGTCATCATCACCAAGCCCTTATTATATGAAATGTTAAAGGGATTTATCTAAGAAAAAGAAGATAAAAAATATGAACAGTAAAATGACAACTCACAACTATCAACAAATGAACCTAAAAGAAAAGAAAAACAATGAATACAAAAACAAGCAAACAACTAGAACAGGAATAGATCAGAGAAATGGACATCACATGGAGGGATTTCAGTGGGGAGAGAGATGGGAGGAATGGGTGGGGAAGTACAGGGAAGAGGAAACAATTAGTAGGCATAAAATATACAGGAAGAGATAAAAATGGTATTGGAAAGAGAGAACTCAAAGAACTTGTATGTACAACCCATGGACATGAACCAAGGGGGTGGATGCTGGAGGGTTGGGGGGTGCAGGGTGGAGGGGGGATAAAGGGGAAAAAATTGGGAAAACTGTAATAGCATAATCAATAAAAATCCTTTAAAAAATAAGATGTGCTAGTATAAAAAAGAAGAAACAATTATAGGCCCAAAATTCTGGCCTGGAGTTTAGGAGAAGCTGTCTAGGAATCAGATGTTATTTATAACAACTTGGTTTCAGAAGCAAGCAAATTAGTATAGTTCAAATTTGCTGATTGGGAGTGTTTGGTGAAATATCCAAATGGAAAAATGCAGGCCATGGTTGACTGGATGATTCTAGAGCCCAGGAGAAGATTCTGGACTAGAGTCAGATGTGACAGTCAGCCACATAAAGGGATGAACTAAAAACATTGAAGGAGATGGGACTGCCACAGACAGTGTGAAAAGAAACAAGGGAAAGGCTCCAGAAGAATACTAAGGAATAGAAAAGAGAGGCACTGAATGAGACTGAGGCCAAGCAATGAGATAATAAGGAAAAGTGTTAGCATCATGAGTGTCACAGAATGAGCCAAAGCAAGAAAGGAATTTCTTGAAGGAGGCTGTGGTCAATTATGTCAAATATACGAGGGCCAGAGGAAGCTGAGAAAAAAATGAGAAAAAGCCATTGGCCTTGTCGAGAGCAGGTTCAGGAGCTTCATGGAGGCAGGATAGTCATTGTGAAAAGCTAACACCTCCAAAAGTTTTAAGAAAGAAGATTCAAAAGAAGGTCTCCCATCTACCAGTTGGTGATCCTTCCACTGCACTGCTTTGCAACATGAACCTTAAGCTTGGCAAAAAAAAAAAAAGAAAAGAAAAAAGAGAAAAGAAAAGAAAAGCAACAGTTATACCTTTTCTTGTTCTCCCTCCATTAATTCTTTTAGACTATCATTCCTCATGAAGACACAACACTCCTCCTTCCTAACTGATCTCTAATAAACTCTTGTTTTCCATGGGGAAAGTAGCAAGTGGATGTTTTCAAGTTTTTGGGCAGCCCTTTTTCCCTAGCAAACTGACATTCACTTTCCTGTGCCTATACAAGGCCCCAGGGGGCCAAATGCACATGTGAAGAGAGAAATTGGCAGCAACAGCATTGATGGAGAAACAGCTTTTCCTCTTGTTTTCATACAGGCAGAGTCTACACAGTCTAAGTGGTCTACAAGGGAAGATGGAGTAATAATCTGGCAAACTTGGGCAGTGTAAAAACCCAATCCATCCACTTGGGCCTCCAGACAAAGAAAAACATTTTCCCTGACTATGCCAAGTTCTCTCCATGCTCTGGGATCTAAGCCTGAGGGATTCATGGATCCCAAATTGTGGCACTGTCAAGTTGGCATGGGATTATTTCAGGCCTCTGCCCAATAGAACATCGGACTCGATCCTCCCCACTTCCTGAGTCCTCCATGGCACTAAGAGACTGTTTGGGAAGAAACACTTCCTCTGTGAAGCCACTAGCGAACTGTTTAATGCACTACATCAGTAATGCAATGTCTGGGGTCTGGCTAATGTAAATTCACTGGCAAAGGATCCAGACACTATGGTGACTGGTGATTTAGCAAAGCATAGCCAGTTATAATGCTGCACTTAATTACTTCATTCATTAGCTTCACCTACTAACTGGCTCCAGCCAGTTCTAAAGGAAGAAGATATTCTCATCAGTAGGTTGCTTCCCTTGGATTGCCTCTTCTAGGAACCTGAATCTAGACTTTTAAAGTAAAACAGAAGAATGACTTTTAGTATTTTCTCCTTTATTATAAAGGGGGCCTGGACTATCAGGCATATAGATTCTTCTCTCCAAGTCCAAGTCACTGGTTAGATAACTAGCAACTCCTTCAGGCCAGGAGGACACTTAGAGTTTCAGAATCTTTTATTTAAAATAACTTACCTCCTTAAGTTGCTTTGGCCCTTCTATGTTCTACTACACCTGCCCAGTGGGAGAATGTGACAGTTCTGTGAGAAAGGCAACCATTTTTAGCATGACCACATCTGTTTATACAGGAATAAAGACTTCTGGGGCTGCTAACACCCAGTGATAAAAACAGATTATCTCCCAGTATTCTATCTTGTTCTGCTTCTTGTTTTTATCTGCTTCCACCCAGAAAGTTCATAATAATAACAACATTGGAGGGAATCTGAGAAATTTTCCTCTTTCAAAGCTGACACAAACCTTGGCAGGCCAATAATGTATTCAACAGCTACCTAGTCAGTGATGCAAAATGGTCCCTAGGTTCAATTATATACATTAGAATATAATTTGGCTGGAACTTCTCTCTCTATTAAGGAGAACAAATGCATTTTTGAATGACTTGAAGAAGAGGTCATGCCATTACTTATGATGGGTAAACTCAAAGAAGGTCAGAAAGGAGACCTAGTTCAGATAAGCCCCCGGAAAGTATATATGCTCTTTCAAATCTAATCCTATTTTTGAGGTCTCTCTTCACTTCCAGAGCAGGAAACTTGGCTGCCATCTGACAGATTGACAGGAGATTTCAGACAACTGCTAAATCTCCTGATGCCCACCCCAGTAACTCCATCTGTAGAGTATGGGAAATGCCACCTACCTCAGGCTACAAGGGTCACTGAAAAGTTGTTATTTCTGCTGGTATTGTTGTTGTGGTTGTTTGTTTCTCAAAAGGCTATAATCTAACCAATTTCTCAGAGCTATGAGATAGCTGGATAACATGAGTTTTCTTCCTAAGCATGTTACAAAGATGCCTGTTTGCTTAAAACTTTGTCATCTTTTCATTCCTCCCCCTTCTCTGTTTTATACAGAGGTTCATGTCCACAAAAGAACCAACTTAAGTTCTTTACTAAGGAGCTCAAGTTCCTAATTCTCACAACCAATCAGGCAGTATATTTAGAGAGAAGGAAAATATGCTTTAGATATCCTTAGCCAAATCCTTCCAAAATAGTGCTTAGTATTGCATTCTACTTGGATCCTACCCTTTCCTAATTAAACTAGGTTAAAACAGGATTGTGAAAATTGTATAATGACATAAAAAAAAAATCTCACTTCTTCTGACAAGTTCTGAGTACATTGTTAGATATCATGACTAAAAGTCCATATTTTTTCCTGTGTTCACATATTTTTGCACATGTGCTATAGGTTGAGCAAGCTTCCAAGTCTAGGTCATAGCAATCCTCATTGGTGTTCATTGGTAGAAACCAAGTGCACAGATGAGAGCCAGGTTTAGCCCACTCTATGAACAGTCTCATAGTCCTCAGAGCAAGTCTTGGCTGTACATCCTTCAGCCTCTGCACCAAGTTTCTTTTGCTTGAGAAAGAGTCACAGTCCATCTGCTGTGAAAATACACAAATACAAAACCATCCCCAGTTTCATTAGGAATTAGTCCCCACCAGGATACAGCAGCCCTTTCACCTTTCAGTTGAGGAATGAATGTTGTCATTGTAGATAGAGCTCCTGAGTGAGGCCTTTCCCCAGCAATGAATGGAGTCAGCCTTGGCTCCAGGAAGCCACTGGGCCAGAAGTGCCCCAGTAAGTTCTGTACCCAACACAAAAACAATATATGCCAATTCTTAGCCTACCATCTGTTATACTGTTTTTCCTCCCCATTGGGTGCATTTGGGCAGTAAGAAGTAAAGGCTTGAGTGTGGTGAGATCACTAACCATTTCCAAATATTCAGCACATCTGTACCAACCCATGGCCACTAAATTTGTCTCACTGAATCTTTCTCATAGCCAGTATTTTCATAGTTAGTTTGTGAACAATCCTAAAGAGTCAGACTGACTTCATGAAGTTTTGTATTTTTTTTAATAATGATCAGGTATTATTAATTCTGTAACTAGAAAAAATTTAGATGCTCTAACATTTTACATGACTTTCTTCCAGGCATAGGTATGACTAAAGAAATTAAAGGAGAGCAAAATTGAAAACTAAGTCTCATTGTGTCCATGTAAGATTTCTCTGGAAGGGTCTCAAAACCTTCATGACTGTGGTTATCTCTGGGAAGAGAATTAGGTGCTAAAGGAAGAGATATCACTAAAGTACCCATCATAAGTGGAACAGGAGGAAGAAGAGGAAGGTGGTATAGTTTTTAAAGAGATACAATTCTATTTTACATGGAAAACAAAGACACTTCTAATTTAAAACATAGGCAAAACTCCTTCCATTGCATTTTTTAAAATCAATCTACTGAGATGTCTATTGAGAAAGATAAACTCTAATAATCAGTCTAGAATACTGTCTCGTCAATCTATTTTTTCTAATTGTCTCAACCTATTTTGTTCTCTCCCTTTCCAACATGGTCTTTAACAGTCTCTTCTTTCACTGTTGGACTCATCCATAGAAAATACACAAGGTCTCCCATTTATAATGTTGGTTATTTAAATGTGATCTTTTCTTTCTTCACTCTAGCCACTCTTTCCTTTAAGTAGGTATTGTTTTGCAACTTTCTCAATCCTTCTTAGGGTTTCATTTATTTAATTTATCTACCTGTTCTTTCCTCTGTAATAACATTTATTGAATACTGACTATATTTTCTTTAATTTTGTTTATTAAGTGCCTAAGTACTTCATGCACAGTATCTCATTTAACCTTCAGAACAACCTTATAAAGTACTATTATCATCTCCATTTTGCAAATTAAAAAGTTAAATATTAGGCAGATGAAGTACCTTGCCCCTCTCCTCCCAGCAACCCAGCAAAAGCCCATATGCTCAGGTTATAAAAGTGCTATTCTTTCTCACCTCTTAATATGTTTATTCAAATTTCTTTTTTTCAAATTTCTGCTCATTATCTAATCCCCTTAAATGATTCACCTTTTCATGTTTACTTCAATATTCTATTGTCCTTGTGGTACCATCTTTTATTTTCTTTGCTCAGGTCCAAAACACAATTAGGGAATTATTTCCAGGGCCCCCTTCCCTGCCTCTCAGAGTTGTAGGTGAGCATAGCCACAGTAACAATCACCATGGCTCCATACTCTGGGAGAGGGTAATTTCCTGCCTATTTACAGCTATGACACTCAGTGAAATGCTCATCCTTGTCTGTGCTTGAAAATAGCACTTGTTCCTAAAGTTAGGTGGCTTGTTATCAAGTATTTTAATAAGGTAATGAGAAGAGAGAAATTGTATTTGACTACGCATTAGGGTCTAGCTGGTGTTGTAAGTTAACAGAATAGAAACTTTTTCAATGAAATGTAACTTTTATACTTGAGAGAAATGCAAATAAAGTCCTATTATGAACAAATACTTCTATTTTTAACTCTAAAATATGAAGTTTAGCAAAAATGTTAAGCATAAAACGGCATCACGTTATTGAGTGGGTCTTGTTCTATTCTCATCATTATACTTCTGTGGGTGTTGTTATTATTATTACCCTCATATCACTATTATTATCATTACATAATGGGGAGAGGAAATTGAAGTAAAAATATTAAGACTCTAAAAATAAAACCTACTTAAGTATTGCCCCCCACCCTTGCACCTCCTGAATTATGGATTAAGAAAAACAGTCAGTGGGTCCTGGAACATGAGAAAAACATTTGTAGCTAAAATTCACATTCAAAAGGCTAAACTGAAAAAAGAAAAACTTTTTATTAAGATAAATAGGCATGTGAACGCAGATGCACACACTGAGCTTCCCCTGCATCAGAAACCTTGGCCCAGCAGAGCCTATGGCAGAGCTGCTCAACTGTGTGACATCACTGCTTCACAAGTAATAGGTGGAAATGAATTCACTGCGTGGGATCTATGACCAGAAATTCATCCCAGCCCCTCCCGCTTGGCCACTCCTTTCATAACAGCAAGCCAAGTTTGTGCAGCACCACTGTGTTGCTCAGCCTGTGTGTTTAATGCATTCATTAAACAGGAGACTGGAGATGGTTTCCTATGTTTCTCATTATTTAAAAGAACAAGTTAATCTCTTTGGGAGGCAGTAGGAGAACTGAAAACCACATGATCCTCTTAAATAGTTCTTTGCCTGGTCCTCCCTTGTTGACAGGTTTGCTTTCATAATTTTATTGTAGTGGCTTTGAAGCAAATTTTAGAGAGGTAGAGCGTGTTGATGAAAGGGTGGGAATGAGGAGAAAGATGAGGCTGGGAAGAACCTAGGGGGTGAAATAGAGAAATCCAGCCATCTGAAAGAAGGCCAGTGTTTTATCAGATCTACCTCCTTCCCTCCTCTAGTGCCTATCGTATTGCACAAACTGCTCCTGAAGAGCCCTCCATTTACCCTCTCCCCTAATTAAATGTGCACTTCATTAATGTAAATTGGGGGTTTAATGCTCTTGTTGAAATTCTGAAGAAAGTGCTATGGCCTTGCGAAATGCTTAAGCATCATTGCAAATTAGATTAGGGACCAAGAAAGGCAGTAAAATTAGAATGATAATGGCGGATGTGGCTTCCTGACAGGCATGACTATTCAGGGATCAATGGCATGGAGAACGGTTTCCCGAGCCGAAAGTGAAAGGCAGGGACAAACGTCAGCCTACAGATGTGGCTTTTGGAAGCACTTTCAATTAGTTTAATTTGGTAAATGGTGGGGATTTAGAGGCTCTCGGCCAGTCATACAAGACAAGAATACATTGAAATGTTTTTCACTTTTTAACATAAAATAGAATTGGCTTTAGATTTGCATTTCTCGAACAAGAAGATGAAGAGGGGCGGAGTGGGGGGTGGAGGGGGCAGGGAAAGTTTCCAAAGTGTTTCACCAATTCTGCTTTTGAAAATGGAAATGACTTTTATAAGGTTGGACTGGTGCTTTCCAAACAGTGGGAAAGGACAGAGTAAATATACCACTTCTGGTTCTCAGGGAGGTCTTAAACCCTGAACAGCCCAATATGTACTGAAACATGTGATCAAAAGCAGGGGGTTTTGGGGGAGGGGCTTAGACACTGAAAGACACTCAAACTCATTCATCATTTCTCACTATAAATATGCTATTTCTTTAAAAAAATTAATGTTATCTCTCAGTTACAGGACTCCTGCTCTCTCGACCCCCCAAAATTTAGTCACGTATTTAAAGATATCACGAAAGACGAATATTCATAATCCTGTCCCACACGTGCTTGAGGTTCTGTTTTGAAAGCGTCAGTGCGCTCCTCAGCAGACTCTAAGTCGGTGAACACTCACTTAGCCTCACTTGGTACGCGAAGTGCTCCTCTTCCTTTTTGTTCCCTCCTGCTAATTCCACCCCACCCCCAAACCACCGGTGTCTTAACTGGAAAATAAATTGGCACAAATCTGGTAACGGGGCAGGGGCGGGGGGTGGTGGGGTGGTGTTGCGGGGAACATTTACAGGCAGGACAGCTTCTGTACACAAAGACCTCCTTCAGATTTGCAGATTTTGACTACAGGTCCCTCCTTGTGTTCCCAGAAACCTGTCAGGCTCGAGTTGGACCTCCTCCTTGAAAGCGCCTGCATCTTTCATGAGTGAAGAGGAAGGAGATGATGCGTCAGAAACTACGGTAAATATTACCAAATCCCCAGTGACACCCAAAGTCTGTTCAACCTCATGAACCCACGCAGTGATTCACCTCCCAAATCCATATGTTCCTTTTACGGATTCACCAAACGTTTGCTACTAGACTTTACCTCGAACGCTTAGTAAACTAATATTGCAAGTCGGCAGCAAGCATGCAACAAACAAACCCACACAGAAAAGAGTGAGTCTGTGCCCAAAAGGAAAGACAGTTATCTCCAGATGTAGTAAAAATAAGCCAGGGTAGAGGTAAGCTCATGGCATAGTTTGCCTTATAAATAATTTGGTGTCTAAGATTTCTCAGTTCATCATGAGGATGGTAGCATAGCATTGGTATTATAAGCAAATCCACAATTTATGGGCTTCATAAGGCCCATTTCATAAAGGCTGCTTATCCAATGGTGAAGTGTAAAAAGAAAAACAAAGCCAAGTAAATTATTCCAAGGCAGTCAATACAAATAATAATACCTAATATTATTTGTATAGTACTTTGCTGTTTTCTAAAAACTCAGACAAATCCAGTAAATTATTTAATCTATAGCAAAATCTTCTGAGGTAGAAAAGAAATTAATAGTTCTTATTTTATAAATAAGGGAAAAAAAGGTTCAGAGGTGACTGGTTACTTTCCCAAAGACAGAGTAAGTGGCAGAGGAGGAAGTAAACAAAAGTCTTCTTTTTCTAATAACTTCAATGTTGCAAAACAGATAGATGAGTATTAAGGGAAATATTTCAAATAATATGGAAATGTATACAGAAGAAATTAAAACATACCAATGATTACCACAAATATTTTGCAAACATATTTTGATATATATTTCCTTTTATTGAGAGATAATATTAATAATAATAATAACAGCTAACACATATCAAGTTCTTATGAACCAGGCACTGTCCTTGTATCTTGAATATTTGTATTTATTCCTTACAACAACTCTCTAAGGTTAACTCGCAAACAATCTGAGGTAACTTACAAATGAAGAAAATGAGGCTTGGAGAAGTTAAATAATTTGTCCAAATGCACACAGCTATGAATATTACTTACAAAAATATGATCATATTGATCTAAGCAGGTCCTCACTTTTTCATGAAATATATTATGAACACCTTTCCATGTATCTACCTCATCATGTTTCACAGCTACATGTATTTCACTATATGCAAGTACCATAATGTAATTAATAAATCCCTATTGATGGACTTTAGGTGGCTTTTAGTGGTTTTTGTTTTGGGGTTTGTTTGGTTTTTTGTAAACACTGCTGTGACGAAAAATCATGAGCACAGTTTCTTTCATGGTAAGCCAATAATTTTATTAGGATTAATTTCAGATGTAAGATTTAGAGCAAAACTGAGATTTTCTGACTCCTGATTACACATGCTTGCCTTCACTCCATTCTCTCTCATGTAGCCTCCATAACAGGTAACATACATGGTAGGCAAAAGTAAGTTTACAGTTGTGAGGACACAAAACACAGAGTTTATTCTTGTATTATTATTATTTATTAATTATTGTATTATTTTCCATATGAACAACTGTAAACCTACTTTTCCCCCACCATTTATAAACTCAATAGCTGTTGGCTGAAGGTTTTTAGGTTTTTCACAGAGTTGGTAAAGTGTGTTCCCAATTTGTGATTATCACTTCAAATAAACACATCTCTAGGATACTTCTGCCTCTCTAAGCACTCAGAGAATTGCCAGTAAGTGCAGTCCAGACCCCCAAACAGCAATGGATGACAGTGCAATGAGATGAGACAGAACTGTCATTTCCTTTCTTCCTGTCAATTCCCCTTCTTCCTGTCATTCCCCAAACACTTGACTGGATACTAGGGAAACATGTCCAACATGATAGAATCTACACCCTCAAGAAAGGCAGACACACAGGAGACACAGAAAATGAAAGGGTAAGTACAAAGGAGTGTGATAAATGCTATACTTAAATATTCACATGATTCTTACGTGGCAACCAGGTTGTGCACACATCTCAGACTGGTGAACTCAGAGAAGGCCTTCCCAGCAGAGGAGGTATCTGGGGAATCCTGAAGGATGAGCTGCAGTTGCCCAGGCAAGAGAGCATGAATGGACTTTGCAGGCAAAAGTTTTTGTTTGGGAGCCTTCTCCATACAGCAGTCTTCTCTAGACCCCATGACCACTCTTCCTCCTGATCCCTTCAGGCTAAGGGGTGGGTGATAATGGTTTTCTACCTGCTAACTTCAGGATACTGGATTATCCTCTTTTCATTTTTCAAAACCCTGCATAGCCCATTCAACTCTCTTCCAATTATCCAGCTTGAGTGTGAGATCTGTTTCTTATCAAGACCCTGACCATTCAATGCATATATACATAAAAGATTGAATTAAACTCAATAGATTTCAGTCTTTCCCACCCTCTGCCTTGACCGTTACCCCAAAGCCTACCTGAGGAGCCAAGAAAGCAAATCTTAGCTCCAGAAGAAATGCATAGCACCCAGATTGGCACCGTTCCCTTTTTGGCTCTAAGATCTCAATGGAACATTTCTCTTCTGGCATCAGTTAGAAATATTCAATTCCATTTCACTTTAATTTGCAATAAATGTGCCTAATTTTATTCTTAATTTCCTAAATAGATTGATTTGGCATAGAGACTTTGCCAGCTCAAAGGTTAAATTTCTGATTGAAAATGCTAATATGGAATTCATTTTCTCAAACACTGATTCTCTGATTATGTGAAACTACTCTTTAGATAAAATTCAGAGAACTGCAGAGATGGGAGGTTCAGTAGACAAGAACCAAAATGGCTCAACAAAGTTAAAGGTCTTACCCAACAAGAAACAGATTAATAACATCTTTCCCCTTTTAGAAACTGAATTGCCTGATTGAAGCAACTGCTGTTTGCATTGGAAAAGTATTGACTCCTAAGGATGATTCTTTGTATTTTGTGAGACTCTTCCTCCCTTAGCAGTGGAACTACTTTGAGATACAGTCTCAATTTTAGTTACCGTGTTCTGGAAGGAGGTTTTAAAAAGGAAAACAAAAGAACAGCACTAGAGACAGATAACAGTTGTTTCCTTATCTGGAAAATGAGTGGCACAGAAAAGGAAGGAAGAAAATTACTTTTATGAGTTAATTTGTAACTGATGACATTTATAGCATTTGAATTTATTATCTAGTGTTTAAAAAATAAATCAGTTTATTTTACAGATGAGAAAAGAAGTAACAGTTGGATTCTGTTTAGTAAGGAGATATTGCCCATCTACTATAAGTTATAAAATCCTAGGCATTGCAAAGGATATAAGGTAACTAAGGGGTTCCAGACCAGTCAGCTGTTCTGTGGAGGAGACAGAAATGTACAGAAACAATGATAATACAGCAAGGAATATGTAAAGTCACAGAACAGAAATGGAAGGAGAAGCATTTCAAGTCAGTGTATCTGAGTTGCATATTAATGGATAAAAATCTGGAAAGGAAGCACCAAGTGGGATAACTGTCAGCAAAAGCCTGATAGAAGAAGTTAAGGAGGACATGAGCAACTGGCTTCTGCTCACACTACAGCAGGTAAGGATAAGTAATGACCCCCAGTCCCTCCCAATGCCCAGCCAGAAGGACAGCTTACCTTTTCCACAAAAGTCCTGTTTGTAATAATTATGCCTTACATGAGCATGGCATTTTAGTCTTTGGAAGGTCTTCTCAAAAACCTATTTCCTTTAACTTTACAATAATGTATCCTGCTGTATAGTTTAAGAAACTAGCTAAGAGAGGACAGCAGATGTGAATGGGTTTTTAAAGAAAACTATCATTTATATATGAGAAAACTGAGGCCTAACAAGGATATATGACATTTAGATAGAAACAGAGCCAGAAATTCCTGCAATTATTTGCCTCACAAATCTGTCTTCTAGCAAATGCCACCTCAATCTACATGGAATAATTTAGAAGCACAATAAAGTAGCATTTGATGTGTACTCTTGTGTTCTGCATGCATGCAGAAATAAGTATATATACTTCAAATGTTCATATCTATCCATCACCTAGAAATATAATAGAAATGATGATCTTATCTTAGCAGTTAGAAATGACTACGACTATCTTAGTGTTACCAAGGTTTTTTTGTTTTGTCATGCTTCTGTTTTGTTTAGGGTTTTTTGTTTTGCTTTGTTTTCTTTTGTTATTGGTCATATATCTACTGTTATTTACCTGGAATTTCCTTACCTTGAGTGTGATTGTGTCTGAGTGTAGCTGTAGACTGGGTAGGAGAAAGGCAACTCTAACCATGGGGCAACTCAGAGGTTTGCCTAGTTACTGCATTCTCTACCATCATCCAGAGAATACTCTGATAGGAGGGCTATTAAGTGTTTGAAGGTGTTGTTTTTATTTTTATTTTTTTATTGTTGTTCAAGTACAGTTGTCTCCATATTCCCCCCATCACTCTCCCCTCACTCCAGCCATCCCCACCTCCCACCCTCAACCCAACCCCCCTTTGGCTTTTTCCATGGGTCCTTTGTACATGTTCCTTGATGACCCTTCCCCCTTTTTTAGCCCCCATTATCCCCTCCTACTTCCCTTCTGGTTACTGTCAGTTCCTTCTTTATTCCAATGTGTCTGGTTATATTTTGCTTGCTTGTTTGTTTTGTTGATTAGGTTCCACTTATAGGTGAGATCATATGGTATTTGTCTTTCACCACCTGGCTTACTTCACTTAGCATAAAGCTCTCCAGTTCCATCCATGCTGTCGCAAAAGGTAAGAGCTCCTTCTTTCTTTCTGCTGCATAATATTCCATTATATAAATGTAGCATAGTTTTTTTATTGTTCTTAAAAGGGAAAAACTATATCTTGGCTATTGTAAATAATGCTGCAGTGAACATAGGGGTGCATATATCTTTTTGAATTAATGTTTTCATATTCTATGGATAATTTCCCATAGTGGAATTGCTGGATCGTATGGTAGTTCTATTCTTAATTTTGTAAGGACTCTCCATATTGTTTTCCATAGTGGCTGAACCAATTTAACAGAAATTTATACCAATAGTGTACAAATGTTCCTTTTTCTCTCAAATCTCTCCCTTAGTTACCTCTTACCTTTTTGATGATAGCCACTGTAACAGGTGTAAGGTAATGTCTCATTATGGTTTTGATTTGCATTTGCAATGAATGAATGGATAAAGACTATGTTATATATGTGTGTGTGTGCACACACACACGATGAAATACTACTCGGCAATAAAAAAGATGAAATCTTGCCATTTGTGACATGGATAGATCTCAAATACATTATGCTAAGTAAAGTAAGTTAGATGGAAAAGACAATGCCATCTTATTTCACTCATAGGTGGAATATTTTTTAAAAGAACAAACAAAAGAAAGCAAATTCATAAAGGCAGGCAACAGACTGGTGGTTACCATAGGAAAACAGGGGTGGATGGAGGGCAAAATAGATAAAGGGGTGAATTGTATGGTGATGGATGGTAACTAGACTTTTGATGGACAGTAACTAGACTGAATTTTGGTTGTCAGCATGATATATTTTATACAGATGTATCAAATTATAATGTTGCACACCTAGAACTTACATAATTTATAAATGTTATCATGATTTTTAAAAAGAGAAATATCAAGTACACTTCAGAAGATAATTGATGCTATAAAGCTGCAAAGTTCTACAGTGGGGTAGTTGCTATAGATAAAAGGTAGCAGGCAACACAGATGAAAAGGGACATTTATTCTTGAATTTCCTGTATGTGATGTGTAAGTAATTTTACCATCCACTCCTCACTACCACTTCATGAAATGCATGCCCTTCTAGCTTGGGCCACACCCCCAAACCCATACCCTCTTACCTTTTTGAGAAGCTCCCGCTGTCCCAGCTGGGCCTGGATGATTAGGTGTGGCTCTATAGCTCACTCTCACTTATTCAGCTGTTAAAGCAGCTTAAACCCTCATAAGAACATTAACATTTGGGTGCCAATAACAGATTGACCTTTATTCATAAAGTGCAAATAGTTGGAAGTCGAACAGATTGGTTGCCAACGATCGCCTTTTATGTGCAGTTTAAGGCTTTGATTTCTCTCCCCTTTCTTCCTTTAATCTGACATTGCGGGCTTGAATACGGTTTGCACTCTAAGTAAACAGGGCCAGGGGAGGCCTCTGCCTTTGTAGCACAGTTTGCTGGTGAGGAGGGAAGGAGATGAGACATTGACTTTAAAAGATTTGCCTTTGGAATTAAACAATTTAAGAATAGATTGGAAACGCTCAAAACTGAATGGAGCTGTTGGAAGAACTCTGAACTGAACTCAAACACAAATCTTTTGCATACGGCACTACTTATCTAAAATTGGCTATCTAGATGCTGAATGAGAATGTAAGGATTTATATGAACTCTCTTGAAAGTTTACTTCAGGCCATACACAAAGAGGAAACTCAGAAACCCACTGAGCCTATGGATTTGAAGTGCAACCACACTGCACTGCTTTGTTTGTTACCCCTCCTAGCCAGCTGTCAGCATTTTAATTCTTAAGAGTATGAAGGGTGGCTGAATCCTTTAAACAACTTGTGTTTCTTTAAAATATGCCACAGAAATATCTCTTACACTTAGGCTTTTAAAGAATCTCTAACATAGCATTCAGTTCTGGATTTTTTTTCTGATTTATCTTGACAATACTTCACTTTCAACAGCACAGCCTACGCTTTATAACAAATGGAGAGTCGTTATAGCATTTTCATAGATAGCATGTGTAAATACAAAGCTCTCCAGCAATCAACTGTGCCCATTTAGAAACAATAAAGTCCTTTGTGAGTCAACAGAATGAACACAGGAAATGGAAGGTACTATGCTCTCATGAATAAGGCTTGACTATATGTATAAGGCAATTTTATGTGAGTGTTGGTTCTGCGAGAGCTTTTGCATTACCTCGCAAAACTCCTAAATATATTTTAGCAGCAAAGAAGTGTTTCTGTTTGATCCAGACAGTTTAGCATTGTGTTATACATTAACAATTTTGGCTTTAGAATTAGGTAGATCTAGGTTTCTGCCCAGTCCTTATTTGAAATTCATTAGCTTGTAACTTAGACAAGAAACTTGTCTCAAAGCCTCATTTCCTCCTCTGAAATTTATGGGCCACTATAGGTATCAGTCTCAGAGAAATGAGCATCCCAATGAGGCACTTAACACAGCTCCTTGACCCTTAGTAAGTATTCAGTGAAACTTAGCTATTGTTATTTTTAATTTTAAATAGTGTTGATGCCATACATAGGACTGTACGGAGAACATGACAAAAGGAAACAAAGTGCTTAACAACAGACCCATCCCTCACTTAACCACAATAAATAGAAATTGCTATTATTATTGTTAAGACTTTACACTTTCTTGTGCATGAACTGTTTCACTATCTCAGACTACATTATGGTTGTCTCGAGGCATAAAACAGATCTTCCACTTTTTTACACCTCTTGGTGCTTTGATGCAGTATTTGATGTTGGGTACATGCTTAATAAATGACTTTTTGGTTAACTGTTTCTTCTTCTTTTTTGGAAAACAACTGCTCCCACATGAAAAATATTGGCATTAGCTTTCACCCCCTTTTCTTTAATCCATCTGTTTAATCTATTATTAAGTCCAATCATTTTTGCTTAAGAAAATGAGCTCTCCCAGTCTCCATTTATATTGTCACCAGGCTAACCCATATGTGCAACAGCCTTCTAATAGAGAATGTGTCCTTACAACTACTGCCCACCTGCTTCCAGACATCCTGCATACAAACCAGTGCTGGGCAAATATTCCCAAGATTTCTGTCATGTCCCTTCCCAGGAATTCATGCTGTGGTCTCCCTCCTCTTCCAGATGGTCCCTAACAGTGATGTGGAAAGTTACATAGTTGGAAAGGGTTTAAGAAAAAAATAAGAATATTATCTACAGTGCTTTGATTCAAAGTTTTTTTCCTGAACTTACAGTGTCATAAGGAGGGCAAAGCCTTACCACATTTACTAACTAGTTAGCCATTTTGCCAGCATGTATCTGATTTCAGCCCATGAGAGGGACAGTTTTACAACTCAAATAAGCAAAGACAATGATATAATGATGATGATAATGATGATAGTAATATAACTTGATCAAAAATGAGCAAGGGGCCTAAATGGACACTTTTTCAAACAAGACATACAAAAAGCCAACAGATAGGTACATGGAAAAGTGCTAACATCACCAGTCATCAGGAAAATGCAAATCAGAACTATAATGAGATATTACCTCCCACCTGTTAGGATGCCTATTATCCAAAAGATAAAAGTGTTGGTGAGAATGTGAAGAAAACGCAACCTCTGTGCACTATTGGTAAGAATCTAACTTGGCGCAGACATTATGGAAAAGAGTACGAAGTTTCCTCAAAAAATTGAAAATGAACTACAATATGATCCAGCAATATCACTTTCAGGTATATATCTGGATGAAATGAAATCACTGTATTGAAGAGATATATGCTGCAATGCATTGTAGCACTGATATCCACAATAGCCAAAACATAAAAATAACTTGTGTGCCCATCAACTGATAAATCAATAAATAAAATGTGATATATATGTATATTATGTGTGTATTTATACACACACAATGGAACATTATTTAGGCATGAGAAGGAGAAAATCCTACCATTTACAACAACATGGATTTACCCCTAGGGCATTATACTAAGTGAAAGAAGTCAGGCAGACTTCTGTACAACAAATACTGTATGATCTCACATGTAGAATCTAAAATGCCAAACTCGTAGAAATAGAGAGTAAATTGGTAGTTGCCTGGGGCTGGAGGGATGAGAGAAATGAGCAAACATTGGCAAAGGGTACAAATTTCCAGCTATACAATGAATAAGTTCTGGGAATCTAATATACAGTATGATAACTATAATTAACAATACTGAATTCTATACTTAAAATTTATTTAGAGAGTAAAACTTTAATGTTCTCACCATATATACAAAAGATATGCATATATAGAGTACATTTATTTTATAGACATTTAATATGTATAATTTACATATTACATATTTTATATATGTACATAAAATCATCACATTGTATACTGTAAATCTATGCAATGTTGTATATCAGTAACAACTCAATAAATCTAGAATAAAAGAATCTGTGGATGGGTCAGAGCTACAAATAGTGGGCTAAGGCCTTGAAACCTCATTTGCAGTCAATGCTGTCCCTATTTATACACACACACATATAAATACAGTCTGTCCAGAAGGTATCCAGCCATGCACTATGAAAAATAGAGACATTTATTGAAGAAGATACAATATACATGAAACATGGAACATAGGACAATGACACCTCAGTCCCCTTCAAAGTAGACACCCTGGGACCTCACACTGTTCCAATCACAGTCAGCTGTCCTGTCATATTTTCCTGAATCTCATCGATGATCTGAAATCTCTTCCCTTTCGAAGGTGATTTTAGTTTTGGGAATAACCAGAAGTCACAGGGTTCTAAATCTGGGCTGTAGGGGATGTGAGTCACCTGGGTGATTTGATGTTTCACCAAAAACCTCTGCAAAAGATGAAATTCATGAGTGGGCACATTGTCATGCTGAAACTTCCAACCACTAGTTGCCTATTCTGTGACCATTTTTGTTGTATTGCATCTCCCAACTGACAAAGAACATTGAGGTATTACTCATTAACTGTTTGGCTTGGAGGGCCATATTTGTAATGGACAACTCCTCTCAATCAAAAAAACACAATTAACATGATCTTGATCTTTCTGTGACTTTGCCACTCATTCTTCAGATGTGGAGAGCCAGGAGACCTCCATTGCATTGTTCATGAATGCCTTCTGAATCATCTGAATAGTTTCCACAGGGCAATGTTCAAGCCTAATGCAAAATATGATGCAGATTCATTGTTCTTCTCACTCAGTCATTTTGAATGCAACAACCACACAGTACATATGCTCACTCATCAACATTTACCACCCTCACTGACTACTACAGTGAAGTCATCATTGTTCACACATGCACATTCCAGTCCACTCTTCTTGGCTGCCAGGTTACATCAATGTCACATAAACTGTTCTCATTATATTAACAATGGCTGGATTTTTTTCCAACAAAAAATATATATATATATATATATATATATATATATATATATATATATATATATATTCTCCAAAGTTTCAATGGATTACCAATATCTAACCTGAGAACAACCACAGTAACTTTATAACTTTGTTTTGGAATCCCAAAAAAAAAAAGACAGAAAATAAGGGAATGTTAAAAACTACAAACATACATAAAAACATACCTATAGGAGTGGCACAGGAGGCAAAAAGAAAAAATGAAGAATAGATTGAGATGATAAATTTTAGATTCCCAGGACAAGTCTGACTTTTCCAAAACTCTGGTAATAGTCCAAGAGACAAAAGCTGGGGACAATGAAAAACTATCCACTCTTTCAGGTCTCATGCCCACCCATCCCCAGATCCAATACTCACCCAAAGTCAGGGCAAAGTGTTTATCTCCTGTGGAAACTGATTTCTATTTAATTGTTTTTCTCACAGCTTTTCCTTCCATGATAAGAGACTGTAATGCCAACTGGCTCTCAAGCCGAGTCATTTTAATGAGGGAAAGATTTCAAAAAGATTATGGATGGAATTTTAAATGTCTACTGAAATACACACAGAAAAGTGTTCATTGTAAAAGGGAAAATGCTTTAAAAGTATCTTTAAATAAATCCTCAATAACAGAGACTTGGCAGGCCTGGGGCTGTTGCCCAGCCTTCCCTGGGAGAGTGGGCTTTTTATGGATCCCAATCTAAGTGTTCATGCTGACAGGAGCCCCTAATCTACATAGTATTGTTCAGTACTCGTGAGAGTCTCATTAATTAGTAACTGATGAGGTACAAAAGGAGTAAATTTTGTTTCAATTTAATGATGACCTTCATTTTAATTCCATTTCCTTTGTGAAAACCTGAAAATTATATAGCTATCCCCAAACAGTAGAGTTTTTAAAAGCTACTCTAGTCAGGCAAATTGCTTTAATTTCCTTCCCCTTTACTCCATATAGAGCTACAGGAACCTAATGTGCTTCTGGGAAAAGAACTGACAAGAAAATGTAGATTTTTGGACTGTTAGGGAAATTTTGGCAGAGGATATATAGGAAAAAATAAAAGATTTTCGTTTGCATTTATGGAAGAACAAATTACATAAAAAGTCTGAGGATGACAAAAATAAATTGCTAGCATCATAAAAACAAAAAGCACTTAGTGTACCTAGGAGACCTTAAACAACCTGGAGATCAGTGCCTGGCACAGAGTATCTTTAAATAAATATCTGTTGAATGAATGAATGAATGAATTCTTTAAATGCCATCTTACTCTCAGTCAACACTAGTATTTTCAGCTGTAACATTTCTAAATTTAGGTAAGCAGTGGATTCAATATACTGCTGGTACAAACAAATGTTGAACAATTCATTATAAAAATCAGCCCTTGGCTGCTCAGCAGGGAACAAACCAGAAGGTATAAGGACAAGTTGAATAGTCAGCTGCCTGCTTCACCACCACTATGACTTCACAGATTGCAGATCCAGCATCCAGAGTTGCCCCTTTAGGTCAGGGGGAGACTGACTCACTGTAGGAGCTTGAAAGTAATGCAGGTGAAAAAGATCACCTTTGGCTCTTTGGACACAGACATTTTAATGAAGTAAAAAGAGCAGTGGTGTTTCCTTTTCTTTCTTTCAGTTTTCAATATCAAGTAATCGGTGCAAAACATTTTTTGGCCTCAGGTCATCCCTGACCCCATCTTTTAGGGTGGAGTAAGCCTTAGAGATGGATTAAGGATATCTGCATCACACATTACCTAGAAGTATTTTAAAACTCAAAGTCAAATTATTTGAAAGCTGAGTGAAGTGTCCTGTTTCCCACAATGACCCCTCACTGCCCTGTATACACACAAATGCACACAAACTGAGACCCTTATTGTATGACTTTTTAAAAAGTGTCTTCCTACCGCCTGGCTCAGTTCAAAAGTTAGAGACACATTTGCATTATAACTAAACATCAGCAAAAAAAAATTTGATTGAAAAATGGGCAGAGGATCTCAATAGACATTTTTCAAGAAGAGATATAAAGACAGCCAATAGGTACATAAAAAGGTGCTCAATATCACTAGTGTTCACAAAAATGCAAATCAGAAGTAAATGAGATATTGCCTCTCACATGTTAGGATGAATATTATCAAAAAAGATGAATTAAGTGTTGGTGAGGATGTGGAGAAAAGAGAATCCTGGTACACTATTGGTGGGAATGTGGATGGGTGCAACCATTATGGAAAACAATACACTAGCTCCTCAAAAAATTAAAAATAAAACTACCATATGATCCAATTTCTGGCTATTTATCCAAAAAAAACCCCCACTAACTCAAAAAGATATATTCACCCCATCTTCGCTGCAACATTATTTACAATAGGAAGCACATGGAAACTACTTAAACTGTCCATCAAAGAATGAATGAATAAATTACTAAGCCATAAAAAAGTAAAAACTCTTGCTATTTGTGACAACATGGTTAAAATTTGAGGGCATTATGCTAAGTGAAATGAGTCAGCCAGATAAAGACAAATACTGTATTACCTCATTTATATGTGGAACTTTTTAAAAATTAAAAAAACAAACAAATTCATAAATACAGAGACCAGGAAACAGATTGTCAGTTGCTTGAGGTGAGAGGTGGCAGGGGTGGGGGTTGTGAAATGGGTGAAAATGATCAAAATGTACAAATTTCAGCCCTGGCCGGTGTAGCTCAGTGGACTGAGTGTGGGCTGCGAACCAAAGGGTCACAGTTCCATTTCCAGTCAGGGCACGTACCTGGGTTGCAAGCCAGATCCCCAATGGGGGCCATGTGAGAGGCAACCACACACTGATGTTTCTCTCTTTCTCCCTCCCTTCTCTCTAAAAATAAATAAATAAACTCTTTTAAAAATGTGGAAATTTCTAGTTATAAAATACCTAAGCCCTGGGGATCAATGGGGATATAATATGCAGCATGGTGACTATAGTTAAAATACTGTATTGTATAATTGAAAGTTACTGAGACAAATGTATATTTTTATACATTTTTTATTTTAATTGTTGTTCAAGTTCATCTTGAGTTTATTTTTGTGTATAGTATAAGTTGGTGGTTGAATTTCATTTTTTTCCACGTAGTTGTCCAGATCTCTCAACACTATTTGCTTTTTTTATATCCCAACATTATTTGTTGAAGAGGCTATTTTTACTCTATTTTGTGGTTCTGTCCCCTTTGTCAAATATTAATTGACCATAGAAACCTGGGCTTATTTCTGGGCTCTATATTCTGTTGCTCTATATTCTATGTGTCTGTTCTTATGCCAGTACCAGACTGTTTTGATTACAGTGGACTTGTAGTATAGGTATTGTGATCCCTCCTACTGTGTTTTTCTTTCTCAAAATTATTACAGCTATTTGGGGTTGTTTATGGTTCCATATAAATTTTTGAAATATTTGTCCTATATCTGTGAATATGTCATTGGTACTTTAATAGGGATTATGTTGAATCTATAAATTGCTTTGGGTAGTACAGACATGTGATGATGTTAATTCTTCAAATCTATGAACACAGTATATGTTTCCATTTATTTGTATCTTCCTTAATTTCTTTCTTCAGTGTTGTATAGTTTTCTGAGTACAGGTCTTTTACCTCCTTGGTTAGGTTTATTCCTAGGTACTTTATTTTTCTTCTGCTATATAAAATGGGACTTCTTTCCTGATTGCTCTTTCTGATATTTCATTTTTGGTGTACAATAATGCCTTCAATGTCTTAATATTGACTTTGTATCCTGCTGCTTTGCCAAATTCACTTATTAGGTTGAGTACTTTTTTGGTGAAGCCTATAGGGTTTTCTATGTATACTACCATGTCATCTGCAAAAAATGACAGTTTTACTTCTTCCTTTCCAATTTGGATGCCTTTTATTTATTTTTCTTGATCACTGTGGCTAAGACTTCCAATACTATGTTGAATAAAAGTGGTGAAAGCAGACATCTTCGTCTTGTTCCTGATTTAGGGGGAAAGCTTTTA